>NC_090990.1:30625000-31250000 GCF_041146395.1 Eulemur rufifrons
CAGGTAGCCTTAGGACTGAGGGCAGGGGACCACCACGAAGGGGGAGAGGCTGTCAGATGGCAGGAGCCCGGGGTGTAGTAACTGACTCCTTTTTTGGAGTCCCTCTTCCTTCCCTCCTCCTATGCCCCATGCCCATGCCCACCGGAGGCTGCAGGCTGCACTTGCAGAGCCCTGGTCTGGGAAGCAAGGGCTCTTGTTCCTTGCAGCGGCTGTACCTCTTTCTCACCGCATGACCCGTGACCTTGGGATGGAACACACCAATTCTAGATGTGGACTCGAGAACTGGAGGTGGTTCTCCTGTTCCCCCCAAAGCAGACAGAGAAGCCATGCTCTGGGGAAGGCAGTTGCCTTACCTAATGTCACAAACTGAGGGAGAGCGTGTGCAGCACAGGGCTTAGATGAGCAGGTCTCACAGGATTCTTCCAGCAGAGACTTCCTACGAGCCAGGGCACACCCTGGTCCTAGCTGGCTGCCTGCTTTCCCTTGGAAATCCAATGCAAACCCCATGCTTCATCTCTGTTTATGAATAAATGATTTACAGCCTGCCACTGCCCCTGGGTTTAAGAGAATTTTGTATGCTGGGTAGGGGAAGACCCGAAAAGAGAGGGGCTTGCTTCACTTAGGTCCCTTATGGCAGAGGAAGCAGCTAATCCCCAGTTTTCTTCCCCTGGCAGGAGTTCCCTTCGCACATAAGGGTCTACCCTGCCCCTATGCTTCCTGTGTTTTGGCCTCCACCTCCCTTCTGACCAAAGGCAACTCGTTCATTCTCTGCTGCATGGCCTCGCTCATGATTCTGTTCATGATAGACCAGAGCTACTACCCGCACGATGCAGTCCTAGAGTCTGAGAACTGGAAAAAAGTGATTTTTATGGGAGGTGAGTAGAAGTGTCACTAGTGGGTCATCACTGCCGTGCACAGCCACCCTGTACCTCCCCTCAGCCCTCCCTATTGCCCTTATCCTGCTTTATTTTTCCCCATAGAATTGATCATCATCTGACATAATATATATTTGCTGGATTTTTTAAAAATTGTCTATAAACACTAAACTTACCCCCAACAGAGGACTCTTTTTTATTCACACTATAATCCCCAGTGCCTAGAATTGTGCCAATCACATAGTAGGTGCTCAGTTAGTATTGGTTGTCTGTTAATAAGTTCAACGGAAATTTAGGGAGCACCTACCATGTCCTGGGTACTGGGACTCAGATTGGTAAACTGCACAAACAGTCCCTGCCCCAGAACTTACAGTTTATTATCAGGGGAGACAGACACCAAACAAATCATGGCAGAAATAACTAGAAACACATACGTTTGATGTCTGTATTGTGAAAGTACAGGGTGCTCTGAGAGGGTGTCAGAGGGTGACCTGATTTATGCTGGGATAGTCTGAAGGGGGAAAGGATCCTTGAGGAGGTGACATTTAAGTGAGACCTACAGGGTGCGTGGCCAGGTGCGTGAGAGGGACAGGTTCAGGAAGAGGAGACGGTATGTCGTGACGCTGAGGCCAGAGGCTCTGGACGCTTTCTTGCAGTGGTGTGGCTGAAACTTGCTGGGAGAAAGGCCAGCCAGGTAGGCAGACTGGGCAGGATCTGGGATGTGATACCAAAGGCAGGTGAGAAGCCTCGGAAGGGATTGAGGCGGGGAAGTGACAGGACTGGAGCGGCAGTTCTCAATGATCACTTCGACTGCAATGCGGAGAATCTGTCACCGGGGACTGAGAATGGGGGTAGGAAAACCAACGTTTGATTCAGATGAGAGGTGACTGTGGCAGTGGAGACCAACAGATGTAATCGAATTTGAGATAACTATTGGAAATACAGGGTGTCCCAAAAGTTTCCATACAAAGGAAACATTTTGTAATGAATATTTTTTAAATAAAGGTACATTTAGCTACAGTTTCCCATTTTCCCTATGTGTGGCGACTTTTGGGACACCCTGTAGAATTGATATGAAGAAAAAAGGTTTGGGGCTTAGGCAACTAAGCACTGGGCTCTAGGCCCTGAAGTCCCCATCACACGGGAGCCCTGGGTGTCTCCCTAGAGTTCCCCTGATTTAGGGTTTCCTTCAAGGAATATCAATTTTTTTCCTATTAAAATGTGCTCCTGTAAACAAGACAGACATCTATGAGGATACTAAGTTTCTTCTGTCATTCCCTTGTTGTGAGTCCACTCCAGTTTGTAGGGTCCTCGGTTCCATCCTGACCTTCCCCTTACGGTTCACACCTTTGTTGCATCAGCACCAACAGCCCTATCCCAGTTCTAGGCGCGGGCTGCCTACTCCCCGATGGCAGAGGCAGAATGGTGGTGAGAAGCATCTGAGTTTCGAGCTAATCAGACCTGAGCTCAGGTTCCAACTCCAGCACACATCAGCTGTGTGAACTTGGGCTAGCACCTGAGCTCAAGTTGCTCCATCTATAAAATGAAGCCAATAATCCCTCCGCACAATTATTGAGATTCATCGAGATAATGAATGTAAATTCTCTGGCACAGTTGTGTACCGTAAATGGTCATTTCTAGCCATCTCCTCCCCTTCTCCTGTCTCGCAGCAACATTTCCCACGGGGTTCTTTGCTGCCGTAGATACTACTGACCCCCTTGGCCTTCCTCTGATCGCCTTTGCTGTGTGAGTTAAGGAGGAAGCTGCACCTCACAGATTCTGACACCAGTTACTATCAGAGCCCTCCTGGGCTGGTTTCAGACTGGCTGCTGTCGCTACTCCTTCCACCTGGAGTACAGTCACAGGCACTCACCTATTTACACGGAGGTCCCTTCTCCCCACCGATCTCCGTACATCTGAAGCTGGCCTGTGATCAGCTTCTGAGACCTTATATCACGTATTTTCTAGGACAACTCTGGTTTTCAATGTTGTCTCCTTGCCCTAACAGATCAATGACTATTCCTGAAATGCAGTATTCCAGAATTCCGATACACACCCTTAACCGCTTCTTACTCCCGGGAGCGGTCTTCTGTCAGATGCTATGTTCTGATTTCTGTTCCAGAATAGCTGGTGGGAGGTTTTCCCGTGGACATGCTGTCGGCCCATACTCTCCCACCCTCTTTTGGCGCTCTCCGAGGCAGTATAAGTGTCTAGTTTTTAAGAGTCAGGCAGACATGGGTTTGAATCAGGACCTCGTGCAAGTTACTTCCCATTTCCTCATCTGAAGAACAGACTTAATTCTAAATCACAGGATTATTGCAAAGTGTAAATGAAATAACTTATATAACATATCTAGCAGAATGTCCAGTGCAAAGCAGATATGCCACTAACGTGGGTGCCCTTTTGCCTTTTGGTGGTGAATCTGAGATTCCAATTGTGTTGGGAGTCCCCAAGACCGCCCCTAGGTTTGGTGCTTTGCTAGGAGGACTTACAGGACTCAGCATATTGTTGTACTGCTGGCTAAGGTTGATGATAGCAAAAGGAAAGAAAGCAAAATCAGCAAAGGTGCGTGGGAGGAAGTTCCGAGAACCAGGCGCAAGCTTCCAAGAGGCCTCTCTAGTGGAGTCACACAGGATGCACTTCACTTCTCCAGCACTGAATTGTGGTGACACATGTGAAGTGTGTCTTCCAGGGCACCCCCTGCCTTACACATACCAAAATTCCAGACTCCCAGAAGGAAAGCAGGTGTTACCGCTGTGCTTGTACAAACAGTCTAGGCACAGCCAGCCACTCTTACCAGTTGGGGGAAGTTTTATGTTGGTGTAGGGAACTGTTTACTATTCAAATTTCCAGCCAACAGCAAGGGCCAGCCTCACAAGCAGGCCTAAGGGTAGCAATCTCAGGCCTGCTGCAGGAACTCTTTTCTGCATACATATAATATTATATTGGCCATTATCACATGTTATGATTAAAACATTTAGGTGGATTTTTTTTTTCCTAACAAGGGATCTGGGCAACTCAAATTTTATTCTTGGCTAGGACTGATTTCTGATGTGAAATCGACAAAATGGAGGCTGAGATTTCATTAGGCTATAGTTGTCTAATCTTTTACACATATTTATTAAAATAAACTTAGAGACAGGCTTCTGTCTCTTTCTTTTTTTTGTCTGTCTCTTAGGTGCTGCGAATGAAAAATGAAGGGTGGGAGAGTAGCGGGTGGAAAGCCTGCAAGCCAGCTTCCTAAACTTGAGTGTCTGCATTTGTTCTTCTAGGTGTCTTCATGCTGTTTTTCTCCCCGCTCTCTGTAACTGCTGTTTACTGCCTGACGTGGTCGCTCTCCTACATCTTCTTCCCGGATGCTCTGTGGGGCAAGGCAGCCTGTCTGAGGCGATGGCACTGAGGAAGCTAAACAACTCCCACCGGCCTCTGCGGGGTTTGTGTCAGCACCTGTGCTCACTAAAGCCTTCCTTGTACCTGTGTTGTCATATGCTGGATATGTGGTATCTGCTGCCTGGAACCAGAGTAGCCTACTGTAGGGCCAGCGGCTTTCACTTCTTCCTCTTTATTCAGGGTTCTGACTCCCTTGGGCACAATGCTTGTGCACGTCAAGTAGAACAGATTCTTTTCCCCTCAAGCTAAATGTGGGCTGGGGTTGAGTTCCAGCTCTGGTACTAGCCGGAGGACCCTTGGAAAGGGGTGAAACCCTTCAGGATTGGCGTGGCCTCCGCCTTAGTCCTGCCTGATCTTCCTTACCCAGTGGTGGGAGGGGGCTTCCTAAAGCGTTTCTTACACTCGCAGACTCTGGCTCTGAGAGCAGAGCTAATCACGGGGCTACCATGTTGCCCAATTTGAATGTGTGTAGAATTTTGTATAATAATTTAAAAATCCTGTATCTTAACAGTTCAAGACTTCTGCCTTTTGCTTCGTTTAGAGATTAGAAACATTGGCCAACACAAGAGCTGATGAAGTAGTGGTTACATTCTTGTGAGGCCCAAGAAATCTACATTTTACATAAAGTAAGGGAGTGAAGGAAGCATTAATTATGTAGATGTCCCTGGGTAGGTGGAAGAATGTCTGATTCTGTCTTGTCTCCTGTTACCTGTAAGATAAACTTGTAATCCATTATTAGTGTGGAATCAAACAGGCTTTAGCTTTAGGTGCTAGAAATTGGTGTAATTTTTATGTCCTTGCTTATGGGAGGTTAGCAAGAAATTCCCTTAGTGAATGATCCTCGGGGCCAGTTCTTCACAGGTACCTGAGGCTTTTACCTTCTCTTTTGCATGAGGAATTGGGGGGTGGGGGTGACCCTAAGACTTTTTCTTTTTACATGACTTTTGGCTATTTCTAAAATTTGAAACTATGTTCAAAGGAAAAAGATGCAATTCTTATTTTATTTTTATTTATTTATTTATTTATGAGACAGAGTCTCACTCTGTTGCCTGGGCTAGAGTGCCGAGGCATCAGCCTAGCTCACAGCAACCTCAAACTCCTGGGCTTAAGCGATCCTCCTGCCTCAGCCTCCCAAGTAGCTGGGACTACAGGCATGTGCCACAATGCCTGGCTAATTTTTTTCTATATATATTTTAGTTGGCCAGATAATTTCTTTCTATTTTTTTAGTAGAGATGGGGTCTCACTCTTGCTCAGGCTGGTCTCGAACTCCTGACCTCAAGCGATCCACCCGCCTCGGCCTCCCAGAGTGCTAGGATTACAGGCGTGAGCCACCGTGCCTGGCCTAAAGATGCAATTCTGAAAGAGGATTTTCATGTCCATTTTAAGTGACAGCAGCAGAGTTAGAATAAATATGTAGACACCCAAGAGGACTGCTTTGAAAAGTAAAATACCCATTTGGATGTGTAAATTGTGGTTTATTTGTAACAATAATAATTCATACTTCATTGCCTCCAATGTTCTGTAGGTTAGTGATACTAGGGTAGTTGCAGGTCAGCTGAGAGCCTCTTAACAGAGGGATGGACGCTTCCATGCAATTCTCTAGAAGTATGGCAACACTTCTGCCTGGGCGTGGGGGTCTCAGATGCTAATGCTGCCCATATCTTTGCTGCCTCAGACAGTGGTTTCCTAAAACAGAACAACTCTTCTTGGACTTCCTCTTAGGAACAAGTGAGAAGGCCAAGACTTTAAAAAGCCACTTCTCACATGAACAAATGCAGTCAGAGGGGTCTGAGCAGTTCTGCCAGTCCTAGGCTTGGGATAGAGTGTAGATTTTCCTCCTTGTCAACGTCTAGTCCCCTCTTCCTAACCTCAAGTACTACTCTTGTGTCTGGTGAGTGGAACCACGTGACAGAATTCCACTCTGTGACCTCTTTTTTTAGCTCTGTGATCTTGAGTAAAATACTTAATCTCTCAAAGCCCATTTCCTTATCTGTAAATTGTTAGATTTACTTCCTCTCAGGATTAAATACAGTGACACGTAAAATACCTAGAATAGTGAATGGCACGTAGAAGATGTTTAATAAATGTTAGCTCACTCTTTCTCTCCCCTCTAGCCTTCCTCTCGTATATCTTCCTCTTGAATATATCTTTCAATTTAAAATAATAGCAATAATAACAGTTGATATTTGCTAGAGTAAACGTATAATCAACATTTACTATATTACTGTATAACTTACTATTGTGCCAGGAACTGTTCCCTGAGTTTTATTACTTCCCTTAATCCCCCAAATAATCCAGCGAGGTAGGTGACCACAGGCTTAGTGTGGTCTGCAGACTCCTGGGGGTCCTGAGACCCTTTCAAGGTCAAAACTATTTTCTTAATAATCCTAAAACAGGGACTAAAATGTCACTCTTTTGACATTTTTGCTAACAGAGCAAAACAATGGTGGGTAAAACTAATGGTGCCTTGGTGTCAATCAAGGCAGTGGCTCTAAATGGTACTGGCAGTCATTGTACTTTTCACTGCCACGCTCTCAGTAAAAAAACAAAACCTAAGAATGTCCTTGATGAAGCAGTAAGAATTAATTTTATTATTTACCTTTGAGTACACATCTTTTTAATATTTTGTGCAAAAAAATGGAAAGCATACATAAAGTACTCCTGTTGCACACTGAAGTTATGATGGTTGTCTCAAGGAAAAGCACTGGTTTGAGTTTGAGCTGAACTAACTTATTTCATTATTCTTTTTCTTTTTTTCCCCCCAGCTGATTCTATTCTTTTTCTTTATTATTATCATTGTATTTGAGACAGGGTTTCACTCTGTAGCCCAGGCTGGAGTGCAGTGGCTCAGTCTTAGCTCACCACAACCTTGGAACTCCTGAGCTCAAGAGATCCTCCCTCCTCGGCCTTCCAAAGTGCTGGGATTACAGGCCTGAAACACCTTGCCTGGCCAAACTAGTTTCTTTTCTTATGAAACACCAAAGGACGAATGACAAAGTAGGGTTGCTCAGACTTAGCTTTCTAGAAATATGAACCAAATGAGCCTGTTGCTTCAAGAAAAAGTTTTTGTTGCCAAGGATAAAATTTGAGCCTCTAAGTGAAAATTGGAATTTTGGAAAACTTGTATCTACCACTGTGATCTTGATACTTTTCCAATACTCAAAGACTTTTTTGATGAGATCAGTGGGGATGTTAATAAATATGTATTTGATGTTACATAATGCAATGTGTTGACATTTGGAAGATCTGCATAACTCTGTGAACCAATATTTTCTAAATGATCAATGCATGATGTTACAAAATCATGCATGGGTGAAAGATCCATTCAAAGATCAAAGGATTTTACTATAATAGAGTACAAAAAGTGAATTGATATTGTATCAGATTCTATGTCACAACTTTTTGGTATAGTATCAAAGAATATCTACAATGATCTAAAAAGGCCATTAAAATACTCCCTCTCTTTTCTAATTATATATCAATATGAGGCCAGATTTTCTTTATATACTTCAACCAAAACATGAGACTCCAGCTGCTTTCCATTAAGCTGGATATCAATGAGATTTGCAAAAATGTAAAACAATGCTACTCTTCTCACTAAATGAGTCTTTATTTTAGAATTGTTTTTTCACAAAAATGTTATTTATGTTAACCTATAATGGATTTTTATTATTTTAATAGGAATTAGTGGGCAGAGTGTGATGGCTCATACCTATAATCCCAGCACTTTGGGAGGCCAAGGCAGGAGGATGGCTTGAGACCAGGAGTTTGAGACCAGCCTGGGCAACATAGCAAGATCCTATCTCTGAAAAAAAAAAAAATAGGAAAATTAGCTGAAAAAAATCAACCAGGTACGATGATATGCACTACTCAGGAGGCAGTGACGGGAGGATCACTTGAACCCAGGAGTTTGAGGCTGCAGTGAGCTATAATTGTGCCACTGCACTCCAGCCTGGGAAGAACAAGACCCACGTAAAAAATAATAAAAATTTAAAAATAAAATGAATTGATATTTTTTAAACTTGTGCTTTGATTTTTAATATGGCAAATATGATACATAAAATGCACATTAACAAAAGCTCGTTCAGGTCCTCAATTTTTAGAGTATAAAAATGTCCTGAGGCTGGGCGTGGTGGCTCATGCCTGTAATCCTAGCACTCTGGAAGGCCGAGGCAGGCCGATTGTTTGAGCTCAGGAATTCAAGACCAGCCTGAGCAAGAGCAAGACCCCGTCTCTACTAAAAATAGAAAGAAATTATATGGACAGCTAAAAATATATATAGAATAATTAGCCGGGCATGGTGGCGCATGACTGTAGTCCCAGCTACTCGGGAAGCTGAGGCAGTAGGAGTGCTTGAGCCCAGGAGTTTGAGGTTGCTGTGAGCTAGGCTGACGCCACAGCACTCTAACCTGGGCAACAGACTGAGACTCTGTCTCAAAAAAAAAAAAAAAAAAAAAAGTGTCCCGAGACCAAAAAGTTTGAGAATTATTGACTTAGGGAGGTTAAAACTTGCCCACATAATTAGTAAGTGGTGGATCTACAAGTCACATCCAGGCAGCCTGACTTCCAAAGTTAGAGCTCTCCTTATTGATTTTTTTATGCAGACTTTCAAAAATGTCTAATCTTACCTCTGAGAAACTGGGAATGGACCACATCAGTATTAGGGAATTCCAGGCAGGTAAGCAGAGATGATGTGTTTCTGATTTTCATTTATTATGCTTAAAAGAGACTTACTATTCAATGTTATTCTGACTATAGATAAAATGGCCTCTGAAGCCCTTATCCTGGTATTTCTCAGAGGTAGGTGAATCTTTTTTATTTTGGTGAAAAAGACTTTATTCAGGCATCCTCGTGTATCTCAAACTTAAAAAAAATTTTTTTTTAACCACAACCCACAGTAAGAAATCACTGTTACATCAAATGCAGCATACACATTCATAAGTGTATATACACTTGAAGCAAAAGCACACAAAACAATATCCTTACCATATGTGATATTTTCTAATTATTTCATTAAAAAGAAACGCTGGTCACAATTTATTAAACTGATTTGACAACCACCTGCAGTTTGAAAAACTCTGCTCTACTACAGCACTTCTCCAGGACAAGAATATACAAGGCTAAGACATATTAATATAAGCAGTTCCCAACTAAGCATGAGAATCTTTCTAGATGACAGACACTCATGTATTATTTGGTTATTAGAAATCTGAACATTTCCCATGAAACGATCTGAAAGTTGGTTGGGAAGGGAAGTACCATTTACTGAGTACTATGGTTTGAACGTGTCCCCCCAATTCATGTTAGAAAGGTAAGCCCCAATGCAATAGTGTTGAGACCTTTAATACGTGATTAGGTCTTGAGTGCTCTGCCCTCATGAATGATTAATGCTGTTATCGCTGGATTCAGATAAAAGGATGAGTTTGGCCTCCCTCCTCTCTCTCATGTATGCACTCTCTTGCCCTTCCACTTTCAGCCACAGGATGACAAAGCAAGAAGGCACTCACCAGATGCTGGCCCCTTGACCTTGGACTTCCTAGCCTCCAGAACTAAAAGACATAAATCTCTGTTCTTTATAAATTACCTAGTTTGAGATATTCTGTGATAGAAGCACAAAATGAACCAAGACTTTTGAGTTATCTATTATATACATTATTTACTTATTACTTACATTATTAACAATAATCCTGAGAAGAAGAAAGTATTATTCTATTATGTAGATGGGAAAAGTGAGGCTCAGAGAGGGTAACTGGTACTTGACCCCAAGTCATTTGGCTTCGAAACTGCTCTTCCTAGCATATTACAGTATTTCCTTATGTTTATAGGGATAGCTCCCTCCAACCCCCTACTCCTGCGAAAAAAAACAAAACAAAAAACTCCATTCAACCCAAATTTAGCAGGATGCTATACAATCTAGTTATCATTTATGGGGATAATCTATATAAGATTGTCCTTAATTATAACTTGGGCTCTCAAAAACACATTCTCCACGGTGCTTAACACCCCATTGACTCCCCAGTTTACTCCTAAAATGTGCCACAATAGGAACAGTATTCTCAGTGACTTCAGAGGCAGCAGGAGACAGAGGACATGGGGACAGCTTGAAATATTCCCAACACCAATAGGGAAAATACAGGCATTTCCTGCTTAGAGTGAAGGAGGTGGCAGTGTTTGGCTCTTTTGCCTCATCTGAGTGATCTGCCTCATTTCCATATTTATTCAGCCCTGTGAAAAATCCTTCTCCCCTGACTCCTGAGGAATATTTGGAAATAAAGTATCCTGAAAAAACAATCTCTCCTTTTGCTAGGCATTAAAATAACTCCACTGCTAACATTCAGGTATGAACTACCATTCCCGACACGAATGTCTGAAGCAGAAACAACTTTTACATTTCTACACCTAAAAATGGTAGGTGGATAGGTGGGTGACTGGTTTCTGAGGGACCAGACTGAATACTCCCATCACAAACCTGTTTGGAGGCCTGATAAAGTAGCCCTAAGAATGAAAAACCAAAAGCACTTGCACTCCCTTCCGTTAGCGTAAGCCCGCTGCCGGCCCCGCGGCGCTCCACGATCACAGGTGAGAAGAATCCTAGCTTCAAGCCTCTGACCCTGACTAGAGGCTCATCTGGGAGTACAGGGGTCACATATTTATATTTGTGTGCCTAAAAACTTGGGATCAGCAGGATCTGGAGACCGTTAGCCCCAGGAAGAATGAAAACTGGAAGCAGTCATGTTCTTTCTCTCCTCTCCTTCCCACCCTGCTCCTGAAGGAGATCCAGTACTTTCTAATCACTTCAACTTTCCTATTACCATTCTTTTGTACTCCACTTTCCATGGCCAGGCACTTGCCAAAGTATGAGGAAGTGAACATTTTATTAGCATTTTATTTGCATTTTTGGAGAAGATACACAGTTTCACGAGAAACACTGATTTTTCTCAAACAATAGAAAAAGGTTTTAAAAAAAGAATCTACCGTTTTAGAAGAAGAAAACAAGTCTCTTCAGCAAACACGGGGCCAATTCAGATTGGAGGAACCAGTGAAGCAGAAGTTACAAACGTAAGTTCAGACTTATCCATAAATTTCTTCTTGTCTAGTTCTGTAAGGCTCCAAACGGGCATCTCAGCTTAAAACTGGCAACACGCTCAAAGCCTTCAGGGTCCCATCTAGCTTGAACACAGCAGGGGGATCACTCTCCAGGAGGCTGCATCTGTTTACAGAACTCATCAAACTGCTGCTGCTCCAGTTCTGTCATGACTCTGTTCAGGGCATAGATCTGAATGGGAAAAACCGATGTATCTGTTAACAATGGAGGCAACGCATCTCCTCCCACAACAGGCTGTGTCATCCGAAAATGCCAGAACTACACCAGTGATGACAGTGATTGGGAACAGGAAATTTAGGTATTAATTCCATCCAGGGAATCAGAAAAGAAACAGTGAGGCAGGTGGCTTGATTTGGTCTCTAAGGGATTAAGAGGATGAACAGGTAGCGACTAGGGATGGAACATGACAGGTGATGGGGGAAGATACTATGTGTAAATAAATATGATGGAAAAGTATAGGATTAGTTCTGGCAACTTCAAGTATGGTAATATGAAGGATATTATAGAGTGTGATTGGGGAGCTGGAGAAGGTAAGAAAAGCGTGTTGAGGTCTTAAATGCCATGCCAAGGAATCTGGGCTTCATCTGGCAGAATCTGGAGAGCCAGCAAGGATAAGTGTGGGCAACCTGAACGGATCTGTGCGTTGGGAAAGATGACTGGGGGCCGTGTGAGGGATGGAGTGGGGGGAGGAGAGATTATAAACCACTCAGGAGGCATCTGATACAACAGTCCAGGGAGGAGGTAGTGGGAACGTGGCGCAGGGCAGGCGGTAGGGGTGGAAAGAAGATGGCAGGAGACATTCTAAGGTGAAAGGCACCTCACCTTTCTTTATCCTTACAGTAATCTATCCACTAAGAACAGAAACAGATCATAAAACTTCCTAATTTGTAGAAGAAAAAAAATGAAGCGGGCGTGTGTGTATATAGGAGATACAACTTGATTAATTGAAAAGGAGACAAGGAAGGGAAAGAAATGAAACTGAGAAGTGGGACAAATAGAAAATATAAAATAAGGGCAGAAATTAATGAAAAAGCACCCAAACCTACAATAGAAAGGGTCATCAAAACTGCAAGATAGTTCTTTAAAAATACTAAAATGGCCGAGTGTGATGGCTCACACCTGTAATCCCACCACTGTGGGAGGCTGAGGCAGGAGGATGGCTTGAGCCCAGGAGTTCGAGGCTGCAGTGAGCTGTGATGATGCCACCGCACTCTAGTCTGGGCAACAGAGTGAGACTCTGTCTCAAAAACAAACACAGACACACACATACAAAATAACTAAAAAAAACCCCCTACAAACCTCTAATGTAATCAACATAAAAAAAGGAGTGGGCACAATCAAGTGTTATTAGGAACTAAAAAGAACACATAACTACTGTCATAACAGAGATGAAAACAAACATCATGAACTTTGTGCCAAGCCACTCAAAAAAGTAAAATGATCAAAACTAACTGGAAGATCAAAACTGACTAGAAAGCTTGAATGATCCTATAATCTTTAAGGAAAATGGAATTCCACAAAGTGATAAAAATAGTTACAAACACCACCACAGATGATTCTCAAAAAACATAATGCTACCTTTTCACAAGATGGCACCAAAGATGAAGAGGAAGCTCCTGCCCTCCCCACAGCCAAAGCCAAGGATTTGAGGGCCAAGAATTCAGTGCTGAAAGGCATCCACAGCCACCAAAAAAAGATGATCGACATGTCATTCCCCTTCTGGCAGCCCAAGACAATGTGGCTCCCAAGGCAGCCCAAATATCCTTGGAAAAGTGCCCCTAGGAGAAACAAGCTTGACCACTATGCCATCATCAAGCTCCCCCGACCACTGAGTCTGCCATGAAGAAGACAGAGGACACCATCCACTGTGGATATCAAAGCCAACAAGCACCAGATCAAACAGCCGATGAAAAAGCTCTATGACACTGATGTGGCCAAGGTCAACACCTTGAGTAGGCCTGATGGAGAGAAGAAGGCATATGTTCGACTGGCTCCTTCCTGACTATGATGCTTTGGATGTTGCCAATAACACTGGAATCATCTAAACTGAATCCAGCTAATTCTAAATAAATATCTTTTCACCATTTAAAAAAAGCATGATTCTGATGATGAAAAAGGTAAATTTTATGTAATATGTATTTTACCACAATAAAAATAAATAAATTTGAACGATTAAAAAATGCTGAATACAGTAACATATATAAAAGTTTAGAAACACACAAAACTGGCTGGGCACAGTGGCTCATGCCTGTAATCCTAGCACTCTGGGAGGCCGAGGCAGGCAGATTGTTTGAGCTCAGGAGTTCGAGACCAGCCTGAGCAAGAGCGAGACCCTGTCTCTACTAAAAATAGAAAGAAATTAGCTGGACAGCTAAAAATATATATAGAAAAATTAGCCAGGCATGGTGGTGCATGCCTGTAGTCCCAGCTACTTGGGAGGCTGAGGCAGGATTGCTTGAGCCCAGGAGTTCGAGGCTGCAGTGAGCTGTGATGACACCATGGCACTCTAGCCCAGGCAACAGAGTAAGACTCTGTCTCAAAAAAAAAAAAGAAACACACAAAACTAAGACAACCTATTGTTATGCTACAAAATATCATTTAGGGGTACACAGAGACACAGTAAATTAATATAGAACAGCAAGAGAAGGACTAGCATAAAATTAAGCAAGAGGGTACTGCTAGTGGGGAGGGTCAGAAACACAACCAGAATGGGACACACAGAACTTCCAAATTACAGGTCATGTTCTATTTCTTTAGTTGTGCAGCAAATACAAGGGTGTTTGTTTCCTTCTTCTTTAACCTCACACACACATTATATACATACTTTTAACATACATATATTTAAAACCTCTGCTTCATTAATAACTATTTGAAGAGCACTCGTAATCTGCATACTACTGTGCCAGGGACTGAGAGGAATATTAAATAGCTGCTTGGAGACCTCCAGACCAAGGAGGCAAAGATGGCAGGAGAAGGTATAAAATATGTAGAGAAAGAAGAGACTTGAAATGGGTCAGGGTGTCCAAGCCAAGGAATGTAAGACTTTCACTGGAGAAGGAAATGGTCCCCAGCAGTGTCGAATGCTGCTTCAATTGCCAAATGTGCCGTCTGCTCCCATTCACCTCCATCACGTCCGACTTTCTGGGATGTGGAATCTTTGCACAACTGAATGGAAACCGTCTCCTCCTCCCCACAAGGGGTCTTGTCACATCCCTCTTGTAGACTATATTCTAGGCAATAGAGATAAACAAAATGGCAAGGAAGCTGCAGGGCAAAGCAAAAAGCGGCAGACGAAGGTCAGAAGATCTGTTTAGATGCAGTCCCGTCCCTCATTAACTACAGGACTCTTGTCATGTCACTTTCCAGTGAGGACAACACCTCCTGCCTCATATATTTTATACATCCCTACCTTATTCTAGGAAGGATTTATTAATACCAAGGTTCAATGGGAGTAACACTAATACCTGCTTGAAGCCCTGGTGTGAGGACTACACGTGGTCCTGCATGTGCAGCTTGGCCTGGGCCTGGCACATCTCAAGAGCTCTACAAGTGCCAGCTGCTGATAGAATGCAAATCCAACATCACATTTCGGCAAGCCAACATGAACACCAGCAACTGTTCAATTTACAGCCCACACCATAAAAGCAAGCCAACTGCTTGGAAGCACAATGATTGCTGATCATGATCACTGCTGTTTATTGAATGCTTTCTCTGTGCCAGTGCTAAGTGCTTTGCATATAATATTTCTATTCTTTTTAACAGTCTTGTGAGATAGATATTATCGTACTTATTTTACCAAGGAGGAACTGAAGTTCAGAGAGGTTAAGTATCTTGTCCAAAGTCACATGGGAAGAACTGGGATTTATGGAGGAACTGGGATTTGAAGTCAGACAAATAAATTTAATGTGTGGAAACCTCACGGAAAGGTGTCAATAAGGATATAAACAATGTCCTCAACATCTATTCTTACAGTTTAGAGAGGCCATTTTCATGCGGCTGTTTCTTATAGCAACCCTCAAATTGTTCCCCAAAGCACAAGGCAGTAAAATCATCTGGGGGCCTGGATCCAGATGGGGATGGGGGGGTAAAGGAAAGGGCAGAACCATTTATTAGAACCCAGGCTCACAGTTCTCAGGTGGTCTGCCTTAATCCAAAGGTAGATTTCAGTTTACAGATTAACTTCAAACATACCATTAAGTTTACTTATTACATTTCCTGTCTGCCTCTTCCCTCTTCCCCATGGCATGCAAGCTCCATGAAGGCAGGGATTCCTCTCTGCTCTGTTTTGTTGTGTGTCTCAAATTCCTCGAACAGTGCTTGACATGTAGTAGCAGCTATTTGTTAAATGAATAGATCGGATGAACAACAAAGATTAAAAGTTGACAATACCAAGTGTTACAAAAGAAATGAGGAACGAGAACTCTCACACCACTAGTAGGAGTGCAAACTTGTACAATCCCTTTGAAGGCAATGTCTAGTAACATTGAAAACGTACCCAATAATTCTTCTAGTTAAATACCCTACAGAAATTATAGCACAGGTGCCAAAAGAGACACCTAAAAGTTTTTCAGTAGAGCAATGTCTGTAATAGCAAAAAAAAAAAAAAAAAACTATAAATAATTTAAATGTCCATCTCTGGAAGAATGAGTAAATATACTATATAAAATGGATTCATAAAATAGACTACTGTAAAGAGCAATGAGAATAAACTAGAGTCTTATATTAATATGAATGGTTCTAAAACACATAATGTAAGCAAAATGCAAAAGAAAATGGAACTTTTACTAATGTAAAAATTTAGAACACAAAAGAATATTGTATATTGTTCAAGGATATTTATTAATATATTTGACTGTAAAAAAAAGTAGTTGTCCATGGGGAGGGGAAAAAGGCTATAAGACAGGAAAGGGACAAAGGGGACTTAAAATTGATATGTAATTCTTATTTATCCTAATTTAAGAAGACTCCAGACAAAAAGGACAAAATGCTAACTGCTACCAAGCAGGAATGCTGAGTAACCAGGTGTTTGTTGTTAATAGTTCAGTTTTCTGTATTTTTAAATTTCTCAACAACCAAATAAAACAAATAGCAAACTTTTCCCTGATCTTAAATACTAAAATAAAGTGTTTATGTGTGGATGTGGTTCAACATTGGCAATGGAAAGTTTAAAGCTTTTCATCCTTAAATTGATTTTATGTGTTGAGAGAACAAAGAACACATTGGTGGTTCTAAAGCTTGGGACTTTACATGGTTATGAGTAGCTATTTTCTGCACCAACTCCAGAAGGGGTGTCTGACGCTTGCTCTCTTTCTCATTCTGAACCCTCTCTCCCCTTACATATTGATTCTTTTCTCCTTTCTTCCTTCCCTCAGGTCCCTACACAAACGCACTGCGTCAAGAGTCATCTGGAGGCCCGGCACAAGCTGGGGTTCTGACACTAACTTGCATGTGATTCTGGGCTGCCACCTCACCATTTTGGACCTCAATGATCTCTCTAAACCTGGGAGAACACCTGTCTTGCCTGGAGGCAAGCAGGGCTCCCCGTCACAGTTCTCCTCTCTATTTCTCTGTTGCAGCACCATGTCCAGTGGACTACACACAGAGCCTCCACCTTGATCTCACCTCTGCTCTCTGCCTTTGTTTCAGCTCCTGCTGGGCTGATTTCTGCTTAGCCTTCTCAACTCTGCTGACAGGTTCCTTAACTTTGGGTTTTTCTTTACGTGCAGGTGGATCCATGGCTTGGCTTCTGGATACTTCTTAGTCAAGCCTGATCTGGATGATACAGAAAGAGGCAGACCTTCAAAATAAAAAACAAAACAAAACAAACAAACAAAAAACCCCCCAACCTGCCAGTCACTCACCTAACTAATCCCTTAGCTCAGCCCCTTCCTTTGCCAGGTGAGGCAGACAGAGTGGCCTGGCGGCAAGAGCACTGGATTTGGTGGAGTAGGACCTGAGTCCCATTGCCACAACCTCGCTGGGTGTCCCTGGGCAAGTCTCCTCTCCATCCTGAGCCTTAGTTTTCTGTCTGCAAAATGGGACCATAGTCCCTTCCCTGGCTTCCCCCTCCAAGAACTGCTGTGTGAGGATCAAATGAGAAGACCCAAGACAAATAGTCTCATACACGGTAGCGTGCTGTACCCAGCGTGGGACTGTCATAACTGGGACACAGAGGCCCAGAAGAACAGGCCAGCCGAAGTCTTACACCAGTCTCCAGTCTTCGGGCCAGGGCGTTCCCACCACTGCCAGGCCTGACGGTTTCCCACCCAACTCCGCCCGCAGCCATCACTCCTGGGGCCAGCCGCCGGGCCCCACAGCTCGCCCGGGCCCGCCCCCCGCGTCCCGACCCCGCCCCGGCCCCAGGGGACGGCTCCCGCCTCCCGCCCGCCTCCCTCTCTCGGAGCAAAATGGCAGCGGGGGGCCGGAGCCGCCGACCGAGAGGGTCGGGAGTCGGTGCCTTTGCCTACCGGGTCTCGGGACTTTGGGGCTTCCACCGCGTCGCAGACAACGCCCCACGCGGGGGCAACCCCGGCCTTTCCCCGCTGCCGGACCTAGAGTTCCGAGCCCGCCGCCCCTCGGACTGGGCGGGGCGGAGGGAGGGGCAGGGGGCCGCGCGCCTTCATGCTTCCGCCGCAGGAGCGGCCGCGCGTGCGCAGAGAGCATGTCTGGGAAGCCGGCGCCGGGGGCGGGGCCGGAGGCTGCCGGGCGTGGTTGGGGCGCTGGGGCGGGGGGCGCTGGGGCGGGGGTCGTGGGGGCGTGCGACTAACAAAGCTTTTCTCGGGAATATTTTCCGGGCCAGCTGCTAGGCTTTGAAGGGTGCCATCTGAGTCCTGGGATTGGAATTGCTCAGAATTGGAATTCTGAGCCTCAAAGAAGTGGGGACTGGTGATGGTCACCTTCTTGATTCACGAGTTTATTAGGAGGATTAAGTGAGATCCTGTTTGCCGGTGCTTTGAACAAGGGAATCTTGACACAAGTACAAACAACCAGTTTAAGCACAGAGAAACAGTCAAGTTACACTGATTATTGAGGAGATACAAATTAAAATAGATGGCTGTCATTTTCCATTTATTACAAGGACTGACAAAAAAAAAATAATAATAGCTACCTCTCTTCTGGGCGTACTCTATTCCAGGCACTGTTTTTATAGCTTTGATACAGCAAAGTGACTCCCAATGCTGGGAATCACTTGAAGTCCAAGTCGGTCCTTGGCTTCGCGCAAGGAAGAATTCAGGAGCGAGCTGACAGTATAAAGTAAAAGCGAGTTTTACTTAGAAAGTATAGAAAATTTACTCCATAGACAAAAGTAGAAACTAGTTCTCCCTGCAGAGGAGAACCTGCCACGTGGTTCCTTTAGCCCCTCTATTTAAGCAATAGCTTAATTGTAAGCTAAACAAGGGGAGGAATATTCATGTTATTTCTTGGAAAGGGGCAGTGTTTTCCTAGAATTAGGGTGACACCCTCCTTTTGACTATGGTCAAACAGGAAGTTTCATGGCATCAGGATTAGAGTGGGAGGTTTTCTGAGAAATTTTTATGGTAATGAAGTGTACAATGAAGCGGTAGGGTCAAGAGGTGGTCAGTTTCTCCACCATCTTGGTCCTAACCAATTGGAACTTGTCCTGTCTCCACCTTGTTTTGATCAGGGTAGTTTGAAACTTTGTTTTGAGACTTCCTGACTCAGTTAAATAGTTTGCACAATTAAGCAATGCTGGTAGCCCTGCCCAAAGCAATGCCTAAAGCAATGCCAAAGCAGTTCCCAAAGCAGTGCCTGCCAGTTCCCTGTCTCAGCTTCCCATTTATTAACTCGTTGATTCCTCATAGTAAGTATGTATAATATATAAATGTGTAGTAATAAACTATTATCCCTATTTTACAGAGAAGAGAACAGAGGCACTGAAAAGTTGTGCCTTTTCCAAAAATTGTTAAAACCTTTCTGGAGGCCAGTTTAGCACTAGATATCAGAAGCCTTAAATGTTATTGTTTTTTTAATTTATTTATTTTTGAGACACAGTATTACTCTGCACCCCTGGTTAGAGGGCAGTGGCATTATCATAGCTCACTGCAATCTCAAACTCCTGGGCTCAAAGTATCCTCCTGCCTCAGTCTCCCGAGTTGCTGGGACTACAGGTATACGCCACAACACCCAGCTAATTTTTCTATTTTTAGTAGAGATGGGGTCCCACTCTTGCTCAGGCTAGTCTTGAACTCCTGAGCTCAAGCAATCCTCCTGCCTCGGCCTCCCAGAGTGCTAAGATTGCAGGTGTGAGCCACAGACCTTGGCCAAGCCTTAAATATTTCTAAGAAAAAACTGGAAACAACCAAAATCTTTGTAATTGGAGTTGATTAAATAAATAATAGGATAGTTACCATGGAATTCCATGCGGCCATTAAAATGACATAGAAGAATATTTACTGACATAATAAACTAATATACTAAAAGAAAAAGATACAAAGGTATGCATGTACAGTCTAATCACAGTATTTGTTTTATGGTTTCAAAATAAATCATATACACACAGAATAGAGAATAGATGAAAACACATCAGAATGTTAATCCTAAGAAAAGGGGTTATTTTTATCTTCTTTGTGTTTTTGTTTTCTTTTTTTCAGACAGAGTCACTTTGTCTCCCTGGGTAGAGTACAGTGGCATCATCATAGCTCACAGCAACCTCAAATTCCTAGGCTCAAGTGATTTTCTTGCCTCAGCCTCCTGAGTTGCTGGGACTACAGGCATACACCATGATACCCAGATAATTTTTCTATTTGTAGTAGAGACGGGATCTCACTCTTGCTTAGGCTGGTCTCACACTCCTGAGCTCAAGCGATCCTCCTGCATTTGGGAGGCTGAGGCAGGAGGATCGCTTGAGGCCAGGAGGTCAAGATCAACCTGAGCAAGAGCGAGACCCCGTCTCTATAAGAAACAGAAAAATTAGCTGGGCATGGTGGTGAGCATCTGTAGTCCCAGCTACTCAGGAGGCTGAGGCAGGAGGATCGCTTGAGTCCAGGAGTTTGAGGTTACAGTTTGCTATGATGACACCACTGCACTCTAGCCCAGGCAACAGAGTGAGACCTTTTCTCAAAAAAAAAAAAAAAAAAAAGACACTCTTGTACATGTGAATCAGGAAACATCTATCAAGAATGTTCAGAGCTGCACTGTTTATAAAAGCAAAAGCTCAAAACAACTCACTTTTCTATCAACAAGGGACGAGACAAACAGTGGGTATGTTTGTACAGTGGTCTACTATTCAGCAGTGAATGAATGCACCAGAGCTCTGTGAAACAACCTGGATGAATTTCAGGGTCTTAATTTGTATTCTCGCAAAGCAGAGTGTGAGACAAGCCCTTTGGTGCCAGAGTTTGTTTAGGAGACAATCCAGGAAGCAGAAATGGGGAGTGAGCAAAAAGGGAAGAAAAGTCGATAACATGTGCATTATTGAGCTACTTGTGGCTGTGAAGAGCGGTGCTCAGTCCCACTGGAAACTCCCCGAGGAATCATGTAGCATAGAGCTCAGAACTGTCTCTCTGACACTGCAAGGTTGCAGCATCCCTGGGGCATTAACTTTGGTGAACTCCTGGGCTCCACACTGGCTGAACAGCCTTCTAAGGCTTTGTAGAGAGCCCTGACACAGGTAAGCAAAGAGACACTGTGGCCTGTGAGGTGGCATGCTGGCAGCGTGCGAGTCTCAGCTACACCAAAATTGGGTAGGCTGAGAGGGCTTGGTGTGGACCACCACAGGTGTCTGCTAGACTCAGAAACTAATGTTGGTCTGGGTTCAGTGTCTCACACCTATAATCCTAGCACTTTGGAAGCCCAAGGCAGGTGGGTTGCTTGAGGCCAGGAGTTAGTTCCAAAGCAGCCTGAGCAAAACGGGGTCCCCGTCTCTACAAAAATTAGAAAAATTAGCTGGGTGTGATAGTACGCATCTGTAGTCCCAGCTACTCGGGAGGCTGAGGCAGGAGGATCTCTTGAGCCCAGGAGTTTGAGGTTGCTGTGAACTATGACGATACCACTGCACTCCAGCCCAGGAGACAGAGCGAAACTCTGTAAAATAAATAAATAAATAAATAAACTAATGTTGAATGAGAAAAGGAATTTGTGGGGGATTATTGCAATGGACAGCATCTTTATGAAATTCAAAAGACATAAAAGTATATAATGCTTTGTTAAAGGTATAATTATGGATGTTATGAAAGCAAGACAGATGGGAAAGGGTTTCTCACATGTTGGAGAACAGTAAGCAAGTTTCCTTGTCAGAAAGCACACGTCAAGGTGTAGCTAGAGATAAAGGCAACGAGTTAAAGAAGGTGGCTAATTGGTAGGTGTCTTTGAAACCCATCTTCTAGTTTACTCTGATTTAGAAAAAGGGAGCAAGCTTTTCAGAAAGTGGCTGATAGGATCAAATTGTATCAAAGGGAATTATTGGCAGTTGGCACTGGAGGAAAAGGGAGCCGAGGGTGAAAAGGTCCCTTACACCCGGCGGCACTCAGTGGTTCCTGCACGTTTAGGGAGACTCTTCTTTGCTCTCTTTATCAGAGGCAGACAGGCAGGGTGTGGCTTGTTGGTTTATAGGGACAGCTAGAAGGGAGCCTGTGGGGCAGAGAGAGCCCTGGCTCTCAGTCTTTGGGCTGTAGAATAAAATAGGAACTTTCCCCAAGTCCACATTCCTGTCCCTTCCTGATGCTCCTGCCTTGATGCCTGAGCTCTCTGCATGGCGGAAGGAAGTGTTCCCAGCTCATAGGCTCCATTTCTGCCAGTGAGGGACAGAAGGTGGTGAGTTCTCTTCCCTCTCCCCTCTCTTCACTCTTTTCAGTCATTTAACTTTCTTGGGATCCTCAGGTTTGGTAGAGAAATAATTCCCTTTCTCTTTACTCACGAGGACATTTTAAAGGACAAAATGGGGCAACTGTTAGCTGTCACTTAAGAAACACAAAAGAGGGAAAGTCACAAGAGACCTGGATGGGTTTTGTTGAAAGATTCCTATTTATTTATTTAGCATTTACTATTTGCTGGATTCTGTGCTTTCAGACTGATCATTTGTAGTTTTGCAGGGTCGTCTTAAACTGCTTGCGATTGTCAAGGGAACATCTGTTGCAATATTGTCTCTGATTTTAGAAGTTTTAAAAATTAAACTGTTTAAAAATTAAAGTGTAAGTAACTGCCTGGGGGAAAATATTTCCATGTGTAGTAGAAAAAAATGGTTGCTATCTGAACAATTTTGCAAGCCATTAAGAGACAAAGGTCCCAATAGAAAAATGAACTAAGTACACAGACAGGTAATTGGCAAAGTCCACATAACAAGCTAGTAATCAAAGAAATACAAATTAAAGTGAAATATCATCAAATTAAAAAAAGAGAGATACCATTTTGTTACTCATCAAATTGACAAAGATTTAAAAAATGATATCCAGTGATTGTAAGGTTGTGGGAAAACAAACAATTTCATATACTTTGGCAAATTGGTATATTGACTTTTACGGAGGGCAATTTGGCAGTACAGATTAAAAGTCTTCCTATTTTAAAGATGGGAAATTCAAGGTCTGAATGTAAGTGATTTGGTTAAAGTTACAAAGTCATACAGCTAGTTAGGTACCAAGCCAAGACTATGACTAAGCCCTCTGATTCTAGGCCTTAATTCAGTATCACTTATAGCAATGTTCTTAACAGCAGAGCATTGGAAAACAACCTAAATATCCTGCAATATAGAATTATTTTAAAAATTCTCAAAATATCCATGATGGAACACTGAAGTCATTAAAAGAATATTTGATAGCCTTTGAAAATGTGCATAATATAGTGCTTAGTGAAAACATCAGGTATCAAAACAGCATATACAGTATGGTTCTATTTTTAAAAATGTTATATATAATACATGCATAGAAAATGATCTGAAGAAACATTATCTCTGGGTGGAGGAATTACAGATGATTTTAAATTTTTTGTCTGTTTTTTGGGTAATCTCCAGATTTTCTTACAATAAATAGGATAGAAAAAGCCCCAAATTGTGGCATGTTCATTGAACTTTAGGAAGTAAAATCATATTTATATTTAAATTCAAAGGAATTCTATGATAATCACTCTGTAAAGTGAGGACGCCACTTGCCCATTTTGCATGATACAGAGCTATGCATTCATTCACTGATTCATTCATCTATTTAGTCATGGTTTACCTCCTATCTGCTTCCAGAAAGGGTCCTGGTAATTCACTCGAATTGTACCCTGATGTGTGTATGATTGCCTTTCCTGTTCTAAGTGTAAGAGATAACAAGAATATCTACTTTTCAGGGTTGTTGTCAATACTAAAGACAATATATGTAGCGTATCTACAAAGGCAATAAATGGGACCTATTATTAACATAGAACAATATTACAACTTAAAATATATTTATGACTTAGTGTTAATCATACATTAATATGATTTTTTTTGAGACAGAGTCTTGCTGTGTTGCCCCGGCTAGAGTGCCATGGCGTCAGCCTAGCTCACAGAAACCTCAAACTCCTGGGCTCAAGCGATCCTCCTGCCTCAGCCTCCCGAGTAGCTGGGTCTACAAGCACATGCCACCACGCCTGACTAATTATTCTATTTTTAGTAGAGATGGGGTCTCAGTCTTGCTCAGGCTGGTCTCGAACTCCTGAACTCAAGTGATCCTCCTGTCTTGGCCTCCTAGAGTGCTAGGATTACAGGCGTGAGCCACCACGCCCAGCCAATATAATGTTGACTACTATAATATTGTTATGTGCTAAACGAGAAGATGATGGAGGAAGGGGCCATCCTGGCCACCTAGATCAGAAGAATAAATCCCGGAGATCATTGACCAGGTGGTTCTTATATTCACATAAGAAAATACAAAAGAAAGAGACCCGGTAGCAGTTGATCTTCCACTCAAAGCTCAGAGGGAGCCAGGCCCCTGCTGGGTAGGCTGTGGCTGCAGCTTCTGTTTAGTAGACCCCGTGGGGATTTCCAGCTCTGCTTCTTTGGCTGTGGTGTCTTTGCCCAAAGTGAACTCTGTTTCTTCTTTTTCTTCTCTTCCTGGTCATCCTTCTCCTTTTTAAAAATATATTTGCTTTTTCTGACAACCAAAGTGACCTGCTTGAGGTAGGAAATTTGGAAAATATAAAGGAAAATACACAAGGAAAGCTGTCAAGATCACCCATAATCCCCACTCCCACTCTCAGAAGTAGTTACTGTTTGATATGTGCATTCTTGTATTTTTTTCTAAGCATTTCCCTCCAAATTGTATCATACTATACAAAGTTGTTTTTGTTTTTTTTTTTGAGACAGAGTCTCGCTCTGCTGCCTGGGCTAGAGTGCTGTGGCATCAGCCTAGCTCACAGCAACCTCAAACTCCTGGGCTCAAGCTATCCTCTTGCCTCAGCCTCCCAAATAGCTGGGACTACAGGCATGTGCCACCATGCCAGGCTATTTTTTTTTTCTTCTATATATATTTTTAGTTGGCCAGATAATTTCTTTCTATTTTTAGTAGAGACAGGGTCTCACTCTTGCTCAGGCTGGTATCAAACCCCTGAGCTGGAACAATCCTCCCGCCTCGGCCTCCCAGAGTGCTAGGATTACAGGTGTGAGCCACCGCGCCCGGCCTATACATAGGTTTTAAAAGCTTATTGTTTTGGATATAGTGAAAATTTCCTAGTGTTATTAAAGATTGTTCTATCGAATACTATGTGATTATGAAATGCTCATAATATTCCACTGTGAGAATGTGCCATAAATAGTTAACCATTCCTATCAGGTCAGTGTTCATTGTACCCAATAGCTAAGTTTTTAATCACTCACCCTCCTCTCACTCTCCCTTGTTCTTAGTTTCCAATGTCCTTTATGTGTTTTTGTGCATGTGTATACCCACTGTTTAGCTCCCACTTATTTTGTGAGAATATGTGATGTTTGTTTTTCCATTCCTGAGGTGCTTCATTTAGGATAATGGTCTCCAGTTCCATCTAAGTTGCTGTGAATGACATTATTTCATTCCTTTTCATGCCTGAATAGTATTCATGGTATATACATATGTCAGATTTTGTTTATCCACTCATGAACTGGTGGGCACTCAGGTTGATTTCATATCTTTGCAATTGTGAATTGTGCATGATAAACATTTGAGTGCAAGTGTCTTTTTGATAAAGTGACTTCATTTCCTTTGGGTAGATACCCAGCAGTAGGATTGCTGGGTCAAATGGTAGGTTTATTTTTAGCTGTTTGAAGAATCTCCCTATTGTTTTCCATAGAGGTTGTACTAGTTTGCAGTAGCACCGAGAGTGTATAGCATACCTTTTTCTCTGCATCCACGGCAGCATGTTGTTTTTTGACTTTTTAATAATGGCCAATCTGTCGGGCATGGTGGCTCACACCTATAGCACTTTGCATGGCGGAGGCAGGAAGATGGCTTGAGGCCAGGAGTTCGAGACCAGCTTGAGCAAGAGTGAGACCCTGTCTGTACAAAAAAGAGAAAAATTAGCCAGGTGTAGTGGCACAAGCTTATAGTCCCAGCTACTAAGGAGGCTAAGGCAGGAGCCCTGGAGTTTGAGGTTGTAGTGAGCTATGATGATGCCACTGTACTCTAGCCTAGGTGACAGAGTGAGACTCTGTCTCTAAATAAATAAATAAATAATGGCGATTCTGACAGGGATAAGGTGGTATCTCATTGTGGTTTTAATTTGCATTTCTCTGATGAGCAGTGAAATTGAACATTTTTTCATGTTTTTTAACCATTTGTCTATCTTCTTTTGAAAAAACTCTGTTCATGTCTTTTGCCCACTTTTTGATGGGGTTGCTTGTTTTTTTTTTTTTTTTCTTGCTGTTTTGTTTGAGTTCTTTGTAGATTCTGGAAATTAGTCCTTTGTCAGATGTATAGTTTCCAAATATTTTCTCCCATTCTGTAGTTGTCTATTTACTCTGTTGATTATTTCCTTTGCTGTGCAGAAGATTTTTAATTTAATAAAGTCTCATTTATTTATTTTTGTTGCTGCTGTATTTGCTGTTGGGGTTTTAGTCATAAATTCTTTGCCTGGGCCAATGTCTAGAAGAGTTTTTCCTACATTTTCTTCTAGAATTTTTATAGTTTCATGCCTTACATTTAAATCTTTAATCCATCTTGAATTAATTTCTGTATATGGTGAGAGATATGGGTCCTGTTTCATTTTTCTCAATGTGGTTGTCTAATATTCCCAGCACCATTTATTGAATAGGGATTCCTTTCCCCAGTGTATGTTTTTATCTGCTTTGTCGAAGATCAGTTGGTCGTAGCTATGTGGCTTTATTTCTGTGAACGCTCGGGTTCTGATGCCATCCTCTCCTGGGTTAGTCTGCTCCTGTGGCCACTTTCCATTAATCAGTAGCTTGCTGATGTGCTTCAGGGAAACTCCCGCCTCAAGCCACCTCAATTGCCCTCATTGCACAGGGTAGCAATATGATAGCAGGACTTCATTTGCTTTTTATTTCCAGTGTCTGGTGCAAATCATTTTACATGTAATTTCTTTGATCTTCACTATAACCTTATCTACAAGGTAGATATTATTATTAACTTCATTTCATGTGTGAGAGAGAGGAAGTTTGGAAAAGTAAACTAACCTCAGCCCATCAACTAGAAAATGGCAGAGCCAGGCCTTGAACCCAGGCTGACTCTAAAGCTTGCCCTCTCAACACTTCACAAATTGCCCAAATCTAGGAATGTGGGACCATAGAGCTCTCCTTTTATTTGATTTTGGGCAGCCCTGGTTCAGCTTGGAGCTCTCTGTCACTCTGGGCATGTCTACCCAGGGTGTGTTATAAAAATCACTAAAAAGTTCAGGGGGTTGGGGATTGGGGATAACTCCAAGGGATCCTGGGCCCAGCCTACTTCCACCTTCAACCATAATTGATAAAGTAGATAGCTGTTGTCATTTATTAACTTCTCTTATCCAGTTTCTGAGTAGCGGGTAACCTGTGGGCAAGTGGGTGGGATAGAGGCAAAATGTCCTAATGTAATCCTAACCTCACAATGACCCAGTGTTACATTGTCATTTGCAGCACTGCGGGATTAGAGTGGTGTGTTGTATTCATTATGATTAAAAAACAAAACCAGAAACAACCCTAAACCAGTGTGCTTTTTGTCACGAGAAAAACAGAATTAGGTATTCAAAACAAGAATGTGTTCAATGGCTGGGTGTGGTGGCTCAAGCCTGTAATTCCAGCATTTTGGGAGGCTGGGATGAAAGGATCACTTGAGGCCAAGAGTTCAAGACCAGCCTGGCAGACAGTGAGACCCTGTTTTACAAATAATAATAATAATAATGATAATTGGCAGTGTGCGCCTGTAATCCCAGCTACTCCGGAGGCTGGGTGGAGGCAGGTGGACAGATCTCTTGAGCCCAGGAGTTCCAGCCTGGGTGACAGAGCAAAACCGTATCTCTATTTTAAAAAAGAAAAGAAAGAAAGAAAAGAAAAGAAAAATGATGTTCAATGCTTAAGTTCATCTTCAGTTTCCTAACCTCCCTTTGACACCTCCTCCATGTCCCATCTTTGTCCTATTCCATGACCTTCAGGGACTGGACCTGCTGACTTCTACAAAAGTTTCCTATTTGAAAAGGATGTGAAACCTTGGAGAAAATTTAAGAGACAGTTATCTCTTCCTAGAATGTTTCTATTTTAAACTTTATCCTCATTTGTGACATTAAAGATTGTTTCCTGCTAAAGGAATTTCAGGCAGTAGCAAGTAGGTGTGGAAAGTTTTACAATAGGACATCCTTTAGGGTCTCCCTGTAGTTAATGCACACACTGGGCTCCACTTCCCAGGGATAACTGTCAACAACAACTACACATTTATTGAGCACTTGTTCTGCCAGGCATTTGTGGCCAGCGCTTATACATGCATTATTTCCTTGAACCCTCACACTCACCTGTGAAGAAGAGTTCCCCTTTATAGATTAAGAAGGTGAGGCCCAGAGATGATATGCAACTTTCCTAGGGACACAGAGCTAGTAAATGGGCAGAGCTAAGACTTGAACCACGTCTTTCTAACTCCAGACCCTGAGTTTGCAGGATTAGTGCCTTCAGGATGAAAGGGAGGGATCTGATTGCTTTGGTTCTTTGGTTTGTTATTTGTCCAGCCAAACTTGAAAGGCTGTCAGGGAAGAGCTCCAGGCTACATCATGGGTGAAGACTGGCTTGAAACAGGCACTTCCCAAGCCTGTTCTTGGACACCAAATGCAAAAAAGGGCTAGTACTCTGGTATTTACTCAGTTCTGGGTTTAAGTTCTCGTTCTTCTAGACTTTTCATTATGCCATCTAAAGCACACTTAGTGTCTCACCCTGGGATCCTCATTCATCTCATCCTCACCACCATCCTCACTCACGGCATTTATGGACTTAACCAGGATGCCAGCCTCTGTGTGAGCACTTACCTCCTTCAACCCTCACCATAACCCTGCAAGGAGGCACGGTTATTATACCTATTTTAAAGATAAAGAAACAGAGTCTCAGAGAAGTTCAGTCACGGTGTCACAGGAGGTAAGTAGCAGAGCTTGGAGAGGAACCCGGGTCTGTGTGATTCCAGAGCAGGAGCCGTGCAGCCTCCATCTCAGCCCTGGCTCCTGGGTCTCGCCCTCCCTCGGGCCAAGCTCGTCAGCCCCCTTCTGGTGTCTCCCTGTGTCGTCCTCCTAGCTGGGATGGAGATGGCAAGTTCCTGTGGCTCCCGGCTCTCTAGCTGCCTCGTCACTCTCGTCTTCCTCCAGCTGCCTGTGCCCGTGTCAGGTAGGAGTTTCTGAACCTCTTTCCCTGCCTGGGACATCTGACAATGGCATCCCCAGGGTAAGGAGGCTCGGCCAGAGGCCTTATTTCTTTTTGGGTTCCGTTCTTCCCCCACTCCCCACCCCCTCTCTATTTGTTTGTTTATTTTTTGTGGGGTCCCAACGCCCCCGCTCCCCCCGCCACTCCTTTCTCTGTCCTTCCCCAAGACGTGCCCTTCCTCGTCCCTTCCCGCTCTTTCTCCGGCAACCCTCCCACCCAGGCCGCCGTGTCTCTGTCCCCCGCACAGGGGATGCCGGCAAGTTCCACCTGGCCCCGCTGGGGGGCACAGCCGAGCTGCTCTGCCCCGTCTCGCTCTGGCCGGTGACCGAGCCCACGGAGGTGAGGTGGCTGCGGTCCCCACACCCGCAGCGCTCCCAGGTCGTTCACGTGTTCCGGGATAAGAAGGACTGGGATGAAGATCTGATGCCGGAATATAAGGGGAGGACGGCGCTGGTGAGAGACCCTCAAGAGGGAAGTGTCGCTCTGCAGATCCGCGACGTGCGCCTTGAGGACCGAGGGCCCTACCGATGTCTGATCCAGATCGGAAACCTGAGCAGGGAGGACACTGTGACCCTGCAGGTTGCAGGTTAGGATGGGTTGGAGGTGCCCAGGGTCATCTGAGGCAACTGGAAGAGCTTAGGACCCACTTTGTCCCTCCATATCTAGACTTTTCTTTCATCCGCAATGCAGATTTGACTTGCGGGGCTGGCTCAGATATACCCAGCTGGGGCCGTTGACCTCAGTCCAGGCTGTGACGCTGGCCCTGGCATTTTTGATGAGGAAGGAACCCCGGCTTTGGAAAACTCTGTACAATGCAGGTCCTGGTTAAATACAATCCGTGGCCTGTAGGGCTTGGTGGCTCAGATAATAGCTTTTCCTGTTTGGGTCATCTTTCTTTGCTCTATTATCAAGGGACTCATAACCATGGCTCTAAGAAAATGTCCTCAAGGTCCAGCCTCCCAGTGGTGACAAGGATTTACTTACTGGGTCCTCTCCTGGGGTTCCGAGTACTTAAAGGCCCAGGAAGGTAGAGATAGTGTTTCTCCAACTAGCTTCAATATTTGAAAAAACAGTCTATCATAACCCCAACCCAGCTCAACCCAACCCTTGTCTTTGCATTTGCTTGATACCAGCTCCACGTGGTCACAAGCTGATGGTCATATATGAGTCACACACCAAAAAGAGGCAATGAATCAATTACTTTAAAACACCATAGTAGTTGGTAGACAGCCTTTCCAAACATGGAGTCATTTGAGGTAACGCGTATTTTTTTCAAAGGGAACTGAGGTGCCCAAAAGAATCTGAATCACGTGATGCAGTTACTGCTATGGGTGGGTTTTGTAATGTCTGAGGATACAGCTAGAGACTGGCTTATCCCACTGGGAGGAGCGTGGGGGAGGGCAGACATTCCAGTTCCATGAACAGCTGCCCCTGTTCATCAGAGGAGACTGTGGGAGGAAGAGGGCTCCGGTGGGGACCACGCCTTTGCAGAGGCCCTGCCCATCTGTTTCTGGGCTGATTCAGCCAGGCAGTCTCTCCTCTCCAGTTCTAGGCTCCGATCCTTACATCCACGTGAACGGCTACGGTGCTGGATGGATCCAGCTGGTGTGCAGGTCGGTGGGATGGTTCCCAGAGCCTTGGGCCGAGTGGCGAGACCCTCAAGGCAGGGTACTTCCATCCCTGTCCCAGGAACACTCTCTGGACAAAGTTGGGCTCTTCCAATCAGCAGTGTCCAGCAGAGTCAGGGACAGCACGCTGGGGAATGTGTCCTGCACCTTCCGCAACATTGCCCTTGGCCAAGAGAAGACCGCAGCCATGGTCATAGCAGGTAAAAAGGTGGGGCAGAAAACAAGATTGAAGCTCCTGGTGGTTCCAGAGGAAACTCCTACTCTAGTGGAAATTTTACAAAGAATTTTTAAAGTTTTTAAATTCTAAGAATAAGGCATGTCAATTATAGAAAACTTGAAAAAATACAGAATATTTTATAGAAACTGTAAAATGGCCTGTAATCTCATAAATTCCAGAGAACCACTGCTAACATTTTGGTATATTTCCTTCAAGACTTTCTTGTGTGGCGCCGCATGGTGGCTCACGCCTGTAATCCTAGCACTCTGGGAGGCCGAGGTGGGCAGATGGCTTGAGCTCAGGAGTTCGAGACCAGCCTGAACAAGAGTGAGACCCTGTCTCTACTAAAAAACAAACAAACAAACAAAAAAAATAGAAAGAAATTAGGTGGACAACTAAAAATATATATAAAAAAATTAGCCAGGCATGGTGGCGCATGCCTGTAGGCCCAGCTACTCGGGAGGCTGAGGCAGGAGGATTGCTTGAGCCCAGGAGTTGGAGGTTGCTGTGAGCTAGGCTGACGCCACGGCACTCTAGCCCAGGCAACAGAGTGAGACTCTGTCTCAAAAAAAAAAAAAAAAAGAAGACCTTCTTGTGTGTATGTATCTCTGAGTGTGTATATGTTTACATATATGTACTCTGGGTTTTTTCCCACTTATTAATGTCATGAGCATTTTTTTTTTTTTTGCTCATGTCCACAAGTAACATGATTTTAAGGGCTGTGTAGTATTTCACTGTGTAGCTATAAAATAATAAAATTAATCAAAGCCCTATGCCTGGGCATCAGATGTTTCCTGATATTTCTTTATATTATAACTTATGGTGTAGCGAACATCTTTGCACATGTTTTGCAAAGTGATTCTGATTATTTTCTTAGAAGGTGTTTCTGGAAGTAGAATTAATAGGTCAAAGGGTATGAACCATTTAAAGACCCTTGAAACATGGAGTCATATGGCAGAGAAGGGTGGTTGTGGAGCCAAGAAAGATAGACCGGGGCCTGGGGCCTGGGGTCCAGAGGAGTCATGGACCTCTGCTAATCCCATCCTTTTTTTTCTCTCTCTGCCCCTCCTTTCTTCTCTTACTACTGCCACTGCCCCTCACTAAGTGCCATGTGCCTTACATGACTGGTCTCTTTAAATCTCTCTAAAACTCAAGAAGACAGGGACTCATCACCCCCATTTTACCGATGAGGCAAGCCAGCCTGGGAGAGGCTCAGTCTCCTGCCTAGGGTCACGCAGTGTTGAGTGAGGACATACCCAGCTTCGGCTCTTAACCACTTCCGCTCATTTTTTTCTTCTCTATTTCTTCTTTCCTTTCTCCTTTCTTTCCTGCCTAGGCTTTAGGCCTGCTGCTGCAGCATCATAGGAATTTTTTTGCCCTACTGATAGTGCAGGGCAGAGAGGTCACACTGACTGCCGTTCCAGAGCACAGTGAGGATGTGAAGGGGGCGGTGAGCAGATGCTCCCGAGACCATAGGTGTTTAGGGAGGAGAGCACCTTCAGTTCTCTGCAGTCCCAGGAGTATTTTTCCATGAATTATAGGGCAGTATGAGATTGTGGTCAAAAAGCTTGTTTAAACTGTTGTCTTCAGGCAGGACCATCTAAACCATTCCTGAGAGATGACCATCTCAGTTATCTTTAATGGCACCCAGGGTTTGAGTTACCAAGAGAAGCAAAGAGTCTCACCAGTCTTGGCTGGAGGTCTCTCCCTAGAGGTGATGGGGACAATTGGGATGTGCCTGAGCTGTCTGCCACCTGAGGCATGGCAGAAGCTCTCAGACATCTCCTCAGGTGGTCATTGGTGGTTTCTGTTTCAGCCCCGTCTCCAAAGAGGGTCTCTTCCTTAGAAGTGGCTCTCGCTGTGACCCTTTCTGTCCTGGGGCTCCTCATCATGGTGTGCCTTTGGCTTATCTGGAAGCAAAGAAGATCAAAAGGTAACTATGTGGTCAGGGAGCACAGGCTGGCAGGAGATGGGGCTACGGCTGCTCTGGGAAAATGCTAGATGGACGCAGTTGTAGACATGACACTTGTCCATAGGGTGGAGGGCCCACACGTTGGCTGGGAGAAAACTGGTAGAGCTGTGCCCTGGGGATGCACACTGCAGAGAGAATTCAATAAACTTCAGAAAGGCCCCTGGGCAGAGCTGTGAATTCTTACTCTTTGAGACATTAGAAAATAACCAACCACTTGAGCCTTCTAATTAAGACATTAATTAGAGCCTTCTAATCAGGAAATCCAATTATATTCATTGGATAAAATCCTCAGAAAAATGACCAAGGGTTATAAAAGACTTTGAAAATCACATAATACAACACTCCTCCCCCTATCTGACGGTTTGAAGATCCTCTAATCCTTTCAAATGGTCACACACCCCTAGTGACAAGGAGTCAGTCCCACTGAGGCAGCTTGGGCCATCTTTGGACAAATGTACCTGTTAGAAAAAGCCCTTCCTAAGCTGAGCTGACATCTCTTTCTCCCTTTTAGAGAAGCTTCTCTATGAACAGGTGATGGAGGTAGGTAAGTGTCCTGGGATGGGGTTGGGGAGATGTTTCTTTGTTTTGTTAATTTCTATACCCCCAGTGCCCACTAATCTAAATTCTATACCTGAAAATTCCATCATCTGCTGTCCTTGGTGATGGTGGTGGTGGTGATGGTGTCTAAATCTGTTGCTTCCAGCATTTACTGACTCTTACTTGTAATAGTGTGCCTTCCAGTATGTTCAGTGATTTTTGTCTTTGAGCTCATTGTGTGATCTCACCCTGTGTCCCCTTATTCACGTAGACTGAATGTAGGGGAAGCTTTTATTCACTCAATAAATAATTGATAATTATCTCCTAAATGCCCTGGACTACACTAGATTCTGGGGCTGCAATGGTGACTAAGAGTGGACACAGCCTGTGCCCTCCAGGAAGTTTCAGTCTAGTCAGGGAGATTACGTGAATTAAATAATTACACAAATAAATGTGTACTAAAGAAATGCCACAAAAGAAAGCTCCCAGTTCTGTGAAGGCTATGACCAGGAGGACCCAACCAAGCTTGAGGTTGGGGACGTGATGTTTGACGCGAAGTCATGAACGAAGTCATGAGTGAAGAACGAATGGAAAACCATCTACCGCAAAAAGAACAGCTCGTGAAAGAGGCACGGTCGGGGAGAGCAGCACTCACTGGGGAAGCTGAAAAGGTGCAGGAGCGAAGGCAGAGGTGGCAGGGACGAGGCTGGGGAGTTAGGCAGGGGGTAGGTCACCTGAGGCCTTGTTGATCACGTGAGGATTTTAGTCCTTCTGAGAGCGGTGGTAAAGCAATGCACGGGGGTATCCCATCAGAATTGTGCTTTGAAAAGTTTTCTCTGGCCGCAGTGTTGAGAACAGACCTGAGGCAGTAAGCAGGAGGTGGCGGACAATTTGGGCTGCCAGTTCTGCCGTCCAGAGGAGAGAGAGATGATCAGGGACTGGATCAGGGAAGTGGCGGTGCAGATAGACAGAGGTGGACAGGACCAAGAGCAGCAGGTAGACCAATAGGAATCAGGGACCCTCCTGGTGATGGCAAAGACTCTCATGATGTTTTCCTTTCCTTCCTCTAGAAAATCTCCTCTCGGACCATGCAAGAGAGAAAGGTAATTATGTGTAAAGAGTAATGGGTAGGAAACAAATAACACATTATTTCCCTTCCCCCTTTCATCTCCTCCAAGCTGGGGCCAGTATGGGGTGCACACAGCAGGCACTCCAGCTGTTCTGCCCGCGAGCGGAGGGGAACAGTGTAGTGGAATGATGGTAAGGACTTCCCACTCAGGGGTCAGACCAACTTGGGTTAGAATCCTGCCTTCCTGGCCACTTACTAACTGGATGCCCTTGGGCAAATTTCATGTCCCTCTGAGCCTCAGACCATACCTCTGTAAAACGGGAATAACAACTCCATGCACCTCACATTGTTGAGAGGATTCAGTGCCTGCCTCAGTCTAAGAACAGGACATAGTCGCTGGAGCCATAGTAGTGGAAATCATAACACTAAACCGTACGCTCCCTTGGAGCCGTGTCACATTCAGCTTCGTTGCTCCAATGTCGAATGCCTAACACTTGCCTGGCTTAGACAGGGCCTGGCAGTGCACTCAGACATAAAACCTCAGTTCTCTGGCAGGGTCAGTGCCAGGTAGGGGAAAATGTGGGCCACATGGCCCTCCAGAGAAGCCACAGTCCTTCCCCAAAGCATACGGAGTATACACATATGTCCCCAATTTTGTGAAATTTGTAACTTCAGGGCAGCGACTGTAGAGAATAATGAAGTGATATCAACAAGTTCATGTGAGGCCTTTAGCTAGTTTTACACCTTAGATTATCACATCGGTAGGCTATAAAAGGACAGCAAGACGTACACTCATGCACTGCAGTTACAAACACGCTGAAACACAGACAGCGGAAATGAAACCAGACAACAAGGAAGGGGAAGGAGGAACCACACTCTTGGGCAAGCTGGGTCATTGGGAAAGTGTTACCAGGACCATCAGATTCCCCTGGGACATGGTGCTGGATTAGGGGCTGAGAGAAATGTCACCATCCTTTTCCTCCTGGGGGGTGGGGGGGTGGAGTGATGAGCCCTCTAGGGCCCCAGGATAAAGGGGCAGGGTCTGATCACTCACTTCTCTCTCTTTCTCTCTCTGGTTTTTAGGAAGACTCCATAAAGCCCTCAGTAAGTTCTGCTCCTCCTCTGTGGCACAAACTTCCTTCTGCTGACACCTTTGCTTTAGGATGAGTGTCTGAGTTCCACTTCCTAGGGCACAAGGGAGGGGGCAAGGGTAATTCAAGGGGATTTCTTGGCTCTCCATGGCCTCTTTTCTCAAGTTAGTCCTCCTCCTCTTTCCTGCACGACTGTGGTCTAGTCTCTGAATGGGAGATGTTTTACCAAACAGAGATGTACCTCCCTTAGGTGAAGCCATCTGGAAGTCCCTTTTATTACCCAGGCATGACATTTCCTTAGGTGGGGTCCACGATGGATGGATCCTCATTAAACTGAATATGCTGTAGCCGTGCTTCTCCACCATTTCTTGCATGAAAACGTTAAAAAATAACCCTGCAGACATTTGACATATCTATTTTATTTTACATTGAGAAAATACATATGGTAACAAAATCTAATAGAGATTCAGTTTTAATTTTTTTACTGATTTTTATTTTTTAAGTAGAGACATGGTCTCGCTCTTGCTCAGGCTGAGTCTCGAACTTCTGATCTCAAGTGATCCTCCTGCCTTAGTCTCCCAGAGTGCTAGGATGAGAGGCATGAGCCACCGCGCCCAGCCGGAGACTCAGTTTTAAATGAACTTATATTTTATTCTTCTCTCACATAGATACATTTACATTCATTACCCACAGGTGTGAGATGTCTCATTTATTCAGTCTGCATAAGGCTGGGCTTACACAGGAGCTGGCTGATTCCCTGCAGTAGCGCTGAGGACCATGGCCCACAGCTGGGAGCTATTGCCATTGCAGACACTCTTGTGGGGAGGTTCTGGGGTATGGCAATTAAAGATCTGCTCTAGGAACGTATTTGGGATGAGACTGTAGTACTGTGGGAATGTAGAAGCCCTTGTTCTGATCTGCCAAACTTTCTTATTCTTTAGAGAAACTCAAGAGTGAACTGAGTAAGTTTCCCATGTTCTTATAACTTCCATACCAACTTATCTCCTGTTGTCCTGATATTTCCAATGATAGTTCATCCCCGTTCTTTCTTCTTTCGTAGAGTTGAAAAGAGCTGCAGCAAACTCAGGTGAGATGCACTTTCTCCGTGTTTGACCCCCACCCTCAGGGAGGTCTTGATTTCTCCAGTGCTTTAACAATCAGTCCCTTCTGTGTCTTTCAGGCTGGAGAAGAGCCCAGCTGCATTTTGGTAAGTTACACCAATCCAATAGATCCGCATCTCAGAGCCCATCCTCCTAAGCCTTTGTAACCTTGGACTGTGCTCCATTCCTTTGAAATGCAAACTGTAATTACTTTTGTTATTATCAAATCTGTTTATCTGTTGATCAAATTTTTAAAAATCTTCGTGATCTTTCTTTTGGGCACAGATTTAGCAAGTCTTTTCTCTTTTAGAGCACGGATAAATATTAGGTTTTCTCTTATGGGTTTTTCTATGATTTTTAAGATTTTTCTTAAGTTTATCAGTTATTTGTATTTCTTTGTGACTGCTCTGTTCCTGTCCTATTTGGGCTACTTTTTGACTTTTGAGGATTCTTTCTGGATAAAGTATATTAACTCTTTATCATCTTTGTCACCACTCATTTTTCATTTGCATTTTAATTTCTTTATAGTATTTTTCTGATGCATGAGTGTTTCATTTTTATGTAGTCAAATTCATTAATCTTTTCCTGTGTAGTCTCTTCCATGCTCTCAGGTTTGGGAAGTCCTTCCTGTCCCACAATCAGATAAATAGCCACTGCTTCTGCCTCTTTCCACACACATGCCACTTTTTTCTTTCTCTACAGACGAATTTTCTTGGGGGATGGTGACTGAAATTCTCAGAGAAGGGCATGGGTTGGGCAGGTGCCCCAGTAATATAGACTACAAAGGTTTCATAATTTTATTGTAAAAAGATTTGCACATGTCTCTTTTTCATTTATTCCTAAATAGTTTGCATTTTTTGCTGCTGTTCCAATGGGATCCATAGTTTTCACTGCTTTGAGACCTTATCAATTTTCTAGGCTCTTTATCCTCCTACCGTTCTTACTATTGTCCTTCAGGTAGAGCACAACAGAATCGATGACGTGGCCACTTGAGAAAGCGCCAGGTCACCTTGGGTGGCATTCTGAGAACTCACAAACCCGTCTCACATTCGCAGCCTCGCTTACTGCCACCACTTCAACCAAGCATGGTTTCATGCACTTAATGCTCCAAGAAGAGCCTGTTTCCCATATTTGGGGGAGGAGGGAGACTCACTGTGACACCCATAGTCCACTCAGTGTTAAGGAAGAATCCTCTCTATGACAACATTTAAAAATGATAATTCTAAGCAATAATTTTAGGTAACAAAATGAGCATCATGCACTCACTGTAGCAACGAGGCACTATTTCATGCATTAGTTCATCAAGTCTGCACGATAGCTCTACAACGTATGTTGTTATTACCCCCATTTTACAGATGAGGAAACTAAGGCTTAGAGATGAATAACAAGGCCATGGCTATGTAACTAGCATGTGGCAGAGCTGGGACTCGAACATCCTACATAGCTGCAGCGTCTAACATCAAAGCCCATATTTATTATCATATATCAGATTCCTTTGGAACAACGCAAACAGAGGTAATGTCTTAGTCCGTTTTCTGTTGCTATAACAGAATACCTAAGACCGTGCAATTTATAAAGGAAAGAGGTTTATTTAGCTCACAGTTCTGGAGGCTAGGAGGTCCAAGATCAGGTGGCTATATCTGGTGAGGGCCTCGTGCTGCTTCATGAAAAGCGGAAGGGCAAGCGAGTGCATGCGAAGAGAGAGAGGACAGAGCAGGGGAACCTGCTTTAGTACGGTCACTCCCCCCAGAACAACCCAGTCCTGAGAGAATTGCATTAATCCCTTCGTGAAGACGGAGCCCCTGTGACCCAAACACCTCCCACTAGGCCCTACCTCCCAACACTACCTCACTGAGGAATTACGTTTCCAACACATGACCTTTTGGGGGACACACTCAAACCATAGCAGGTAGGATTGCCTAAAGATTAAGGCAGATTCACAGACAGATGAAGAAGTTGTTCTTTTACTTAGTACCCTACCAGGAGACCTATTCTTTGAAAATCAGTATTATTTGGTTCCAGTTGATATGTGGGGGGAGACCCATTAACTAAAATGGGCCAATAACAGTGATTGCAGACCTAAAGATCATTTTTCCCTCCAAAGCTACTCAGAGATCCTGTAAGACCTAGCCTTCCCCAAACTCACCTCTCTGTGGCTCTCTGCAGTGGTGGTGACCCTGGACCCGGACACAGCACATCCCAAACTCATCCTGTCTGAGGACCGGAAATGTGTGAGGCTTGGAGACAGAAGGCAGCCTGTGCCTGACAACCCTGAGAGATTTGATTTCGTCGTCAGTGTCCTGGGCGCAGAGTACTTCACGGCTGGCTGTCACTACTGGGAGGTGTACGTGGGAGACAAGACCAAATGGATCCTTGGGGTGTGCAGTGAGTCAGTGAGCAGGAAGGGGAAGGTCACTGCCTCGCCCGCCAACGGACACTGGCTCGTGCGACAGAGTGGTGGGAATAAGTACGAAGCTCTCACGTCCCCGCAGGTCTCCTTTAGCCTTAAAGAGCCTCCTCGGTGTGTTGGGGTTTTCCTGGACTATGAAGCAGGAGTCGTCTCTTTCTACAACGTGACTGACAAATCCCACATCTTTACTTTCACCGACAGTTTCTCTGGCCCCCTTCGCCCTTTCTTTGAACCTTGTCTTCATGATGGAGGGAAAAACACAGCACCTCTAGTCATTTGTTCAGAACTACAGAAATCCGAGGAATTGGTTGTCCCCAAGCCAGAAGAAAAACGCCACGCTAATGGTGATGTGTCCCTGAAGGTGAACCCTTCCTTACTACACGCTCCGGACACGGAGCTTTTCTCTCTCAGGGACATGACCCTGTCCTTGCCCTCTGATCTTGGCCCAGCCCTTCAGGGGCTCAAGGTTCCTTCTTTTTAGGGATGTGCCTTGTTACCTGCTCCCATGACCATCCAGCCCAGTGCCCTGGATTTCAGTATCCTGGCCCAACGCCTGATTCTGGAATGTCTCCTCTCTTTAACCCAAATCCTGACCCTTTTGTGGTTTCTCTTTGTACCACTTTTCTCCCAGGGCTCAGTTCTGAACCCTGCCTTTCTTCAAGGGACTTGAGGTTCCCATCGATCTGGAGGGAGAATTCCTAAGAACCATACAAGCAGTTTAGGCTCAGGTGGACATGCTAAATGTGTGTCCCTGAGATACAGCACAGCTTCAGGGGAAAGGGTTCTCCACTCCAGGGGATATTTAGAAGAACTCTCTGCCTCATCCTGCCCTCAAGCCTTTTTGTCCGGGAGTTATGGCCCCTAGTCCCTGACTTCTTACTTAACCCCTCAAAGACTGCTTTTCTCTCTTCTCTCTCTCAGTTCAGGCGTCTGGCCCCCAAAATCAGCTTTCTAAAAGTAAACACTTTCTGGATCACATGCCCTTCATTCTTCAGGAATGGGGATGGAGAGGCAGAGGAGTAAAATATGCCATCCTTTCCTATTTTCTTTCCTTTTTTTTGAAACAGAGTCTTGCTGTCACCCTGCCTGGAGTGCAGTGGTGGGATCATAGCTCACTGCAACCTCAAATTCCTGGGCTCAAGTGATCCTCCTGCCTCAGCCTCCCAAGTAGCTGGGACTACAGGCATGCACCACCACACCCGGCTAAGTTTTCTATTTTGAGTAGAGATCGGGGGTCTCACTTTTGCTCAGGCTGGTCTTGAACTCCTGACCTCAAGTGATCCTCCCATTTTGGCCTCCCAGTGTGCTAGGATTACAGGCATGAGTTGCTGTGCCAAGGCCCTTTTCTATTTTCTTGATGCTGTTTACAACATAATTTGGTGACATCCAGAGCTAATTGTACATGTTTTCAAAAGCTAATCTACCTATTGATGATAACCAGATACAGGAACTTAAAACACAGTAGCTGTAATTCTAAAAGGCCTCAGGAGCACACCCAGGGAGCTGAGAAGCGCAGCTGCAAAGAGCTCAGCTGTGTGTGGCCTTGAAAAGAGCGCAGATGAGTTAGTCTGTTGTGCTGTTTGAATACCTTCCTGAGATTTGGAGAGGCCCAGCTAGAAACAGTGGCATTTTTCACCACTAGTGTAGAAGCTTTTTCCCCCACAAGACCATTGTATCAAGACTTGATGATTTGTGTAACAGACAGACTCTTAGGTTAGAGAGTATTGATTTTAAATAAGAAGTTGGTAGACCACATGTGAGGATAAAATAATGAACCTGATTTTTGGGTGTGGATTGCAGAAAGAAGCCTAGTCACTTTCAAGTTACACCACATATGTGATCTGGCCTATTTGTGGAGATATTGGCTATCTGTGTGCAGATGGGTATACAGTTCTACCCAACAGAAACTGGACCTTTCTGTTGTTAGAAGTTCTCTCTGTTATTACCTGTATTAGGGTTCTCTAAAGAAACAGAACCAATAGGAGATGTGTGTGTGTGTGTGTGTGTGTGTATTTATATATATATATATAGAGAGAGAGAGAGAGAGAGAGAGATATTAATTTATTATAAGGAATTGGCTCACATGATTATGGAGTTGGCAGGTCCCAAGATCTGCAGGGTAAGTCAGCAAGCCAACATCCCAAGAGAGCTGATGGTGTAGTTCTAGTCAGAAGGCAGCAAGCTTGAGACCTAGGAAGAGCTGATGTTTCAGTTTGAGCCTGAAGGCATGAAAATAGCTGATGTACCAATCCAAAGTCTAGCCGGGAGGAAGAATTCTCTCTTAGTTGGGGGAGTGGCAGCGTTTGTGTTCTATTCAGACCTTCAACTGATTGGATGAGGGCCTCCACATTAGAGAGGGCACTGCGCTTTATTCATTCAGTTTACTGATTGAAATGTTAATCTCATCCACAAACCCCATCACAGACACACTGAGAATAATGTTTGACCAAATATCTGGGCTCTTGTGGTCCAGTCAAGTGGATACATAAAATTAACCATCACAGTGGCTGAGTAGAATTTTTTGTTTGCTTTTGTACAGTTTTAAAATAAAAGTTTGAAAAACAAAAACAAAAACAAAACCAAATAAAATAAAATAAAATAAAAGTTTGATATTCATTGTTTGGTATGCTGTTATTTTCATTGTGAATGAGAAGTTGCAGGGAAAGGCTTTGAGCTGCTAAGAGAAAAAACACATTATGGGATTGGTTTCCACATAGCTTTGAGTCCATTCAAGCAAGCTTTAACCACAACTCATAAAAGCCATAGTTTTATTCCTGTTTGCCCTGTAGTATTTTTTTCTTAATTTTAAATCAATTTATAAACTAATAATGTTCATCAGATGTTTATATTTCACTCACCCATATTCAGTTCCAAACACACTTTTCTGAATATCCCAGTCTTAAAACTAACTCACATTGTCCACACTGGCCCTACGCAATGAGAAAACTTAACCTTACCAACTGGAAAGAGAACTACATTTCTGGGGGCAGAAGATATAGATATAGATATAAAATTTCCCTTCCAGTTCTACACTCCTTTGATTTGAAACTGTAAACTAGAGTGAGGTGCCAGACACTGGGCTTCGCTGAATGTCTACAGAACGTGTCAAGGGTCACTAAACTTCCTTTGAGTTCGTGACCCCTGAAGGTCATGTAGGTTAGCTATACCAATTTTACAACTTCCCAGACAGGTGACCCTGCACCATGGGCTTGAACACCCGAGAGCGGAAGGAAATCCGACAACCTTAGGAGGGAACCCAGTCTCTACAGCTGGGTTCTAAACTTCGCAAATGTTTTCTCGGAGTCTACCAGGACTACAACTCCCAGGACTACAACTCCCAGCGTGCTACGCCCAGGGCCTAAGCTTATTGGAGGTCCCACCTGGGTTTCTTGCGCTGTGGCAGCCACTATAGCCAATGGGAAGGAAGGATAATCCCCAGAAACCAATCCTGGGGAAGTAGGGTGGATCTTTCTTGGGTTCCGGCTCCGGCTCCTGCCCCCGCCGACAGAGGCGGCGCTGTACCTGACCGAGCGGCGGGAGCGAGGTGGGTCCTTTTTGGGCCTGAGGTTGCTGGGGGAGGCGGACTCGATTTCGCGGGGAACTCCGAGCACGGCCCCTTTCCTCTCACCGAGGAGTTGGAGGCTGCTGCTTTGCTCCCCAGACCCAGTGGTAGGCAAAGGGGCCCTGTGGTCCCTCCGCTCTGACCCCTGTCCCCCGGCCCGCGCGGCCAGGCTGCTGTCCCCAGCCTCCTCCCCCGCCCCACCCCGTGTCCCGGCTAGTCTCCTGTTGGCCTTTGAGTACTCCACCCCCTCGCCCCGCCGCCCCCCCCCCCCCCCGGTACTGACCGTACGTTTGGAGTCAGCAGCCCCTCCTCCTCTCCCACCCCTCCTCCTCTCCCACCCCTTTGGCCCCAAGCCCACTGGCCTCCCTGAACCCAGCTCCTGCCCTCCAGAGCGCTCTACCATTGGACTCCGCCATTAGCTTCTTGTCGCCCCACAACATACAGCCCAGCCTCTGGGGCCCTGATTCTCTGACACCTCTGATGGCAGCCTTTGCCCCTTCTCCCCTACCATCTCCTCGGACCCTCTGACTCCTTTTGGTCCTTCTCTATCTCTGACCCGTTACTTAGCTCCGCTCTGAGTCCCTGTTCTTGGGCACCTTGTCCTTGATCTTTCTAAGCTCCTCTCTTCCCTTTCTCTCCCGAATTCTTGACCCTGAACTTTGGCCCTTCAGACGACATTTCAGTTTGGCCTTTTCCTAACCCAGACTCTTCGCCTTCATCATCTGTAATCACCAGCTCCATCTTCTTGGCTCTTACTTCTTAGACCTGGCCCCTTCTCCACTGTCTCAACAACCCCTTCCACCATTGCTTCCACCCGTGCTGCTGAGCCCCTAGGAAGACAAACCCCATAGGCCCTTTTCACCCTTAAATCTCTGAAATGTGGCCTGAAGGTGTACTTCAGCTGCACTGTCTTCTCAGGAGGTTGTGGGCTCCCTATCTCTGCAAGTCCCAGTCTTGCTCACCCATCCTGCAAGTCCTAGCTCAAACCCATCTCTTCCACGAAGCTGCTCATTCCTGATTTTGTCAGGGAAATAATGCCTGTGTCACCTGAACTCCCATGGCACTGTTTTTATTTCTTTCTTTCCTTCCTTCCCTCCTTTTCTTGCTCCAATACTAGTGTAATGGTTAAAAGCTTTGGAGTGATGGGCATAGGCGTCAGCTCTGCCACTTATTTGCTGTGTGCCCTTGGGTAAGTTACTTAAATTCTCTGAGCCTCAGTTTTCTCATCTCTAAAATAAGAATGCTATGAAATGAAATGAGATGCTTATGTGGCTCTTAGTCCATGGCCTAGCACTTGATATGAGCTTCAAAAAATGTTAACTATTATTGCTTTCTGTATAATGTGCCAGATACTGTACTAGGCACTGAGGAGAGGGTACAAAGGTGACTGGGGCACTGGTCCCCTGGAACTTAACCTTCTGCACTGTATGACAGTCTATTTCACTACATTCATAAACTGTTTGAGGGTGGTAATCATAATCCTAAGTCATTTTGCTCTTATATTGACCCAGCATTCAGCCCTGGGTAGAGCTAGAGCTTGATAAATTATAGGTTCTCAGAATAGCAGTTTTGAAAGTGAGTGGAGGCCGTGTAGCTCATTGTATAGAGAGAGATACTGCAGCCCTACATGGGGTAGGTGGTGGTGGGGAGTGAATTAAGATCACATTCATTAACTCATTCATTCAAAAGATATTTGAACACCCAGCGTTGTGCTGCAGAAGGAGATTACTAAAATAACCCAGTCCCTTTTCTCAAGTTGCATATAAACTACCAGTGGAAACAGACATGCAAACAGGTAATTGCAAATCATTGTAAAAGCAAACACAATTCTGTGGGTGCATAAAGAAGAAAGTGGGCAGCAATCAGGAGATTGCTGAGGAACAGTGGGTGAGAATAGACACAAATAAGCATGAAATGGGTTCTGGAGATAGGTCTGGCCTTCCCCTATTCAACTCATTCAACAAATACTTCTAAGGATCTACTGTATCTGCCTGCCACTACTTTAGAGAGTTTGGGTTACATTAGTGAATAAAACAACAAAGATCTGAGCCTTCATAGAACTTAACGTTTTAGCAGGGGAGGTAGACATAAATAAATAGACTGTCAGAAGGTGAGATGTGCTATGGGACAGGGGGACTGGGAGTGTGTTAAGGGCTTGTAATTTTTAAAAGTATGGTCTGGGAAGAGTGAATTTAAGTATGAAGGAATAAATAATTTCTGATGTTTACTTGCATTTTTGAAAGTGAAGCAAGCCTATTTTTCATATTGCTTATTTGAATTCTTCAGGAAACACTAACAAGGGCTAGCAATCTACAGCTCACCTCCTTTTGTTTTAAATAAAGTTTTATTGGAACACAGCCATATTCATTCCCTTATGTCTTGTTTATGGCTGCTTTCATGGGACAATGGCAGGCTTGAATAGTTACAACAGAGATTTTGTGCCCTAAATATTTGCCAAATATTCATTATCTGGCCTTTTACAGGAAAAAGTCGCTGACCTCCACTCCTTAAAGAGTTGAGGTTCTGTCCGTATTTCACGTTTTAGAAAGTTATATACAGTCTTGTACTATTTTTTAATTAAAACACTTTTTTCTTTCCTATCAAGATCACTCAAAGGATCTTTTTCATTCTTGTATTCTTCACAGGGCCAGGACATAGTGACTTCACAGTTGTGATAGCACCTGCCATTTGCTGAATATTTGCTGAATGGCCAGTGTGTGTCACACACTCTGCTGAGGATTACAGGCCTTTCCTCTCATACAGCATCTCACAGTGTGGGCAGGAATCACAATTAGTGATGAGGGAGTTGAGGCTCCTAGTGGCTGAATAATTTGCAGAGAGTTATAACGTGTCACCATTGTAATCCAACCCTAAATGTAGTCAGTACTGCTTCCTTCATTCTGTGTTGCTTTTTTCCAGAAAGACTTGTTGTCTTGAAGGAATTGTCAGTCTTTCATTTTCTGTCCTCAGTGTCCTATCATAGTTTGTGCTTCTCTCCCTCATCCCTTTGTTCATATCAGTGTGGACAGCATCTCCACCAGTCCGCTCTGCCTTTTGAAATGTTATTATTTCTTCAAGGCCCAGAGGAAATGCCACCATTCTTGTCTTATCAGAAGTACTTTTTTCTTCCCCTCCTTCCCTGTCTTTGGCTCTAGGAACCTGAAGGAGCCTATGCAGCTTAGCAAATATTTACTGATGTTTTTGTAAAGCAACCTCTGTGCTGGGCACTGTATGTGTTTGGTTTTTTGTGGGGGATGGTTAGTGTGGTTTGTACATCTGTGTCTGTATGTATCTTTGTGTGTATTTGGTATGTGAGTGTGTGGCTATGGGGTTTGAGAGTATGGCTGTATATGTGTGTGGCATGTGAATGTCTAGCCATGTATATGACTATCTGTATGTGGTTGTGTGTATGTGGTTAGGGGTGTATGTGGTGTGTATGACTGTGGTGTGAGAATGTGTGGCTGTGTATGTGGTGTGTATTTGTGTGGCTGTATATGTGTGACTGGTGTGTGTGTGGTATGAGAGTATGGTTGAGTGTGTTTGGTGGTGTGTATGGCTGTGTGTGTGTATGTGTGAGCCTGCATGTATGAGTGCATGTGTGTGTGTGTGTGTGTGTGTGTGGCTTAGTGTGGTAGAAGTTAGCATAGTCTAATCAGAACAGACACAGCCCAGGCCCCCCAGTCACTCTTGGAGGTCCTAGATGTTAACCGTTTTGTTGTTAGAGCATGGTGAGGTCTAGAGAGGTGTAGGTGACAGAAATCTTAAGAGTCAAAGGCAGATCTTGTAAACAACTAGGGGAGCCTCAATAATTAGAGGTTTTGTTAAGTTCATTTTGAAAGCAGGCAAATAGATGTATACTTTTTTTTTTCCTCCCCCTCAGATGTATACTTTTAAGGAAGGTTTTTATGTTTAATCTTTTCAAAAAAGATTAAACATAAAAGGAGTTTTAGTTAACTTTTATTTAGGCAGAAAAATTGAACTCATCCCAAAATTACTTGCACATGAATTAAGGTCTAGATTGTGATTTTTTTAGTGGTATTAAGAAGAGTGAAGGCTGGGCGCAATGGCTCACGCCTATAATCCTAGCACTCTGGGAGGCCGAGGCAGGCGGATTGTTTGAGCTCAGGAGTTCGAGACCAGCCTGAGCAAGAGTGAGACCCCCTCTCTACTAAAAATAGAAAGAAATTATATGGATAGTTAAATATATACATATAGAAAAAGCCGGGCATGGTGGCACGTGCCTCTAGTCCCAGCTACTCAGGAGGCTGAGGCAGGAGGATTGCTCGAGCCCAGGAGTTTGAGGTTGCTGTGAGCTAGGCTGATGCCATGGCACTCTAGCCCGGGCAACAGAGTGAGACTCTGTCTCAAAAAAAAAAAGGAGTGATATTATTCAAATTGCACAAGTATCATCTAATGCTGATAGACAAAGCTGGTGCCTTCTTTTTGCACTGGTGGGTAGCTTTAAATATCTGTGAAAGTTTGTCACTTCAAAGTTAGTAAGTAAAGGCATTCTATCCAGGTATTCCAGTTGATTGAGGTTATTTCTGACGGATGGTTCCGTGGAGAAGGTGTACACCCCTTTAAACAGAACAAAAGATTCCCTGTGGTCTGGACTGACCCGAGGAATAAAGGTGTTGGCCATTTGTGTTCATTCCCAGGGTTCAGAGATGGGCAGTGAGAAGGAGCAGAGTCCAGAACCACACCTGCCTGAGGAAGGGGAAGGGGGTAAGCCTTGGAGAGTGGATGACTCAGAGGGTTCTCGTACCCCACCTGGGGAGAAGGAGCATGGACAGGAGAGCCTGTTGGAGAGGCCACAAGAAACCTATCCCAAAAAGCCATGGCAGAAAGTTACTGCCCCAGCTCGAAAGCCAGGGGACCTCATTGTTCATCCAAGGCCTGAGGCAGAGGAGAAGCCCTTTGTATGTGCCCAGTGTGGCAAAACCTTCAATAACACCTCCAACCTGAGAACACACCAGAGGATCCATACTGGCGAGAAGCCATACAAGTGTTCTGAATGTGGCAAGAGCTTCTCAAGAAGCTCCAACCGCATCCGGCATGAGCGGATCCACCTGGAAGAGAAGCACTACAAGTGTCCCAAGTGTCAGGAGAGCTTTCGGCGGCGCTCAGACCTCACCACGCACCAGCAAGATCACCTGGGCAAGCGGCCGTACCGCTGCGACATCTGTGGCAAGAGCTTCACCCAGAGTGCCACGTTGGCTGTACATTACCGGACCCACCTGGAGCCGGCACCCTACATTTGCTGTGAGTGTGGAAAGAGCTTTAGCAACAGCTCCAGCTTTGGTGTGCACCACCGCACTCACACAGGTGAGAGGCCTTACGAGTGTGCCGAGTGTGGGCGGACCTTCAGTGACATCTCCAACTTTGGAGCACACCAAAGGACCCACAGAGGGGAGAAGCCCTACCGGTGCACTCTGTGTGGGAAACACTTCTCCCGGAGCTCGAATCTCATTCGCCACCAGAAAACACACTTGGGTGAGCAGACTGGAAAAGATTCCAGCTGAAGGAGAGCCCCATGTAGAGAGTGAGGGGGAGAGAGCAAGAGACCCCAATCTAGTAGAGGAAGAAGATCTTTGGATCTGCTGCTGCCACCTTGATCTCAACCTCTTCCATCCCACTTTGGAGAATGGTTTCCTGTTGCCTCTGAAGCCAGGATCTCCAGGAATTCCTAAGAAGGGACTCTGAGTAAAAATCCTTGCCTCTTTCCAGGCCAATTTCTTGCCTTGGAAAATCAGAGGACCCAGTTTTGGCTTCACCTCCTTGGGGTGAAAGAAAAATAGGGTAGGCTTAGAACATGTTCATGTTGTTAGGGCAGCTGTGCCCTGGCCTTTGAAGAAGTACCCGTGAGATGAGTGTCACTGTCTAAAGTCCTCCAAATTGTCTATGAACTGCTTAGGGCACACTGCAGTGGCCAGTTAGTTCCCATCTGCTGTGCCCCAGCTTTGCTACTAGATCTCTGGGCTGGGAGGAAGTTGCCTTCCCAATGGAAGGGGCCTCCTTGGTCTGGAGAAGAAATCTGAGGTCCTGCCTTAGGAATGAAAGGGAAGCTTTCAGGGAGCCATGATCCAGGGACCTTCACACTCCCCCATATTTGTTACTTATTTTCCCTCCCCCGACATGCCTCTGTTTCCCCCAGAGTGATTAGCAGTAAAACCCTTCTATGAAACGGACCTGTGTACTTATTTGGGGAAGAAGGGAGCTGTGGAGATGGTCCCCTGCAGCCACTCTGAAAGGGAGTTGAATTCCAAGAAAGACATATGGGTGAGTGGCCACTCTGACAAGCAAAGGAAAGCAGGCTGAGTGTCTGGGGCCTTTGAGGAAAAGGGGGAAAAGAAAGGAACTAACATTAATTGAGCATCCACTCCATGCTATTGATTCCACAAGTCACATTTACATTCTTTATTTCATTTAGTTGTCACAGCAACCCTCAGGAGAATAAGATGAGGAAACAGAAGTGAGGAAAGGTGAAGTCACTTGCCCTGAATCACACAGCAGGTATAGGGTAGAGCCAGAGCTCATACTTGGGCCTTCCCGACTCCCAGCCAGTGCTCTTTTTCACTACATTCACCTTGTTGGCTTCTGAAGGAGAAGCCACTTAGAAGGCTGGCCTGGAGGTGGGAAGTCAGTACCAAGCATAAGGACCTTTCCAACTTTATTAATTGAACATTTATTCTGTGCCTGGGAAAGTGGCGATGGCAAGGAGTAGGGGGTGAAGGGTAGGATAAAATGAGAGAAATCTTAAGACCTGTAATGAGAGTCTTCACCTTTAGTAGCAATAGTTTAGTCCCCAAGCCTGGGACAGCTTGGCCAGATAATGCCTGGCTTCCTGTCCTGGTTTAGGCCTGGCTCCACATGGCAGATTTCAATGTTTTCTGCATGGAAGTTTAGCGTTTACCCAGCTTTCCTCTAACAAATACATAAGACCCCTTTCTACCTCTATTGTCCATCTGGGTCCCTGCTCTCTAAGGGGCCCTTTTCATTTGTAGCCAGTTGGCACAATGTGATTCTGGGGCCAGGCTTGGAACTGACATCACCCATGACCTTACCTAACAGAACTTCCTGCTGCTGTCCAGGAAGGGATGTGCCAGGAACTTTACACTCATCATCTTACTGAATTCTCACAACAACCCTGTGAAGTAAGAATTATTTGCATTTGCCATATGTAGAAACAGCCTGGCGGGGAGAAAGTGACTTGGCCTAAGATTACAGAGCAAGTAAATGGTAGGGCCAGGAAACGAAGCTACTTCTGCCCAAATCAAAGCCTGTATTTTTTACAATACATTTGTAGGGCACTTTACAAAGCACTTTTATTTCATACACATTTTCCTGTTCCTTGAAAATCACCCCACAGAATATTTTAAATATAGTCACCCAAACTTGCATGTGTGAATTGGTACATACCCTAATAATAAAAGTTCCCATCTTTTAAATACCTACTGAATGCCAGTTATGGTACACTATTACCTCCAATCTCCATACTATCTTGTAAGGTAGTAGTGTTCCCATTTTCCAAGTAAGAAAATTCTGTGAGGTTAAATGACCTGAACTATTGGCAGAGCTGGGATTTCGATTTGGTATATCTGATCCCAAGGCCAAGCTCTTCATTATGCCCACTACCAAGGTAGGCCTGCTGGTCCCCTGTCAGTCTGAGAAGCTTGGTATGACTGTCCTTCCAGACCTGGAGCCTTAGTGATGACTGCTGTGACTATAGAAGTCTCTGCTGCCAAACAGGTGCAGGACCAATGTACCAGGCACCTGCTTTGATCTTGGGACATGATCCCCAGCTAATCTAATTTGCCCTTTTTTGACCCTGATTCCTAGGCTAGGATTTCCATTTTGGTTCATGCTTTTGAGTCCTGACTAGTTCATTTATTTACTCTCTGACTTCCTGTTTAAAATTCCTTTATTTGCTCCTTCATTCACTTTTTTCTTTCCCTTCCTTTCTCCCCGCTTCTTCAGACCTTTCTTCCCGTCCTCTCCCTCTTCTTCCCTTTCTTCCTTGCCTAGTAACTAGGAATACTGATTTTGAAGACAAAGTGGCCCCTGTGTTCTCCAGTGTAGGAGCTTGGCACATAAACCCAGTTACAATGCAGGATGATAGATGTCTTTACAGTTGTACCCAGGGTGCTGTAGAAGCGTGGTGGGGGTGGGGGCGCTTAACCTGGCCTGTACTAGGCACTGGAGCCCAGAAGAGAATGAGAAGTAGTCCTTCCTGCAAGGAATGCAGAGGAAGAGAAACTCCTCTGGACAAATTGCTGGGGGAACACAGGTGGGAATGGCTAACTCTTCAGGGGAGAGGGGAGGCTGAAGGATGGTTGAATTTGGTCTGAATGAGTAGGTGATTACTAGACAAAAGGGGAAGGTTATTTCAGATGGACGGGAAGCTTAGTGTGTTAGCAAATAGTGAAATGTTTGATACAGAGTGCCCTGTGTGAGGAGAAGAGGGTGGTAAAGGTACACGGGGGCCAGATTGTGAAGGGTGCTGGGTGCCAGGATAAGAAATTTTGGACTGTGGATAATAGGGCATTTTAGAGCAGAGGACTGACATGATCACATTCACCCTTTAGGAAAAACACTTAGGCTAGTGTGGAGAATGAACTAAAGGGGGACAAGTGATTTGGGAATAGTTGTATGTGTAAGCGTCAAGTGTCAGTTGGAAACCTCCTGATCCGTGGAGAGCTCTGTATGATTGCCTCAGAGCCCTGCCAGTTCCACAGAATGGGAAAGTCCAAACTCTCCACAATTTCTGCAGATTCCTGGGATTTACGACCTCCTGGTCTCCTCCTGCCGAAGGTTCCTATGATCTGTACACCCCGTCTCTGTTTTGTCTCCGTTATCCCTGTGACAGAACTCAGCTCCTTCATCAGCTTCCCCAAGAAATTCTGTCACATAAAGCATTTCGTAAGTTTAGAATTCCTTCTAGAGATTGCGTGATTCAGGAAGGAGTTACATCAAGGCGTGTTGCTAGCTTCCTGTCCTCTCTCCTCCCATCTCTGCCCTTCTCCCCTCCCTTCTGGAGTGCCATAACAAGACTGTGGTGCATCTTCCTATAGATGGTGTCTTACTACTATCACTATGGATCATCTTCTTCTACACATTTTAACATCTCCAACGTTAAAATGTGTCTTAAAATTGATGATGTTTTACATTAAGTGAAATACCACATTATAAGAAAGAGAGAGGAGGTGGTGATGTCAGCAAGATGGTGGAATACAAAGTCTCAGCCTCTGTTTCCCCACAGAGACACTTAACAACAATATACATTTCTGGCAGTAGCACTGGGGTTAAAAAAAAAAACAACCAAACAAGCAAAAAAAAAAAAAAAAAAAAAACCAAAACAATATACAGACCAAAATACCATTCTGAGAACTCTAGAAACCAACTAAGAAGTTTTAGTATAGTACCCCAGGCAAGTGTGAAGCCAAAAAGAGCCACATTGAAATGGATAAGGAGCCATTTTACTTTATCCACGATCGCCCCTTCCGCAAACCAGCAAAGCTCAGCTCAGGTCAGATTCCCCCTTGTGTGGGAAAATGAGAAGAGTGGAACATGCATCCAGTGTTTTGCGTTTTCAGAGGGCTACTAAAGGTCTGGTTCCTCTCTTGCCTAACTTGGAATGCTAATGGAACTAGAATACTTTGGATGCCTGGGGGCCACTGAAAGCAAGGAAGAGTGGGAGGTCTGGGGGTGGGAATTGCAGTTCGCTGAGGCACGAGAGGGCCTGCAGTGCCATAGACAGAGGCCAGCACACTCAGCACAATTGGGAGAAGTCTCCCAACTTGTAGGTCCTCCTTTGGGGGGGAGAGAGAGAGAGAGAGCGCGCGCGCACAGAGCATGTATTTAGTATTTGGACTTTTTGGAGAGCTGTCCAAGGGACTGGTAATTGTTGCCTAATTCTGGGTGCTAATAGGGAGCCAACATAATTTGAATGCCTGGGGGCCACTGAACACAAAGGAGAACAGGGAGACTTGCTGCAGTAGTACCAGAGAACCTGCAGTACCTCAGATGGACACTAGAGGGAATAAGAGATTATGAGCTCCTAAAGAAGAAACTAGCAAACCTCTCTAATTGGGAAACTACGAACACAAACCCAGAGAAGTAACATCCAACCCCCACCACCCCTCAACCAAAAAGATTCAGAGGCCTCCAGAATCCAGCTGGGCTGCTTATTGAAGGTCTTCCCCTGTATGCAGCCAGTCTGTTCAAAATCAGAAAAATGACATATGAACAAAATGAAAATGTCAACAGAGATGGAAACAAACACAAAACCAAACAAATTCTGAAACTGAAGAATAATACAGTAACTGAACTTAAAAATTCACTAGAGGAGTTCAACATCAGGCATAATCAAGTAGAAAAAAGAATCAGACAACTGGAAGTCAGGTCATTTGAAATTACTGAGTCAGAGGAACAAAAAGAAAAAAGAATGAAGAAAAATGAAGAAAGTCCTAAAGGACTTATGGAACACCATCAGGTGGAGTTCCAGAAGGATAACAGAGAGAGAAATGGACTGAGAGCTTATTTGAAGAAATAATGGCCCAAAACTTCCAAAATCAGAGGAAGGAAATGAATATCCAAATCCAAATAAGATGAAACAAAGAAGCCCACACTGAGAAACACATTACAATCAAACTGTCGGCTAAGACAAAGCAAAAATCTTGAAACCAGCAAGAAAAAAGACAATCATCACATACAAGGGAGCATGATAAAATTATCAGGGAATTTCTCAGCAAAAACCTTACATACCAGAGGGGAATGTGATGATATATTCAAAGTACTGAAAGGAAAAAAAAACCTGGCAAACAAGAATACTGTTTCTAGCAAAACTGTCCTTATAAAATAAAGGAGAAATACTTTTCAAGATAAGTGAAAGCTTAGGGAATTCATCACCAGTACACTTGCTTTATAAGAAATGCTAAAGGGAGCACGCTGGGAGGCTGAGGTGGGAGGATTGCTTGAGGTCAGGAGTTGGAGACCACCCTTAGCAAGAGTAAGACCCTGTCTCTACAGAAAAAATAGAAAAAATTAACCGAGCATAGAATTGCACACTTGCAGTCCTAGCCACTCAGGAGGCTGAGGCAGGAGAATCACTTGAGTCCTGGAGTTTGAGGTTGCAGTGAGCTATAATGACACCACTGTACTCTAGCCAGGATGACAGAGCAAGACTGTCTCAAAAAACAAAAAACAAACAAAAAAAAACCTGATCAAATTAAAAAGCTTTTGCACAGCCAAAGAAACTATCATTAGAGCGAATAACCTACAGAATGGGAGAAAATATTTGCTTTCTACACATCTGATAAAAGGGCTGATAACAAGAATCTATATAGAAACTTAAGAAAATCAACAATAAAAAAACAAACAACCCCATCATTAAATGGGCAAAGGACATGAACAGAAACTTTTCAAAAGAAGACAGAATAATGGCCAGCAAACACATAAAAAAGTGCTCAACATCTCTAATCATTAAGGAAATGCAAATCAAAACCACAATGAGATATCACCTAACTCCAGTGAGAATTGCCTTTATCAAAAAGTCCCAAAACAACAAGTGCTGGTGTGGATGTGGAGAGATAGGAACACTCATACACTGCTGGTGGGACTGCAAATTAGTATAAGCCCTGTGGAAAGTAGTTTGGAGATACCGCAAAGAACTAAAAATAGAAATGCCATTTGATCCAGCAATCCCACTACAAGGCACCTGCCCAAAGGGAAAAAAGACATTCTATAATCAAGACATCTGCACTCGAATGTTATGGCAGCACAATTCACAATCGCAAAGATGTGGAAACAACCCAAGTCCCATCAATACATTAGTGGATTAAGAAAATATATATGTATACCATGGAATACTACTCAACCACAAAAACAGTGGTGATCTAGCATATCTTATATTTTCCTGAATAGAGCTTGAGCCAATCCTTCAAAGTAAGGTATCACAAGAATGGAAAAACAAGTACCACAGGTGCTTGCCATCAAATTGGTTCTGATTACCACTAAGGAGCTCACATGGTAGTTATATTCATCGGGTGCTGGTCAGGTGGGGGAGGGTGGTGGATGGGGCTAAACACAACTAATGGAGACGGAGTGCACTGTATGGGGGAAGGTCATGCTTCTAGCCCTGGAGTGGGTGAGGCAAAGGCATTACATGTAATCAAAATATTTGTACCCCCATAATATTCTGAAATAAAAAAAAGAAAGAAATGCTAAAGGAAGTTCTCAGGTTGAAACAAAAGGATGCTAGACACTAGACACCAGAAGCATACAAAAATATACAACTGACTAGTAAAGGTAAATATATACATAAATACAGAATACTGAAACAGAATGGTGATATGTTAATCATTTTGTAGAATTTAAAAGAAGAAAGCATAAAAACTACTTATAAAACTATATTAATACATACAAAATATAAAAAGATGTAATTTGTGATATTGATTACATAAAGGGGGAGAGATAAAGAAGTAGAGTTTTTGAATGTGGTTGAAGTTGTTGCCAGCTTAAAATAGATTGTTATAACTATAAGATGTTTTATGTAAACTTCATGGTAACCACAAAGAAAATACCTATAACAGATACACAGAAAAAAATGAAAAAAGAATCAAAGCATGTTAACACACAAAAAAAATCAATGATACCACTTACTTGAGTTTATGGTTTAAAAAAATTAATGAAACACAAAGGAAGGCAGCAAGAGAAAATAAGAGGGACAAAATAACTGTGAAACACATAAATAATTAACAAAATGACAATAGTAAGTCATTCCCTATCCATAATTACTTTAAATATAAATGGATTAATCTCTGTGATCAAAAGACATAGTGTGGCCAAATGGATAAAAAATAAGAATTATGGTTTCTGGTTCCACATGTAAGAAGCTTGGAAGTCACCACTCTGTTCTAACAGCAAATAGAAGCTTGAACAAACTGAAAAAAATAAACTCTTCAAGATCCATAAAAGAAGTAAGGTCTCAGGGAAGATCATTGTCCCCCATACTGGAGAGACAGGCAGATTACAGAGAATCACAATATTCCAGAACAGAAACCCCTGTGGGAACCAGTGCCAGAGTAGGAAAACCTAAACTGTAATTGTTAAATTTCTCGAAGCTGGGTGTGGATAAGTCTGAGAGTTAAAAACTTCAGGGGACCCTGATGGCATCTCCCCACATCCATCCAGAGGGCTGCAGTGTTCTGACACCAGCTAGAACCAGTGGTGTGGTCATGTCCCTGGCACCCAAGCCCACTCAGCACCAGGGAATCCAGCATATCAGGGAGTCTGTTCCCAGGACACAGGGAGCCAAAGTGTGTGTTCCCCAAAGCTTGAGAGCTGCCTACCTGGGGCCACTGCCACCACTAGCAACTCCATGGCCCAGCAAGGAGGCTGCACACTGGCCAGAGGCCCAAGGACCAGATTGCCCAGGGCTACCGCCACCACTGCCACTATTAGTACCAGTGCATGTTGTCTGGAGGCCCAAGGACTGGCCCACCCAGGGCCACTGTCTGTACTGTACCAAGTGTTTGTGTGCCCTAGGGACCCAGGGACTGACCCACTCAGCATCCCTGTCTCTGGCAAAGTCTCACTACAGCCTCCACAAAAGTACTGCAGCTTAAGCCACTGAGGAACTTGCAGACATCACTGACATTGGTGACAGCTGAGGAAATCATATAGCGACTACACCTCTGTGCCCACCCAGAACCAAAGCCAAAACACCCTATCCAACTGACACTATAGATACATCTACAGGAAAAGTCTATCCCTGTGAAAACTACTCCATAAAATTGGAAGAAGTGACTGTTACACCAGATGCATAGTTATCAATGTAGGGACATGAGAAACATGAAAAAGCAAGGAAACGTGACATCTCCAAGGAGGACAATAATTTTCCAGTAACAGACCCCCCAAAAAAGGAAGTCTATGAAGTGCCTGGAAAGGAATTCAAAATAATGATCTTATGAAAACTCAATGAGACATGAGAGCACACAGATATACAATACAAAGAAATCAGTAAAACAATTCATGATTGAAATGAGAAATTCAGCAAAGAGATAGATATCACAAAAAAAGAACCAAACAAATCTTGCAAGTGAAGAAGTCAATGAATGAAATGAAAAATACAATTGGGAGCTTCAACAATAGACTAGATCAATCAGAAAAAAGAATTTCTGAACTTGAAAACAGGTCTTTTGAAATAACCCAGTTAGACCAAAAGAGAGAAGAAAAGAAGAATAAAAAAGCCTGTGTGACCTATAGAACACCATCAAGTGAATAAATATTCACATTTTGGGAATTCCAGAAAGAGAAGAGATGGGAAAAGGCATAGAAAACCTATTTAATAAAATAACAGCTGGAAACTTTCCAAGTCTTGGAAGAGAAATGGACACCCAGATATGGGAATCTCTTAGATCTCCAAATAGCTTCAACACAAAAAGGTCTCTGAGGCACATTATAATCAAACTGCCAGTGGTCACAGATAAAGAGAGAATTTTAAAAAGAGCAAGAGGAAAGCATCAAGTCATATATAAGGGAATGCCCACTAGACTAACAACAGATTTCTCAGCATAAACCTTTACAGACCAAGAGAGAATGGGATAATATATTCAAAGTGCTGAAAGAAAAAATTGCCAGCCAAGAATAGTGTACCCAGGAAAGCTATCCTTCAGAAATGAAAGAGAAATAAAGTCTTTCAAAGATAAGCAAAAACTGAGGGAATTCTTCACCCCTAGACTGGCTCTATAAGAAAGTAAGGAAGTCTTACATCTACAAGTGAAAGCACAATATCTACCATTATAAAAACACACAAAGATATAAAACTCACTGGTAGAGCACATACACAAATGAGAAAGAAAGGAATAAAAGGTTATTTCTACAGAAAACCACCAAATCACAAAGATAAACAATAAGAAAGGAAGAAAGTAACAAAGGATATACAAAATAATCAGAAAACAGCAAAATGACAGGAGTCAGTCCTCACCTATCAAAACAACTTTGAATATAAACTGTATTCTCCAGTTAAAAGACAGAGAACAGCTGAATGGATCTTTTAAAAAAGAAGAAAACCTAACTGTATGCTGCCTACAAGAAACTCATTTCACCTTTAAACATAAAATAGACTGAAAGTGAAGGGATGGAAAAAGATATTCCATGCAAAATGGAAACCCAAAGCGTGCAAGAGTAGCTATACTGATATCAGACAAAATAGGCTTTAAGTCAAAAAACATAAAAAGAGACAAAAAGATCATTATATAATGATAAAGGGATCAATTCAGAACAAGGATAAAACAATTATGAATATATATGCACCCAACACTGGAGCACCCAGATATATAAAGTAAATATTACGGGAGCTAAAGAGAGAGACCTCAATACAATAATATAATAGTTGGAGACTTTAACACCCTACTTTCAGCATTGGACAGACCATCTAGACAGAAAGCCAAAAAGAAGTCTCAGACTTCAACTACATTAGAGGCCAAATAGACCTAATAGGTTTAAAAAACATTTCATCCAACAGCTGCAGAATACACATTCTTCTCTGGCCAGGCGCGGTGGCTCACACCTGTAATCCTAGCACTCTGGGAGGCCGAGGCGGGTGGATCGCTCAAGGTCAGGAGTTCCAGACCAGCCTGAGCAAGAGTGAGACCTCGTCTCTACTAAAAATAGAAAGAAATTATCAGGCCAACTAAAATATATATAGAAAAAATTAGCCGGGCATGGCGGCACATGCCTGTAGTCCCAGCTACTTGGGAGGCTGAGGTGGTAGGATTGCTTAAGCCCAGGAGTTTGAGGTTGCTGTGAGCTAGGCTGCCACCATGGCACTCACTCTAGCCCGAGCAACAAAGCAAGACTCTGTCTCAAAAAAAAAAAAAAAAAAAAAAAAAAAAGAATACACATTCTTCTCAACACATGGACCATTTTCCAGGATAGACCATATGTTGGGCCACAAAACAAGTCTCAAAATTTTTTAAAAAATCAAATCATATCAAGTATCTTCTTAGAACACAATGGAATAAAACTAGAAATCAATAAAAACAGGAGCTTTGGAAAGTGCACAAATACATGGAGAGTAAACAATATGCTCCTGAATGACCATTGGGTCAAGGAAGAAATTACGAAGAAAATAAAAAAATTACTTGAAACAAATAAAAATGGATATACAATGTACCAAAACTTATGGGATACAGAAAAGCAGTACTAGGAGAGAAGTTTACAGCAATAAATGCCTATATCAAAAAAGAAGGATTTCAAATAAACAGCCTAATTATGTACCTCAAGGAACTAGAAAAACAAGAACAAACCGCTCTCCCCCAAAATTAGTATTAATAGAAGGAAAGAAATAATAAAGATTAGAACAGAACTAAACAAAGTAAAGCCAAAAAATACAAGAGATTAATTAAATGAAGAGTTGGTTCTTTGCCAAGATAAACAAAATTGCCAAGCCATTATGTAGACCAAGAAAAACAGAGAACAGACCCAAATAAAATCAGAAACGAAAAAGGAGACATTACAACTAATACCACATAAATACAAAGAATCATTAGGGACCATTATGAATAACTATATGGCAACAAATTGGAAAACAGAGGAAATGGATAAATTCCTGGACATGTATAACCTACTAAGATTGAACCAGGAACAAATAGAAAACATGAACAGACCAATAACAAGTAACAAGATTGAATCAGTAATAAGTCTCTCAATGAAGAAAAATCCAAACTTTTAAGGAGTATACACCAGTTCTTCAGAAACTATCCCAAAAAATTGAAAAAGAGAGAGTTCTTCCTGACTCATTCTATGAGGCCATCATTATTGCCCTGATACTCAAATCAGACAAAGACACAACAAAAAAAGAAAACTACATGTCACTATCCCTGATGAGCATAGATGCAAAAATTCTCAACAAAATACTAGCAAATCAAATCCAACAACACATGAAAAAATTAATACACCGTGATCAAGAGGAATTTATTCCAGTGATGCATGGATGGATGATACAATATATACAAATCAATAAACATGATACATTACATCAACAGAATGAAGGACAAAAGCCATATGGTCATCTCAATAGATGCACAAAAAGCACTTCATAAAATTCAACATCGCTTCATGATAGAAACTCAACAAATTAGGTATAGAAGGCACATACCTCAACACAATAAAGGCCATATATGACAAAACCCATAGCTAACATCATGCTGAAAGCCTTTCCTCTAAGAACTGGAAGAAGACAAGGATACCCACTTTCACCCCTCTTATTCAACACAGTACTGGAGGTCCTAGCCAGAGCAATTAGGCAATAAAAAGAAATAAAGGACATCCAGATTGGAAAAAAAAAGTCAAATCTTCTCTGTTTGCAGGTGACATGATCTTTTTTTTTTTTTAATATATAGATAATTTCTTTCTATTTTTAGTAGAGACGGGGTCTCGCTCTTGCTCAGGCTGGTCTTGAACTCCTGACCTTGAGCGATCCACCCGCCTCGGCCTCCCAGAGTGCTAGGATTACAGGCGTGAGCCACTGCGCCCGGCCAACATGATCTTAGATGTAGAAAAACCTAATGACTCCACAAAACAACTCTTAGAACTGATAAATTCAGTAAAGTTGCAGGATACAAAATCAACATACGAATATAAATAGTATTTCTATACACCAATAATGAGCTAACTGAAAAAGAAGTCAAGAAAGCAATCCCATTGACAATAGCTACAAAAAATACCCAAGAATAAATTTAACCAAGCATTAATCTCTCCAGTGAAAACTATAAAAACACTGATGAAATCAAAGAGGTAACAGAAAAGTGGAACGACATCCCATGGATTGTAAGAATTAACATTGTTTCAATGACCATACTACCCAAAGCAAACCACAGATGCAATGCAATCCCTATCAAAATATCAATGGCATTCTCCACAGAAGTAGAAAAAACAATTCTAAAATTCATATGGAACTGCAAAAGACCTTGATTAGCTAAAGCAATCTTGAGCAAAAAGAACAAAGCTGGAGGCATCACGCCTTCTGACTTCAAAATACTACAAAGCTCTAGTAACCAAAAAAGCATGGCATTGATATGAAAACAGACACATAGACCAATGGAACAAAATAGGGAACACAGAAATAAATCCATGTAGTTACAGCCAATTTTTTTTTTTTTTTTTTTTTTTGAAAGAGCGTCTTGCTGGAGTGGCCCAGGCTGGAGTGGAGTACAGTGGCACGATCATAGCTCAGTGCAGTCTTGAACTCCTGGGCTCAAGCAGTCCTCTTGCCTTAGCCTCCTGAGTAGCTGAGATTACAGGTACATGCCACTATTCCTGGCTAATTTGTTAAATTTTTGTAGAGGTGAAGTCTCAATATGTTGTCCAGGCTGGTCTTGAACTCCTGGGCTCAAGGGATCCTCCAGCCTCGGCTTCTCAAAGTGCTGGGATTACAGGCGTGAGCCACTGCACCCAGCCCCAACTGATTTTTGACAGAAGCGCCAAGAACACACATTGGGGAAAGGACACTTCTTCAATAAATTTTGCTGGGAAAACTGGATATCCATATACAGAAGAGGAAACTAGATCCCATCTCACCATGTACAAAAATCAACTAAAAATGGATTAAAGACATATATGTAAGACCTGAAACTATAATATTACTAGAAGAAGAAATAGAGACATTGGTCTAGGCAAATATTTTATGAGTGAGACTTCAAAAGCACAGGCAACAAGAAAAAGAGACAAATGGGACTATCAAACTGAAAAACTTCAGTATAGTAAAGCAAACAATCAACAGAATGAAGAGACAACTTTCAGAATGGGAGAAAATTTGTAAACTATTCATCTGACAAGAGACTAAAATCCAGAATATATAAAGAACTCAAACAACAGCAAAAAACAAATAATCCAATTAAAAAATCAGCAAAAGATCTGACTAGACATCTCTCAAAAGAAGGCATACACACGGCCAACATGTATATAAAAAATGTTCAAAATCTCTAATCATTACAGAAATGCAAATCAAAATCACAATGAGATATCATCTCACCCCATTTAGAATGGCTACTATCTGCTGGGCATGGTGGCTCATACCTGTAATCCTAGAACTCTGAGAGGCCGAGGTGGGCGGATAGCTTGAGGTCAGGAGTTTGATACTAGCCTCAGCCAGAGCGAGACCCATCTCTATTAAAAATAGAAAAAATTAGCTGGGTGTGGTGGCATGTGCCTGTAGTCCCAGGTACTCAGGAGGCTGAGGCAGGAGGATCGCTTGAGCCCAGGAGTTTGAGGTTGCTGTGAGCTAGGCAGAAGACTTGGCACTCTAGCCCAGGCAACAGAGTGAGACTCTAACTCAAAAAAAAAAAAAAAAAAAAAAGAAAGAAAGAAAGAAAGAAAGAAAGAAAAGGAAAGGAAAAGAAAAGAAAAGAAAAAAATAGAATGACTTATCAAAAAGACAAAAAATAACAAATGCTGGTGAGGATGTGGAGAAAAGGGAACTCAATGTAATGTTGGTAGGAATGTAAATGAGCTCAGCCATCATGGAAATCAGTATGGAAGATTCTCAAAAAATGAAAAACAGAACTACCATATGATCCTGCAATCCCAGCACTGGGCATTTATCCAAAGGAAAGAAAATCATTATATTGAAGAGATACTGCACCCTCATGTTTATTGCAGCACTATTAACAATAGCCAAGATACGGAATCAACCTAAATGTCCATCAACAGATGTATGAATAAAGAAAATGAAGTATATATACAGAATGGAATACTATTCAGTTATATAAAGGAACGAAATCCTGTCATTTGTGGCAACATGGATGAACTTCAGTATATTATGTTCAATGAAGTAAGTCAGACATAGAACGATAAATACCATATATTCTCACTCATGTGAGAGCTAAGAAAAATTAACCTCATGGAAGTAGAGAGTAGAATTGTGATTATTAATATTAGAGGCTGGGAAGGGTAGGACAGAGGGGAAGACAGGGGAGAGGCTGGCTAACAGATACAAAATTATAGCTACATAGGAGGAATAGGTGCTAATGTTCTATAGCATTGTAGGGTAAATATGGTTAATGATAATTTATTGTATATTTCCAAAAGCTAGAAGAGAGGATTTTGAATGTTTACTATACAAAGAAATGATAAATGTTTGAGGTAAGGGATATGCTAATTACCCTGATTTGAACATTACACATTGTGTATGTGTGTTGAAATATCTCTCTGCCATTTCATAAATATGTACAATTATTATCTGTCAACTACAAATAAAAGGAAAAACTCCAGATAATATGGGTGGCCCCACATATGTGTGTGTTTAACCTCCAGGGCCTTGACTGGTTCTTACAGTAAATATTGGAGAAAAATCCCCTTTTCTCCAAGTGGAGGGAGGTGAAACAGAACCATTTTAAAATATGCCAGAACTCTCTTTTCTTCTTAACAATGTCCATCCTCAGGAGAAACTATATAACCAGAGCCCAAATTGCTGGGGTTTTATCTGAGCCCAACTCAGGGGAAGGGAAAAATCCAACTCCACCTAGCTCTATTCTTCCACATGAGAAAAGGGAAATATCCAAGTCATGCCATTCAGACTTAATAGTGAGAAACAATTATTAGAAAATTCCCTACTGAGATCAGGAACCATGCAAGGATTTCCCCTCTCACCACTCTTCAAAATCATACTGGAAGTCCTAGCTAGTGCAACAAGAGAAGAAAATGAAATACAACTTATATTGATTGAGAAGGAAGAAATTAAACTGTCTTTAATTGCAGATGGCATCATTGTCTATATAAAAAATCTGAAAGAATTGACAAAAAACACTCCTAGAACTAATAAGCAATTATAGTAAGGTTGCAGAATACAAGGTCAACATGCAAAACTTAATCACTTTGCTAGATACCAGCAATGAATGAGGAGAATTCGAATTTAAAAACAAAATACCATTTCCATCAACATCCCCTCAAATTGAAATATTTATGTATAAATCTAACAAAGATCTACGCGCAAGATCTACATGAAGAAAGCTACAAAACTCTGTTGAGAGAACTCAAAGCAGAACGCAATCCCAATTCAAATCCCAGCAGGTTATTTTGTAGATATTGACAAATTGATTCTAAAGTTTATTTGGGGAGGTGAAAGACTCGATATAGTCATCATAATATTGAAGGAGAAGAATACAGTTGGAGGACTGACACTACCCAATTACTGTAAAGCTACAGTAATCAAGGCAGTGTCTTTAGTCAAGGAATGGACAAATAGTTCAATGGAACAGAAGAGAGAGCCCCAGAATACACCCACATAAATATATCCAACTGATCTTCGACAGCTTCCAACTCAGTCTGACGAAGGGAGTCTCCTTCTGTCCCGTGGGGTCCCTGAGTTTGAGGTAAGGCCAACCTACCGCAGGCAGTGGAGCAGTTGACGTGTGAAGCCAGGCGGGCCACTTTAAAACTCAAGCCATCTACGTGCAATACGAGCCAGTTTTTGTTATCTCAGTAACACTTTATACTGAAATACTTTCTCCACACAACTTATAACGTATGAGGCAAAGAAAAAAACATTGCTGGAATGTGATAGAAAGAGTTTTAAAGTTCAGTGTTGAAACTTCTTAAAGGAAAGAAAAGGAGACATAATTACTTTGCCACTTTCTATTTCCCGTCTGTGGCTTTGAGGTAAAATAGCACCGAGGTTCCTGTGAAGCTATTCAAAGGTTCCCTCTGACCTTCCACCCGCACAGCAATCCCAGGGAATTCCCGAGCTGCTCACCTCCCGCATCCGTAATCGTAACTCTGGGCATGTCTAGCCAGCTTTCTAATTCAGTTCCAAAATCCACAGCATTTTTTAAACAAAATGACGCAGTTGCATTCTTTAAATGCTAGCCATGAAATCATCACTTAAAAAAATGAAAAGAAGCGAGTTGGAGTACATAATAAGTCAAATACAATTCGCTCCTTTCACAAATGTGTTTTATTTGGTCTGTTGAAGACATGCCCATGACGGTTTCTGAAAGCCCTCAGGAGGAGCCTCATATGGCATACTGCAGCTCGACATTTTGTTCCAGTGTTGTCAGGTTCTTAAACTACCCCGCAGGGTATGACTTCCCTTATGAAAACCCCCAGAAATGGGCATTACAGGCCCAGAGAAAAATCTCATTTATAATCCAGTGAATTTTAGTCCCACCAAAATAATAAGCTAACCTGTCCCAACATGCCACTTCTCTTTTTCTTCCCTGCAAAACCAAAGTCCCCTCTTTATAGAATGGTTAGATTTAAGGATCAAGTTAAAATCCACCATATTTCAAGTTAAACTCTGAGGGTTCTGCATAATGATAGCATGATTTTAAATTCATATTGGCATTCATTTTTCTGTATTTTCCTGTATGTACCCTACATAAGCTTCTTGAATCATAATATTTAGGGAGGAAATTAAGAAAGTTTTATATTCTACTATGTAGTTCCAATAAATTCTCAGGTGATCAGGGTTTGTCTCTTAGTTCAATGTCATACAACCTTTACATGACACAAGCACATGGACAAAAAGGATTTCAAATACAAAACCCTTAGCTCTGTGTCATAAATAAATTTGGGTAAAAACACAAGCCTTCCAGTGAGTCATCTTGACAAAGATGGCCCATCTTCTCTGCAAGCTGCAACCTTTCTTTGGCCAAGAGGACAGACGTTCCCACAAGCTTAGCAAAAGTTTCTGACGTCCAGGATCCCTTTTCTGAAACCATTTCCTCTTCTTGTGGGATTGAAGCTTGCTTACCATGATGCCACTGTCAAAAACTCAGAGCCTAAGAGGTAATTTCAGTGCTTCCAGCATCTTGCATGCATTCACTAAATCTTCTGGTCAGAGCAATTTCATCCTTCAAGCTCGGTTTACTAAACAGTACACTTCCATCACTGACATTATTCCCCCTTGTTTCTCTAAAGGCATCTACGATATTCCAGCCAGCTGTTTGGCCAGCCGCATGGGGTGTCGTGTGCCTGAGCCATAGGTTTCCCTGGTAACTGGGGTAGCTATTCCCATGCTCAGCAAGTAGGATTTAAACCTGATGGTCTCATCTTCTGTGATGTCACCTTGTTTGCCTTTAATTTTATTAGCAATTGATTTTGATAACTCCACCATTTCCTTATCCTTGATCATTAGCTTGCTGACGTCTTCAAAGCCCTCAGCAATGTTTTTGTCAGTTTCTTTTCTTTTTTCTTCCAGTTTCCTTTCAATACCTACAATTCCTTCAGCCCTTATTCTTCCTGGCTGAGGTTCTCTATTTGTTTGTAATGACTGGGAAACTGGCACATTCTCCCATCTTCTCTGTGTTGTTCCCTCTGCTAAACACCTGTAAAACTCAATCTGGCCATGTTATTTGAAGGAGAGTTTGATGCAGGAGTTCTTGCTCCTCTGGAATGGGCCAGGTTCTTTGTTAGGGGGAGCTGTGCAAGATGAACCACTATTTTGGCATTCTTCCCAATGCCAGCTGCCTGCTCTTCAATGAACATGATTTGGGAAAGAGGAATGACCATGCAGCACTCATGATTTTTATGATCTCTCCAAATCAGTCAATGTGTACTAAGGAGTGTCCCAGCATCAAATTTTATCTTCTCCTTGCCGTTGTAGATGCACACCCCATGCTGCTGGATCCCCAGAGTCTTGTTGATGTCCAGGAGGCCGCTGGTTCACATGAAGTGGTCCATGGCCGCTGCTAGGCCTGCCTCCGCCTCTCACCTGCTCCCGAGAATGGTATTATGGGTATGTCAGAGAACGCTCTTGTTCTTAAAGAGATTCATGATGAAGTATTTATGCATAAAATATTATGATGTCTGCAACTTTCAAATGGCTCACCAACAAAGGAAAAATTATACAGACAGATAAAAAATGGGAAAATGTTAACAATTGGTGAATCTAGGTGACAAACTATTAATTTATTATACTATAACTTCACTTTTTTGGAGATTATTTTTCAACATAAAAATTTAGGAAAAAACATAAACTAAAAACTAAAAACTAAAAAATACATCTTATTGTAATTGGAAAGAGCAAGAGCAGCAAGCAGTAGATCATGTGCAGTGCAGTCATTTCTGAGCCTTTAATCCTATTTGGTTAATCACCCCCTGTGTTCTTGAAACTCTCACATTGATGGTCACAGAAATGGAAATGTTCCATAACTTTTGCTTGTTTCTCTCCTTTCACTTTATAAAGGCCTGACTGGTCTGTATAGTTTCTCCTGAATTTGCTGACTTAACTAATTTTATTTCTTTTAGTTAATCTTGATACCTTTCCCTCTTCTTATATGATAAATTCCCCTTCTCAGTCTCACCCTTTGATCCATGATGACTTTTCAACAAATGGAATTCACTTTAATAGATCATAGGAGAAAAACTGTGACCATCTCCCTTGATGTGAGAAAAGCTAGCAATAAAATTCAGTGCCTCTTAAAAAATAAGAACTTCCTATATAGAAAAAATTAGCCAGGCATGGTGGTGCATGCCTGTAGTCCCAGCTACTCGGGAGGCTGAGGCAGGAGGATTGCTTGAACTCAGGAGTCTGAGGTTGCTGTGAGCTAGGCTGACGCCATGGCACTCTAGCCTGGGCAACAGAGTGAGACTCTGTCTCAAAACAAAAATAAATAAATAAAATAAAAAATGAGAAATTCCTTAATATGAAAAAAGATGTCTGTAGCAAACCTTCCTTCAAACCTCATACTTTATTGTATGAGGTGTGCTTCTGAACGTTAGAAGCATTTCCTTCAAGACTCAAAACTAAGCAGGCCAAAAAGATGGGGTACTTTTGTCACCATTTGTGTATTGCTCTGTCCTGAACAATACAGTAAGACCAGAAAAAAAGAAAGAAGAAGTACAAGGGTTGGAAAAGAAGATATTTATTCACAGATTATATGATAATTTATATAGAAAATAATGATAAGAATAGCTAAAATCTATTGAGCACTTAATATGTGCAGATGCTATTTAGTAAACAGTACATATATAATGCCATTTAATCCTATTTTTTAAAAAACTTTAGAAGATAGGAACAGTTATTATCCCCATCTTACCGACAGTGACATTAAGGCACAGAGAAAGTAAGAAATTCACTCAAAATCAAACCTGAGAAGTCTGATTCTAGGGCCTGAAGTTTTAACCACTATTCTATATGATAACTTACTATCATCAACACAATTTAGCAGCAGACAAAGAAAGGTATGAGAAATATTCAAGATCTGATGGAATAAAACTAATGTCTGTAGAGCCAGGAGAGAAGGCATAACAGTGGTTCTCAGCCTAGGCTGCATATTAGAATCATCTGAGGAGCTTTGAAAAATCCTGATGCCCAGGCTGCACCCAGAGCAATTACACCAGAATTTTAGAAGATGGGTGGAAAGGCCTCAGTAGTTTTTAAACAACAACTACATTTAAATATCTTAAGAGGCTCAAGAATCCACTCAATATTGATAGAAGTTTCTGTTCTTGCACCCTGGGTGAGGTTGCAAACTTCAATCAGATGAATTACAGAAGAGTGTAATTTGAATCCAGGAGAAGGATGTGGACTAGAAGTCCTTTGTTGTCATGGTCACTACAAAAAGAGCTCACTATATCCACATGTGGCTCAGGCAGAATCATCCTGGAAGCCTGCAAGGGTTAGGTCCTGCTCCCTAATGTCAAATTTCTGACTGATGATTTTATTATATTAATAAATTGTCTACTCAACAGCCTCAGCTTGTTTTAGATGTCAACCTCAGCCTTCCTGAGAAGGTAACTATATCACAGCCATGAATTGTTGAGCCAGTCACCTTACCATGGTCCCCCTGGGAGGGTTATTCTATCGTGGTTGTGAATTGTTGACCTAGTAATATGAACTCCCTGGAGACGCAGACTTCTTTCTCAGTGAGTAAATGGCTTTTCAAACTTAGAAAGGCTTAGAATTAAGTGTAGAGATGATAAAAAATCAAACCTATTGTGTAAATAATTCTATGTTCAAAATAAGTTTGTGTGTGCTTGTGTGTATGTTTGATACTTAAAGTGTAATTTTAAAATAATTTGGCATATTGAAGAATAAATTGGACCTGTGAGGTGTATGAAAATTTAATTAAGTTTATAAATGGTATTGGAATATTTGACAACTAGACCTAATAGATTTATATGTTTAATATATATAACAACTAACAACTTTTTGTTGAGTACTTGGGAAGGATTTGCATATCAGGGACGGAAACTTGATTGGTCAGGTAAACAAAGGGTATAAAATAAAAAGAGAATATGTGAAACAAATTCAGTTAAAATGCTAATGGAGTTCTACCTGAGTTACTTGAACAATAATAAAAGATCCCCTCAAACTTAATTATTATTTTTATATAACTATAATCAATTTATGAAAAGAATAATATACTTGTAAATTGAACTTTTAAGGCTTAAATAAAACTAAGGTTTTGGGTTTTAAATTAATAACTTTAAAACCCAAGATGCTGTAAATAATCTTTTGTGCTCACAGAATCTGCCCTCAAACATGAAAAAAAAAAAATCACATTGACACTATTGTTATCTGCATTTAACAGATGAAGAAACGGAAGCTCAGAAAGGTTAAGAAAGCTGAGTCAACGCCATGCATGTCTGGCTCTAAAGCTTGTGCCCTTAACCACTGTGCATGTGGCTTCCGTGACTGACCAACCCCCCGAAAAGTCAGGTGACGTGGGGACAATTAAATAAAATTTTTTTAAGTAACTTTAAAAAATATCAAGGTCTGATTGTATGCATTATAGGTTAATTCTATAGCTAAGCAATCAATTTCAGCTTAAGGAAAGAGAATTTACTGGCTCATATAACTGAAAAATCTGGCTTCAGGCATGAGAGCTACAGACGCAAGCCTGCCTTCTGTCCCTCTGCCTGTGTTGGCTCCATTCAGAGACAGGTTTTCTTTCCCCTTGGGGTACAAGATGGCTGGAGCTCCCCTTCACCCGCCAGGCCAAAGGACAGCTAAAAAGTGTGACTGCCTCTCTCCCAGTTGTTCCCACAAAAGAATCATTGATCTGATTAGGTCACGGGTTCATTCTGGAACTAATCACTGTGGCCAGGGTAAAGTGGTGCTTTCATAGCCATGCCTGGGGCCGAAGGTTGAGCCCTGGAGTTCAGGGTGGAGGCAACTATACAACAAACATATGTACTGAGAGTAGGGAAGGAGTGGTCCTCATTGAAAAGGGTGATTGGATGACAGGCAGCAAACACAGATGTCTATTATGTGGGCAGCCTTACCTCTCTTACTCCAAAGTTCTTGGGCATACCTCATCATATCATTCACATTTACTGCTGACATAGACTCTTTCTTTTGGCCAAGAATCATAATACCATACTATAACTTAATCCTGTGTCCTTTATTCCTCCCATGACTGTATTTTGAAGGCAGGAATATCGGTCTTGCTTTTCTTCAGTGACCTACATAAAAGTTTTTTAGGGTACTTGTTTACATGAATAAAACCTAGATTACAGGAGCCTGGTATTTTTACATCAGAGAAGAAACCATGGAAAATGAAATGGGAAAGTGTTTTTAATAGGTGGTCGCTATGTAGGGTAAGGAGGGCAAGTCAAATGCACAAAACACTTACTGATGACTTCTTTGTGTTAGGCCGATCCCTGCTGGGGACAGTGTTCCAGTGGCCTTCAAAGAGCAACCATCTAGAGGAAGACACTGGGTGGAAGGTATTGGTTACTATGATTTGGTTTTGGCCCAGATCCAGGTTATTATGGATCACCATAGAGTGCTTGGTGATAGATTGAGTCCTATGGAGTTACCATCTATGATGTTGGTTGTGTTTTTATTTTTCATTTCTTGAGCATCTCTATCAAGTTTCTGGCACCTGAGGTCGGGGACATGAGGATAGGAAGGTAAGAAGACTCCCAGGATAGGCCCAGGTCCTGGCTTAGGGTTACACCCATTACTCTGTTAATAGTGTAAGAAAGCTTGCCACAAATACACATTGAGATAGGCACCAAGCCACAGGCATAGGGGGACAGACTGGGACAAGGCAGAGATGCATCCTGGCAGGCACTCAGTGAAACAGAACATTGTCTCCCAGACATGGAAAGGTTACTGCTCAGGTCCAGAGTGGGGGTGTGTAGGGTGCCTGGGCTTGAGACTGTTTAATAGAGTTGCTTGCACTTTTCACTTTGGCTGTGCAGAGGAAAGGCATCTTTAACAAACTGCACTCACTCTGAGAATCTGACTGTGGGCATTTAGAAGCCAGGGCTTGCTTAGGAAGTGCAGGAAAACAAGAGCAGAGCTAGAAGAGGAGCCATGCAGACCCAGGAGAGAACAGCTCACGTTCCGTTTCCCTCCTACCTCCTTTCAGGGAGGGGCTGGTGAGGGAAGACAGCCACCATGACACTCCTTTCTCAGTGTATGTGGGTCTGAGATAAAGGCAGGGGTCATCTTCGAAGGGTGAAGAGGGAAGACCTTACCCTCTTGGCCAAACACAAACTGTGATGCTGCTATATCTGGGCTCAGGGTAGCTGCCCATCCCTGACCACTTGTATTAGTCAGGCTTCTCCAGAGAAACAGAACAAATAGGATAGATAGATAGATAGATAAAAGGAGGTTTATTATGGAAATTGGCTTGTGTGTTTGTAAAGGCCCAGAAGTCCTACAATATGCTATCTGCAAGCTGGTGAGCCAGAAAAGCCAGTGGTGTAATTCAGTCGAAGTTCAAAGCCTGAGAACCAGAGGAGGCGATGGTAAAACTCCTGTCCAAGGCTGAAGGGCTTAGAGCAGGGAGTGGGTGGGGATGGGGGAATGCTGGTGTAAATCCTGGAGTCTGAAGGCCTAAGAACCAGGAGCTCCAATGTCTGAGGGAAGAGAAGATGGATGTCCTAACTCAAGAAAGGAGAGAGAGAATTCTGTCTTCCTCTGCCTTTTTGTTTCATTCAGCTGGGCCCTCAACGGATTGGATGATGTCTTTCCCACACTAGTGTGGGTGGATCTTCTTTACTCAGTCTGCTGATCCAAATGGTAACTTCTCTGGGAACACCTGCACACACACACCCAGAAATAATGTCTCACCAGCTATCTGGGTATCCCTTAACTCAGTCAAATTGTCAAATAAAATTAACCATCACAGGTCTACCCCTTGTCAACTTGGCACCCATACACATCTCCTTTAACCACACTTAATCTCCAAATAAAGACAATAACAAGGTCGTAATTCCACCTAACATGACACAACTATCTTGCATACAACCAAAAACACACTAATCCCTTCTCCAGAAGAGGAAGTAAAGTCCTTGAGTGATGTGTACTCTTCTGACATCCTGTACTTTAAATACTAAAATGTAAAATTACCAATACTTAAATACTGATATAAAGCTAATACATCCTATGTTACATGATAAGGGAACAAGAAAGGAAAGATAACAAAGATATTTGCTTAATATGTGTGTACATCCACACAAACATTCTTAACAAAATAGGGAGAAAATACTCATGGCAATTAGTCTTCTTTTCTGTAACTGATCACATGGTTGTAGCTGTTATTTACTTTCTTCAACTACCCATTCTGTATTCCCTTTGCCTTCAGCAAGAACCTTAGCTGGTCATGGTTCTTAACCTGGGGTGGAGGGGAGGTCGTTTACCCAAATCTTCATTCTGGAAGGGTTTGGGCCATTCAGAGTCCTGCCTGGACAAGGTTGTGGTAGTTTTCCATGGATCTTAATCACAAGGCATGATAACACTAAGAGATACCTTAAGGAATCTGTATTCCAGACATACTCTTCCTTATCTCCATTGTGGAGAAGTAGTCCAATTTCCCTTGGTAGTCCAGATCACCCTAGCCAACATCATATTTTCCTTCTTGGCCTGTTGACTCAGAGGCATGAGGATCCCAAAGTGGCTGGGTGGCAGTCTTAACTTCTAGTTCAGTGTAATCATTGTTGTGTCTCCTGGATGAAGCATTCCTCCCTGTGGAACTAAAATCTCTAGGCCAGCAGAGCATAAATTTGCAGGATCAGGAAGCAAAAATTTTGTTAGCAGGTCACCAGGGTAATGGTGAGTGATGCCACTCCCACTCCCATTGCTTGATTACTGGACCCATGAATCCTATAGGTTATGCGAGAAATAGTACCAAATATTGGATGCTGATTCAGAGCTCTGGAAAAATTGTTTCTCCTGAGGGTAGGTCTTTATAAGAATAAAAGAATGCTCGCATATTACCAAATGGTTTCTTTCCCCTCCCTCTGCTGGAAGCATGAAGGGATTTTTCTCTGATATTCACTGTGAGGACCTGGTAGAGCTCTGGGAGGTAAAGGTCACAAAAATGTGGGAGACCCATATAACTCAGTCCCCTGGAGTTTTTAACTCTCAGAATTGTCCATACAGCTTCTCCAGAAATTGGTCAATTACAATTTAGGTTTTCCTATTCTGGCATTGGTTCCTGCAGAGGTTTCTGCTCAAGGATTTCATTTCTGGTAACTTGTGATTCTCTATATTCACCTGTCTGTCTCTCCAATTTGTCAATTAAAAATAAATAAATAATAAATAAAATTAAAAAGAAAACTACAGACTAATATCTCTCATGAACACAGATGCAAAAATCCTCAACAAAAGTATCAGCAAACCAAACCCAATGATGTATAAAAAGAATTATATACCATGATCAAGTGGGATTTATCCCAGGTATACAAGACTGTTTCAGTATTCAAAAAATTAATTAATGTAATCTGTCACATCAATAGGCTAAAAAAGAAAAATCACATAATCATATCAATGAATGCAGAAAAGTATTTCACAAAATCCAATATTTATTCATGATAAAAACTCTCAATAAAGTAGAAATAGAGAGGAACTTCCTCAACTTGATAAAGAACATTTACAAAAAACCTACAGCTAATATCATACTTAATGGTGAGAAATGTGAAGCTTTATCGCTAAGATCAGGAACAAGGCAAGGATGTCCCCTTAACACACTGCTTTTCAACATCGTATTGGAAGTCCTACCTTATGTAGTAAGATAAGAAAATGAAATAAAAAGTGGACTGATTAGGAAGGATGAAATTAAACTGTCTTTGTTTGCAGATGACATGATTGTCTATGCAGAAAATCTAAAAGACTCTACAAAATAACTCCTAGAACTAATAAGTGATCACAGCAAGGTTACAGGATATAAGATTAATATACAAATATATGCCAGCAATAAACAAGTAGAAGCTAAAATTAAAACACACTACCATTTATGTTAGCACCACCAGAACTGAAATACTTAGGTATAAATCTAACAAAATATGTACAATATCTCATATATTGTGGCTATGGATATCATACCACTGTGGTATTTTGTTGAATATATTTAGAAGAGTAATGTAACAGTTTTATTTTAAAATGACAATACCACATACCAGAAATTAAATCCCCTACAAATATTTGAATTTAGGATGAAAAAATTTTAATGTCAACCTAAAAGTGTACAAAGAGACACAATTTTTCAAAATTCGTTTAGGGAGTATGTGAGCAAAAAAGTTTGAAGACAACTACTGTAGGAGAAAGATGATGAATCTGTCTGAGACAGTGGAGGAAGATAGAACAACTGATATACGAGGCTGCGGCCAACACCACTCTCCTCTTGAGCCTTAATTCAAAATCAGGCTCTTTGTCCATGAAGCTCGTGAGACACTGGAGGCCAATCCTTTAGGAGAAGAATGGAACAAAACCAGTGAGTCCAAGAAGGAAAGAAATCCACTGCTACTGAAATACTCTTAAATCTTTTCTTCACCCATTACTTAATGCAAAAACATGGGGGATAACTTTTGCAAGAGATTGCAAAATTTATCAAGGGGAAAACTGTGACTCCCCTGCTTCCTGATAAAAACTGGGTAAAGGATAGCCCAAGAATTTAAATGGACAGGTCCTTACCAGCTGTCATTTCAAAACATCAGCCAGGGCCTTTGATAAGCAGGGTGTGGGGATGGGAAGAGGCCAAGGGACTTAGGTGTCTCAAATTTAAGTCTAGTTTATGTTGCTATGATTTAAATCCCTCCTCCAAACTTTCTATAAAGGTTTATGTGAACCTCAGACTAGTATATCCAACTGCCTACTCAATGTCTTTACTCAAATGTCTAACAGGACCTAACTCAACACATCCAAAACTGAACTCTTCATTCTAACTTCCTCAATGCTCTCCTTTTCAGTTAATGGCACTAGCAGTTATCTGGTTAATTCAGCTATCCTTTATTTCTCTGTTTCTTGAACCTGACAGGCAACCCCATCGGCAAATCCTGTAGGCTGAAACATCAAAATACATCCCCACTCTGACCACATCTACTTGCTGCTACTACACCTGAGGTAAGCCCCTGTCACCTCTCACCTGGACAACCACAACTGCCTCTTGATTGGTCTTCTCACTTCCACTCTTGCTCCCCTACAGTTTACAGCAGCCAGTTGATCCTTTAAAAATGTTAATCAGATCGTGTCACCTCTCTGGCCAATATCCTCCAGTGGCTTCCCATCACCATTGAAATAAAACCCAAAGTTTTCATGTGACATATGAGACCCTACAAGATCTTGCCACCTCTCTGATTTCATCTACCTGTCACCCTGGTCCAGGTGCCTTGGTCTCCCTGCTGGTCCTCCAACACACCAAACATGGTCCTTGTGAACTTAGTACTTTTGAACTTGCCTAGAAGACCCCCTTACCTCATTCAGATCTGTGTTCAAACATCACTTTCTCAGGGAGGCCTCCAAATGCGCTCATCTAAAACTGCCCCACAGCCACCTTCACAATCCATCATCCTCTCTCCTCTTAGATTGCCTTTTTTCCTTGTACCACAAATCACCATCTGATTTACTACATATTTGTTGATTGCTTATTGTTTTTTCCCCAGTAGATTGGAAGCTCCACGAAGGAAAATCTTTGTTTTCTTACTGCTATATCCCCAGCATCCAGGAGGTGCTCAGTAAACGAATGAAGTAAAACTAAAGAAAAGATGTGAGTTCCATGACAGGAAACAGCTTGTGCTGGGAACTCTGCGCCTGGGGGTTTAGGGGACACCAACCATCAGAGCCAGAGATGACCTTAAGAATGGAAGAGATCCGTGGCAATTCACAGAAACCTTGGGAGTGAATACCAGGCTTTCTGAAACATGTGGAAGGGAGAAGACCATGTAGCTCCAGCGGACATCTGCATTATACATATATTATTTCATTTTAATATCACAAGAGATGAAGAAGCCGCAGATGAGAAAGGCAAAGTGACTCGCCCAACATTTTCCAGCTAGGTAGCAGAACAGGAATCTAACATCAGCCCTTTCTTACTCTAGAAACCATATTCTTTCCAAGACACTGCATAGCTTAGGAGACAGCTTGGCAAAAAGGATGTGCTCAGTTAGGGAACAGTTCAAAGAGCGAACAAATGCTTCATAGAGAAATGATAGTTAATTTGGTCTTTTGAGATCAATCTCATGGAGAGACCAAAGGCAGACAAGGAGAAAGGAGCTTGAAGAAAAAGTTTTAGTGTAAGACAGTTAGGATGAGGAGCTGTCCAGGGACCACTGAGTGCACCAGCTTGGCTGGAGCTAAGGGTGTTGGAAGAGCATATTGGGAGATAAGGTCTGCAAGGGCCAGAATGTGGTTAAGGAATTTGGGCTTTATCGAGAGACAGTGGGGAGCATCAAGTCACAGAGCAGTATGGTCAGAATACTGCTTTAGGAAGGTCATTCGGGGTGCCAGGGACAGGATTACCAGATGGATTTGTTGTAGTAGTCTCAGTCAAGGGTTCCCTCCAAAGTAATCTATTCTCTCTGAACCCCTAAGAGGTTGCCGTTAAAACTTGTCCTCACCCAAATGTTCACACAACCGCCGCTAGTTGGCAGCAGTGTGCCAAGGAATGGATGAAGCAGGCCCCCTTCTCGCAGCTTCCCCCGTCTCTCATTCCTTGGGCTGTGATGGGGTATGATCACCTGGTGGAAAACTGGAGTAGCTGGGAGGGCATTTGTGTGGAGGGAACGCCAAAGACCCAGGCGGGAAGGAGAGTGCGGAGATCAGAGGACAGCGTGGATCGATGGCAGGATATGGTTGGAGCGGGTCGGCTGGGGGCAGTGGTGAGAGATAGAGACTGATTATGAATGACCTTGCATTTTCAGGCTAAGAAACATGGACGTTATTCCGAGGGACACGAGGACCCAGGGAAGGTTTTTGAGTAGGAAAGAGACCTGAATAGATTTGCGTTTTAGAAATATCACCAAGATTGCACTGTGGAGAACGAGGGGAAGGACACAGGAAGCAGAGAGAACAGTGACACGGCTGTTGCAGTGATTCCAGAAAAGACTATGAGTGACCAGAACCAGGGCCAACAATTGCAATGGACAGAGGGGTCAGGTTTTTAGGAAGCTTAAGAAATAAAAATCATAGAATGAGTAAGAGGTCATTAAAAATCCAGTTGGGACAGAAGAGAATGAATATTCTTTCCCAATTATTAAATTTGTCTTCCAAACTGTTGGATTTTTCTGCTGAATCCGCACTGGAAGAACTCAGTTTTCAGAACTTCTTTGAGCCTCAATTCTAGGTCATTCATTCCATAATCCTGACCGGAGCCTGTGGTTGGAGCTGGAGACCAGGGAATGGCTTAGCCCTGTTCCTCCAGCAGTTGCCTCCCCAGTCGGGTGGAAGGACAGTCAGTTCCAGTACGGTTTGCAGAGCCCTTTGATGGAGGAAATACAAGACGCTGTGGAGCCCAGCGGGGAACCTGATCCAGAAGGCTTGCAGGGAGAGGAGACTTTTGAGCCTAAGACTTCAGATAAAAGATCTCACAAAACTGTCAGTGAGCGACCTAAGCACTGGTGGGGAAAGAAGGCGGCCTGGAGAGCAGCCCCGATACCTATTTACCCCTTTTCGTCAGAAACCGTAGACATCACCCTATGGGGGGATAGGGATCCGGGCGAGCTACAGCCCCCAGGATGTCTGGCACTAGGCGAGTCGCCGCCCCCGCTTCCCGGAGTAAACTGCACCTCCCAGGAGCGGTGGTTGGTGGTCCCTAAGGGCTCGCCAGGGGCCGCCAGGCTTGGGCGCTGGAGGCGTGGGCCCGCCCCTCGCCCCCAACAGCGCATCCCTGATTGGTGCAGACCCGGCCTAGCCCCGCCTCTCTGCTGGCGTAGCCGCGCGCCACAGCCGGCCCTGCTGGAGGCGCCGCTGCGGGCCCTGGAAAGGATTTCGGGTCTAACTGTACCCCAGATCCTCCACCCCGGGGTGGACTGCGGCTCCTAGAGAAAAGGAGTTCGGGGACTGGGCGCTGTGCCGCCAAAGCGCCCTGGAACACGGCTGGGGCGGGCTGGGGCCTGCGCCTACGCATCACTTCACAGTTTGGGAAATGGCGGCGCTCGGGGATGTGGGTACGGCTCAGGGCGGCAGGGAGCCGCGAGTGGGTTCTCGGGCCTTGTCGGACTGGGTCTGGCCCCCTGGGCACGGGCGGGGCGCCGGGGGCGGGGCCTGGGTTCCGCCCGGCTCTGCCGGCCTTTGGGTCCTCGAGCGCGAAGGGAGCTCCGCGCACCATCTGCTTTGTGGTCCTTAGGTTGCGGCCTCCCGCGCGCTGCCCCCACCCATCCCCGCACCCCTCGGGCGTCGGTTTCCTCTCCGACCCAGTGGGAACAGCCGCTAAGTAGCGCCATAGGATTAAGGGCCCAGACTGCACCCTTGGCAGCCTGGGCCTCTGACTCAGTCTGTGAAGCTTAAGGAGATAACTCCTTTCAACAGAAGCCTTTTGGGAACACAAGATAAGGCTTCCTCTCACCTGGCCCCAGTCCTCCATAGGTTAACCGCCTTGTCCCCAGGCTCAGACAACCTTCTTTATCTGAGATGAAGATGGATGTCCTCATAGTGTCTTTGTTCCTGAAGTTAGTATGCATAGGCGTTTCCATTTACTAACTACTTATTTTCCCTTATCACCCTCTCCTTACAACCCCTCTTCACGCCAAGATTTTCTAGTTTTGTTGGTCCAATTATGAAGGCAGATTTCCCCCGGATTTTGTCAGCTGAGCCTCTAGAGACAAATATCCTTGGTGTTTTATTTCATCAAGTATTTTCTGAGTGCCTGCTGTATACCAAACACTGTATTGAATAGTGCTAAGGAACCTTATGAACTAAACTGTCTTTCCTTGAAATTCAGACTAGTGGGAAAATTTGGCTTGCAATAAACAGTGGAAGGGTAAAGTGCCACAGGAAAGGAACAGATGAAGTGTTCTTGAAATTCAAGGAGGAGCAGCTGATGTCTTTAGAGAGGAGGCAGTAGTATATAAGCTGGAACCAGAGAGGGCAATTCCAAATGAAATGGATACAAAGCAGCTTGACAGCTCAGTGGGCATATACAAGGAACATGGTTCATTTTGTTTGTGTGTGTGTGTGTGTGTCGGGGGGCAGTTAATGGGTAAGGGGTGGTATAGTATAATTGTTAAAAGCAGGAGTTTTAGCGTATTTGCTGTGAGACTTCAGGCACATAACCTCTTTGAGCCTGTCAAATACAGTACCTACTTCACATTCAAAATAGTACATATCAAGCCTGAGGATCAAGGTTGGCACACAGCTACCATTTTTTGAACACTATCAAATATTATGTGATAGAAATACTTGCGATGCCAAGATAAAGAATTGAGATATTCTCTGGGCAATAGGAATCAAACATTTTTAAGCAATAGAAGGCACGGATCAGAGGTGCTTGGAAGGGACTGGATCCTGCCAAAGTCTAAAGCCTCTGCAGTGGTTGCAACCCCTTCTTCCCTCAGTCCCATCCAAACCTCCCTGCCCTCAATCCACAAGCATTTCAAAACCATATTTCTAAAAACCAGCCATTTATATCTGTTTAGGTAAGTTACAGGAGTGAGGTGGTGTATTTACAAGTTTGTCCAGATATACTATAACTTAGTGTCTGTATTTAATATTGACAACCAAAAAAATATATAAATATCTTCCATCTATACACAGCAGGGCAGGAGTGTCCATGTCTTCTTGAGTAGTGAGTTCTCAGCCTCCTATAGGCCCTCCTCTCATGGCGATAGTCTGGCCCTCAGTGCAAAGGAGACTAGAACCTGGCGGCCCAGTCTGGCCCTTCCCCTCTCCTCCTCGCACTCCAGTGCTCCCAACTGGTCTCAGGCAAGGAAAGATTAATTTGAGTGGCTGGGTAGGAAGAGATGGGAATGGGCGAATCCTAATGGAGCCTAACCCCCAGGGCAGGGAGATCCAGGCCTGCAGAAGCGGTGGCCACAGCCACTTCCTGGGGTAGAAGCCTTGTAGTTCGTAGTTCTATTAGTGTGTCCTTGGGTCATAGGTCCAGCCCTACATATTAGCTTGGTGAAGAAGGCAAGTGTCTGGACAGGGCTTGGTCCCCACCCTCCGGTTCTGAGCCATTCAGGGTGAAGCCTGGGGTGTGGGTACAGGAGACTCAGGCTGATAAAAAAATAGTAACAAAATCAGTAATAAAAAAATTATAAAATCTGTTGCTTGTCTGAATAGATCTGAGCAACAGTCTTGCTTTTGTTAAAATCCTGGAGCCATTAAAGTCCTGAATATTCTTCGGGACATCATTGCTGGCTGAAGAAAAGAGCCCCAGGCCCGGCTCGGCTGAGATCTGTCAGTTTGAAAGTCTCATCCAGCTGCCTGTGCTCCCAAGAGCTCCTTGGGGCTGCTGAGAACAGGCCGGGCTGGTGGTGGGGGGCGCCTCACACTTGGGAATCAGCTCCCAGGGGGTGGAACAGCTCCTCGGGTGTCTTGTCACTGTGGCTGGCTCCCCCCTGCCGGAAGCCAGAAGCAATCTCGTCGAAGGTCCGGCCTTTAGTCTCAGGAACTTTGAAGTAGGTGAAGATGAAGAACAGAACCAAGAGGACAGTGAAGATGATGAAGACGTAGGGACCACACAGTTGCTGAAAGACACACGGACACATTCGGTTGGAATCACGACCCTACATCCTGGCTGTTGGACTCAGGATAGGTTACCTTATGTCTGGGCCTTTGATCTGAAATAGGGAATACCCACATAATCCCCAGGGATGCTATGATCATTAAATGAGGCTGTGCTTGCACCTGGCATGGAACAGGTTTCAGGAGCACCATTCAAAGCTAAGGAGAGAACCCCGGAGTTGAGCTCAGTGTTCTTAGCCTGTAACCTGGGCTTCTGAGCCTCAATTCCCCCCTTAGGATGATTCCTAATGAGAATGCTGGGAGAGCACTTTTCACAGCACTCGGGGGCATGGATGCAGGTGAGAAATGGTGAGTTCAGAGACAAGGGGGGTTCTCACCTCCAAATACTGGAAGCACATGCCCACAATGAAATTTGAGGTCCAGTTGGAGAAGCCAGCGACAGCAATGGCAGCTGGACGAGGACCCTGGCTGAAGAGTTCAGCCACAATGAACCATGGGATGGGGCCAGGGCCCACTTCAAAGAAGGCCACAAAGCCGAAGATGGCCACGATGCTCAGATAGGACATCCAGGGAAGCTGCTCCTGTTAAGGATGGAGAGGGGGGAAAGTCAGATGGGGTTGTGATGGATCCTCAGAGGAACCAAGTGCACAGGCAGCATGGAGCAAGGCTATGTACACGCTCTAGGCTGGAAAGCAGTAGGCCTGGGGCAGATCCTGGACTTGCTGTGTTCCCTGGTTACCCTGTGTTGGGTCTCACTGTCCTCCTCTGAACAGAATGATTTAAGTCCAGCAGGGTGGTTGCAAGCTTGAGAGAAGTAATGTGTTGTGCATGCAGGAGGTGCTAAGAGGCCCCCATAGTCCCCTGGGTCTGGCTACAGAGCAGTCTGCTTGTGGTAGGAGGATGTAGAAGAACGTTCCTTAGTGAGGGGTAGATTCATATTTCAAGGCTTGTAAGGTGTGGCACGGAGTAGGCACTAGATTTATGATTTATGGTTCTGTATATAATCGTTCTCCTTGAGGAGGCCACAGGAGAAAAGTTATGGACTCTGGCTCAGATCTCAGATCTGCTGCTCATCACTTGCTACATGCCGGACCTCTCGGCAACCGCCAGACTTTCCAAGCCTAGGTTCATCTATAAAATGATTAATGGTGCTTTCCTTGCCAAGAAAGAAATTTAGTTCATAAGCGTGGTGACCGAGTTTTCACGTGCATGTGCGAGATTTGCCTCCCTCAAACCTTGTCACAACATCAGCATGTTACAATGTCAGCATGTTACCCATCTGACGTATAAGAAAAAGAAAGGACAAATGAGTGTTTGTGCTTGTGAGCGCCTGGCACAGGGTTAACACAGTGGTGACGGTCACAGGCTTGGAGCCAGCAGACCTGAAGTTGATTCCTGGCTTCATCCCTTATCTGACATGTCACTAACCTCCCTGGGACTTAGGTTTCCTCACTCATAAAATGAGAATAATAACTCCACCTCCGGTCGTGAGAATTGAGTGACACAAGGCATGTTTCTGCACCTCTGTGGTGAGGATGGTAATGCTTTCCAGGACTGTTGCCATGGTGAATTGAGGCTACAGATAAAGACTTTGGAAGGTTTAATATTGGGCAAGGCAATTCCCTGGGGAGATGAGAGTTTGGGGTCTAGGGCCAAAGGTTCCCTGTTGAGAAACCACCAAGCAGGGCAGAGCAAGTTCAAGACAGGATGTGAGTGGGATGGAAGGAGACAACCTTGGGAGCCAGAAAGTCAGGTCAAAGCAGAACCAGGGTGAGTGCAACCCCCACCTGGCCTGCTTTGGGATCTGAAGCCCAGGTGAGCGGCCGCTGCCCCCCACCGCACCCCCACCTTGCCCCCTAGAGCGTGGCAACTCACCAGCAGTGCCAGCGCGATGGTCATGAGCACGGCACAGCCCGCCATGCCAGCCAGGCCTATGAGGTGCAGGGTCCGCCGGCCAGCTCGCTCCACCACAAACAGCTGTGGGCAGAGAAAGAGTCAGTACCACCACCCCTGCCTGGTGCCCCTCTGAACCCACCCACGCAGAGGCCCGCCCCAGTGGCCGGGAAAGCCACTTGCACTGCAGAGACCAGTGGAGAAGACAGTAGTATCACCTTCTCCCTGGGGCTCGGCTTGGGGGCCAGATAGAGGGCAAGGGGCACAGAGTTGGCCCCAGAGCCTGACAGCAGTACGGGGGCAAGAGGTGGCCCTAGAGAGCCAGAGAGCTGAGCATGCTGGCTGTGAGCTTGGGCAAGCCTTTTCCATTTCACTTCTCTGAGCATTCATGCCAGCTGTGTGACGTGAGAAGTGAACCTCACAGGTCGTTGAGAATGAAAGGAGAAGGCATGTATGGAGACGTGACAAATGCCTGGCTCCCAGCAAATGCTGCCATTCTGCCCTGAGGCCCTGAGCCCGACCCTGGCCGCTGCCTGACAGCAAGCAAAGACTCACCGACACGACGGTGAAGGCCGTGTTGAAGATGCCAGAGCCGATGGTGGCGTACACAGGCTGTTGCACCCCTGCCTTCTCGAAGATGCTGGTGGAGTAATAGAAGACCTGCCAGGTAGAGAGACTGTTGGGGCTCAGCTGGGCACTGTGGCCCTTCCCTGCCTCTGCCCCAGTGGGCCTGGGGCCCAGGGTGAGTAAGGAGTACAGGGGACAAGCACTTCTCAGGCCGAGGGACGCTGCCCTGCAGTGACCTGCAGTTCTGGTTCTAAAGGGAAGCTTCTCCTTTGGCGGACACATATATGTTGTTTTAAGTTTGGGATTTGTTCGTAGCCCACACTTGACCACAGGGCTTGGCTGGGACTCACAGCGTTGATGCCCGACAGCTGCTGGGACAGCTGCAGCACCACGGCGATGAGGATGGGCTGGCGGTAGGCGGGCGAGCGGAACAGCTCCAGGATGGTGACCTTCTTCTCCCGCATCATCTGCCGGCTCTCCTCCTTCATCTCCTGCAGGTCATGGGTCACGTCGGCTGTCCCGCGCAGCTTCTTCAGCACTGGGGGGACCGGAGGGAAGGAGGGGGGTGCTCAGAGTGGGAAGCAGGCCGGGGCTCGGGCAGCAGGGAGGAGGGCAGGGCTCTGCCCGTACCACTCTTGGCCCGGTTCTCTTCGTTGCGGTTGATGAGCAGGAAGCGGGGGCTCTCGGGGCAGAAGGGCAGCACGATGCACTGCAGCAGGGCTGGGATGAAAATGATGCTCAGCAGCAGGGGCCACAGGTCCTCGTTGCCCATGATGGAGTCCAGGCCGAACACCTGGGGGAGGCAGGGGCTGTGAGCGTCCCGCCAGAGGGGCTGTCCTGCTTTGTGTCGGCTGCTGCTTCTGGAGGCTCCTCCACTAACCTCTCTGAGTCCCAGTTTCCTCGTCCATTGTTTGGGGAAAGCAGGACCTGCCTCACAGCACTACTAGGAGGGCAAGTGGCAAGGCTGTGAATGTGTCTAGCACAGAGAGTGGGGCTGCTACGCTGCCACAAGGATGGGGACGAGGAAGCCTTTTGCAAAAAGGGCACAGTGTGCATCCAGGCACAGCAGCACGAGGCAAGGGAAAGCTGGCACGTGTAGGGAACGGTGGGGTCCCTGTGGTCGGATGCCCAGAGTGAGAAGAGAGGGGATAAGGAGGGTGGGGGAATCTTGCTCTTCTGCTGGGGAGGCCTGGGAGATCTGGGGGTGGTGGTGTGTTCCTGGACCTGTGTACCTGGGGCTCACAGGGCTGTGGAAGCCGGCTGCAAGTCTAGTCAGAGAAGCTCTGCCCTGCAGGACAGGCCTGACAGCTGTGGAAGCCGGGGGTGTGGCGGTGCCAGGCAAGCAGCCGCAGCTCACCTGGGCGATGAGGATGCCGATGACGATGCCCAGCTGGTGCAGGGTGCCCAGGGCCCCACGAAGGGCCGTGGGGGACACCTCCCCCACGTACATGGGCACAAAGCCTGTGGTCAGGCCGCAGTACACCCCGATAATGAAGCGGCCCAGGATCAGCATCTCAAAGGACTTGCCCAGCTTGGAGAAGCCCATGAGCACAGCAGACAGGAAGGCCAGCAGGTTCATCATCAGCATCGAGTTCCGCCTGGGGAGGGGTCGCAGGTCAGGCGGGTGCCCCTCAGACTCCCCAGGGGCTGGGTCACAGGTGAAACCCTGGAGCAGGCAGGGGAGTCTCCCCCACCTCCCACCCGCATCTGGGATGCCCTGGGCAGGGCCAGCGCCCTTCCTGCTCACCGGCCAAAGCGATTAACAAACAGGCCCACAGAGAAGGAGCCAATCATGCCCCCGACGGAGAAGATGGCCACCGAGAGGGACCAGAGTGTGGTGAGCGTGGTGGGCAGGATGCGCTCCCCATATCGTTGGATCCACGTCTGGTTGTAGAACTCCTCGATCACCTGCAGGGGAGAAGCAGTCTGGGTGAGCAAGCCCCTGGGGCCGTCTTCCTCTTCCCCTTCACCCCTCCCTCAGGGGGCCGTTTCACCACAAGATGCTGGAGAGGACCCAGGCCTGGCTCTGCCACAGACTCACGGCATCTCACCGCATGTTCTTCTTTTTCCTTTTTTTTTTAAGAGATGGAGTCTCACTCTGTCACCCAGGCTAGAGTGCAGTGGCATGATGATCGTTGAGAGCTCACTGCAACCTTGAACTCCCGGGCTCAAGCAATCTTCCTGCCTTAGCCTCCCAAGTGGCTGGGACTACAGGTGTGTGCCACCATGCCTGGTTATTTTTCTATTTTTAGTAGAGTCAGGGTCTTGCTATGTTGCTCAGGCTGGTATTGAACTCCTGCCATCAAACAATCCTCCTGCCTCAGCTCCCCAAGGCACCACCATGCCTGGCCATGTTCTTGAGCCAAGCCCCTCCCTTTTTGCAAGCCCCAGTTTCCCAAGGTGAGAAACGAGGGGTTGGGCTGCGCCTCCGAGAGCCCACCAGCTTTCCCACTCCCCAGGGTGTGATTTCATAGGCTACACATGACTTGCTGGGGATGGTGGCAAGTGACCAACAGTGGAAGTTCATGCACAGAACGGAGAGGGGTACAGAGAGAAAAGGCTTCCTTTATATTTATTTATTTATTTGACAGTCTCGCTCTGTCGCCTGGGCTAGAGTGCCGTGGCATCAGCCTAGCTCACAGCAACCTCAAACTCCTGGGCTCAAGCAATCCTTCTGCCTCATCCTCCTGAGTAGCTGGGACTACAGGCATGTGCCACCATGCCCGGCTAATTTTTTATATATATATATATATATATATATATATATTTTTAGCTGTCCAAATCATTTCTTTCCATTTTTAGTAGAGATGGGGTCTTGCTCTTGTTCAGGCTGGTCTCGAACTCCTGACCTCAAGCGATCCTCCCGCCTCAGCCTCCCAGAGTGGTAGGATTACAGGTGTGAGCCACTGCACCTGGCCGAGAAAAGGCTTCTTTCCACCTGCTCCTTTTCTCTTTTCCTCACTGTGTCCCACGGCCCCAGGTGGGGCCCAGCTCTGCCAAGCCACCAGGCCCTTCCCCCACACTCCTGCTGTAGAGGAAGCACGGCTGGATGGACGGGTTCTGCCCTCCAGGAAGTGCAGACTCCCTGACTTTGCACTCAGGGTCTGGGGTGACAAACTCACACAACACCACCTTTCAGAAGTGCTCTTGAGACTCACGCTGCTACTCTGTCCCCAGGCCCAGCTGTCTCACAGTGGCCTGGGAGCACCACCTTGAGGGACCTGTAGCCTCCTCCCCTCTCCCAGGGTGCAGCTGGGAGGTGTGGGGAAAGGCTCTGGACAAGGAAGCAGTTCCAGGAACTAGGGACACCTGTCCTAGGACAGGCCTGCCCACTAGCCCTGCCCCCACTGGGGGGAGGGCCTGGCCGGCTCCCAGGGATGTGGCAGGTGGGTAGCACCGGTTCTGCCTGAGGACACTCAGCACACTCTCAGGCAATGCAGACACACACCCAATGCCACAGGACTAGCTAGACCCACCCACCCGCACATGTAGCCGGGCTGGGCGCAGGTCCAACTACCCAGAAACAGCTTCCTGTGCACACATACCATCGCACACAGACCGTGCTCGTATAACCTGAATATTACTGGCTTCAGCCAGTCACCAATCCGCATGCCCCTCCAGCCTTCACCACTTGCAGCTCAAACTCAATTCCACGTGAACCCACCCCACCCCAATGCCGCCCCCAGCTGCATGCTGCAAATTCACGCACACGCAGCAGTGGGCAGCCTCTTCAACCTCCGTCATCACGGCTCTTGGGCCTCCCTAGCCCTCCCAAGCCACAGAGTTCTAGCAGAAGAGGAAGCTATGGACAGCCACACTTGCCAAAGGGGAAATCAAGGCCCACAGTCCCAGAAATGTCCACTGAGTATGATGGGCCTGCCCCCTGGTGCTTTCCTTCCAGGTGAGTCCTTGGCCTCTAGCCATCTTTTCCCCTGCCCTGCCATGACCTCTCCCAAGTCTGGAGTCACCTGACAGAAACCAGGCTCCAGGGGCTTAGGACAGGTTGACAGAAGAGAGTCAGTCGTAAAGATCCACTTTTCTGTCCTGGGGAAGCCAGGCGGTGTAGTGATTAGGAACCTGGGCTCTGAATCTGGACACAGCCAAATTCAGACCCCAGCTCTACTCCATATTTCTAGAGTGACCATGGCAAGTTATTTCATCTCTGAGTTTCAGTGGTTTCATCTCTGAAACAGACATTAGCAATGCCTACTCCACAGTGCCACAGGGATTTAGGGACATACTGTGCTTCTACAGTGCCTGGCACCGTCACCCCTAAAACCAGCCCATCACACACTGGGACTGGCCCGAAGGCCGTGCGGACCACTGACAAAGTCTAACCAAGCCTTCCTCCCACAATTCGAAATCGAGGCCTTTGCTACCTCCCTGCCTACCACATGCGTCGACCATACCTTCGCTCTACAGCCATCTCCCCACCCCCCATGCCTTTGAGATGCTGTGACTCCTGCCTGGAGGGGGCACCTCGTCTTACTGCTGGGACCTCCTGAGATCCAGCTAAAACACTTCCCTGACTCATGGGACTTTGTCTTCCCTGAGGACAGGGACCTCAGTTGATTTACACCAGGGCCCCTCCCAGGGCCAGTGCCAGGAATACCTGGTGAGTGGTGGAGAATCAGTGAGGGAAGAGTCTTGGGCTCTCCTCCTAGAACCCCTTGATTTTGCAGAGAGAAGGCAGATTTGAACAAAACAAAACAAAACAAAACACCAAGTACTTGTGCTCTTCCAGGGACAAAACCAACCCCAGAGGAGGACAGGCTGGGAACAGTAATGCCCCATTTATCAGGCTCTGCAGAGAACAAGCTGTTCTGGATAAGGGAACTGCCCACATAAATGACGCTCACCCCTCCGAGGGTCCAAACTTTCCTGACCCATCATAATCGGGGTAGAAATCTGGAAAGATTTCACTTTGCTGCCCTGAGCAACTAGACTTACAAGCAAGGCTCTGGGGCAACGGTGTCTTTGGGGCTCTCCATAGGGGCCAGGAGAGGTGTTTATCCCTGTGCCGACTGGCTCCTGATGGCTTACGATTTCTGCATCCCATAGTTCTCAGGGTCTTCCCTCCCCTCTGTGGTTCAGAGGCTTGTTTCCTATAACTCTCCATACCCCTCTTAAAATTTGCCAGGAAGCTAGCTAATGGAACTTGCTAGAATTGTGTACAAAGAAAGAGTAAATAGGTGCTGAATAAGAGCTTAAACTAAATGAGCTTAAGGATGGGACATGGAGGTTTCTGTTTTGGCCGCTCAGCTGATAAGGGGACCTTGTGTAAATGAGGTGTTACCGGAGCTCCCTCCTCAGTTGGTAACACAGTCAGGGCCCAAGCCGCGTCCAGGGCTGGCTCCTCTATGGCCCCCCAGCCCCTCTGCTGCTCAGACCTCTTTATTGGGTGGGGGTGGGGGTGAGCAGCCAGCCTCTTCTGCTTTAACCTTGGCCCCAGGCCCATCCTCTCCACCCCCCAGCAGCATTTCCTGGCCAAGCCGAGGCAGGGTAGTGGGTTTCTACCTCTTAAGCAGGTGCTTGACATTTCTGGAAAGAAGCTATGCCTAGCTTTCCATTTCTGCTGCTGGTTTGAGGGCTCTGTGTCCTCTCCTCCCTGGGGGTCCATGGGGGGCTCCAAGCTGGCCCTTGGACCAGAAAAGACAGGGGGTCCCTGGAGAATCAGAAGACCCCTAGATGGGGAAAAGTTCTGGGGTCACATTTTCCACCCAGTCACTGCCCCCAGCATCCACCCTAGAAGTGCCTGGGTGCCCCTCGGGGAATAAGAGCCTACTTGTCACTCCCCTAACAGGGTGGCACAGACCCAGTCTCCACAGGCTACTGGCAGCCTCCTCGGCCCTGGCTCATGTTTCAGGTGAGGCCTGCCACGTGCCTGTCCTGAACGCTCCCCCCTCGCTGCCCTTCCCCAGCTTGAGAGTTACCCTTGATCCTGCCATCGCCCCCCACCCCGTAATCTACCCTACTTCTCTCCCCACGCAGCACCTGCCCTAGGTCACAACTCGGTCCTGCTCCTGACTCTTCCCATCCGCCAAAGCCAACCCCATCTTCCACAGTGAACTACCCCTCGGAACGAGGTTAAACGCGTCAACTCAGCCAACCACCTGCCTCTCTGCCCCACCCACCCCCTACCCATTCACAGCCTTTTTACCCTGCTGGGGGTCTGGGCCAGGGTATGCATGCTGGGGAGGGAGGGAGGGTCCCGGTCAGTTCCAGGGGGCATTGCAGTGGCATCAGCCTGCCTGGAGCTGAGGGCCCATTGGAGATCTCTGTCTAGGCCCCTACTGAAGCTAGTGCACAGTGCGGGCCGGCCTGGAGAAGGAGGGTGACTCTGGGCAGCCAAGGTCCCTTAGACTGGACGGCTTCCATTTCACAGCTGTTCCTTCCCAAGCAGCTCTCCCGGGGTGAGGGGCCACATGTGCCTCAGGACACCTGGGGGATCCCCATGCCCCTCTCTGCCGGCCCGGGCGACTGTGGGTGAAGACCACATGTCTGCCGTCTACAGGGGAAGTTCTCACTTCCTCTCCGTGTAGAGCCATGAGGCGGAGCATGCCGCCCGGCACATGGAAAAGCCGTTCGTACCGTCGCTGTTGTCCTCTCAAGGAGAGAAGCCACCACCTTCAGAGGAGCATTAGGGACAGAGTTTTCCATTTTTAAATTGCCAGGAGAAAAGGGTCATTACCCGATGGAATATATGGGGTGGGGAAGAACCTGAGGGAAGTAGAGGCCTGCCTCGGGGGTAAGGCTCTGTCTGTCCCTCCACCCTGCCCCCGCAGAGGGGGTCTGTAGCCTCAGAGAGGAGAGGCCCCAGGGCCAGACTTCAGCTGAGGGGAAGGAAGAACTTTCTAGGCTTCAGAGGATGAGCTTGCCCACCTTACAGGTGGTGAGTTCTCTGTCAGTGGGGAGCATGCAAGTCAAAGTGATCTAGAGCAGGGACTGGCACACATTTTACATAAAAGGCTAGATAGAACGTATTAGGAAGGGTCTGTGGGCCACATATGGCCTTTGTTGCTTAATTTTATTCTTTCTTTTTTTCCAACCATTTTAAAATGTAAAAGCCATTCTTAGCTCGTGGGCCACGGAAAAACAGGCTATTGCCAAGTGGCCCGTCTGGGAAAAGGGGTATGTGTTTGGAACCTCAGTCTGGTCTCATCCTCCTTCCCTGTAGACATTCCTCTGCCCCAGGAGGCCTGGGTCTTCTAGAGCATCCCTGGGCCAGGTCAGGGAATTAAAGCTCCTTCTCAAACCTCCCTCCCCTCTCCTCTCCTAGATGTTACTGTGGGGATGAAGCGGTTAAACAGCCACCAAGCTTTCAGCTCCAGTTAGAAGGAGGGAATGTCCAGCTTAGTGCCTTAGTCTGCCCTTGACCCCTGTTCCCCAACTTCCCCCAGCTCTCAGCCCCGGCTTGTGTCTCCACAGCAACTCTCAGCCACACCCCAGGGTCAGCCGGGAGTTCAGAGCCAGATGCTCCAGGTGGAGCAGGACAGATAGCCCTGCCCACTGGGTCCCCTGGGGCCTCTCTCTGGGGCCTGGGGGAAGAGGCCCAGGTTGGAGCTAGAAGCCAGGACCCTGGGGCCCCACAGCAGAGGACCGGACCACCCAGGCTGCCTCTCCAGAAGAGTCCTGACATGGCTGGCCTCCAAACCAAGGCCAGGCCAGGCCTCCTCTCTGGCCCCTGGCCTTGAGGGTCCCCTGCAGACAGAGGGATGTTCATCTTGCTGCGGCAGCCATGTCCAAAGCCTTTCTAGGCCCTCAAGAGGAAGTGTCTCCTCTTCCCACACTGTGACTCACGTGCCCTTCCTCTGGCAGACACAGCGACTCCCCCATACAACCTGCACATCCCACAGCTTCGCTTATGCTTATTCACCTCTCAGAGAATGCAGAGACTCCTCAAAAGCCTTCCTCCCCATAACCACCCCTCGTTCTCCAGCACAGTGGTTCCAAACGGAGGCGATCTGGGCCCCCAGAGGACATTTGCCAACATACAGAGACATTTTTGGTTGTCATATTGGCTACTGGCATCTCGTGGGTAGACGCCAAGGGTGTTGCTAAACACCATCCAATGCCCAGGACAGCCCCCTACGACACCAAAGAATTATCTGGCAAAAATGTCAATGGTGCCAAGGTTGAGAAACCCTGTTCTGTGGGCCAACTACCTTCTCCCTCCTCCTTCTCTGCCCCACTGTTCCTGTCCACATTTCCAGCACTGCCCTGCAAAAGCTGACGAGGAGGCACCACGTGCTCCCTCTCGACTAAACTTCAGCGTGGAGACGCTCTGACTCACCTGTGTCCCCGGTGTCCAGCACCAGGCTGGAGGTACAGTCGACATTAACTAACAAGCCACGAGGGGCTCAGGGATGACATGACTGTGACAGGGTGTGATGGTGCAAGAGTTGTGCAACTGTGTGTGGGAAACTCTTGAGATGTCTGTACATGACTGAGCTTGACTCAGCGCTGAAGTTGGAGCACAAGGGGCCACCTGGGTGGCAGCTGTAGGTGTGTGAAAGGGTGTTTAGGTCCCCCTCTCTGACTGTGCCCATCTTCCAAAGGGGTTGAGGGCACAGACTGGAGCCACACTCCTTGGATTCAAATTCTAGTTTTGTCACTTACTAGCTGTGTGCCCTCGGCTTAATTGCTTAACATCTCTGTGCCCCAGTGTTTTATATAACAGAGATTATGGTGTCTACCTAATGGGGCTATTAAGAGGAACAACTGAATTACGATTTCTAAAGCAGGTATAACGATGCGGGCCACGCAGTAAGCTGTAAGGGTTTGTGGGAGTGGTGGTGGGTGAAGGGGAGAGGGGACCCAGAACTCTCTGGATGTAGGAGAGATAAGGAAAGGCTGCCTGGAGCCCGGAACCCAGCTCAGCCCGAGGGGGCAGAGGGCTTGGGTTGGGAGACGGGCCTCGCCTCCAGCCCTTTCAGTTCTTTGGCTCACCAGGCTGGGTCGTCTTGGGTAGACCAGACCGCACCTCCTCTGCGGACAAGGTTCCTTCTTCAGCAAACAAGGAGGGTTGAGCCAATGGGCCATCAGGCCCTTTCAAGCCCACATTCTCTGGGTTCTGAGGATTCCTTATTCTCAGACACGCCTGACACTGTCCCTTGGCCACGACTTCACTGTTTCTCAATGGCCGTTAGTCATCTCTGTTGGCAGCTCAGCCATTTGGGGAGGGGAGTGGCAGGGTTCGGACCAGCCAAGTATGGCAGTCAGGACGCCCTTGTTGGTGAATTCGCACCCTCTGTGGCTGGGCTCGCCTCTCCCGCCTCCTTCCCCCTCCGCTGGGGAGAGGGAGGTCTTCATTGCTCACAGTGTGGGGCAGGGGCAGGGGCAGGGGCGGCATTCGGCATTCGAGGTGAGGTAGGGAAGGCGTGAGACCCGGAGCCTGCCTCTAGCTCAGCCTCACTCTCCAGGTGACCTCATCTGGCCTCAGTTCTCTCATTTATGAGCGGGGGAAGGTAATCTCAGCTCCACCCATCTGGTAGGGCTACTGTGAGGAGGTAATTTATGGGGAGGTGCTCTGTAAACATCTAAGATAATATTATGATTAATTAACCACTTCCAGGAGGAAGCCCTTTGGGGTCTGTTTTATGGAAGAGAACGCACTTCTGGTAATTAACAGCAGAACTGGCATCCTTACCATTCGTGGGGCAAAGTCTCTTCTCCAGAGTAGGCAACACAATGCTGTTTTCTAAGAGAAGTTCTCCCCAAAAGACAGGGAAGTTGGCGTGCCCAGGGCAGGCAGTTGGCAATTCTGCATCGGCGGAACACTTCAGGCCACTGCATCTTTGCACAAGCCGTTCCCACTGCCTGGACATCTGCCCCTCCTTTCCCGTGAGGCCAACTCAGCCCTCAAGGTCTAGTTCAGCTGCCAAGTCCTTGACGAAGCCCTTCCTGTCTCTCCCATCACCCCCATCCCACCAACGGTTGTTCCCCATTTGCTCTCACAGCACCTTGAAGCCCCCATTAATTACACTCTGGCTTTTCCCAAGAGATCCCAGGGGTCTCTCCCCCACATCTGGATGGTGAGTCCTTGAGGGCAGGGCCAGGGCCTGGCTTAGACTAAGTCTGAGACGGCTCCCTGGGAGCCAGCGATACTGCTCCCGACTGTCTAGGCCAGTGTCTGGCACAGAGTGGACGCCCCAGTGAGTGCTGGTCGAATGACAGTGTTGGCTGAGTCAATTCCCTGTGCGTCCTGGGACATGCCTTCAGCACCTGTCTGGCACCGCGGTCGCTATGCCCTGTTCCTACATGCTGGCTGAGCTGCACTTGCGTTTCTTACTCTTAAGCCCTTCTGTCCTCTCTTTACATGTTAAATTTATCATTTCTAATCTGCTCCTGGTTGGAAAAACTATAGCCAGGCTCGTGAGAAGTGTTTGTAAAGTGCAAAAGTAAACAGACTGAGTGCCCGAGTCCTCGCCCCGGAAACGCCGCTAGATTTCAGCTTGTGCTCTCGCTTCTGGCTGCTCACGTCGCTAGCTTCGGTCTGCAGAGACTGGTTTCTGAAGTGACCTTTGGACAGGTGCCACCAATGCTCCTATAAATGCAGGTGGCAGCCTCAGCTGGGCTTCTGTGACGTCCTGGTCAGCAGTTCCGCCCATCTTCCCTGCAGGTCTAACCTCTTGCCTATTTCTGATTAGATGGGAGGCCCCAGGGTCCCGAGAACATCATCTCAGATTTTCCCACATCTTCAGGAATCTTAGTTCCACCAGGCCAAAGGCAGCGTCTCCCCAGTTCCACCTGCCTCGAGGACCCACCCCTACTTCCTTATCCTCACCTTGTCCTTCTCTGCTAGTTCCTCCCAACATGTTTAAAAACAAAGTCTTCATTTAAAAAAAAAAAAATCCTATACAACCCTCCCAGCTCCCCCTACCTCTTCTCCCTTCTCTATCCACCTCTGAGGAAGGGCTGTCTCTAAGCTTCCCGTCCACCGCTCACTCTTCAACCCACCGCAGCGAGGCTTCTGCCCACATGGCGCCATGCGGTTGGTCTGAGCGGCTGCAAGCCCACCAACCCCTCTCTGCACTCGGCAATGCGGAGGGCACCGGTCCAGTGCAGCTCTGGGGCACCTGGCAGCTTCCTTCCCTTCATTCATCCACTCACCGTCCTGCACGCCTGTTACTGTGACACGCACCGTTCCAGGCACGAAGGACACAGCAGTACAGGAATCAAATACCCAGGCCCTCCAAGAGCTTCCATTCTCCCTTTGTCTTGCGAGGGTCTCATCTCCTGGTTTTGGAGATACCAGATCTTCTTCTTCTACCTGGAGTCCTCTTGTACCAGTGGGGATGTTTTCTGGGGCTTGATCTTTATTTCTCTTTTTATTCCTCATAGTCTCCTGAGGACTCTCCCTCCATTCCTGTTTGGACACCAGTGACCAGCTCTCGACTTTTCTCCGGCCTGCGTCTGAGAAACAGACCCACACGCACATCCCCAGCTGTGCTGCCCAAACCTCAGTTCCTGCACATCCCACGGCCACCTATCTGCTCCTCCTTGATGCCACACATCACCAATGCCAGAAACCTAGGAGCCATTTTTGAACCCCTCTTTTTCGTCCTCACACTGAACTGATGACCAAACCCTGGCCATTCCTCCCACTGAGCGTTTGTTTTATGTCACTAGTGCAACAGCAGCTTTCTCACTGGTTTCCCTGTCTCTAGTCTCACACTCTCCGGTCCATCCCACCGTACCAGACGCATGAATCACTTTCCTAAAATGCAGGTCTCATCATGCCTGTCTTCTCCAGTGGGGCCCCAGTGTCCTCACGCTGAAGTCCACACTCCCTAGCTCCGCCCGCGTGCTGGTGCCCATATGCCCCTGCTGACTGCACCACGCCACACCCACAAGGCCCTTTGTGGTCCGGCTCTGGCTGACCTTGCTGGACTCCCCTCCTGTCCACCCTAGTGACAAACTCTTCACCCTTCACTGCGTGCCAGGCTTTCTTTCCTCGGGGCATTTCCCTCCCACCTTTGCAGGCCCCCTGCTCACCCGAACCCTGCTCTGTTTCTGAAAACACCTCCTCTATCCTGACCTTGGAGTCCTAGTTCTGTCATGAACTCACTATGCGATCACAGTCGGGATATCACTGAACTCAGTAGCTCTCAGCTTCGGCTGCACATTAGACTTAGTGGGGAAGCTTTTAAATTCAATACCCAAACAGCATCCCAGACCAATTAAATCAGAATCCGAGGGTGTCCATGGGACCCCAATGTGCAACCAAGGCGGAGAGCTCAACCGCCCTGTTTCCTCCCAGTCTGTCTTGCAGACTTTCCACCTGTATGGATTCCCAAAGGGGACCAGCTCCGAAGCACACACTTTGGCAAGAGCTGTCCAGAGCCCTTAGCAAAGCAGGGCTTGGGGTTGTTCCAAGCATGGGCCCACGGTCGCCATGCCAGGCAAACTTGGAAAAGTCCCATCACCTCCGCTGCAGCTGACCATGACTCAGCAGGCCAAGCCTTCCTGGTGACCTGCTCCTCATTGTTGGGCGTGGCCCCCACAGCCACCCTCTGCCTGTTTGGAAGAAGCCCAGATCTGACCGCAGACACTGCCTGGCTCCCCGCAACAGGCCCCTGACCCCCAGGAGCCAGGCACACTCCCTTTCTAGCCTCGCCTGTCTGGACAGTGAATGTGGTCCTGCCAGGAGGGCTGCCCCCTCATTTTGGCCTCCCTGGGAGGGTACAGACTTTTACACAGATGAGGCAGTTGGCTAGGAAGACTGCCTGAGGCTGTGGAAACAACAGAGCTTGGCTTCTGACTCCACTATTCAGTAGCTATATGACCTTGGGCCTTTTGGTCATTTCATCTGCTTGGGTCTCAGTTTCCTGGTCTATAAAATGGAAATCACTGCCTAACCTCATAAGCACATGCAAAATGCCTGGTACAGAGGAGGGACTCTGTCACAGTTTCCTTTTCTGCTGCCCCCATCCCCTATTCCTCTTCTCTCCTCCCTAAAGCAAGTAGGCCGGGCTGGAGGGCACTGCCTGGGTCCCTTCCAGTCCCAGAGTTCAAGTAAACACGTGAGGACAGACCAGGGATGCACTGTGGGGAGAAGGAAGTCAGCACAGACCTCCACCCCCTGAGGTTCCCTGGGGCAAGACGCCATTTTCACTGTGACTGGCACAGGGCCTTGGGGAGAGGACGCAGTTTCAACTAGAATTGGATGCCTTACAAGGGAGTGTACTGTACTGGGGGTGGGGAGCACAGGCTCAAGGACCACCTGGGGGCAGGTGTTGGTTTCCAGCTCTGTCTCTGACTAGCTGGGTGATGCTGGGCAGCTTTCTTCTCTCTGGCCATTTTCCTGACCTGCAGGCTGGGAGTGGTGACTGTCACCCACCTGCCCTCCTGCCCACCTGCTGGGCAGTGCTGCGGGGAGCGTCAAGTGAGATGAGCACCACGAGAGCCCGCTGTAGCCCCAGAATGCCCTAGAGATGCAGCCTCATCATACTAAGCATTGCTTTGATTAGTATAAATGTCTGTGTTGGGTGAGAAGTTGGTCAAGAGGACCTATAAAGACTCCAAAATTCTGTGGGCCCTGAGATTCTAGAATTCTGCAGCTCCAAGATTCCAAGGCCAAAGCCCAGAGTCTCTGATATGGTTTGGGCCAGAAAACTGGCTGCGGGGGCAGACGGTGAGCTGATGTAAGTGACTCTGACACCCAGGTGGCAGCATGAGCGTGTGGGCGTGTGTGGTGTGCAGCAGACCAAGCTGGTGTGCATAAGCCAAGGATGGCACGGTACTCACCTTCTGGGGGGCATTGATGACTCCAGTGTTGTAGCCAAACTGCAGGGAGCCAAGCACTGCCCCTCCCACGGCCAGCATGAGGCGACCCGTCAGCTTCTGCAAAGAAACACACCACAGTGTTACAGGCGTGTCTGGGCCCAGGTGGCTACAGGGCAGGGCTGGGCTGGCAGCTTCTGATGTTCAGATATCTTGTCTGGCTAATGCACTGCACCAGTCCTCCCAGGAAACTTGGCTACGTCCTGACCTTAGGTGCCCAAACCAGCCCAGCTGACTTCTTGACACTGGGCTGGCCAGACCTTTTCCTGGGGAGAGAAGGGAAGTAGGGTCTTCTCTCTCTGTAGCCAGGTCCTGGCTAGAGAGGGAAATGTCTTGGATTCCCTGGGGTCTCATTACACTGCTGGAGCCATGCCTGGGCTCCATGTGACTCCAGACATTGTAACTGGGAGGCCCAGGAACAAACCTTCCTATGCACAGGGAGCCAAATTACATGGCAGGAGCAGCGCAGCCGGTGGGGAGTGGGGGGTGGGATGGGGGTGGGGAAGTGCCCAGGATTTGGAGCAGAAGGTGCTGGCTTCTGATTCCAGCCCGTTTGCCCGTTTGCTCTGTGAATCCCAGCAGGCTATGGTCACCCTTGCACCCTCCTCCCCCCATCCTCTATTTGCTCGTCTGCAAAACGGGAACAGCCACACTTGTCAGCATTGGAGATGTGGTCCCACTTTGCCCTTCCCTTCCCGCTGTTCACAGGGCAGGGGACTGAGCCCTGAGAGGGAGAGCCAGGTTCCAGTTCCCTCAGGGGTTTGCAGCAGGGCCATGGCTAGAACTCAGGGCTCGGGACTCCCAACCCAGCACCCCTCATGGCAGCAATCCCCAAGCCATGAGCTTCCCAAGGTTATTTGGACACAGATGACATACCAGGTAGGAATGTGCTTTGGAAAAGTACATGACACAAGGTGAGGAAGAGTGTCGGGCCAAGGTGCTTCCAACAGGCAAAGGGCTGGGGAGAAAAAGGATGGTTTGCTTCTGTCACCTGGAGGCTGAGGGCGTGAGGCAGCGGAAGGGAAGGGGCCAGTAGGCCGAGGGCCCTGCTTACCCACAGGTGAGTGACAGGCCAGCCAGGTGTCTGCCTTGTTGGACTCTTTCCAGCTTTTAACACAAGGAAGCCAAGAAATGTGACATTAGACAGGCCCTTAACTGGCTGTGGCAGAGTGGAGCTGGGGTAGGCACACCAAGGAAACGACTGGCATTCCCAAGTGCACCGCACCAGGCTGGGCACTGCAGGTGGGGAGGGAAGTCTCAGCTTGCCCGCGTCCTGGCCCCGGGTCCCTGAGCCTTGGTTTCCCTACCCAGAAAGTGGAACCAGGAAGCAGCCCTGACTTCAAGATCACCACAGATAGCACTGGGCGTAGCTGTTTGTCAGACATATTCCTGGTATGGCCTTTTTGTTCTCTGAAAGCCACACGTCAGTGCTGGGTCCTTCCTTCCCACTGCTCTGTCTACTGGGCCCCTCCTTGGCCAGCTTCTGCCCAGTTGTACACTGGGGCTTTCCTTGTGCCACAAGGGGCTGCGTTCCTTCTAAATGCTGCCCTTTACTGCCCAACTCAAAAGACATCCCCCCCTCCGCCATGCCCTGGTGCTGCCCTGAAAGTCTCCCTGCTCTCAACTCTCTGGGGAGCCCTCGGGCCCAGGGCTGTGAGCACGCGACAAACCTCTGGTGGGCGCCGGCCATGCACTGCGCCAAGCCTAACGCACAGGGTGAACACTGGGATGAAATAAGAGGCTGGTAAGGCACTGGGCATTACCAAGAGGGCTCAAGAGACAGTGACTGTGGGACCCCAACATGTGCTAGGCTTTCTGTCTGGGGAGTTGCACCATTAGCCTGGGGTTGTCCAGAGCTTGACAGTTACATTATGCAAAACATATACTGTATTTCTCTAGTACACATTAGAACAGACAAAAAATGAGCAACGCAAACCCATGATTTTACAAAATGTAGCACAGTTATATAATGGAATACATCAGAATAAAGCTCTGTATGTATGTATTGATTTGAGACACTCTCCAAATTATAGCGTTAAGTAAAGATATGCTACCTTTTATGTAAGAAAAAAAGCTGACTGGGGGATGGGGGAGAACATATACATCTACTTAGAAGAATGCACAGGAAAGATAACATTGTGTCTCGGGGGACTTGGGTGGCTAGCGGCAGGGGGAAAAGGAGACTTCATTTTATGCCCTTTTGCACTGTTTTTGAATACTGAACCATGTGACTAGATCTATTCAAAGTAAATTTTTTATAAGCCCTATGGTTTCATATTACTCAGAACAAAACAATTTAAATAAAATGTTAAGCGAAAAATAATACAGATGCCCCATGGATCTGGCAAAAATGACTCTGGCAGCGCATGAGCGGATGACACCAAGGCAGTGGCCTCGTGAGGCGAGTACTATTATTACAGCCCCGTGTTATCTGAGTCCAGCTCTGATGTTCCAGGGTCTTGGGCTTCTGAAGTCACTCCGGGGGCCTCGCTGAGCAGCTGTTCAAGGGTAGCCTCTGGCAGTGCAGGCTGCCAGGAGCCAAGGACAAACCCCTCGGCTGGACTTTGCCACTGTCAGGTCAAGGTCAAACTGCACTGTAGAGAACCTGCCCTCCCATGCCCTGAGTTACATGCACAGCCACCCGGGCAGGCTGCTGCAGTAGGACTCACTAACGTACTCAGTGACCCACGCCCCAGGCCCCAAGCTTGAGCTGGGGCCCTGGTGGAAACAGGCCCCAGTCCTGACATTAAGGAAGGGGCTTGTCGGGGGCCAGTGGGAAGGCTAGTGTGGTCTGGACTTCAAAAGGGGGGTGGATGAGGCATGGTGGGTGCCCTGGAGGGAGAGACTTCTGACTGCCTGGGGACAATCAAAGATGGGTTCCTAGGAGGTGACATTGGAGTTGGGCCTTGAAGGACATGCAGAGAGACTGCCAAGTGGGAAAGCAGCGGTGAGGCTACATTCCAGGTAGACAGAACAGTATGTGCAGGGGGAAGAAACAGGGCTGATCGGCCAGGTTAAGAAACAGGGTGCTCAGTGTGGCTCAGCGCGAGGTGCGGGGGGAGGGGGACAGCCCCAGCTTCTCTGCAGGCTCACGGTGCAAGGCCAGTCACATAGCCCTGCCCCCGCCTCCCACCCCTGCACCCACCACAGCCAGCTTGACCGTTGCTGGACTTGCAATCAGGAGACCCAGGTTTAAACGCAGCGAGCTACTTCCTTTCACCTTGGAGCTGGGACACGTGGCAACCTCTGGGCCTTGGTTTCCTCACCTAGAAAATGGGGATGAAAGTTCCTTCCTGAAGGGGCTGCTGTCAAGGTCTGTATCAGTGCCCATCGTGGAGCCTGACAGAGTTCCTGTGACAAGTGTTCGCTGAATCCGGGAAGGATAGCAGGCCACCCTGGATCAGGCCACCACAGTGCCATCTGCCCTCTCCAGCCCGTGGCTGGAACTGACCCACAGGAACGAGGTCCATTCATTCGACAGGTTATTTATTTAGGTGTGAAGCTGATGGACTAGTTGGTAACAATTTAGAGAAGTACAAACCCCACAGCTTGTGCCTTTCTTGTGGAAGCCTTTTTTTAGGGGTGGGGAGCAATGTAGGGCCCAGAATTTGGGAATCTCCCCAATCTTCCCTCCCCTGAGGATGGGGCTATCTTCTAGAACATTCCATGCTCTTCCAGGCCTTCCTGTGCTATGTCCTCGTCAGTCTCCAGCTTAAAACCCATCTGCCACTCTGACTGGGAACTCCTCAAGAATGGGACCTGGGTCTTACCATTCCTGCAGCCAGAGTGCCCAGGGAGGGGACAGCGCAGACTCATTGCAAAACAAAACCCATCATTTCTCAACTTAGCTTCTGGGCGAAACTGGTCCCGTGTGTGTGTGTGTGTGTGTGTGTGTGTGTGTGTGTGTGTATCAGTTTTGCCAGACTGGTGTTCACCCTGACTCAGCCATTTATCCAACCCCTGATGAGAGCTGGAACATCAGAGCTCTGGGAGGTGGAAACAGGGTAACAGTACTCCCCAAAACCCTCCACTCCAAGCCCACAGGGCTGTTTGTCGAGGAAAGATCTCTGAAGTCAGGCAGCCTGAGCTCAAATTCGGACTCTCCCAGGAGTGCCACGGGCCTCTCGGTTCAGCAAACGCCTGGGTTCAGGGTCCAGCAGAGAGGATGCTATCTCACACCCCTACTTCTCCCCTTCCTATCCCAATTCTGGGGCTCCTGAGGCCCACCAAGAGCTCTCCCTTCCAGGAAGCTATCAACAAGGTGTTGGCTTCAGGGACCTCTACTCCCACACACTGGGATGCCAGATGGCCCTGGCCACATCGCATAATTTGCCACACACCATGGCCTTTTGACCGTGTGCACAGCATGGCACTTTAGCACTCTGGTCAATATTGGCAGAGGGAGGGCACATGGCCACTGCCACTCAGAGTGTTCCTGGTAAGAGGAGGGACCCAGCCGGCAGAGTCCTGATGTCACTCCATCTTGTCCTCCCCCCCACTGCTCACCCGTTTCCTGAGGTGCCCTGGAGCATGGGACGAGGGCTTCAGGAGGGCAGGGCAGGGGTTTGCCTGATCCAAGACAGCTCCCTTTTTTATTTATTTTGTGTATGCTTCTTTTCTAAGATTTCATTTGAACAAAGAAAGAAGCTCAGGAACTGCAGATTGCTCACACACGCTCCTCTGACAGATGGGCCGCCTGAGGGCAGACGGCAGGTGCCCTGGACACTCAGCAAACCAAAGCCAGGGCTAGGACTTGAGTTCCTTGCTTTCCTAGCCTGGCGTTTTACCCTCTGACCCCTTCCATCCTGCCAAGTCTTTTCAAAAAGAAGAATGATGGGCTGACGGTCGGAAGCCTGACCTTCGGGTGACCTCAGGCACTGACGACCCTGGAAGCCATTTCCTTCGAGCCTTCCAATGATGTCAAGACTCTTGCTTGACGAGCCTCCTGGTACCCCACGGCGGCCCTGAGGCATTTATCAGCAGCACCGCTAGGCGCTAGGCACCCTGCCAGGGCTGCTCACGCATCCTGATTTAACCGCCATGAACACGCTCTGGGAGAGAGATCGCTCCCACTTCACAGATGAGAACATGGGAAGCTCAGACAGGAAAAAGCGCATAACCAGAGGGCTCTCGGCTTTGAGCTGAGGGTCTCTGAAGCCAAATTCTGTGCCCTTCCTGCTCATGTCCTCCCCCATGCTTCCAGGTTCTGGTCCCTGAAGGAAACAAGGTTTCTACCTGGTGGTTTCCGTGTAGGTCAAACTCTGTTCCAGCAACTGTTGGAGCCTTGCCCACTCTGAACCGGGACAGCCCAAGCTCGAGCTCAGCGTCCTCTGGGCCACTTTGCTGCATTTTGCCCCAAGCCAAGGCTGGCCAGCTATGCCCCATGGGCCAAAATCAACCTGCCAGGATGAGTTTTAAATTTTTAAGTGTTTTGGGGGGGGAAAAAAAAAAAGACGTCATCTAATATTTTGAGAGAAATAAAAATTATATTAAATTCAAATTTCAGTGACCATTAATACAATTTTATTGGAACACGGTCACATTCGTTTGTTTATTTATTGTTTATAGATGCTTTTGTGTTGCAACGGCAAAGCTGAGTGGCTGGGGCAGACAGACACCATATGGCCCACAAAGCTGACCATATTTACTATCTGGCCCTTGACAGAAAAAGTTGGTCAATCTCTGCTTTGAGCCCCAGGTGCCCTGAGCTGCCATGTGCAGACCCAATGCATGAGCTGCGCTGGATTTCCAAAGCCTTCCAGGCAAAACCAAAGGGGATACTCGATGTAAAAGAGTGGCTCCGCGGGCTGTGTTAGGGCCTTGAATCAGGATCTGGACCCTGGAGAAACTGACACCCCTAAGAAGGTGCGGGCATTTGGACACGAGATGGGCACGACTGAAACGAACATAAAATTAATTGGTAAGACTGGGCATATGCATCAGTCACTGTCACTCTAAGCAGACACATTTAAGTCCTGGCTCCACTACTTGTATGACCTTAAAAAAGTCCCTTCCCCTAAAGCTTCAGTTCTCCATAAGGGAAGATTTTCTAAGAATAAATCGTATTCCTAAGCAAAGACGATGCCTGAATGCATGTTCCCGACAAGACCCTAGTCAATGAGGATTCAGTGATCAACCAAACCAAATCCTTGATATTTTAGCTGTGGGCTGGGACAGAAAATAAATACGTGTTGTGTTATCAGGTGGTGAGTGGTATGAGGAAAGAAGGTGATGGGGTACTACTTCTTAATCATGGTGGGACGTGCCTGTAATGGAATATCATGCAGCTGCTGGAAAGAATGCAACACATCTGTATGCACTTGTTATGAAGAACCCCAGGGTAGATTGTTAAGGGGAAAAAAGCGAAGTACAAGGTATAGGATGTACATTTTCTGTAAGGAAGGGGAAGTTAATGAACTTGTATGCGCAGAAACACTGCAAGTATTTACCTCTAAGGGTTGGGTTGGTGAACAGGAAGGGCCACACAGAACTATGTAGAAAGTGTGATCCAATTACACAAACATTACATTTATAGGCATGCATCTACACATGCACAAAAGAGGTCAGTGAGGGTAAATACCAAAGCTTCACAACTGGAAGACATTTATTCTTTCATTTTTTTATGCTTCTCTATAGTTGGCTCTATAACTTCTGAAATTAAAAAAAAAAAAAAAAAATCCCACATTTTTTTTCCAGTCACATCTAAGAACTTTATTGGACACAGCTTGGGCACCAGGGCCTGGCAGGCCCAGTAAGTACACTGCCTTCCAGTGCCCGGGCAGCCCAGGGCTGGAGGGAGGTGGTTCCATCGAAGGAAGTTTTGGAGCAAATGGTAACCCCACAAGGCAACGCTCTAGTTAAAGATTGTATATAGCTGGGAGATGGAGGGCTGCCCCGCAGACATATGAATAGGTCAAATCTTTTACAAATGAACATACAGTGAAGAGGAAAATGACAGTCTAGCTCATCCTTGTACACAGAGCACTCCACATGGGTGTGAGCATTTTCACTGCTCAGGGGCAGGGTGGGTGATGAGTGGGCCCAGATGTCCACAGCACGGGGCAGGCAGAGGCAAGGACAGGGCCAACAGATGACGGACTAGGACACTGTGCATTCACAAGACCAACTACGGAGGGGCAGCTGCCCGTGCGTGTGCGTCAGGCTGCTCATTCTGGAATGACGAGGGGGCGTGATCTTTATATCAGATTCTGTGGCTGGTGGGCTCAAAAAGGGGCTACTTTGTGGGGAGAGTGAGGGCAACAATGAGACCCTGCCACGACGGTGAGGATCAGGAACGTGCCCACAAACAGCCAGGCTTCCAGGCAGTGCCCTGCACTCCAGAGTTCCCCACAATGCTGACGGCAAAGCCGGCTGCTGGCCACTTAGTCCCACATTCAGGCCACTGCCCAGCTGGAAAAAACTCCTGGAGAAGCTGATATCACCATTCAGGGAGTTGGTGATGAGGACTTCCACCACCAGGTCATAGATGGCCATGATGCCAGCCATGACTGCTGGGACGCTGGACTTCATGGTCAGCTCCGACCAATTGACGGACATGGTCTTGATGCAGTGGCGCTCTTGGCTGTGCCATGGGCAGCACCCAGGGCTGTGGGGCGGAGGCAAGATGAGCCCAGAGCAGCACACTGGACACCTGGGGCCAGGACCCTGTAGGGGTAGCTTTGGCACAGCTGTGAGGGCCACCCCAAGTTATCACACACAACAGGAAGCCAAAGAAGTCACCTAGCCAGGGGCAGGAGGGCCTCAGGGACAATGGCCACAGCTGGCACTCAAGGAGTCTAGGATAGCTGTTTCTTTCTTTCCTCTAGCTGGGCGCCCCCATCCCAAGACAGTCTACTCTTCATCCAGCAGAGGCCCTTATGGACGTCCGGCCCACCTGGGGCTCCTGCCATGCTGCGAAATCCTATCCTGCTGGGGAGCCTTAGTGCAGGTGACCCACAGAGGTAGGTGTTATCCCCAAGATAGCTGAGGACACAAGCTCCAACAAGAGGAGGTCAAATGGCAGAGCTGTTTCTGATGGAGCCCTTTCCTCCCTGCACCCAATTGCCAGAGCAGGGGAAGCCGAGCTCTGGGCTAGGCAATTTGGGCAGATGTTCTGTCCAGTTGTGTCCTTGGTAGCCAAAGGCTCCATCAGCTGGGATCTGGCAAGAACTCTCTCCCCTTCCAGGGTGCAGAGGCCCCGGGGAGGCAAAAGCCAGCGAGGTCATGAAGGGTGGACGCTGCCTTCTTTCTGCCTGGGTTCGAGGGCTGGAAGCCCTGCCCGTCACTGCAAAACCCCAATGTTTGTACATCAGCTACTGCCAGGCCTTGTGGCTGGACAACAGAGCCTCAGGCTCCACTCTACCCCTCCCTTGGAGAGAAGTTAACAATTGGAGGCTTGTTTGGGTGGCCAGGGCTGGGCCTGCCGGCTTGGACACAGCTTCTCTGAGCCCATGATTCGGTCAGGAGACTTCCCAGCCTCCGCCATCCTGGGGACACTGGTTACCAGACTGAGTGGCTTTGTCACCTCTATGCCCAGGAGTAAGGGGGGGGAAGGGGTGAGGTTACAGGCCCCAAGCCAATGCTGCACACTTTCCTCTTCGTTCCAGGCCTCCCAGCTCTGCCAGTCTGGGGGGAGGGGAGAGCTGGATGCCTACACCCTCGGTACTGGAGTAGAGCTCTGGGCCCTGACACCCCGTGACCAGGAGGCACTCGGCAAAGCTGAGCTCCTTGAAGTCACAAGCTGATTATGGGGATTTGGGGCTGACCCAGCTCTGAGGCAAGTGAGGCCGAGTCCCTGGGTGGCTCAGCACTGGACAAGGATCGTCTTGGGTCTGTTTACATGGTTTGTACACCCAAACTGGCCACGTAAAGGGTCTTTCCACTTAAAATAGCCACCACCCTGATTTAGGGCACTGTGCCAGTCTCACCACCAAGGGTAGGGACTCCATTTTACAGAGAAGGAAACTCTGAGGAAAGCCACTTCTCCAAGGTCATAGCTTCGTGGGAACATCTACTGTTTTGTTTCCATTCCCAGAAGAGTTTCAGTTGTCAAGTTATACCCAGTCCAGCTTCTAGACTCCTGCAGCCAAAAAGAGCTTGGAAGGTCCTTAAGTCTGGGGGTTCCTGCTCCCTTGGTGTGGGTGGAGAATGACACACAGGACAGCGGTGTGGAGAGGAAGCATCTTTTAAAAAAAAAAACAACAACAACACTATAGAACACCTCAAATCTTTTGTGATAGACTTATCTTGGACAAGTCTCTTCCCTTCTCTGGCCTCAGTTTCCCCATCTGTTAAGTGAAGGGCTGGCCATGGACTGGACGGTCCCTTCCTGGTCTGGGTTTCCTTTATCCCCTCATGTCATCTTGGAAAGACTGGCAGCGTGTTTTGGGGTGAGAGGCTCAACGTTGGCAAAGTCATTTTTCACTGGACTGTGAAGTCATCATGACTCATGTCTTCCTCACAGGGCAGCCGTGAGGATGGCAGGAGATAATGGACATGAAAGTCGCAGGCTGGCTGGGCGCCGTGGCTCACCCCTGTAATCCTCGCACTGTGGGAGGCCGAGGCGGGCAGATCCTTTGAGCTCAGGAGTTCAAGACCAGCCTGAGCAAGAGCGAGACCCCGTCTCTACTAAAAAATAGAAGGAAATTAGCTGGACAACTAAAAATATATAGAAAAAAGCAGCCGGGCATGGTGGCGCATACCTGTAGTCCCAGCTACTCGGGAGGCTGAGGCAGGAGGATTGCTTGAGCCCAGGAGTTTGAGGTTGCTGTGAGCGAGGCTGACGCCACAGCACTCTAGCCCGGGCAACAGAGTGAGACTCTGTCTCAAAAAAAATAAATAAATAAAATAAAAAAGTCGCAGGCAGGTAGGTGGGAAGCCTAAGGCAAAAGAGCAAAGCAAAGAAGCCTGGGGCAGGGCAGGGCAGCCACATTAGCTGACCCTCCCTGGGCCAGGCACTCTCCCATGCACCGTCCCTACTCACTTCCTGACTAGCCTTTGCTGGGGAAGAACAGCTCAATGGAAGCTTTAATGATTTACCTAAGTAATACTCACAGGCCAGGATCCTGACTCCCCCAAAGCTTACACTGCCAGAATGCCAGACTTCTGGATGGAGGCCGAGGCCCAGGTACAGGTCACCTGGGCCCAGGTGAGTGCAATGCATCATAGGAGTCCAAGGAAGCAAGGAACATTTAGGGAGCGTCTATGGGGACAGATACCTACTTTTTTTCCTGAATTTCTACAGACATCCTAATGATGAAAAATGGTATCATTTCCAGATGAGGCAACTGAGCTACGTTGGGATTTAAAACTACATCTGCAGGATTTCAAAAGCCTGTGCTCTTTATACCACCAAGGGGCTTAGGAACCCTGCAGACTTCTGATGTTTCCTTCCCTGGAGGGCACAGCCAAGACTAGTCACAAGTTCTTCACAAAGGGTGGGGTGAGATATCTGGGGCAGGGTTCACCCTCGCCTGCTGCCCAGGAGGGATCGTGGGTGAAGCCCTGGCTGGGACAGGAGGTGAGGCGAGTTCACCTGTCTGCTTGCTACTTCCCATTCAGTTAAGCTCATTACTACAAGCTACAGAGCAGCACAGCGGAACACAGGGAAGTCAGTTGAGTCAATTCCCAGTTCCTAGGAGAGGAAGAACACAGCAGAACCAAGGCTTCAGGGCCAGACACACCTGGTTTTAAGAACTTAGGCAAATGAAACCACCTCTCCAGACCTCAGTTTAATATCCTGCACAACTGGCTGTGCTTGCTGATTAAATCAGCAGGCTCCAAAGGAGAGGGCTTTATTCCAGAATGTATATGAGATGATCTGTAGGGGATTTAGGAAAAAAAATATTTACTATAACTTTTCTTGTACATATTTGTCTTTCAAAATTTCTATTTTATGTAGGCATGGAATCTACTAGTATCACAGTACATGTACATGAATTTATAAATACAGATAAACCACTGGGAAGGAGGTGCTCCAAAATTATTGACAAGGTGAACAGTGGAAAATTTGGAAAACACTGCATGAAAAGCACCCACCTACTACTGCATTTAGAACCAGCTAGTACAAGCGCCACCCTTGAAGATAGGCACCGCACCCTCTCTCCCCTCTGCCCAAAATTCAAGAAATGCTATAGTGAAAAAGAGATGGTGGAGACAGAAACGAAAGTCTTTTCTGGCTGGCCTGGCTTTAAAAGCCACTGACTAGTTGTGTGGCTTCAGTAAAGTTACTTCCTTCCCTGAGCGCCAGGCTGGTGAGCAACCAGCAGGACTGCATGGTTGATGACACTGAAAGGCATTTTAGCCAAGAGCCTGCTGATTTTTTCCTCCACTTTTCTGTCTCCACTCAGAATATTCACTTACCGCTCAACAAATAAACACTCATATCTGGCATCACATGTTGAATAGAGAGTTCTTTCCCTTGAGGAAGTGAAAAAAGTGATCTCTATCTTGCAGGTAGAGGAACTGAGGCCCAGAGAAGTGAAGTGGCCTGCAGGAGCCCTGAGATAACACAGTATTTGGACTTTCAGGGTCTCAGCCCTTGCCACTAACTAAAATAGCTTCCTGCCCTATTTTTATTTAGTTAGATCCCGCCGTTAGGGCTCAGCTATGATTGACCAGGAGTCTTCCATGATTGACCAGGAGTCTTCCGGGGAAACTACTCCCGGGGCCTCACCTCAAGCCAGGGACAAGGCAGGGTGAACCAAGTCATCTGGATTCAACAGGTGTGGAGGGGCCTTTTCCCGCCGAGGGTACAGCCTGGCGTCACCCCGCTCAGTCCCACTGGGCACCTCCACAGCCCATAGAAAGGCAGTTCAGAATTCAGTCCTACCCCCGAGTCCCAGGTAAAAAAAAAAAAAAAAAAAAGTCATCTTTGTGTCTTCCCAGCTAAAGAGATGAGAAAATCCAAGTAGATAATAGGGAGCGTTTCAAAAGAACAAAGTGGCTTGAAAATATTCTAGACTAGGAGGAAGAAGGAAGGAAGCGAAGAGAGAAATAATGCCCTACACACAGGAGGGGCTCAATACATATTTGTAAAGGAACCGCTTTGGGGCTTGTTCCCCGCAGGACAAGCCCGTTTACCGATTTTAAAAGGGAGAGAGAGCGCGCGCATCTAGGCAAATAACAGTTATTTGCCCGCAGATAGAGTCTTCATCTACTCAGAGACCGGAGTCCCCGTCCCCGGCCCCCAGCCCCCTGAGGTGCGCTCTTCCCGCTCAACTCCAGCCTGGGCTCCCCCTCTTAGCTCTTGGCTCCCCGGGCTCCCCGGGCTCGCGGCGGCGGCCCTCCAGGGTGCTCTCCCCAGCTGCTTTCGAGCGGGGAAACGCGCCTCCTGGGAACACAGCTCCCTCGGGCTTGGCAAAAGCTTTGGGGCCTGCAAGGGTCGGAAGGGAAGGCCTCGGAGGCCGGCTGTTCGTCTCACGCCCGCGCTCGGGCCCCGGCATCTAGGGATGCTGGTGCCGAAGCCAGCAGGACTCCTCGCGCCAGGCCGCGCACCTAGAGGGTCGCCGGGGCGAGGGGAGCAGCGGGTCCCAGCAGGCGGGCAGCGGGGGCGAGTAGGTCCTGCCTGCTCGGCTCTCCCGGGCTGGGGCCCGGCTGGGGGCTCGGCCTGCTCAGCCAATGGGCGCCGCGCTCGGTCCCCCTCCTCCGCGTCGGGAGGAGCCGGCGCAGGGCTGCCGCCAGCGAGGTCGTGTGCGACGTGCAGCGCTCGGGGCCTGTGTCCCCAGCCCCCGCAGGGCCGCGTGGACGGCGCGGCGCCCCCGGAAGGAAGCCGGGTACTCAGTGCGGGCGCCAACTACGCACGCAGGACCCTCCCGTCCGCTAGATCCTCACCCACACCCATCGAGCCCCCTCGGGACCCGCGCCGAGCCAGGCTCAGAGAGGCGCGAAGCCTGCCCTGGGCGCACAGCGCGGCCGGGCGGCTGGGGAGGCCCAGGCCGGCGGAGGGGACCGCAGGGGCCCGCGCCTTTGTTCCGGGCGGGGAGGGCCCGCGGGCGCGCGACTCACCTTGCTGCTGGGCTCCATGGCCGCGCTACGCTGGTGGCTCTGGCAGCGCCGGGTGCGCGGGCGGGCGGGCGGCGCTCTACGGCTCAGGCTCCTGCTCCGGTCCCGAGACTCCGACTATGACTCTGACTCTGATTCTGACTCCTGTCGCTCGGTCGCTTGGCCTCCCACTCCCCGGCGCGCTCACTCCGGGACCCGCGGCCAGCGATCTGCAAGCTCGCCCGTGCTACCTTCTGCTCGAGAGCGCGCGGACGGTAGCGTTTATAAGACCCCAGCCTTTAGCTGGCGCCGCCGGTGTGCCGGGGGTGTGTGGGTAGAGCTTCGATTCGGGGCGGGGCCTGGGGCGGCGAACGTCCGGGGCGGGGCTCCCGGGGAGGGGGCGAGAGGCGGAGGAGGGGGCGGGATGGCTGGTGGCCACGGCCTTGCTCCTGTTGCCAGTCTCTCAGCTCTCGGTGTGCCGGGACCGGGGAGGGCGCCTGCTGTGTGACCTGGGCAAGTGTGCACACCTCTCTGAGCCTCGGTGGCCTCCTCTAGCAAAATGGTGGAGCTGGTACCCGGCTGTTAGGAGAGCTGGGAGCACCACTGAGAATCGCTTAAGAGCTAGGACTCTGGAGTCCTCTGCCGCTGGATAACTTTGGTAAACTAGGAGTAATAATAGTACTACTACCTGATAGGGTTGTTATGAGGATTAAGTGAGTTAACCTTTGTAAAGTGTTTAGAACAGCGTCTGTTACGGAGAAAGTGGTATTTAAGTATTTGTTAGCCTACGGGAGGTCTTGCTCCGTGATTGAGTTCTCCCTTTCCCCTCTCCACCCCTCGCATTCGTTTGCAAGCCTGTTTGCAAGCGGGAGCCTTGGCTTTTGCACTGGCTGGGCCCCCTGTCTGGAAATCGTACCCACCTCTCCCCTGGGCTTTGAAATCTCCTCCTCTGTGACGCCTTCCTCTACTTCTGACAGTTCAAGTCAATCTGTGGTGATATGGAAGTGTGAAAAATATGGGAGGCAGTTTAACTGAATGGTTAAGGACACAAGCGACATGGGATTGGACCCAGCTCAACTGTATTCTATCCCTAGTGTGATCCTGGCGAGTTCCTGGTCAATGAGCCACAGTTTTCTTATGGGTAAAATGGAATTCATAACACCAGTCTCACATGCTATCATGAGAGTTACAATTTCCAGATAAGCTCATGAAGTGCTTAGTACGTAAGTCCTCATTTACTAGTAATGGTGTTGTTAAAATCTGACTCCACCTTATTTCTTCTTTTAGACCAGTGCCTTCCTTCAGATGCAGTGAAGGGAAAGACCCCCAGCCCAAAGTTCTGGCGAAAGTCCTAAAGTTAGGCTGAGGACCCCTTTCCCCATGATGGAGGGTCATGATGGGCTTATTGTCTGTTGGAAACTGGGAGGCCGAGCTGACCAGATGACCCCTGGAGTTCTCTGGGCAATGTGTTCAGTGCTTGCTGAGGGGTCACCCTGGTTAGGCAGAAAGCCCTGGAAGGGAAGGCAGGCCCATGCTGGGCACACCTTGCCCATGGCTCCAATTTCTATGATCTCTCCATGCTCAGCCTGGAAGCTTGGGGCCACCTCTCTCCTTTCACCTCACCCAGGGACCAGAGGCTGCAAAGTCCTGCTGACTCCACCTTCTCCACCACCTCATCCGCCTTCCCTCCCCTGCTGTCTGCAGGGCCTCTGTCTCCTCTGGTTTTGCCTCTTCCAATCCTAGACCTTGTCACCCTCCTGCTCATATGTCTGACATTGTCATGGAGAGAGCAAGGCCAATGCCCTTCTTCAGGGCGCCAGTTTACAAGCTCCCCCTGCCCCTCACACCAGCACCTCAGAGCCATACCTTTGCTCAGGCTGTGTCCTCTGCCTAGGAAGTCCCCCTCCACCTCAGCATGCCAGAATGCTCTATGTCAACATGCCAGAAAGCACCCATGGGTCTTCCTTGGGGATGTGTCCCCGATTCCCCCAAGTGGAAATCTTTCTCTCTTTACCATTTGGTGTTTCTTAGTTTTCTGCTTGTCCTTTGTCTGTCTGCCACCAGCCTGGTAGCACCTTGGGGACAGCTTCTGCAGCCGAGGCACATCAATGAATGTGTGAGCAGCTACTCTACCTGTCTCTAGTTTTCCTTCCACTCCAGTCCATCTGCCAACACTTCCAGTCTTTCCTTAAGAACCTTTTGGGTTTTGCCACCTCCTTGCTCAAAGTTTCTCCAAAACTCCCTGTTTCCCAGCACATCCAGTCTACTGTGTATGCCCCTTCCCAGCTGTGGGTATGCCTCGCTCCGCCCATGGGGCACAATCACCAAGCAGGCACTTTCCACTTTCCCAGGGACAGAGACATGTAAGCCCATTGCTAGCCTCACGGAGCCCCCAGACTAGAGGGGAAGCAAGAGGGGAGATGAGCAGCAACGGTACCAAGTCGGGTGTGGTGGGATAAGAACATGTGCAGGAGCAGAACTTGTACCACAGTGGAAGGGGAGGGAGCAGAGAGAGCTTCAGGGAAGCGGGAGGGTATGCCAACCAGGGTTTAGAAGGCTGAGTATGAGTTCACCAGGTGGATCGTAGGGAAGGCCATAGTTGGTAGAGGGAGGAGCATGTGCAAAGGCAGCAGACAGTGATTGCTGAAGGGACAAAAGAATCTCTGGGCCACTCTTAGAGACTGATGGTAGAGCCCCAGATTCAGACTCCTGATGTCAGCTCTGCTGTTTACTTACCAAACATCCCTGAGCAAATCCCTTCTCTTCTCTGAGCCTCAAGACCCACATCTGTAAAATGGGTATAACAATCCCCTCCTGGGTAGGCCTGAGGAAAAACGGTTGTTTCTAAAACTTTATCCATATAAACTGTACTAATTCTTGATGTCAAAAGTTCAGTCAAATCCCCCTCCTATGGTTGGAGTGGGGAGGTGCTTGAGGACAAAGCAGCGTGGCCAGAAAAACCGCTTTATCTTTACCCCCCCCACACACACACCTGCTCAAACACAGACCCCCTTTCCCTGCTTGAAATTCCACTTGGTGTTCTCTCTTTGTAAATGTTTTATGACTCTTAGAGGCCACTGGTCTGGGGCAAATTCATCAGAAGAGCTATTGACGGGATCAGAGATTAGAGATTAGAGTCTCGGGTGGACTGGTTTATTATTTGGGTGGCTGAGTCCCTGGAGACTGAATTTAACTCCAAGTAGGGAGGGAGGGCCGGAGATGGCCTGAGGAAGTAGCGTCTGAGCTGGGAAGGTTTGGGTGCAGGAAGCGAGGGAACAGGGGCAAACGCCTGGAGGGGAGGCATGAAGGGGCAGCTGAGTAGCCCCCTTGTGGCTGGAGAGAGTCGGTGAAGAGGCTGAAGAGGTGGGATCACAAAACCCCCCAAATGCCAGGTATGAGTTAGGGCTTTATTCAGTGGGCAGTCGGGGGCCATGGAGAGTTTTTGAGCAGAGGAAGGACCTGAGGAAACCTCAGCCTCCCCACAAGACTACCCTACTTGGGGCTCTACAGGGGACGTGAGGAGGCTGTGGAGTCCCAGCATTCGGCATGGAGCGACCTAGAGTCCCCCTTGGCAGTCTGTGTCCACCCTGGCAGCTTTGTTCCCTGGAAGCTGCCTTTAGGCCTGGGCAGAACTTGGGCTTTTCTGGGTCTGATTCCAGGCAGTTCCAGCCTCAGCCAGTCGTGAGGAAAAGAGCTCTCTGGGACTGGCGGAGAGGTGCCAGGTGGACGGGGCGGATGCTGGCGCCTGGTGCGTGCCTGGGAGCACGCATGTGGCTGGGGGCGGGGGGGGGGGGGAGGGCGGTGGTGTCGGTGCTGTGCAAGGCGGGTCCTAGCGCTCCAGAGCTAAGAGTGAGTAAGGCGGCTGGGAAAAGGCTCTTTTGCCTTTAAAGGCAAGTGTCCCTGGCACCAGGAAAGAAGGCTTTGCTGAATCAGCTGCAGCTGATGCAAGGGGGGCTGGCAGGGGCTGGGAAGGGAGAGCCCCCATCCCAAAGGATGTTTTGCAACTCATCCTCCTGAACTGCAGGTAAACACGGTGCTGTACTCCAGGAAGGCCTGATGGGCCAGACGGGACAGTTTTGTGTGTTTAATGTTTTCATTCTGATTTGCACACCTGCTTGAACCACCTGCTCCCAGAGAGCTTTTCGTTGTCCCTTCTTTATCCTTTTGTGTGCCCCTTGTCAGCCCTCGCAAATGTTCTCATTGGTACCACCACCTGCTCGCTGACTCTGGAAAAAGGGATGTTTATAGAAATTTATCCACATAAACTGTACTAATTCTTTTTTTTTTTTTTTTTTTTTTTTTTGAGACAGAGTCTCGCTTTGTTGCCCGGGCTAGAGTGAGTGCCATGGCGTCAGCCTAGCTCACAGCAACCTCAAACTCCTGGGCTCAAGTGATCCTACTGCCTCAGCCTCCTGAGTAGCTGGGACTACAGGCATGCGCCACTATGCCCGGCTAATTTTTTCTATATATATTTTAGTTGGCCAGATAATTTCTTTCTATTTTTAGTAGAGACGGGGTCTCACTCTTGCTCAGGCTGGTCTCGAACTCCTGACCTTGAGCGATCCACCCGCCTCGGCCTCCCAGAGTGCTAGGATTACAGGCGTGAGCCACCGCGCCCGGCCAAACTGTACTAATTCTTGATGTCAGAAATTCAGTCAAATCCCCATCCCATGGTCGGGGGAAGGGATGTACCTACCCCTCCTCTGTTTTCTTCTGAGCACCAAGGCTTGTCTGTCCAGCTGCCTCCAGAGCTGCCCTCTGGATATCCCACAGGTAGCTCACACTCACCGTGCTTAAATCTAAACTCATCACCATCCGCCATCTCTCTTAGTCCCCACCCCAGAGATGGCTCCTTCCAATTGCCGTATTCCTTGGCACATTCCTGGGAGATCTGGCATATTCCTTGACTCCTCTCTCTCCCTCCTCCCCAATATCCAGTCAATCCTATGGACTCTGCCAGTCCTCTCCATCCGCACAGCCCCTCCTCCAGGGCAGGCTAAGACCACTCTTCATTCATCCTCCTTCCTGCCCCTACACTGGTCTCTCTAAAATGCGCAGCTGACCACATCGCTCCCTTCTCTAAACATCTTCCCCCGGCATGCAGCAACATGACTAACTCTCACAGACATCATGTTGAATGACAGCAGCGATATGCAAAAGTGTGACTTCATGTACATAAAGTTCAAAAACAGGCAAATCTTATCGACAGGATTAGCAGTGGAGAATAATTACCCTTGGAAGGGAGGGCTGGGACTACGAGGGCAGGCTGGTAATCAGGGTGAGGCAGATGGAAACCAGATCAGCAATACTGATTTTTTTCTTTTTGCCCCAAGCTTTAATATGACTCAGCACAGCACTGTTACTAATCCTGTCTTTAATTTAAAACTTTGATATTTTGTCATCGTGGATTTTTTGCATTAAATCTGATTTTTCTGGAAAATATTGCAATAAAAGTATTATTTATTTGCTTGATGACTGAGTTTTTTTGGCATCTCCCCGCCCCCTTAAATTTTACAGGGGAGGTGTGTGAGCCTTTCTTGCCACACCCTATATCTGACCCTGCTGGTAATGTTTCTTAATCAGGGTGCTGGTTACACAGGTGTGTTCAGTTTGTGAAGATTCATCGAGCTGTGTACATATCCAATTTTCCAATTTTTGCACTTTTCCATATGCATACTTCAATTACAAACTCTTTTTTTTTTTTACTTAAAATCTTTCCACGATTCCAAGGGAATGTCTCCAGTCTGCTACATCCAGTGTCCCGGCAGCAAAAGCAGCACACACTGGGTCTCAGTACATACTTGTTGAATGAATGAATCCAACATTTCAGTAATTTAATTCCCACAGGAACTCTATGAGATGAATATTTTTCTCTCCATTTTCTAAAGGAGAAAATTGAGGCTCAGGGAAGTAATTTGTCCAAAATCACACAGGTAGTGAGTTCTAGCACCTCAATTAAAAAAATAAACAGAGCTGGGCCTGGTGGCACCGGCCTGTAGTCCCAGCTACTTGGGAGGCTGAGGTAGGAGGATCACTTGAGCCCAGGAGTTCAAGGCCAGCCTGTGCAACATAGCAAGACCCTATCTCAATAGGTAAGTAAGTAAATAAATAAGTTAATTAATTAAATGAAATGACTTGACTCCAGGGAAACTTCTCAAGTCAAATGCTGCCAGATCTTTTGCCTTTAAAGAAAAAAAAACCCAAACAAACACAAACTCCAACCAGCATTGCTTGTTCTGACCTGGCACCCGCACGAGTAGTTTACTTGAGCGTTTATTTGAGCTTGTTCTTCCCATTGCCGACAATCTCCTCCAGGACAGGGGTTCAGGCATTCCTGTCTTCCCTCTGTCCAGCAAGTTATTTGGCACAAGAAAGAAGCTATAAATGTTTAATAAATGAGTGAATCAAAGAACGAATGAAGAAGGAGGCCGACTGTGACTGTAGTGGGTGGACCAGAGGTTTTGGAGACAGACCTGCTAGCTATGTGTCTTTGGGCATGGTACCTGAGTCTCAGTTTCCCCAACTGTAAGATGGGAATACCATCAGTACACACCTCCAAGATTGATCATGAATATGAAGTGAGAAAATGACTGTCAGAGACTGGCATAGAGTAAATACTTGAAAGGCCGGATGCAGTGGCTCACACCTGTAGTCTTAACACTTTGGGAGGCGAAGGTGGGAGGATCGCTTGAGGCCAGGAGTTTGAGACCAGCCTGGGCAACATAGCAAGACCCCATCTCTACAAACAAACAAACAAAAAATAGCCGGGCATGGTGGCATACACCTGTGGTCCCAGCTACTCGGGAGGCTGAGGCAGGAGGATCGCTTGAGCCCAGGCGTTTGAGGTTGCAGTGAACGATGATGACTCCACTGCTCTCCAGCCTGGGCGACAGATTGAAAACTTGTCTCTAAAAACAAAAACAAACAAAAATACAATAGTAAATACTTTAAAATGCTAATTATTATTTCTAGTTTTTAACAAAAACTAGAAAAAAATCAAAGCCTGATTTACTTTCGGGTTGCAGGGATCTGCCTCTCTCAATTTCCACGTATTGTTTTCTAGAAGTCTGTGAGGTTGGCAGGAGAGGACCCGATGCAGCCCTGAGGAACTGTCTTCTCTAAGCCCACGGGGAGGGCAGGATGCTGGAACAGCCCAAGAGTCTGGCTTTATGGCCCAGCTCCACCTGCCCGTGGTGCCATCTTCGGCAAGTTGCTTATTCCCTGTGAGCCTCAGTTTTCTCTCTGTAAAATGGGGCCCAGAAGAATCTTGACCTTGGGGAGCTCTGGGGAGGATTCAATGGCTTGGCCCTGGCCTAGTGCACAGTAGGCCATTCACAAAGTTTGAGTGTGAGGAATTAACCTGGCACCCTCAGGGTAGGGGTCCAGCAAAGAGACCCTAGGAAATCCAAAGGCTGTCTGGAAAAGCAAACTGCTTTGTTCTTAGAACTGCATTTCTCTGGAGAAGTGAAATGACAATGCCCTTGGTGCTGAGGCAACTTTTTCTTTCTTTCTCTCTCCCCTTCCTTCCTTGTTTCCTTCCTTCCCTCCCTCTCTCCCCTCCCTCCCTCTCTTTCTTTCTTTCTATCTTTCCTTCTTTCCTTTCTTTCTTCTTTCGTCTCACTATTTCACCCAGGTTGCCTTGAACTCCTAGGCTCCAAGGACCTGCCTCGGTCTCCAGAGTAGCTGGGACGGCAGGTGTGTGCCACTGCTCCTGGCTTTGATGTAACTTTTAACTGTGCAAAATTCCTTCTCACAAGTCATTCCTTGGATCCTCTTCACACCTTACGCTGAAGGCAAGACCAGAATGAGTCACATATCCGCAGCTAGGATACAGAGGCACAGAGAAGTCACTTGCTTGAGACCACAGGGGAGGAGGAATTTGTTAGCAAATTGAAAGTATGAAACCTGGACCTCTTGACTTCTAGATACCACCTCTAAGCAATTTGGATCTGAAAGAAAGCACATAGCTTACCCCCCAGCCGGCATCTGGCCCTGCCCAATTCCCCACCCAGCCCCCACCTGGATGCCACCTGGCAGTCACATGCACATTCATCAACAGAGGAGCTGGCTGACTCACAGGTTATACCAACCACAGCTGACTCACGCTTTATAAGAGGGAGAGTGAGAACCAGTAGAGAGCCCCGAGGAGCCCTTCCTTTCCATATTGAAACTCGCAATTAATGCCCCAAATCCACGGCAGTTTAGCTCTTAAGAAAGGGAAAGCACTGTGGCTGGCTGGGGCTGGGATCTCTGTACTCAGAAAACGGAGGTTTGGCTCAACCCTGGGCTCTGTTGAACTGGTTGGCTGGGTGATTTCAGGCAAGTCGTTGTCCCTCCTCTTTAGCTTTGTAAAGCAGAGGTTGCATCAGGTAACCTCCGAGATTCTGCCAGTATCTCCAAGGCTGCTCTAGCTCTGGGTTGAGAAACCTCATCATAATAATGTTGTACGTATTGATAGTTTACAACGTGCCTTGTATGGAGCTAAGTGATTGGTATGGAGTTACCTCTTTTAATTCTCATAATAAATTCTAGAGGTACTATTGTTATCCCATTTCACAAAGGAGGAAACTGAGGCACAGTTTCAGAGTAATTTGTGCAAGGTCAAGTAGATAAGCAAGTGGCAGAGAATTAAACCCCGTCTGTGCCCAGACTATATAAACTCTGATCTACACCTTTATCCTGCTAGACCTGTTTGCTCATTTTAAAAAATTGTGGTAAAACCTACATAACATAAAATTTACCATTTTAACCATTTAAGTATACAGTTTCGTGGCAGGAACATTTGCATTTTTGTACAACCATCACCACCATCCATTTCCAGAACTTTTTCATCTTCCTAAAATGAAACTCTATACCCTTTAAACACAAATCCCCATTCCCCTCTCCCTCCAATCCCTGACAACCACCATTCTACTTTGTCTCTATGAATTTGACCATTCTAGGTATCTCATGGAAAGTTTCCTTATCTTTAAAACTATGATAATAAAGGGCAAGTGTTATTTATTCTTCTCCCAGTGGTACAGTTGGCTCAGACTTGGACTTAAGCTCTAGTTCTTCCATTCACCAGCTGTGTGCCCTCGGGAAGGTTGCTTAACCTCTCTGCCTCTCTCACTTCCACATCCCTAAAATGGGGCTAATGAACCCTGCCTGGCAGGGCTGTTGGGAGGATCCCAGGAGACAAGGGGGATGAAGATGCTTGGGAAGCCCAGTGCCACTTCTAGAACTTGTCATACCGTCTTCCTGGAGGGCTGGGACCCTGGCTTAGATTTATAGGTCTGAGAGCTGGAAAGGCTTTAGGATTGCGCATTTCGACCCATTTACAGATGGAGGCCTAGAGAAGTAGAAGTGACTTGTCCCAAGTCACACATGGAACTTTATGCATCTTTGTACATCTCTGCCCTGGACACAGTGCCTGCACGTGGCAGGTGCCCAACAGACGTTCGCTGCTGAGGCTGGGAGGCAGAGGCCACATCAAGGAGGGAGGGGCCCTGACTGCTTGGCTGTGGAGCCCTCCCCCGAAGGAGCCTCCATTCCAGCCTGTGCACCTGGTTTTGCAAAGCGGCTGGTACAGTCTCTACTTACTAAAGGTGCTCAGGTGATAGTCTTCTCTCCTAGGAAATTCTTTACTGGTTCCCAGAGGCCTGGCCTTGGCTGAGAGTCCTATCTTCCCTATTTCCTTAAAGCAATGATTATTAGGATTTTTTTGTTGTTGTTGTTGTTGCAAGTATCAACACATTTAAGCCAACTTCAGCCAGAAAGGGAGATGTTATTAAAGGATGCAGAGCTGTCTCATAGCCCAGGGTCAGGGATGCAGTCAGGTGCTGATGGAGATCTGGCCTCAGGGAGTAGACTGCCACCAGCTTGGCACACTTCTCGTCTCTGTTGCATTCTTCTCTTTGTCCACAGGCAGACCTGTTCTGCTCCACATGGCAGAAAATGACCACCACACAATACCAGAGTTGACATGGGACCATTTCTACAACCCTCGGAAGCTGACTCAACTGTGTCTGCTGGTCCTGATTCCAAATGTTCCGGAAGAGAGAAGCTGAGAGGTACAGTTCGGGTGAGGTGTTTGTCCTGGGTCTAGTTGGCTGTGGTCGGGTGATAGGATCGTAGCGTGCAAATGAGGCTGGCAGAGCCCCTCTGTGTGGGGACGGGCGGAGGAAGGCGTGTGCCTCCCGGTGCTGTCACACAGGCAGACGTGCGTCCATTAAAAATGTTGTTGAATGGAGATATTCATTCGTTGACAAGGAAAGAAAGTCAAAAGGTATTTTTGGAGTGGAAAAAACACGTTACAAAACAGCATGTTTATCATAGTTTTAAAAGTAAATATGCATATGTAATATACTTAGATTTGTCTAGATATATGCTAAATATTAACTGAAATTATCTGTGGGTAGCAGAATTATGGCTGATTATTATTTTCTTCTTTTGTAATATCTGCATTTCTTTGATTTTTCTGTAATGAGAGGGTGTCCATTAAGTAATAATAAAACAATAACTCCTACCTCACAGGGCTACAGTGTGTGTTCACTGAGACATTTATTCCCTTATTCATTAAGCACCCCATGCGTGATGGTATTTGCGCAAATTGCATGATGACTGGCCAGTGGTAGAGGCTCAGTAAGTTGGGATCACTCCGGGCTCTGTTTCCAGGAGCACACGGTGAGGCCGGGTGCCCTAACAGGTGCTTCTGCTCTTACGGTCTACGTGCATTCTGAGAATCTAGGAATGAAAACAACCGGGTGTCTCAGCTATCTATTGCTGTAGAATAACCGCCCCCAAACTTAGTGCCTTTAAACAGCAACAGTTTCTTATTTCTTGTGGTTTTGTGGATTGACTGGGCAGTTCTGCTGCACATGACATCAGCTGGGGTCACTCCTGCAGCTGCATTCAGCCGGACATATGGCTGGAGCCGTCCTCTCCCTGTGGTGTCACATCCTCCTCTGTCTCCTGCAGGATAACCTGGACTTCCTTATGGCCTGGGGGCTGGGCTCCAAGAGGGAGTTCTAAGAGGACAAGCCCCAGTGTGGCAAAGCTTATCACGCCTGGTTGTATCAATGCAAATCATTCTGGATGTAAATTGCTTTGTCTTTTAACCTATAAAGAACATTGCTCTGTGAGTGAATAGTCTTCCCAAATGATTTTTAATGGCTGACTGCTAGCCCATTGTTGACTGAACCAATCCCCTATAGGTGGTTTTCACTGGGGGGCAGTTATAAACAACTCTGTGAGGGACAATTTTGTGCCAAGAACTCAGTACAAATCCTTGTAGGAGAGGGATTACAGGGTCAAAGAAAAGGTGCATTTTATTTTTTATTTTATTTTATTTATTTTTTTGAGACAGTCTTGCTCTGTTGACTGGGCTAGAGAGCAGTGGTGCAATCATACCTCACTGCAACCTCCAACTCCTGGGCTCAAGCGATCCTCCTGCCTCGGACTCCCAGAGTGCTAGGATTATAGGCATGAGCCACCACGCCCGGCGAACAGGTGCATTTTAAAGGCTTTGCCCAATTATTCTTCAAAAAAATAAAAAAGGTACATTTTGCAGTTCTGCCAGCTATGAAGGGACCTGCCCTTTTTGAAATCCTCTGGTCAATACTGAGTGTGGTTTGTCTTTTCGGTCTTTTGTCAATTGGATCAGTGAAAAATGATATCTTATTGTCTTTAAAAGCGAGAAGATTAAAAGTAAGCTGCCCAGAGCCAGATGCTCGAGAAGAGTTTTTGTCTTTTACTCAGAGGTAGCCCTAATAAATCAGCAGGGCCGAGGGCGGTGCAATGTGAAGTGTCTTTCTGCACAGTGTCAGGCTGTAAAATGCACAATGTCTCTGCCCGCTGACTCAGGCTGTAAAAGCCGAGTGTGGTGCTGACAGCCGTGCTCCTGGCTGTGGGGATGAGGTCACTGTGTCCTTGCTGTGCAGTCGATGGGGCCAGCCACTGCTTTCCTGTCCTGTGTCTGTGGGCCTTCCGGGGGGCACGGGGCTTACGGCCTCACACCCCACGCCCGCCACCCCCATCTCGGCTCTCACCCTGTTCCCTCTGACCCATCTGGAGGACCTGGGCCGGCCATGACCAAGGGGAGTTGTAACAAGAGGCATATAAAGTGGGCCCCTGAGATTGGTCTTTGTCCTTGAGCAGCCGGAGCCATTCCTCATGGCCTCAAAAATTCACAAACTGGGAGACGTCTGCCTGCATGGAAGCAGGCAGAGCTTCTGGACTCAGAGCTGGCCCTGCTTCTTCCTAGCTGTAGAACAAGCAAAACGCTGTTCTGAATCTAGATAATGAGGGAACTAGGATTGTTCAGTACTTCCTCTATGCCTGTTACTTGTGGTCCTCACAGGAACCCACAAAGGTTGGGAGTACCCTGCCCACTCTACAGATGAGGCAAAGTGAGGCCCAGAGAAGGGACATAACTTGCCCAAGATCTCCCAGCAACTAAGTAGCAGAGCTGGAAATGAGCTCTGGTTGGCGTGGAACCAAAGGCTTTGTAAAGGCTGGATGAGAAAAGGAGATGAGCTCTGCAAGTTACATGCCTTAAAGAATATCTATGATTACAAGGTAATTTGGGAAACCTGCTGTTACCCAGCTGGATGGTTGATTAGAGTCACTCTCAGTGGGTGGGGTGGCTGGACCAGGAACCCACCTGGGGGAGCCTGGCTTCCCACTGGAGTCCTCTGAAAAGGTGCCTGATTTCACAGCTGCGGTTCTGCAGGGGGAGGCAGGGCCCTTCACCTGCTGGCTACCCTGGCTTTCTGGAGCTCTGTGCCGGGCACCCTTCCATGCCTATGGTCCCCACTGTGGTCGGTCCTCACAGCTGTTCTCTGCAGAAGGAGCTGTTGTCTGCTGTGACTCTGTTCCTTGGGTGGGGCTGCTGGGGCACAGGACATTTAGGTAACCTGCCAGGGTGGTGGGGCTGGGTTCCCGGCTGACTTGGGAGCCTACCCTCCTCCTAATCCTGGCCCAGGAGTGCGGCCATGAGGGCTGGACCACCAGCGTTAACAGAGCCTGTGCCCCGTTCTCCCATCACAGCCGCCCCCAGCCCTGGCAGACAGCAGGGCAGGGCTGTTCTCCACCTTCCTGATGGAGGAACCAGGGAGAGGAGGGGGCTTGCTCCTTCCATCGCCTCGGCCTGCCCCGTCTGGATTGCTGGATAGAGAAGGGATGGGAAAAGCTAGTAAGTGTTGCTGGATCTCTGCCTACCAGGGAAGCTGTGACCTCAGCAAGGCCTGGGTGTTCTTCCAGGGAACTGGAGGTGGGGCAGGATGGGTAGGGAGTGAGATCAGAGCAGAGGCGAGGGAAGACGGGAAGGCAAATAAACCCTGGGGGCCTTCGGGAGAGAGGAAGGGAACATCAAACAGGCCAGGAATGGGGGCTTGGCCAGGGGATTCCTTAGCAGAAAGTTTAAACAGGGGCCATGTGGGAGTGTGGAGCTTCGGGGTCAGAGGTTCCTGGATGCAAATTGTGATTTTGACACTTAGGAGAATGGTGAGTTTGGGCAAATGATTTCCCTGAGCCTCAGTGTCCCCACCTGCAAAAGGGCTGAAGCCCCGTGGGTACCCAGAGCACTGCCTGGTTTAGATCCTGGCTCCACCACTTACCAGTGTGACCTAGGACAAGTGAATTCACCTCTCTGGGCCTCAACGTCCTCATCTGTATGATGGGCCTGATAATAATTGAACCTATCTCACCAGGCTGTGGTGAGGATGGAAGGGTCTAGCAGCATATGTAGAGACTTAGAGCAGGCTTTTCGCCGCTAAATCTGTTGTCATCATCATCATCATCACCATCTACCTCAAAGATTCTGGGGAGGCAGGTTGTGCCAATTGCCTGACATTGGCATCATTAAATAATCACAAGGCAGAGTGACAGGTGCTGCGATACAGGGAGGTGGGAGCTGCTGGGACACTCCCAGGCGGGAGAAAGGAGCTCTGTCGGGCGGGGTGGAAGACGGGCCTGGCAGGCACAGGGGCCAGGGGAAAACTCCTCTGCCCTCTGAAGGTTCACTGAAACATCAACTGACAAAAGGCAGATTAGTAGGAGAAATGACATACAAACTGACAAACATGCATGTCGGGGGAACCACAGAGTGATTATGCCCAAACCCCCAAGGGGCTCAGAAGCGTATGTGCCATTGTGAGGTTACGGAAAGAACGGGAGCTGGGACTGTGGCAAAGCAGGTTATGGTGCAAAACGAGTTATGCGAGGGGGAGAGAGGAGGCCTGGGCAGCAAAGGTGGTCTCATTGCCCAGGTGAACCTCACAGGCAGCAGCCCTCGGAGAGGATAGGTGGTGGATGTTTCTTTTCTTTTCTTTCTCTCTCTCTCTCTCTCTTTCTTTCTTTTTTTTTTTTTTTTTTTTTGTTGTAGGCCTGAATGTTTCCTTCAGACCTTTAAGGCGTCAGACTCTCAGTTAATCTTGCCTAGACTGGATAAGGGAAGGTCCTCGGAGACAGCCAGACCGCGTCCATGCAAGTTTTCCTGCAGATGCGAATCTCCTCCACGGAAGACAGCTTGGCAGGGCTACTTCTGCGGCCCTCTGAGCAGCCATCTCAGAGTATGTCAAAGAGAAGTATATTTGGGGTGGAATATTTTGATTTTCTTCAAAGGCTTCCCAGAGGAAGTGGCATTTTAGCTGGGCCTCACAGGATGTGTAGAAGGTCTCCGGGTGGGGGGGAGGGGGATAGAAAGATGAAGCGTGTGGAGACGTGGTCGGAGAGAGCCTGAGCGCGTGAGAGAAACACGGGGCGGTTTCACGAGGCTGCGTGTTTAGGGTGAGGGGCAAGGCGTGAGGCTGCATGGGGCAGCGGGGCCAGATCCCAGAGGGCTGGGAATGCCTGCCTGAGGGTTTAAACTTGACCTGGTAGGTGGGGACTTCCTACATGTTAATATGGCAGAGTCACCCAGGCACAGAAAAAAAAAAAAAAATACCATTTGATGGTCCCACTGAACAATATTCTGAGTCAGTAGGTCTCACGGGGGACCCAGGAATCTTCACTGGTTGAAGCTTCTCAGGAAATTTTGGTGGCCACCCAGGAATGGGAACCCCGCCATGGACGGGGGTGGGGATGTCTTTAAGCAGGAATAGGGTCTATTGAGATACCAACCCCAGGCCTCCAAGAATTGGACAGAGAGCTTGAGAAGGTGTTGCGTGGGGGTGGAAGACTCTGACCCCCAGCCTCCCACTCCTCTGCGAAGGAGTCCCATACTCTGGTGGCCACATTTACCACCAGGCCCCCCCCCCCCCCCCCAGATGCCTCTTCCGTGTTGTCCTCTGGCTGCAGGAAGTACAGCCTCCCTCCCTTCCTCCCTCCCTTCCTTCCTCCCTCCCTTCCTTACTCCTTCCTTCCTTCCAGTAGTGTTTGAGCTCCTCCCCCACGTGCCAGGCATGTAGGGTCCTGGAGGGACTGTGCTGAATAAAGTAGACGGTGCCTCGCCTGCCCACACAGCTTTCAGGGCGTCCCGGCTCCCTGGGCTCCGCTGAGCACCAAGCGCTTTGCCATGAGGAGCGTTGCTAAGGCCATCAGGAATGTGGCTAAGGGAGAGGGCGGGGACAGGAAGTCCACCGGGGGCTGGAGCAGCAGCAGCAGTGCAGCCTCCAGGCCCTGTGGCCTCCTGGTCCCCGTCTCGTCTCGCAGGCCCAATCTCCTCCCCTGTGCTGGCTCAGGCCTTGCCTGCCCGAGGGTCCTGGGGCCTGGGTAGGAATGCGCTGGGCAGCCGCCTTCCTGCCTGCAGACTGTGTAGGGGACAACAGCCTTGGGGAGAGCCTGGGCCACTCTTCCCAAAGGCGGGGGAGGGAGCATTTCCTCACAGGGGTAGCAGAAACAACAAACATGAGGAAATGACAGGGATGCCTGGGATTTCAGAGCACACAGCTCAGGTCCAGGATGGACCCCCACAGAGAGATGGGGGGAACCTCTTGGGGCAGCTTCCTCACCTCCCTCTTGGCGCCGTCCTTTGTGTCTTCACACTTTGTTCTGCTCTTCCGGACCCCTGGCCCCCTCCAGCCCCACCCCTTCCATCACCAGATGTCACCGTCTCACTCACTCTTGCCCTTCCTTCATTTCTTCCTTCCTTCCTTCAACACACAGGTCCTGTGTGAAGGCGAGATATGCTCTAAGAGTTCCCAGGTGGGTGGGGACATCAGCACAATCAGACAGCTCTGAAACAATGTGATTATTGCCACCGTGCAGTTGGGCACAGGGTGTTATAAAACCAGGGAGTAACTGCGGGAAGGCTGATTCTCGAAGAATGAGTAGGAAATTAAGGATGGCACGCCACGCAGTCAGAACTGCAAGTGCAAAGGTGTGGAACACGGAGCAGAGGGAGTGGAGGCTGGGGAGGTTAGTAGGGCAGTCCACCAGTGGCCTTGAACCCAGAGCTCAGGAAATGGAACTTTCTGCTGTAGGCAATGGGCAGCCACTGGAGGATTGTAGGGAAGGCAGGGACATGCTCAAATTTGCATCTTAGAACAAACCCATGGAAGTGGGTTTTGGGGAATGGGCTGGGGAGGGAGAGGTCAGGGCGAGTGTTCAGTAAAAAGGAGGGGACAGAGTCCAGGCAGGAGAAGCCGAGAATCTCATCAACCAGGGAAGATGAAACTGGGATCACAGGACAGAACTGGGGGTCCACCCTGTGCCCAGACAGACTTTGTCACATGTCTCCTCTTCTCCTCAGGGCCCATTTGTCCTTCCCGCAAACCATTGCCTCTCCCCTAAGTTGCCTACGTGTCCCCTCCCCTCTCCCCTATAAAGAGGGTGTATAAGCTCTCACTGAGTTTTGGGGCATTCACTTTTCTTTCATGCGAGGCTCCCATAAACACAACACGTTTGTATACCTTGTCTTTTGATAATCTGCCTGCTGTCAGTTTGTTTCATAGACCCAGTCGTTGAACCCTCGAGGGTGAAGTCTTCCTCCCCTACGGTGATGATCTGGGAGTGCACAGACACCAGAGCTCGCTCCCCAGAGCCCATCTGGCCAATCAGTCACTCACACAACATTTCTTTAAGCTCCCAAAGTGTGCCAGTCGCTGGACTGAGAGCTGGATTTACAAGGTTGAATCCGATTCAGTCCCTGTGCCGGAAGAGTTCACAGTGCAATGGGGACAAACGCATTCAACACAACCTAGTGCAGCACAACTCAACATGACAACGTAACACAGCACACCCCAACATGAGATACCAGATCTTGGGTCTGTTTTCTAGCTTCTGAGGTCTCAGTTGGAAAAAGGGCAGCTCCCAGGCGAAGGCGTGAAGTGGTGGGGGAGAGATGCTCATTGGCATGTCAGCAGTAGGGGGCAGAGGTGAAGAGGCTCTATGTCAGACTAACTGGCTTCGATCCTGCCACTGTAATCTTGGATGGATGACTTAATTCTCTGTGCCTCAGTTTCCACATCTGCAAAATGAAGAGAATAACAGTGGGCATGTCATAGGCACAAGGGTTGATTGAGATAATACATGTAACACAGCTGGCACCGTGCCTAGACTGTGGCAAGCACAATAGCCTTAGCCGTGGGGTTGCCATTGCCTTAGAATTATAAAGCATTTATACTCTTAGATTCTTGGAGTCAGAGAACTGTAGGATCATAGAACTCCAGGATCTTAGAACCTTAACACAGAATCTAAATAGAGCCCGAATATTAGCTAGGGGAGTCGGGAAGGGAGATCTCCCTGTCCCTCCAAGTGGAGATGAAATTTCCTCTAACCTCAGATCCAGGGCTGCCACGTTCAGTTGCTCAGGCTGTACACTGTAGTCCTGCAGAGAAGGCCATTCACACAGACTTTGATGTGAATGGAGTTCCCTAGCTGCAGGATGACCTACACCCCCACATGAGGAAGCCCCACTTTCACCCAGAGAAGACTGCTCAAATCTCGGGGGTTCATGCTTACTGCCATAAATCTCTGCCTCCAGCAAAACACGCTGGCTTTGTCCTGAGCCACACTGGCCTGGATGTGATGAAACTGACTTTTACTTGGATTTCATATAAAAATAAAAGCACTTCCTCCAAGCATTCCTGAGAGTAGACTGGACGGCGGTTTCAGAATGTTCCCAAGGAGGATCGCTTCTCGTGGGGCATAGCTCACTGCCATCAGATGGTGCCCTGGGACGTGTGCTCTCCCTCCCACCTTGCTCTCTTCTCAGCTCGCTCCCTCCCTCCCAGTTTGCTCCTCAGGAGCCCAGGCTTTAGCTCTCCCAGGCTTTTGGTGGGGTCTCTCCTCAAAGCATTTTCCCCAACAAAGGTAGTTCCTTCTCTTCCTAAGAGAAATTCTGGAACATATGTTTAGGTAGTAATTTTTGTCTACCTAGTCACATTCAGTACCTATAAAACCTGAGACTCACAGAACATTAAAATCAAATAATCTTAGAAAAAAAAAAATCTTTGGAATAATCTAGCCTATTAAGGATCACAAGTTCTAGGCATCGTGGAGAATTTTAGAATCTCAAAAATCTTAACAATTGGAAGAGGCCTTAAGGGGTCACTGAGTCCACACCTTATTCCACACCAGCATCTGCTCCACAGCATCGCTGGCAGCTGCTCCTCTTGCCTCTGCTTGAGCGTGGCTCTCACCCTCTCACCAGGCCATCTGTTCCACCCTGGGATTGCCGCAGCAGCTGCCTGCAGAAGTGCTTGAGATAAGGAGGCCCTTAACTGTCTTCTGTACCTGTGACAACTCGGAAAGACTCTGGCCCAAGGTGTGGGAAAGATTTTAGAGCAATGACAGTTGGGAAGACCAAGATACAGTAAAGTAGCTAGAGCCGAGGGCCAGGGCCTGGGTGGTCCAGTACATGAGAATCATGCTGAGTCCAGCCATGACTGGGGCAGGGCTGTGGCCAGAGGGAAGGTATAATAATAACAAAAATGATGGTGGTGGCTACCATGTGATAATAAGCTGTATTTTCATTTCCTTTAGTTCCAAATATTTTTAAATTTCTCTTGAGATTTCTTCTTTGACCCAGCTGTTATTTAGAAGAATCTCCAAGTATTTTGGGATTTTTCCAGCTATCTTTCTGTTATTGCTATCTTTTTCTTTTATATTAGAGATGGGGTCTTGCTATGTTGCCCAGCCTGGAGTGCAGTGGCTATTCATAGGTACAGTCATGTGACTCTCAAGTGATCCTCCCAGCTCAGCCTCCCTAGCAGCTGGGACTACAGGTGCACACCACCACGCCTTGCTTTTTTTTCTTTTCTTCTTTTTGGTGGGCCTCGTATATGCCAGGTACTGTTTTGGTGCTGTAAGTTCAAATACAGAGATTCTGTCCTGGAGGGGGAAGGTAAGTGAACCAAAAATTGCAGAACATTCCTCAGCTGCCAGAGTCCTTAGTTTCAATGGCCAGGTCCATGTCTGGATTCCCAGGACAGAAAACTATGTGCTGGATCTCTTCTTTCCCTGCCTATTTACTCTATCTATAAAAGACAAATGATTTTTCTCTCATATGGGACATGGAACTCATTATCTCAAGAGGTATCACAAGCTAAAAATATAAACAAACAGCTTAATAAAAAGAAAAAGGTTAAGATAAATTCATGTATGACATTCACAACTGGCTCCAAATAAAAACTAGGACACCTTAACTTCTGAAAGTTATGACAAGGACAACCATGCTCTTCTATGTTACTTAGGAATCACTGTCACGAGGAAAATTGAGAGGATCAAGAGAAATAAATAAATGAAGCGTTCCGAATTCAGTTCACTATGTGGAGCTTCCATACTAGGAAACTTAACAGGCTTTTTTTTTTTTTTCTGGTTGTGATATGGGACATTTTGAAATAACATGTCTTTACTTGGGGAGAACATTATGCAAAAAAGAAAAGAATACTTTTGAGAAGAATTGGAGGATGGCTTATTTATTATATGAACTATGCATAGACTTGAATAATCTCTTTATTAGAGTCTTGTCTCCAAGAAGGGAAATAACGTCTAAACTAAAGCATTAAAAATAGCATGTTTTATTGATAAATCTAAATGCAAAATGATGACAACAAAACCTGGAAAAGACTGCTTCCTTCTAAAGCCTTAAGCTTTATAGCTGGCTAGATATTTGTCCTCTGTTAGTGTATTACTAGGCTCATCTTTCTCAGATGCCCAGACCTTCCAGCACCAGTGTGTACATTCCATTTGACTGGATTTAAAGTGCTAATGGAGAAAGCTTCGGGGTTCTGGGTCTGGCAAGCTATTTCTCACATTCTCTGATAAAATATCGAAAAACATCTTCAAAGTCTTCCAAGATGGGACATGTGGAAGATGCATTTCAATTTTCCATTGCATCACAATTTCACTATAATGTGATTAGCTACGGCATTGGGAATCGGTTTGATACTGGCCCCATCCTATTGTAGGGGCCAAAGGAAAACTTCCCCTTCACCCTCTCAGCGCCTTGATGAAGCTGAGTTGGAGAAGAAGCCTCAAGGTCTCTCTGACCTCCCCCCCTTCCTGTCTCTCCTCCTCTGTCCCTCCCAGTGCACAGGATGAAGTTGTTCTCTGAAGTTCCCTTATCTACTTCAAGTCTGGATCCGCCAAAGAAGAAAACAATGACCTCTGGTCCCTTCCCTGAGTTTTCATTAACTGAACTCCTATCACAGGAAGAAAGACTGAAGTCTGTCAACAAACCTGGACATACTTTTGTCACAAACCATTGTCTTTTCCATGGGCCCAACAGACTTTGTCCCAGGCCATTGTATGTTCTTCAAGCCCACTGAATTCCCCTACAAATCATTTACTACCCCCCTAAAATTATCCACACTTGCCCATCTCCCTTTCCCTTAAGAAGATTTAGAACCATCTGTACCCCATTGGGATACTGGGCAATCACTCTGTGATTCTCCTCCAGGCACGCTAACAAATTCGTGTGCCATTTCTCCTGTTAATATGCCTTTTGTGGGTTGATTTTTCAGCAAAGCTTCAGAGGGTGAAGGGGAAGTTTTCCCGTGGTCCCTACACTGGGTAAAAGGCATTCCAGTAAAATAGGCCTTTAGCAATGTGGTGTTAAGGTGTGGGGAGGAGGGAGCTATAGTCCTATGTATGATTAGGTCTCGGTCTTTTAAAGAACTCATGCTCCTGGGCTGCGAAATTCACCAGTGCTGCTCAGTTTTTTCCTCCCCTTTGCGGGGGACAGGATGGCTCGAGGGAAGTGGAGTTGGGTATTTCCTTTCCCCAGGTCAATCAGGCTTTGAGAAAACCCCAGAAGATTGGGCTCTGGCAAAACAGTTTTTCTCGAGAGCAGGTCTTGTTAAGAAGGACAGAGTGCCCTGGCTTGTTTAAAAATGGTTCCCTTGCCCATCCCCCTGCTGGAAGAATGAAGGGCTTTTTCTCCGATCTTCGATCTTCGATCTTCGTTGGGAGGACCTGGGAGAGATCCTGGAGACAAAACTCACAAACATGTGGAGGCGCCCCTATGACTGGATCTTCTTGGAATTTTTATCTTCCAGATTTCCATTCCCAGGCTGCGCCTCCAGCAGTTGTTCAATTGCAGCTTAGGCTCTCCCAGCCTGGTGCGGGTTCTTGCGGAGGTTTCTGCTGGTGGGTTTCTGCAGAAGCTGCGCTAAGTTGTAATTCTCTGTGTCCGCCAACTCTCTCTCCAAGTTTTAGGGCAGCAGTTTGCCCTGTGATCTCACTTCTCTCATGGATCTAAGAAGAGTTGTTGATTTTTCAGTTTGTTCAACTTTTGACTTGTTAGGACAGAGCAACAACTTTGGTATATGCCTGACCAGCAACTGTTAGTCTCGGAACCATGTATTGAACACACATGTGGAAGTAAACACTTTTTAGATATTATTTAATCCTTATATCAACCCTGTGAAGTAAATACGGTTGCCCCATTTGGTAGAAGCGATTCTTGTGGCTCCACAAGAATTAAGAGACTCCCTGACGGTCATACAGTTAGAACGTATGATTTGAACTTGGGTCTGTCTGTGTGTGTCCCACCCACCATGCCACCTGCCAGAACCAAGCAGATTCAGGGTAGGGCTTCAGGCCCAGAGGCAGACAGAAGCCAGAAATAGAGACGGGAACCCAGGCCAAGTTCCCAGGACTTATTTTTGGCAGGCCACCCATTCTTCCCCTTTCCAGCTGTGTCACCTTGGGTAAGCCGCTTTACCTCCCCTAGCCTCAGATTCTCAGTAGGTAGCCCAGGGCCTGGCAAATGGTGACTGCTCAAAAAATGGAATTTTTAAATTGCTGTTGCTAGGTAGTGGTTAATGTTGCCCTCTGGGAAGCGGTAGGTGCTAATCCCCTTCCAGCTCTGGCCAGGTGAGGTCAGTAACTGGAGACAAGGTCAGAGCTGTCAGAGGAAGGCATCTTGGCCCCAGCTGGGATGGCTGAGGAGGTGGGGACAGGGAGGAATCATTCTGTTGCCAAAGTTATAATGAGATACACCAGCTCTGGCTTCCCACGTTGCACACTGGTTACCTTCTCTCCCTGGCTACTGACCTGGATGGTACCAAGTGCCTGAGAGCTCGAGAGCACAGTAGGATCGGTCCTCCCTGGGGCCAGGTGTGCCAGCTAGGATAAAGAAGGAAACTCCAGCTCCAGCACAGAGCCAGCCCTCACACTTCCTGACCAATGCCAACTCTGATGCTAAGAACTTCTGCTTCTGGCCAGCATGGAGTAACAGGAACTAGATCTACCCTCCCTTCTGAAACATCATAACAAACGAAACAAAACAGACAAAAAAGTGACACTCAAGACGGCGCACACTAGGCAATGATGAACAGTGATGGGTGAGAGAAGGGCAAACAAGGTGAGTTCTATGACAGACTTACCACTTGAGGAAAGTTCCCAGGCCGTGCGTGGCACAGGGATAGGGGGACTCAGACAGAGCTGTCTCCCTGAGTTAACAAAACACAGCTGAGGGTTTGGGGGAAGCCAAAGAAGCTGGAGTTTGTGGGGCAGCATCCTGGAGAGGGGAGAACTGCAGAGAAAGAACACTGGAGACATGTAGAGGGTCCCCCTCAACATTTCAGCTGAGTATTAATCAACCAGCAAGTGCTGAACTGGGGTAAGAACCCCTCTAAAGGATAAGAGGGACTAGTGCTCGGAGCTCACACAAGGCTGGGAAGTAGAGCCTGTTCCCAATAGCCAGAGTAGAAAGCCTCATAATTCAAGGGACATTAAAGGGCTAAACATTGGGGGAAAAGTAACCCTAAACTAAATATATCTCTGGTCCCACCTAACCAAAATCAAATTGTTTCCAGGTAAAAATTACTTCTCAGAATGAAACTCAAGATTATTTACACACACACACACACACACACACATTAAGGTTATTCATAGAAATAAAATATACATCGCACACAACAAGGTAAAATTCACAAATTCCAATCAATGGTTACCAGGCATGCAAAGAAATAAGAATAAACACTGACCTAGAAATGACACTGATGGTAAAATTAGGAGACAATAACATTAAAATGGTTATTATGAATGTATTGCATATGTTAAGCTGTAATATAAGAAAGATTGACTTCTATGTAGAGACATGAAAAAATTTTTAAAAGATCCAAAGAAAACTTTTAGGGATAGAAGCAATAATGTCTGAGATGAAAAATACAATGGATAGAAATAATGGAAGATTAGATATTTCAGAAGAGAATATTAGTGAACTTGAAGGCATAGTTATAGAAACTGTGCAAAATGAAACACCCAGAGAAAAAAGACTTCAAATAAACCCCAATATTTTAGTGAATTGCAGGATGACTTCAAACAGTCAAATCGATACTGCAATAAAGAAAAAAAAAGAAATAAAAGGCAGCTAAGATTGGAAAGAAGAAGTAAAACTCTTATTCACAGACAACATGATTATTTATGTAGAAAATCCTATGGAATCTACAAAAAAATATCTACTAGAACTAATGAATGAGTTTAGCAGGGATATAGACTACAAGATCAATATATAAAACTCAATTATGTTTCTACACACTAGCAACAAACAATCTGAAATTGAAATTTAAAAAATTTCAATGGCACAAAATATGAAATATTTAAGGATATATCTGATAAAATATAGGCAAGACCTATACACTAAAATGATATGATAAAATATTGCTGGAGATGAATTAGCACTGTTCATAAAAGAAAAAATTGATAAATTTGACTTCATCAAAATTAAAACTTACTGTTCTTAGAGAAGACATTGTCAAGAAAATGAAAAGATAAGCCACAGACTGGGAGAAAAAAAAATCTTTATCTGGCAAGGTACTTGTTTCCAGATTATATAAAGAACTCTTATAACTCAGTATTAAAAAGAAAACCACTTAAAATATAGGCAAAGATTTGAACAGGTATTTCGCCAAAGAAAATAGATAGATGCTAGTAAGGACATTAAAAGAAGCTTAATATCATAGTCATTAGGGAAAGCAAATTAAAACCACAATGTGCTATCACTACACATCTATTAGGATGTCTAAGATTAAACAGACTGATCATACCACTTATTGGGGAAGATGTGGAGCAACTGGAATTCTCACACATGCTGATGGGAGTGAAATGGTAGAACCACTTGAGAAAAATAGTTTGGTAGTTTCCTAAAAAGTTAAACATACACCTACTATATGACCCAGCTATTCTATTCCTAATTATTTACCCAAGGGCAATGAAAGCACTATAAATACTTGTACATGAATATTCATAGCAACTTTATTTGTAACAGCTAAAAACTGGAAACAGTTCAGATCCCAGGGCTAAGGAAAAAGAATAATGGCTTGGCCCAGGGATTACTTAGCAGAAGATTTGAACAGCGGCCACATGTGGTCAGAGACTCTTGGGCGCAAATTGTGACTCTACTACTTATGAAAATGGTGAGTTTGAGCAAGTGATTTCCATGAGCCTCGGTGTCCCCATCTGTAAAAGGGTCTGATAATAATAGAACCTACCTCACAGGGCTGTGGTGAGGAGGAAAGGGTCTAGCAGCATATGTAGAGGCTTAGAGCAGGCTTTTTACTTGCTAAGTCTTTGCTATCATCATCATAATCACCATCTACCTCAAAGGATTCTGGGGAGGCATAAACGAGGCAGGTTGTGCAAATTGTCAGGCACTGGTGTTATTAAATAGTTATGCAGTACAGTGACGAGTGCTGTGACAGAAGGAGGTGGGAGGTGCTGGGAGACACACGAGAAAGGGAAAAGAGTTCCGTCTGGCTGATGGAGGAAGGGTGTGGAAGGCTTCCCAGAGGAAGTGGCATTTTAGCTGGACCTCGCAGGATGTGTAGAAGGTCTCTGGGTTGGGGGGGAAATAGAAAGATGAAGTGTGTGGAGACTTGGCTGTGAGAGAGCCTGATCATGTCAGAGAAACACGGGGCGGTTTCACGAGGCTGCGTGTTTAGGGTGCGGGGCAAGGCGTGAGACTGCATGGGGCATCGGGGCCAGATCCCAAAGGGCTGGGAATTCCTTGCCTGGGGCTTTAAACTTGATCTTGTAGGTGGGTATCTTGAAGGTAGTTCCTTCCTGGAATATGGCAGAATCACCCAGGGCATTAAAAAAAACACAGATTCTGTGGTCCTACCCAGCAATATTCTGAGTCAGTAGGTCTCAGGTGGGACCCAGGAATCTTCATTGTTTAAAGCTTCTCAGGAAATTCTGACGTCCACCCAGGAATGGGAAACTCTGCCATGGGACCGGGGTGGGGATGTCTTTAAGCAGGAATAGAGTCCATTGAGATGCCAACCCCAGACCTCCAAGAATTCAGCAGAGAGCTTGAGAAGGGGAGGAGTGGGTGTAGAAGTCCCCTGACTCTGACTGCCACCCTTCCACTCCTCTCCAGGAGAAGTCCACACTCTGATGGCCACATTTAATGCCAGGCAGTTTCTTATAAAGATCTATACTTACATTACAACCCAGCAATCTCACAAGTCGGTATTTACCTAAGACATATGAAAGCATGTGTCCACCCAAAGACTTATAAGTGAATGCTCATAGCAACACTATAATGTAATAGCCAAAAATTAGAAACAATCCAAGTGTTTAGCAACAGGTGAATGGGAAAATAAATGGAAGACTACTCAGCAATGAAAAGGCATGAACTCTTGATGGGTGCAACAGCATGGGTGAATCTCAAAACCAGCTGAACTTCATTTAATGTATGAAATTCTAGGAAATGCAAATTAATCTACAGTGACAGAAAGCAGATCGGTGGTTACCCAGGATGGTGGTGGTGGATTAGAGGGAGGGATTACAGAGCGAGATAAGGAAGATTTGGGGGTGATGGATATGTTCAGTATCTTGTTCGGGGTGAAAGTTCCAGGGATGTCAAAACTTATCAAATTGTGTAATTTAAATGTGTGCTGTTTATTGTATGTCAATTATACCTCAATAAAGCTGTTATAAAAATCTGACGTCAGTTCTGTGCATCCACAGCCAGTGACAACCCCTAGAAAGGGCTGAGTGATTCCTGCGCATGAGGTCCTGTGTACGGAACACTTCGTAGAGAATTTTTCGCTTAATGCTCACAACAGCCTTATTTTATGTATTTATTTTTTTGAGACAAAGTCTTGCTATGTTGCCCGGGCTAGAGTGCTGTGGTGTCAGCCTAGCACACAGCAACCTTAAACTCCTGGGCTCTAGCGATCCTCCTGCCTCAGCCTTCCGGGAGGCTGGGACTACAGGTGTGCACCACCACACCCAGCTAATTTTTCTTTGTATTTTTAGTTGCCCAGCTAATTTTTTTCTATTTTAGTAGAGGCAGGGGTCTCACTCTTGCTCAGGCTGGTCTCGAACTCCTGAGCTCAGCCATCCTCCCACCTCAGCCTCCCAGAGTGCTAGGATTACAGATGTGAGCCACCACACCAGCCACAATAGACTTTTGATATGGCACTATTAGTGTCATTGTCTCTGTTTTACATAGGAGAAAACTGAGGCTCAGAAAGGTTAAATCACTTCTCCAAGGAAATACCATGTGACTGAATCCCAGCCCGGCATTACCCCTGACTTACTCCAAGCTGTATTTGTTCCAGTCTGTTTTTATGATTATTGTAATAGCTGTGAAAACAAAATAAAAAATGTTTCTATTGTCTCCAATCAACCCCTATACATCACTGAATGTCCTAATACAATCTAACAATTTTTATAGGCAGTGTTTTTACCACCATAATTCAATAATGTACATAAAACTTTATTTTCCCCCTCCCTGCCCCAACTTTATATCCTTACATGTGGCCTTATACACTTTTACATGAAGAAAAGCTTTTAAGAAGGTGACTTTTTTGTTTTTAGGAAAAGCCCCAGGAGTGCGATGCAGGCCTCAAAATGTTATGCATTTTTTTTCCAAACCAAAAAACCACAACTCGACCTTTTTACTGCTTAGTCTAGGCTGGGGGGTTCCTCGCACGCTAATCCAGACCCTGAGATTCTTGTGACATTTGTCATTTTTGGCCACCAAGCACCCATTGTACCTGTGCCTATAGGAAGCAGCTCATGCCCCAGCACCAAGGATAGGTTCTGATTGGTCTTAGCCAATCCACACGTCTCACCGTCTGTCTATAGCCATTTGTCCAGGCTTGGCCCTGAACCAAATCAGAGCCAAGGAAAAGCAGGAGACTTTTCCTCGCATTCCTGAGAAAGAGAAGTGGCCTCTTTTATCCATTGGTGCTACCAGGGAGACTCCCTTTTGGGGGCGGTACAAGGAGGGACAAGGAGTCCTTTAGCAGAATGCTGGTGGGTGGCGGGAAGTCTGAGCATAACACTGCAGAGGTCAGAGCAGGCTGAGGGACACACACTCTTGCTGTTCTTTTTTTTTTTTTTTTTTTGAGGCAAAGTCTCGTCACTCTGTTGCCCGGGCTAGAGTGAGTGCCGTGGCGTCAGCCTAGCTCACAGCAACCTCAAACTCCTGGGCTCAAGCAATTCTTCTGTCTCAGCCTCCCAAGTAACTGGGACTACAGGCATGCGCCACCATGACTGGCTAATTTTTTCTATATATTTTTAGTTGTCCAGCTAATTTCTTTCTTTCTTTCTTTTTTTTTTTTTTTAGTAGAGACAGGGTCTCACTCTTGCTGGTCTCCAACTCTTGACCTCGAGCGATCCTCCCACCTCGGCCTCCCAGAGTGTTAGGATTACAGGCATGAGCCACCCTGCTTGGCCTAAATTTAATCTTTAATTCTAATTTGAACCCTACTTGCTTCCCTGAGCCAATTCATCTACCTCCCTTAGGGCTCAGCTTTTGGAAACCTTTCCAGACTACCTGTCTGAATTAGTGACATTTCTTCAAAGTCCCATGACACCCCATACCGAGCACAACTCCCAGGATGTTGTAACTTTTATGTTTTGTCTCCCACAACATAAAAGCTCTAGGAAAGCAGGATCCTTTGTTCACCGTGGATCCACCAGGCCCTGGAAGTTGTCTAGCAAAGTTTTTGAAGGAATGGATGAATGCAGGGAGGGAGGGATGGACGGATGGCAGGCACAATGATAGTCCCTGGGTGTACAAGGGTGAAAGAGGAGAAAGCCTGTGTCTTCCAGGAGCTTACAGACAAATAGGAAGCATAATTCTAAATTTAATTTTTAATTCTAATTTAATCTTTAATTTAGATTAAGTTTAATCTTTATGACTAACCGTTGGTCATAAACTAGAACTCTAACCCTTTTCTAGTGAAGAGCTTTTAGTGGTAAGAAACAAAGGGCTGGGCCGCTCACGCTGGCTCAAAGGGGTGTGGGTATAAGAGTACGCAGGGAGCGCTGAGTGAAATCCCTGGAGCATCACAAAGATCCTACCGGAAATGGGCCTTGTGAGGTCTAGATAGAGGTGGGGACCTAATGGTGAGGAATTCAGTCCCTCCCTAATCAGCAGATGTCTAATGAGTCTGTGACCTCACAGGTTCTAAATGTCAAAAATCCCAACTAACAAAGAGATCTTTAAATGATTTATTCCCTGAACAAACTCTGTGACCACCTTTATACATCTTTACTAGGTAATCTCCACTGGACGAATGTTATAACCTGTATGTAATCCTAAATATCTGACTGGACAAATACAATAAACTCTTTCAAATGTATAGTATTAGAACGCGTTTAAAAAAATTTAAATTTGCTAATTTAAAATGCTAAGTATATTTTCCATTTCCTGACTGAACTTCTCAAGGTTGTTCATTTTATTTTTTTAGTCATTCTAGTGGATGTGGTATTTCATTGTGGTTGACATTTGCATTTCTCAAATGACAATGATGAACCTTTTTGTGTACTCATTGGCCATCCATATATCTTCTCTGGAGAAGTAATTTGTTCAAATCCTTTGCCCAGTTAAAAAATGGGTTGTTTTCTAATTCTTGAGTTGTAAGAGTTCTTTATCTATTCTCGATAAAAGGCCTTTATCTGATAAATATTTTGCAAATGTTTTACCCTTCTGTGGCTTGCCTTTCTTTTTTAATGGTGTCTTATAAAAGCAGAAGTTTTTCATTTTGATTAAGTCTAATTTATCAATTCTTTTCTTTTCTGATTTCTGTCTTTTGTGTCCTCTCTAAGACTAAGTCTTTGCTCAGCCTGGGGTTTGTCACCCTCAACACTATCGGGATGTTGGCCTGGATAATTCTTTGTTGCGAGAGAATTATAGGTTCTGTGTATTGTAGAATGTGTAGCGGTATCCCAGCGGGGAGAAACCCGCTGCTATGTTGTAAGCAGCCTGTGGAGAGTTCCACGGGATGGGGAACTAACTGAGGACTCTGTACCAACCTTGTCAAACCCTCAGATGACTGCAGCTCTGGCCAACATCTGGATCGCCACCTCATGAGAGACCCTGAGCCAGAGCCACCCAGCTGAGCTGCTCGTGACACTGAGATATTAAGTGCTCGTTTTAAACCACTAAGCGTGGGATAATTTGGCTGGGTGCAGTGGCTCACACCTGTAACCCTGGCACTTTGGGAGGCTGAGGCAGGAGGATCACTTGAGGTCAGGCGTTGGAGACCAGCCTGGGCAAGAACGAGACCCCTGTCTCTACTAAAAATAGAAAAAATTATCTAGGCAACTAAAAATAGAAACAAAAAAATTTAGCCAGGCGCTGAGACTCTGTCTCAAAAAATAAAATAAAAATAAAAATAAAGCCACTAAAATAAAAATAAAACCACTAAGTTTGGGATAATTTGTTACACAGTAATAGGTAACTAACATACATATATCACACATAGTTTGTTAAATATATCAATAAGTATTTGTTTTTTATGTGATTTTAAAAAGTGTTTTTAAGATTCCAGTTTCCAATTGTTTATTGCCACTAAGTTTGGGATGATTTGTTACACAGCAATAGATAACTAATACATATATCTCACACATATTTTGTTAACTGTATCACTAAGTATTTGTTTTTTTATGTGATTTTAAAAAGCGTTTTTAAGATTCCAGTTTCCAATTTTTTATTGCTAGTATAATATATAGTTGACTTTGTGTTCTGTGACCTGGCTAAACTCACTTATTAGTTCTCACTCATTATTAGTTCTAGTAGTTAAGAAATCTGTAATTCTGAGAAATTAAGAAACTAGCATGATGGTCCCAACCCCTGGCTGCTGAGTATTCTCCTCCTTCTTCCCTGCAATGTACTTTTAGAAACAAAGTTCTTACAAATTCTAAGTCTGTGGTCTTTCCTCTCCAACACTAGGAACCACCAGCAGCAGGAGTGCATGGACTTTTACTTTCAATGTTAGCCCAACTCGACTACCACTCACGTTTGTTTCACCTCGTTTTATTGGCTACTAACTCACTTTAATTTCCCTGCTCAGTCGTTGGCTACACCAGGCTCAGATCTCTGGACCTCTCCATGTCATGACTTCTTTGCCTCCATTTTCTACCATGTTTTCCCAACTTAAGCCCCCAAGGGTGATAATCTGGTTTGGCCCATCTCATCTTTTCCTTCTATGTCATTGGTTGTCAGGCAGCCCTTGGATTAGGTTCCCCCTTCTTCCAGTTGGTTCTGTCCACAGAGGATGCCTTAGTCCATCCAGGATGCTATAACAGAATGCCATAGACTACGTGGCTTATAAACAACAGAAATTTATTTCTCATAGCTCTGGAAGCTGGGAAGATCAAGATCAATGCACTGGAAGATATGGTGTCTGGTGAGGGCCCTCTTCCTGGCTCATAGATGACAGCTTCTCACTGTGTCCTCACATGGTGGAAGGGGCAAGGCAGCTCTCTGGGCCCCATTTATTTATTTATTTATTTAGAGACAGGGTCTAGCTCTGTTGCCCAAACTGGAGTGCAGTGGTGTGATCATAGCTCACTACAGCTTCAAACTCCTGGGCTCAAGCAATCCTCCTATCTCAGCCACTGGAGGTAACTCAGACTACAGGCATGTGCCACCCCACCTGGATAATTTTTTTATTTTTTGTAGAGATGGTATTTCGCCACATTGTCCAGGCTGGTCTCGAACTCCTGGCCTCAAGAGATCCTCCCACCTTGGCCTCCCAAAGTGCTGGGATTATAGTCTTGAGCCACAACACCCAGACCATCTTTATTTTTTAGTTTAATTTTTTTTTTAATTTTGAAATTTTAATTTTTTTAGATGGGCTCTCACTATATTGCCCAGGCTAGTCTTTTCCTTTCCTTTTCTTTTTTTTTTTAACTATATTTACATTTTCCAGAATCAGGCTGGTCTTTAACTCTGGCTTCAAGCAATCCTCCTGCCTCAGCCTCCCAAGTAGCTGGGCCTATAGGCACATACCACTGTGCCTGGCTTGGACCCCCTTTTATAAGGGCACTAATCCCATGCATGAGGGCTCTGACCCCATGACCTAATTACTTCCAAAAGCTGCAACTCCTAACATTATCACCATCATCTGTGGGGTAGGATTTCAACACATGAATCTTGGGAGGACATGAACATTCAAACCATAGCAGAGGAAAAGTTTCCATGGTCCAAATGTACCCATTTGGGCTGTGAGGGTTGTGGACAGAGCCATCTCCCTAGGAAGGAGCGAGATGGGGCAGGTCCTGTGATGGACACCTCTCATGCAGACCTCTGCCCCTAAGCCCTCACTGCTCCCAAGCCTTGAAGTTCACTCTGTTACTAACACTGCTCCTCATCCAATCTGTGGGAGAAATCTAGACCCCATTTGTAGCTTGCACGTTTTTACCCCAGGCATTGATAATCTATCTTCCTCCTCTCTCAAAAACCCTCCCACTTTTTCCTCTGCTCATTGACAATCAGAACTGAAAGGCCCAGAAAGGGCCAGAAAAATCTTGCACTCCAATCTGGGCACTTGACAAAGGAGGAAACTGTGATCCAGGGAGGTGAATTGACTTGTCCAAGTGACTCACATTAATACAGTGAGTTAATGCATGCAGAGGCAGAGTTTAAATATCAGCCTCCTGATTTTCCTGTTAGTGTTTTTCCCGACGAACCAGTACTTGGCCCCAGTAGGCACTGCCCCTCCCTCTCCCACTGGGGCCTGACGGGGCAGAGAAGCTGTCTTGCAGTCGGATGGAGGCAGCCAGGGCTGAGGGGCAGGTGTGCCTATGACCCACACTAGGTTGTGGGTAGCAGGGGTCCCAGCCTACCCAGGGTCAGGCTTCAGGGTTTAGTGGGTGAATGTCTGGGGGCCTTGGCCCAGGTGTGGCTAGGAGATGAGATGTACGGAGGCTGGGGCTGGCTGGTTGATCTGGAGCCAGAACCAATACACCTGTATTCGTTTCCTAGGGCTGCTGTAACAAGTTATCACAAACTGGGTGACATAAAACAACAGAAATGTATTGTGTCATAGTTCTGGAGCCAGAAGTCTGAAAGCAAGGTGTCAGCAGGGCTCCACTCCCTCCCAACACCCAGGGAGAATCTGTTCCTTGCTCCTTCCAGCTTCTGGTGGCTGCAGGCGCTATCACTGCCTCCACCTTGCACCGTGAGTGCACACTCAGGGTTCACGGCCTCTTTGCAGCAGCACCCTGTCTTTGGCCCTCAAGAACCCGAGATGCACTCATGGCTCTTGGGTCTCTTGGGAAGCAGTTGCTGGAGGGCGGAAGATGGGGCCCCAAGTGCTGAGTTTGCAGAATCCTGTCTGCACTGGCTGGAGCCATGCCGGGAGGGGATGGTCTGACAAGAATGGCCTGAGGAGCGGGTGTGGGGAGGCCTTTCTGCCCTGGCAGTTTGGAGACTTCGGTTGAGGCCCAAGCAGGACAGTCTCTATGAGTGATCTCTGGTAGTCTGTTTCACATTCTGAGTCTCAGTTTCCTCATCTGTCAAATGGGAGGGATTCAGTTAATCTGAAAGGTAATGTTCAAGTCCTGAGCCTCTGTGATTTAAAATATCGTCATAATGACACAAGATCTTATATTTGCACAGCCCTCTCTGGTTAACAAGATGTTTTCAGTCATCACTTACCATTCCACCGACATTGACTTCCACTGCCAGGTGTTGGCCATGTGTTGGCCATGTGTTGGGCAACGCTGGGCCATAGTGGCACAGAGAGATGGAGACCAGTTCCTGCCCTTGGGGAACTGCTAGTGCAGGTGTGAATGCAGATACGCAGCATGAATGCAGAGGGTTGTACAGGGAGGGGTAGTGCTGCATGTGACCCCGATCCTGTAAAGCGAAAAAGGCATCTTTGTCTCCATTTTACGGACAAGGAAACTAAGGCTCAGAGAGAAAAATGACTGCCCAAGGGCACCCAGCCAGGAGCGGCCAGGCCTCCTTCATGTTTGGTCTTTTAGCACAGTTTGCCTACACTATAGGGGACACTGGGATGGAGGACCTGGGAAAGAACCTGAGCCAGACACTGAAGACACGTGTGGAGAGTTCTGTTTGGTGGGGAGGTGGCCACATCAACGCTCTACTCTGGATTTTCAGCAAGCACAGCTTGGCCACCCCCTGGGTGTCAGGCCTTGGACTGGGGGCTGAATCAGAAGGCTTCCTGGGTCCTGGGGAGCTGCAGCCTGACCACACTAGGGTCTGAGCAGTGACAGTCTGCAAGAAGCCCCAGCCTGGACATGCAGAGGGTTTTCTGTCCAAATGAATCCATGGCCTTGGGCAACCATTCACTCATCCACTTACTCATGTACTTATGTGTTCTTCCTCAGCCCTGTGTCTGTGCAGGGAGCTTTCTGTCTCTCTGAAAACCAGTGCTGAATCTGAAGCACCTGGGGCTGCAGTCCCTGTCTGCATCTGTGTACATGCCTGTTTCTCAGCAGCCTGGATACCCCCAGGGCAGGAGCCTGGTCTCACTCCTCTCCAGCTGACTTAGAGGAGACTGCAGACCACTCGGGCCTCAGAGCTTCTCTCTGCTGCTCTCAGGGCTCCCCTTCCAGGAATGGGGGCTCTAGGCTGCAAGGGTAGGGGAGAAGGTGTGGGCATTTGGGCCCCTCTCCCCAGATCTGCTCATAGCAACCAAGCAGTCTAGGAGAGCAGAAGTGGAAGAGCACAGAGCACAGCCATCAGCCAGCCCTGTGCCCACTGCACTAATGAGACAGCCACTATGCCCTTCCCCCCACAGCTGGGGCTGGAGCCTGGACTCTTAGCTTCCTGTTCCCCCTGGGCCTGCAAACCTATCCCGGGTGGTCCTCTGGCTCGCATTTGGCAGCTTTGGTGGGGGATGGGAGGTCCCAGCAATGGGCTGGGCCGTGAGGGCCTAGAGGGAGGGCAGCCGCTCCCAGTAGAATGGACTTTTCCCTCCAAAAGTGCCTTTGTTCTCCAGGAATCTGGCCCAATTCTCTCTCCCATCTGCCCCTGGATTGCCCTGCACAGAGGACAAAGGGCCCGGATGAAAGGGGTGGGGGAAGAGCCAGATGATGCTCATTCTCCAGCACTCCAGGACAGGCAGGATCTCTCGGGTGTGGGAAGCACAAGTCGACCTGTGCACGCGTGTGCGGTCCGTGTGGACACGGACTTGGGACTACACATACGTGCACGCGCATGGGTGCATGCCCGTGTTTGGGGGGTGCTGTGAGCACCTATGAAGGCATCCTGTGGGCATGGGAACACACAATGGTGGTGCCTTGCAGAGGCTTTGGTGGCCCCCTAACCTCTATCGGCGCCACCCTTGCCCGTTTCTTTGGCACGGACAAGACTGCTTTTTAGTCTTGTGTAAAGAGCCGCCTGGAGACGAGTCCGTCTAGGTTGCCTCCTCTCACCTCCTAGAGAAGATATTCCAGAGCACAGACTTGTGCACGTGAATGTTCATGTACATCGAATTCCAATTTCGCTCAGAGGCCAGGGGCAGAGTCCCTGGCTTCCCCCTGCGGCAGGGGTGCGGCTGGGGCAAGTGACAGTACAGAGCGGAGCCCTCCCTTCGCCCCCACCCCCCCAGCACCGGGCGGTGCATTTCACGACTCCCTGCGCGACCCCGGACCAGTCCCTTTCTGTGTCTGGGCTTCCGCCATCCCGCCGGTGAAACGCACCGCGCCGCCTTGCTGGGGCAGTGGGGCAGCGGGGGAGGCCGAGGCGGGGGCAGGCCCGTCCCGAGGCCCTTCAGCCCCCGCCCCCACCCCGAGTCCCCGGCAGGCCCTGGGCCCCCCGCCCCAGCCCCCACCCAGCAGGTAGCGGGCGGGCCCCGCCCCTCCGCGGCGCACAGTGGCCGCTTTGTTACCTGCCTGGCGCGCCGCCTACGAGCGCTACGTGCGGGCGGCCGGCGGGCTGGGGGAGCTGGCCCCTCCCCCGCCCCGCCTCGCCCCCGCCCCACATTCCGGGCCTGGGGCCGCTGCGTCTGCAGCCTGGGTTTTGTGACACCTGTCCCCCGTGCGCCTTGCCCGCGGGGGCTTTTGGGGTTGAGCCCCTGGCCCCTCCCCCTGCTCGGCCACCCTCAAAGACTCCAGACTTCCCTTTGCCGCCCGAGTTCAGGCGACCCCTCGGCATGCTATGCCCGGTCTGCCGACTCTCTGTCGCCTGATAAACTCGCACCCCAAGGCCCAGGTCAAAAGCTGCTCTGGGAAGCCTCCTCTGACTCCCAGCCTTAGTCACTCTCCTCAGGGCGCCCTGTTTGCCCCGATCACTTTTTTAGGCTAATCTCCCCTCCAGGTCCAGGGCGGGGCCAGCACATTGCCAGGCCGCCAGACTAATGTGAATTAGCGAAGTTGGAGACCATGTCTCCAGAGCCCAGCTGTGGAGTCCTGTCCACTGCCCTGCTGAGGCCTTCACTCCCGCGTGCCCCGCGGCTACCCTTCCCTTACATGGCTGTGCTCAGCCTCGCTGCACACCCGGGACCTCTGGCCTCCCCGCCTTCGCTCAAGCCATTCCTTCTGCCCAATACACTCTCCAGCCACAAGTACAAACCTGACCTTTCCAAGGCCCATCTCTCCTGGAGAAGCCATTCCTGAACCCTGGGGCTTTGTGGTGACCTGTGCAACTTTTTGTGCCAGATGCTTTACACACAGAGTTGCGTTACCCCCTCCCACCTCCCACTGCAACCCTGCAAGGTAGTGAGGTGGTTGGGCCTTTAAGCGGCAGACCCGGGTTTCAGCTCTGTTCTAGGATGTTCAGAACATCAACGACAGATTCTTTTTTCCACCCCACAGTGTTGCCTTTCTCTCCCACACCTTCCCCTAAGGACAACTGTTCCTCTGAACCTACCCCCATCTCCCTGCTCCTTCCCCCCTTCTGGCTGGAGCAGGGTGGGGCTGGGATTCCAGCGCTGGGGCTAGGTCAGTCTGGGTCCCCTGTGGCTTTGGGCCTCTTAGAAGAATTTCTAGGGAGGATGCGCAGGGGTGGGGAGAGGTGAGGAGGAATGTGGGGCTGCGGGAGGGAAAGCTGTTGAAGGTGGAGCAGGCCTCGAGAGATGGCTTTCCCAGGGCCCTGGGCCGCAGGGGCCAGTTTGAATGACAAAGGTTCCCTGGAGAGCAAAGGAAAGCTCCAGAGGGTGGGAATGTGGGAGGAGGAGGGTCAGAAGGGTGGGGAGGAAGCTGCCCCTGGGCTCCCATCTGCAGCGGCCCTTTCAAGTCCTGCTAAACCCTTAACAATGAGAGGAACTGACCAGTGGACACAACGCAAAGGACGATTAATTTAGTTCACTGAAGAAACACAAAAACCTGTGAAAACGCGCGAAATCCCGGAGTACGCATGAAAAGGAGAGTTTGGTTTTTCCTTGCTATAGAATTGGTCGAGATAATAAAAGTGAAAACACCAGATGTTGTTAAGGTGTGGGAAAGTGAGCGCCTTTTTCACTGCTGAGGAGGCAAATTGTACAACTTTTCTGCAAGACCATTTCACAGTCTGTACAAAAGCATTGAAAAGAGTTATACTTGGAATTGGCAGTTCTATGTCTGGGGTATATCCTAAAATCAAAGATTATTTATCCCAGCCTTATTTATAACTGGGAAAAATTGGAGATTCTCCAAATGTTTAAAGACAGGGAATTGGGTAGATACATGATGCCACATTCACAGATGGAAGACTGTGCAGAAATATGTCCTGCTCTCTAAGAATATTAAAGATACAGGGAAACACTGAAGATAAGCTAGTAGGGGAAAAGAGGAAGTGATAAAACGGTGTGACTCCAGTTTTATACAGTGTCTGTATAAATATGCATAATACCTACCACGTAGAGTGCTGAACTGGGTGTTGGACCGGGAGCTGGGAACTCTTCCCCACCTCCCATGCAAGCATCACAGCAGCCCTGTGAGGAAGATTCTAGTAACTGCATGGGAAACACACACACACATACACACACACTGCAAGAAACTCACCAAATTGTTAACAGCAAAGTGAGAAGGCATGTGTTTCATAGTACTTTTCTTCTTTATACCTTCTAATCTTTTCCCATTTTTCTTCAATTAAAAATATAATAAAAACATTAAAAATTTTTGAGATCACAAAAATCATTTGCTCAAAAATATCTTCAGGAGCCTCTGTTTTTGGGGTGGGTGGCAGTTCTCTCTTCGTATTAATTTTCTGGGGCTGCTGTGACAAAGTACCACAAACCGGGTAGCTTAAACAACACAATTTGTTGTCTGCTAGCCCTGGAGGCTGGAAGTCTGAGATCAAGGTGTTGGCAGGGTGGGCTCCTTCTGAGGGCTGTGAGGGAAGGGTCTGCTCCTGGCCTGTCTCCTAGCTCTGGGTGGCCTCCTGTGTTCTTTGTCTTATTTCTTCTCCTGTCTTTTCACATACTTCCTCCATGCTTTTTTGTCTCTGTGTCCAAATTTCCCCTTTTTATAAAGGGAAATTTGTTGTACTGGTTTCGAATCCACCCTAATGACCTCATTTTAACTTGATTACCTCTGCAAAGACCCTGTCTCCAAGTAAAGTCACAATCTGGGGTACAAGGGGTTAGGACTTCTATAATATATCCACTGGGGAGGGGGCATAGTTGAACCCCTAACATTATTAAACTGCTGTGATCCCTCTGAGATGACCGTGGCAGGGAGGTCCTCCATGGGGATGAGAGTCTATATTGCTGGACATTCTGGGTCCCCCTGGACATGCTCCACTGTGTGACCCAGCAGGTTGTTTAGACCCTTTAGGTTATACTTTCCTCCTTTGTACACTGGGGCTGGTAGTACCGACTTTCCAGAGCCATAATGAAGAAGATGATAGGTGACCAGTGCCTTCCATGGGGCCTGGCACATGGCCTTCTCAGGAAGTGTCTTATTCCTCTCTTGTCCCTTCTCAACAGGGACAGCGGGGACAGCATGGCCCAGGAACAATCACATGCAGCTGGGTGTAAGAAGTTCGAACCCTGTTCCTAGCTGTGTGGTCCCATGGGCCTCAATTTCCTTGTTTGTGAGATGGGAAAATATCTATCCCAGTGCGCTGTTGCGGTCTGCTGCCCCTGGGACTTGGGAGCGTCACAGCAGGAGATGGACGAGACTAGCTAGAAGGTGGAGATCAGACTAGGAAAGCCAGTGCAGGTAGGGATGTTCCAGAAGACATGAGGCCACTGAAAACATCAACTTGATGAGTGTGAGTTGGCTGTCCTCTCCTGTAGGGAGTTTTCCCTGAACCCCACAGCCTCGATTAGACCTCATCCTCCCCACCCCAACCTGGGCTCTCACAGTCCCCTCTGCTATGTTCTGTTATAGCACTTACAACACCCTCCCATAGCTGCCTCTCTCGGGGTACAGAAGGCTCCCTGAAGGAAGAGACTGTGACCTTTGCGTGCCTGTTAAAGTAGCAAATATGAACAAAAGTAGTACCACCCAGCACTGGCAGTGTCGCAGGAGTCGGGGCCCAGGACATGACAGCCCACTGCGTGGTGCTTTGGTGTGCTGAACACTTTGAACTAAAGGAGTTCAGAGTTCGGAAGGCTTCAGAAGCAAAGTCTCTGATCTTCTCCTGCTCTCCTGTCTCCTATTCCTCTTTCTCCCCCAAAACTAGAAGTCAGAGAATGCAAAATTCCTGCTTTCTCAAGGCAGGTCATAGAAGCTAAAACCCAAAGCAAGCCATAAAATCTAGAAAGGTTATTCTCTCTCCTCTCCCTTGAAGACCCTCATTCCAGAAGGGCCCTGCCCCATAGCCGGGAGGAAGGAATGCTGCACAGAAATCAGAAGAATCTGATCAGACAGGCCTTGCCAGGTTTCCTCCTCAATCCATTACCATTAGGTCACAGGCGTTTGTCTACTTTCATTTCTGCATGGCTGTCCATTCTTTATCGAACCTGAGCGTAAAAAACCATGTTCCCTGGGTCTTTGGGTCTTTGTTTCTGAAGGCTCCCGAATCATGTAAAACTTTGATTAAATAAATTTGTTATGCTTTTCTCTCGTTAAGCTGTCTTTTGTTATAGGAGGACCAGTCACCTTTATGATGGGTGAGGAAAGGGATCCCAGCTTTTCTGCTGCTACGCAGGGAATCACGTGCACACATGGTAGTGATGCGAATCAACAGTCTTTCTAGAGAACTGTTTAGCAATGCCTAACAGAAGCCACACGCTTAAGTATAACCTTTGACCAGATGAAACCTGTTTGAGGAATATATTCCATGTAAATAATGCAAAGGCTTATTTGTATAAAGATATTTTGAGCTGTGTGTCACGAAGAAGAGTAAAAATAGCAACAGAGCGATGAATAAGTAAAGTGCAAACTACTGCAGATCGGTACACACTGTGACAATTTGACACAGTCCAGGAAACACTAACTGAGTAGAGAACATGTGTGGGCTCCTGGACTCCATCCTGGGAACCCAGACAGGACTCTACACCGTCTAGTAGGTGGACAGGCGGGTGAGTAGTCACCATAGTGTGAGCAGTGTGACAAGGTGACAAGAGGAGTGGAGACAGCCCATGTGGAGGGGTTGACTCCTTGGGAAGGAGGGTCAGGAGAGCTTCTGGTAGGAGTAGATGCTGAGCTGGCTTTAGGCAGACGGTGTTGGGAAGAAGAAGGAACAACCTAGACCCAAGTGGGGAGCTTTCGGGGAACGGCAAACCCGAGGTGTGGCTGGAGGATGGAGTCTGTGCGGGATGGATAAGGACAGAGAACAAGGGCAGAGGCCAGATCAGAAAGGGCCTTGAATGCCAGTTTGTGCTTTATCTGGCAGAGCTGGGGAAGCCAACAAAGATCCTTAAAGAGGTGAGCAAGAGGATCATCTTTGTGACTCAGGAATATCCCGGTGTCCCCGTTTGGAGGGTGGCCTGGGAGGCCAGCAGGCAGGAACACCTGGTGGGAGCCTGTTGCAGGGTCCAGGTGAGACATAGTGACAAGGCCTGGGGATGGAGAGACAGAGGCTTTTCGGAAGCAGAAGGGACAGACAGCTCCCGGTGACTGCCTGAATGTGGAGGGAGGAGCAGACGCAGGTTGGTGGCTGGTGGTGCCAAACACGGAGTGGGAAGCATGGCTGGAGGAGCCAGTTTGGGGGGAACAAGATGAATCCAGTTTTGGGTCTGGTGGGTTCAAAGTGACCGTGGGACAGGCAGATGGACAGTGCCACAGGCAGCTGGCATGGGAGTCTGGAGCTCAGCAGAGAGCCCTGGGCGGAAGGTGAGGTTAGGAAGCTGCAGGAAGCTGAATTGGAGGCCGGGACTGCTGGAGCCCACCCTGGGAGCAGGACCTGGGCAGCACCCGCGGGAAAGGGCAGGCACTCTGGAAAGGGTCTTGAGGAAGAGCCAAGGGCAGAAAACCAGGGAGAAGCCATGTCGCAGAAGTCCAGAGAGAAGAGTGACAAAGGGGGACGAGACCAACAGTGTATAGACAGCACCCATCTCTGGGTAGGGGACTCAATGACTGTCTCTTCTTGCTGCCAGACAGGGGACCCCCAGGACATCCTCAGCTGGGGCTCTGAGGAACACCCCAGCTGCCTGTTGTCTTTTGGTAACCCCAAGGCCTTCCTGGGTCTCAGTTTCTTCCTCCGTCCTGGGAGCATCATAATTTTGCCTGCCCTGCGGCACTAGTTGGGTCTTCAAAAGAGAAACCGACTGACGAAAGTGGTTTCCAAACTGCCCAGTGAACGGTCTCTGACTCAGCCCTTTTAATTCTCAGGCTCTCCCACCAGACGCTTGGTGGGTTATGTTTCCTCTTGTCTCTGGTGGCTCCTTGGCTCACGCTTCTCTCCCCGGGCCATATCCCTGCTCTGGCTTGCTCAGCGGTGGCCTGCTGTCGTTCTGTGGCTGGCCCATCCTGGCGTTCACTGAGTCACCCTGCTTTATTGAGGGTGACTCTGTGCTGGGCCAGCTCCTCCCTTCATTTTTCCTCTTCACTTTCCTGATGTTTAAGGTCTTCTTCCATCTCTACCATCTTTTCTTTTTTGGTCAAAGAGATTCAAGGGTTTACTGTATTTTAAAACAGGAACAAAAATCCCTTATCTGCTCCTGGTCCTCCTCCAGCACCCTGTCCACCTCATTCCTTCTTAAGCAAGCGTCTCAAATAACTGTCTACATTTCTTTATCTCCCTTTATTTCTTCGTCCTCTGAGATCTGGCTTCTACTCCCACCTCTCCACTGGAATGAAAATTGTAGTGGGTTGGATAGTGGCCCCCAAAATGACATGTCCAAGTCCTGACCCCTGGAACCTGTGAATCTGACCTTCTATGGAACAAAGGTCTCTGTAGATGTCATTAAGTTAAGAATCTCAAGATGAGATCATCCGGGATTTAGGGTGGGCCCTAAATACAATGACAGGTGAGCTTATAAGAGCAAGTCAGGGGATATCAGAGACAGAGATATGGAGCGGGAAGGTCATATGATACAGAGGCAGAGAGTGGAGTTATGCAGCTACACACCAAGGAACACCAGGGGTTGGCGGTGGCCACCAGAAGCTAGGAGAGAGGTGCGCGTCTACACTCCCTCAGAGCCTCAGAGGAGCCAACCCCGCTGACACCTTGATTTCAGACTTCTGACCTCCAGAACTGTGAGACAATCCATTTCTATTGTTTTAAGCCACTCAGTTTGTAGTAATTTGTTATGGCAGCCCTAGGAGGCTAATGTAGTAATAATAAAAGCAGCTAACATTTACGGAGTGCCAGGCGTGATTCTAAGTGCCTTACGTGCGGTATTTTATATAACCCACCCACCAACCCAGCGAAGTAGACACGCAGCAATAAAAGCAGTATCAACATAACCAGCTGCCAGTCACTGAGGGTTTGCTGTGTCTTTGGCATTTGAAAATTGAACCTTCCGCTATCAGGTTCAATGATAATATTGAATTTTACCCGAGTGTAACATAATAATGTTTTATTATTTTTCTCTTTTACAGATGAGGAGCCTGCAGACCAAAAACATGCCCAAGGTCATACAGTGAATACAGTACATGGTGGAGCCAGGATTCCAACCCCAGCGATGCCTGTGCCTGTTCTTAACCACTTCGCACTTCTTCTAGCGCAACTGGTGGAGAGGGAACCAATGAGGCCCATGGTGAACTGACCAAGACCTGCGTTTTATGCAATTGGAAGGATGAAAGAGGCCAAGGGACTGGTCAGTTTGAGGGAAAGATTCACCAGTATGGGATTGGTAGGGTGGGTCAGGCCTGAAGGGGCTGAGAGATAGGGAGGAGGAGATTGGGGACCTTGATGACCTCGTAGAGCAGATGTCCCTGGAGCAAGAGAGCCAAAGGTGTCTGTGCTCACCCGGGGGACACTGGAGTCTAAGATCCCAGAGCTGGAGCAGTTCTGGGTAACGATAGGTCTAGCTGTGGCCATGGGAGTAAACACTTGAACAAAAGTGGACGGGGTTCGTCTAGACTCCACCAGGCCAAGAAACCTAGTGGACAAGGTCATGCTGAAGGACACTGTAGACTGCCCTGGGAGTTCAAAGGGTTGAGTGATCAGTCCTTGGGCTTATCACAAAAAGCATGAAACCTGAGCTGATTCTTGAAAAATAGATAGGAGAGGATGGATGTGAAGGTGAAGGGCACAGCAAGGACGAAGACATGGCAGGGTGGAAGGCGGGGCATGTGGTTTTCAGTTGGCTGCAGGTAAGGGAGCGGGATAGGGTGTACGGGTGCCTCGCAAAGCCCATGCTGAATCAAGGATTCGGGTGCAAGTACTTTATTTGAGAGGATGTTCAAGGAAGCACAGCGAAGGAGTGGGAAGAGAGAGAAAGAAGGGAAGAAAGCCAATGAAAGATGAGCAAGTTACCCTTTTGGTGACCGGGGCCCAGCCCTGCTGGGGACGCGCTGAGGGACTGTGTAGAACACACTGTAGAATTGTTCCGCAGAAGGGAAGTTGGAGTTTTTGTCTGCTGACTCCGGTCGGTCCCACGTGGTTGAGGGTTGCTCCCAGGGACGTTGACTCCCTGACTGTTCAACGTTGCCCAGGTGGGTGAGTGGGCTCCTGCCGCCAGAGGAAGCCCTTGGGCAGAGAGGTGTGGGGCACTTGAGGTGGGAAACCACCAGTGTGTACAGGAACTCTCTACCAACTCTGTAGGTGACTTTCACGATGGGCTAAGGGGTTACAGGTGGGGTATGAATAGCACCTGTTATAGAAAGGAAAGCTGAGAAGGGTTCGTGGGAGCCCTGCAGTCCCTAGAAGAGATCTGCTATTTGTTAATATTTTTCAGGCAAAGGAAAGCTCCCACCAGCTCCAGAATGTCCTCTGGGGAGAGGCGGTGAGATGGGACACAGCGGACTCAGGGTGGAGGCCGTGCAGCAGGGCAGAGGGAGTGGGAGAACAGATGGCTGGGGACGGCCTGGCGAAAGGGCATTGCAGAGTTCCAGTGGACAAGATTTGGCAACTGACTGGATCTGGAGGGGTCGGGGGAATGAAGAGGGGAAAGAGTGGAGAATACCATGAGGACCCTGGATCTTCTGTGGGAGATATTAACATCTTCAGGACAGGTGGCATCAAAAGGGTGAAGCTAGCGTGGAACCCCACATGCTGAACAGACCAGAAACCTTTCCTGAGCATCACTCAGCTGCGTTTCCCCTACCTTTGGCCTCCTTAAAAGTAACAATAAAGTCCATTTTTAAAGCACCTACTATGTGCCATGTGCTTTATCTATATTATCACTACTCTCTCACAGCCACACAGCTGGTAGGTATTATTATTGTCCCCATTTCATACATTCGGGCATAAGGACTGAGCCAGGCTGAGCCAGGGGCAATGTCACGCAGCTGGTAAGTGGAGTGCAGATCTTTTGGACAAAGCCCTTTCTCTTTACTTTATCTACCTGCCCACATCATGTGGCCTCAGTAAAGTGCCAGCAAAAAGCCTGGATAAATGCCCAGCACTGGAAGCTTCTAAAATCATGTTTGCTCATGACTGTGCTGAGTCTTTGAGAGAACTTGGAGAGTCAGAGACAGTCAGCACCCCCATTTGACAGATGAGAAGACTGAGGTCCAAAGTCATGAAATGGCTTGTTCGAAGTCCCAAAGCTGGTCCCTGCCTCTTGACCTCAAATAGCATTCTCTGATCTTACCCATCATGGATGTCTATGTCAGCAGGGAGGTCCGAGAGGAGGAGGGGAGCTAAAGGGGTGTGGCCAAGGACAGTGACTGGAGGGGAAAGGAGGCGATGGTGGAAGCTCTGACTGTGGTCACAACTGGCATGGCCTCTCTTCTTGCAGTTACATGACCCTTGGTTAGTCCTGTTCTGCTGACCTTGATGGCTTTTCCTTCGTTACTCCAGGACTTGAGTCTCTTTGATGCATATCCCCCATAGACTAGGAACTTATTTTTTTTGAGACAGAGTCTCGCTCTGCTGCCCAGGCTAGACTGCTGCCATGGCGTCAGCCTAGCTCACAGCAACCTCAAACTCCTGAGCTCAAGCGATCCTCCTGTCTCAGCTTCCCGAGTAGCTGGGACTACAGGCATGCGCCACCATGCCTGGCTAATGTTTTCTGTATATATTTTTAGTTGTCCATATAATTTCTTTCTATTTTTAGTAGAGATGGGGTCTCGCTCTTGCTCAGGCTGGTCTCGAACTCCTGAGCTCAAACGATCCACCTGCTTCGGCCTCCCAGAGTGCTAGGATTACAGGCATGAGCCACCACGACCGGCTGAGACTGGGAACTTCTTGAGGGTAGAGATTATATCTGATTTATTTCCACATCCCCAGTGTGTGTAATACATACTCCATAAATACGCGATGATGATAGTGATGATAGCTTCCATTCATTGGGTGTTTAGTCTGTGTCAGATACTAGTGAGCCCTTTTCATATGTTACCTCATCTCATCATAGGTATATTAAAACTTTTTTGGTTGCAGGTAACACAATTAAACTGGAACTGACTTAAGAAAAAGGGATGTATAGTAGGTGCCTACCTGAAAGCTCCACGGGTCAGTCCGGCTTCAGGCTCATCTGGATCCAGGCACTCAAACTCTGTTACCACGAGCTGTTCTCTCTCACTTTTGGCTCGGCTTTCTTCTGCATTGTCTTTGTTTTCAGAAAGGTTCACCTTGTGCTTAGCAACCTCTTCCCTAACATATCCTGCAAGGGACCCAAGACAGACTTTCAGTGGGTCAGCTGGGGCATGTGCCCATCTCTGCACCAATTATGTGGCCAGGACGATCAAACTTGCTAACTAGCCATGCTCAGGTTAAATATCCATCTCTGAAGCCAAGGGGAGGGGTCAGCCCACCCAGACTTAAAGGAAATCAGATGCTATCTTTGTCCAGACACTGGGCAGAAGAAACGATAGATTCCTTCTGTAATAGGTATCCTGTTTTCCAGATACAGTAGCTGAGGCTCGGTGAGCAGAAGTGCCCGGCCAAATGTTACAGGCTAGTAGGGGTACGGCAGGATTGGGATCCAGGTGCCTTTCTGTGCAGCCTGTGTTTCTCCAGGGCGGCAGAGGGGGTCTTCCCTATTCCTAGGTCTCCCCCCTCACCCCTCAAATCTTAGCACATAAAGGGTTCTCTATTCCAGTGCTACTCAAAGTGTGGTCCGTGGGCCATGCTGACCTGCAAACTCTTTGTTGCTGGTCCACAGTGAGTTAAGTACCAAAATTCTGAGTAAGCACGTAGAAACATTTTATACTAATTTGGCATTGCCATGACATCCAAGTGCTAAGACACGTCTGAGATGGATTGTAAGTAATTTGAGAAACACTGTTCTATTTGGTTTTATCTGGAAGGAAGGCATGAGCTGTGGTTTCCTGCAAAGGGAACCGTGGTAGCTCTAGTGGGTCCTCCACAGGAAGGCCCAGGTGGGCAAAGTGTCCATCTGACCAGTCAGACGGTGGCTCTGTTGCTTGGCCAGCCAAGAGAAGCCTTCCTAGAGCCCCACCCTCAGCATGAGCCTCTGCAGCTGATGTGCCTCTCCCACCTACAAGGAAGGCAGGCAGGGAGGCTCAGGCCCAAGCAGCTCCAGCGAGCGCCCAAGGGCTCTTGGTGCTGCTCCAGCTGGATTTGGGCTGGTTCTTCCCAGAGCCTATGGGCACCTGGTGTCGACAGCCAGGGCCCCACCCACCCCGTGCTTGCACACTGTGCCCTAGAGGGAAGATGATGGCTGACACAGGCCGTCCTCGAAAAACCAACCCAAAACCAGACCGTTTATTTTTATCTATTTATTTTATGAAGTGGGGGAGTTAGGAGGGGGGTTAAATTTCCTTTTTCTGGTTTTTTTTTTTTTTTTTTTGAGACAGGGTCTCACTCTGTCACCCTGGGTAGAGTGCAGTGGCATCATTGTAGCTCACTGTAGCCTCAATCTCCTGGGCTCAAGTGATCCTCCTGCCTCAGGTTCCCAAGTTGCTGGGACTATAGGCATGTGCCACGGCACCCAGCTAATTTTCTATTTTTAGTAGAGACGGGGTTTCGCTCTTGCTCAGGCTGGTCTCCAACTCCTGACCTCAAGCAATCCTCGTGTCTCAGCCTCCCAGAGTGCTAGGATTTTCTGTGTGAGCCGACATGCCCGGCCCAGACAGTTTACTTTTAAGCTGAGGTGGACAGTCAGCTCCAGGAACATGCTGCCACCTCCATCTTGAGGCTGGGCCTCTTGGAGTTGGGCACCAGGGACATGGCATGGCTCCTGCCTTGCTTCCTCTTTAGTTGGACACTCCCTGATGCCAGGGTCGTGGGCCAACAGAGCAGTTCCAGGCATGAGCATTTCGCAAAGCCCAGATGACTCAGGAGGCAAGTGACCCAGAGAAGAGGCCCAGCAGCCAGTTCAGTCCTTTGTTGGGGTGTTAACGATTCACTGCCTGGTGCAGTAGAAGGATCCCTGATGCTCTGGGTTAGGAGCCCAGTTCTGCTACCTTGCTGAGTAACTTTGGGCTGTTCACATGACCTTTCTGTGTTTCAATTACTGCATCTGGAAAAGGATAGAGCACCCACCTCGCAGGTGGATCCTGAGGGTGAATCCCCATTGCAGGAAGCTGGGGAGGCTGACAAGAACTCTGGCTCGGTTCTTGCTCAGGCTCACTCAGCCACTTCCAGCTGTGTGACCATGGGTAGGTGTCTTAGCTTCTCTGAGCCTCAGTGAGTGCCTACAAAGAGCAAATTACCCAAGGTTGGTTGTGAGGAGTAAATGCAACCAAATATGCAGAAGAGCATGACATATAGCAGATACTCACCACATGCTCATTAATTTAACACATATTTATTATTAATACTAGTGCTAGGGGCTATGTTGACTGGGTCAGGCATTGAGGATACCATGGTGAGCAAAAATGGACCCGTCCCTTCCTTAGTAATTTAGTAAGGGAAATGGATCGTGAGGGAAACAGGCAGGCATACAGATAATCAAATCACAACTGTGGCACTTACTACAAAGGAGAGGTACAAAGTACTAAGTAAAGATGGGACAAGATAATTCCATCAACTTAGAGAAGTCAGGGAGGGCTTCCCGGAGGAAGTGATGATTGAGCCAAGATCTGAAGCAAGAGTGGGAAGAGCATTCTGGATAAGGAACAACATGTGCAAAGCCCTGTGATGGGGGGATCCCAGTTAGTTAAAGGGACTGAAAAAAGGCCAGTGTGGTGAGAGCCCAGAGAGCAAGGGGGCAAGGGGTTAGGGGGCTGGAGAGGAGAGGAGAGGAGAGGCCAGACCTTGCAGACCCGGTAGGCCGTGCTATGGCTTTTAGTGTTTGTATTTTACATGAGGTTGGGATAACATGATCATACTTGCTTTCCAAAAAGACCCCTCTGGCTGCAGCTTGGAGGGAAGTGTGTGGGCCAGCCTGGTGTGGTTGGCTGTTGGGAGACCGCTGCTATGGTGCAGTGAGTAATGAGGGATCCTGGGGCTGAGGCGGTGATGCTGGAGATGGAGGGGAGGGGATGGAGACAGCTGAAGGGGTGACATGGATAGTGCTGTGTGCAGCATTGCCTGAGCATGTTGGCAACAATTCCTGGGCCTCTGGCTTACACTGGCTCTTGGGTAGTGATACCACTGCAAAAGGAGCAGAATTGGGGACAAGCCCAGGAGTCTGGTTTTGGACAGATTGGATTTGAGATGTTTCTGAGACATCGAGGAGGCAATTACCATTTCCCACCAGATTTAGTGAGATGCAGCTCAATGGTGAGTTTAACAAGAGCGTTTTCAGTGAGCAATGGAGCATGAAGCTTGTGGGCACAAGGACACTTGTGGGGGTGATGGGGACGTTCATCACCTTCATTGTGCTGAGGTTTCCCAGTCGTATACATACAGCAAAAATGGTATACTTTATTTTATTTTATTTATTTTTTGAGACAGAGTCTCACTCTGTTGCCTGGGATGGAGTGAGTGCCGTGGCATCAGCCTAGCTCACAGCAACCTCAAACTCCTGGGCTTAAGCGATCCTACTGCCTCAGCTTCCTGAGTAGCTGGGACTACAGGCATGCGCCACCATGCCCAGCTAATTTTTTCTATATATATTTTTAGTTGGCCAGATAATTTCTTCCTATTTTTAGTAGAGACAGGGTGTCACTCTTGCTCAGGCTGGTCTCGAACTCCTGACCTTGAGCGATCCGCCCCGCCTCGGCCTCCCAGAGTGCTAGGATTACAGGTGTGAGCCACAGCGCCCGGCCCACCAATGGTACACTTTAAATGTGTGCAGGTTATTGCCCATCAGTTATGCCTCCCTGAAGCTGTCAGAGAAGGTGAGTGGGAGCTGAGGACACCGAGACAGCCTCTGGGAGGAGGTGGGCAGTGCAGGTGAGGAACAGAGAGTGGTTGCTGGGGGGATGTGAGCTTGACAGAGCTGCCATTTGTTTTGGATTAAGAAAGTGATTGCACCATGTATAAAGGCTAGCGGGAAGGATGTGATTGAGAAGTAGAGATGGAAAATCCGAGGGGAAGAAGGGATAATGAGAAATACAAGGTTCCCAATAAAGGGGGAAGAGAGAATGCCAAAATCCAGGTGGAGGGTTGGCCTTGGATGAGAATGACAGCTCCAATGTTGAAACAGAGGGAAAGAGAGGCGGGTGGACGTAGGGGTGCGTATGTGTGTGCGTGTGTGTGTGGGTGTGTGCATGCCTGTGCCAATGGGAGAAGGTGAGGGATGGCATCTTCTTTCTCTGTCCAGTGGAAGGGGGAGTCGCTGCTGAGCATACGGGCAGAGGAGCACAGGTTTGAGGAGGGGGGTGAGGGTTTAAAGTGGCCACGGGAGAGTGGCTGATTACTGAGCCACGTCCAGGGCCCACTCGAGGCGAGGGTCCCAGAGTCACTGGGAAGCTCTCTGCCCGTGACACGGCGGTCTCAGCAGTGATGGGCTTGCTGGGCACAGACATGGAGGAAGAGGACAGGGAGAGGTTTGATTGACCAGTGAGATGAAAAGACACAGGGCGAGAGAACTCATGGCAGTGACAAGACTGCTATCAAGACACCGGCCCCCCACTCTGAGCTGTAATAGGAAGGACACGAGGAAGAAGAGGGGTGATGAGCTGGCTGAGAGCAGAGGGTGGTTTTGGAGCTGGAGTTCTGGTTGCCAACACGGCCCGCGGTGCTGCTGTGGGAGGTGGTCAGTGAGTGAACGGGGGAATGAGTGAATCTGTTTACAGGGTCACCCGCGCCGTTTTCTTTCACCAATTAGCCCAGCAGCCTGTCTTCTTGTCATCCTTTGATTCACAACAACCTTGCCCCCGATCTCTTGGCTTTTCTCAGTCTTGTTTCACGTTTCAGCTCAAAATGTCCCTTTTTCTAAGAAGCTTTTCCTGAACGCCATGCCAGGAGGGCTCCTTGTGAGAATCCAGCCTCCTCTGGGGCAGCAATCCCTGCACCAGCAGCGGCCACTGCTGCGCCCGCGCTCCGCCTTCTCCCCGTCAGGGTTCCTGCGCGCTCCCCGCCCCGGTTGGAGCCCACGCAGGCACTTGGTGAAATTATTATTAGAAATCGCCAGTGGCAGCCCTCGTCCACCGAGCGCTCAGCATGTGTCTGTGCCGTCACATACATGTCCCCATGTCATTCTCACTGGGGAGGATGGCTGGGACCGTCAAGTCCCCTTTTGCAGATGAAGAAGTTAAGACTACAAGAAGGTAAATGACTTGCCCTGAGTCACATAACCAAGTTCTGCGCGTCTTGGCATCCCTAATCCCAGAGCACAGAGGAACCTCCCAGTCGTTCTGTCTGTTCCCAACTCCTCACCCTGCTCAAGTTCAGCTGCCTGAGTCACCCCGACCCTCCGCAGCAGGGTCCGCATGGTCCCCGACTCCACAGAAGCGCAGGGGCAGGTACAGAAGGGCTCTCTCAGGTGAGCTAGTCTGTTGCCCTGCTCACCAGTCAACACCGACCTCACACCTCCACTTCATGGGTGAAGAGTGAACGAGAGAATCCCTGAGACACTGCCCCTCGCAGTGGGCCGGGCACAGAGTGCTCTGGGGAGCGATGACAGTGAAGGAGACGGAGGGAGGCAGTGGGTCCTCCTGTAGAAGAGTGAAGGCATCTTCACCCAGGAGGAGCTGGGTTCAAATCCTAGCTCGCCCGCTGACTGGCTGGGTCACCATGGACGAGTAAGTTCACTTCTCTGAGCTGCAGAGATGGAGGTGATGACATGCTCCTCACAATTCACTGAGCCGGTGGCACAAAAGTCCTCAGCATGGTAACCGATTCCCCCAGCAGATGTTTGTTGTCTGTCCCTTCACATGTGGCATGTGCGCCCGTGTCTCCCTCTCCGTGCGTCCTCGGGAAGGACAGGCTGATTACTTTGCATAGACTCATGGCTCCATCACCGAGGAGGACGACGTGTGGAAAGAAGGCCCACGTGCTTTAAAGCCTGAGGCCAGTCCCCAGGTGTGATCTGACCCCTCTGTTCAAAATGCCTCCTTCTCCACCCCTCCTTTTCCTCCTTCGTGGTGACGCTGTTCTGCCCCTACAGCACTTGCTGCTGAAAGGCTCTTACACGGGTGCCTAGTGCCTGGCATAACAGATACCGGAGTATTTACCAAGTAGATAAATGAATGTTACAGAATAAAACTCAGGGTTTCTTTTTAAACTTGTGAAGTGAATATTTTTAAAATTACAAAATAAATACATGTGGATTCTAGAAAAATAATTAGAAAATACAGTTGATCAAAAAGAAAAAAATAACAACAATTCCATGCAATGCTACCATCTAGCCAAAACTGCTACTGTTAATGATTTGCTATATTGACCCTTCCAGGCATTCTCCGAAGCAAATACACTCAAATATCAATCAAGGCATATTGTTTGGTAACTGCCTTTATTTTTCTTTTCACTCAATCATATTCTGGATGGCTCTCTGTGTCACTGAATAGTCTTCTAAAATGTTTTTAGATGTGTAATATTTGCGTGGTATTCTGTGATATGACTGTTCCATGAGCAAATCCCTAATGTTGGATGTTTTGGTTGTTTCTAGTATTTTTCAAGTGTTTGTATGGTGTGTACCATTATACTGTGCTAAGTGCTTTAACATATGTCAACTCATTTAATCTCTACTACAACCTTATGAATTAGGTACTATTGCTGTCCCCATTTTATAAATTGGGAAATTTAAGCACAGAAGGAGTAAGCGACTTGTCTAAAGTCACATAGCTACTGAGTTAAGTGGTGGGGCCTGATTACAATCCAGGCAGACAGGGACCCCAGGGCTATGGGCTTAAGCCCTACACTCTTCTGTCTCTCCTGCTTAGTACACAAACCAGCTAAATCTTCGTGTACTTCCTTAGTCATTTCATTGCTATAGGTGCCTAGATGTGGAATAACTGGGTCAAAGGACATGCATATTTTAAAGTTTTTAATGCAAACTGTTCCAAACTGTGTTTCTGGATTTTGAACTCTCCGACTCTCTCATCTACCACTGTCTCCTATCTTCAATGTCCTGGTCCAAGAATCTGGGTATGTGCAAAAAGTCTCCAAGAGCTCCTCCTGCACCCTGGCCTGCCTGTCTGTCCTCTCCTCCAGGAAGCATTCCTGACCTCTCTCGTTGGTGCTCATGTCCCCTGCTATGACCCTGACCATGCTGGACTGTGTGTGTCTGGTTCTGTGAGCTCCTGGAGGCGGGGCCTGTGACCAAGGCATCTGTATACTCAGCACCTAGTGTGGGACCTGGCGTGGCATGGCGGCGGTGTCCCCCCATCTCTGTTGCATACACCAACGGGGCCGTAAGTGGAGTGCACATGTGAGGACAACTGGTACAAAACATCTGACATTGGAACAGTTATAGACATATCCAGGCCACTGTTTTATCCCTAACATCCCACATAGCACCTGGCCCACAATGGGCGCTCAAAAATATCATTTGGTAGCGTGCACAAATAGGCATTTACTGAATGAGTGAGTCTATTTAGGAGCACTACTTTTATTCCTCCTCTAGCACCTAGGTTCCACCATCTTTCTTATAAAAAAATTGGAAAATATAAAAAAAGCCCAAAGGAAATAAAACACACACAATTCAAGCACTCCTTAATAACCATAGAAACATTTTGAGGGACATCTTCCCCAGCTTTTAAAAACGCTGTCCTACTGCAAATCTCACTCAGCCTGCTTTGTCACGCAAGACGGCAGGCACGTTGGCCTGGACAGTTACGCGCTCTTTTGCAACAGGACTTCTGGCGGCTGCCTGTCTTCTCCCTCATGGCCGTGCCCAATTTGTAGCCAGATATTTCTGACCCTCTTACCCCAGAGTGCTCACTGTCAACTTAGGGAGAGGAAATAGGAGTGATTCTTTCCCCTTCCCACTTTTCCTATAACTTTATTATTATTTTTATACTTAGGAAAAGTAAACATTTAAAAAACTTTCTTGGCCAGGCATGGTGGCTCACGCCTGTAATCCTAGCACTCTGAGAGGCCGAGGTGGGAGGATCCCGTGAGCCCAGGAGTTTGAAACCAGCCTGAGCAGGAGTGAGACCCTGTCTCTACTAAAAACAGAAAAATTAGCCGGGTGTGGTGGTGTGTGTCTGTAGTCCCAGCTACTCGGGAGACTGAGGCAAGAAGATTGCTTGAGCCCGGGAGTTTGAGGTTGCTGTGAGCTATGATGATGCCACTGCACTCTAGCCCAGGTGACAGAGTGAGACTGTTTGAAAAAAAAAAAAAATTAAAAAAAATAAAAATCCTTCTTGATTAACTTCACAGAGAAGTTAAGTGGCTGTTCGAAGGGTCACTACAGTTTCTACCCTGCTAAGCTACTTCCCTAAATAGTCTTGTGGAATTTTCCAGGATTCTGGGGCTGGAAGTGACCTCTATGGTCATTAGATGTTCGACGAAGATGACCAGGACAGCAACATCCTGATTGCCAAAAGATCAACTAGGTGCCCACAAGCCAAGTAGGTAAAATGCAAGAATCCCAGGCTGGGGCTCAGAAGTGCCTCTGTGCTCACCCCGCCCCCACTTCCCTCCCTGCCCTTCCTTCTCTCTTCAGCCCACAGGAAGGACTTGTTGCTGTTTGCTTCAGGAAGCAGCTCACACAAAGAGACAGCTCCACACCTCACCTCAGCCCCTCCTCTCCGCTCCCCTCCAAGTAGTGAAAGTAGGAGTAATAATAATGATCATGATAATACTTATTGAGTGTTTACTAATACGTGCTAAGCACTTTTCATATGTTGCCCCTCAAGTTAATCTTCGTGACAGCCTCTGAGGTCAGTGGCTGTCATGGCTCTTGTTTGACAGAGGAAGAAACTGAGGGTCAGAATGGATGAGTAGTTTGCTTAAAGTCCTGCAGTGACGGGGCCCTGGGGTGGACCCCATTCTGTCGGATTAGAGACAGCAACGTCAATGTTGGTACCGGGGACACCGTGAAAGGAGGGACCTGGAACGACACAAGTGTGGGCGGAGGGTGGCTAGAGGACAAAGAGTGTCGAAGTAGCATCTGAGATGTGATTCTGACCCTTGCCTTGTCCCCGGCCTCCTGTCTGACTTTGGACAGGTCACTTAACCTCTCTGTGCCTTGAGAGGCTTGGTTTGTACAACAGGAGTGAGGCTAAGAGGGCCCACAGCCAACTCCGGGCCGTGTGAGGGTGGCAGGAGAAGGAAAACAGGCACCAGGGGAGGACCTCTGAGCACCGAGTGAGCTCTAAGGACCCCAGTGGGCCCCAGTGCCAAGGGTTCTGTGGCCTCAACTCTCTGTTAAGAAGACTTATCTAAAGTGAAGTTTGTCTCCAACAAAGTTAAGTTGCAATGGAAACAACACTGAGGGGGGAAAGTATATATGAAATATTTCTTTAAGAAAGAAAAAGAGCGTCAACTTCAGGTGAGAAGGTCTGGGTTTTGGTCTGGGCCTGCGGTCGCCAAGGCTCAGTCTGCCCCAGCTTGAGCTGGGCTCCGGGCCCAGTTCCATTTCTTCGCTGGCCTCAGTCTTGTAATCTGTAAAATGAGGGTATTTTTCACATAGTCTTCCTGACGCACTAGCCCTGGCATGCCCCTTACGGCCACTAAAACCCTGTCTCTACCTCGGTTCTTGTCCTGGTGCCCCTGGGCCCGCCTTGCTGTCTGGGTTGCCAGGTCCAGGCCTTCATGGAGACCCAAGGGATGGAGGCCCAGGTGGGCAGAGGATGGGAAAGGGGCACAGTGCCACAAGGACAGACTGCTCCTGCCTTGGCCCCTAGGTCCTCCCCCCACCAACAAGTGGCGTGGGGGCCTGGCCTGAGATCAGAGGTCCACCCGCGTCAGCCCGGGCCCTGCCCGCGTCAGGAGGCGCCTTCTCAGCGCAGAACAATGCCGACTCTTTGAAGGGCTGGGCAGCAGGGGATGGGTGTTTCTCCAAACACAGGGCCTCCTTTGCAAAACAGGCTTTGATTCCCAGGCCCAGAGGCCCCAGGTGCCTGTTGGGCGGCAGGCGGGGGCTGGGGGCTTTGTTTGGCAGGAAGGGGGGCCTTGGAGACTCAGAACAAAGCGTGGGACAGAGCTGGACAGGGCTGTAGGCCGGCGTGGGCAGGCGGGGCAGGGCTGAGATGCCAGTGGGGGCAGGGTCTGTGTGTCTCGGGCTACCCCCTCCTCGGTCTGGCCCCCCCCAGGGCGGTCCTGGGCTCATCTCACAGTGGGTCCTGCCTCTCGCACGTATACAGTAGGTACTGTTGGGCTTCTGGGCCATCATGACAGTCTGCAGGCTCCAAAAATCCCTGTTTGGAAATGAAGCGAGTGAAACTGGAGTCCAGGACTTGGAATTTAAGGCGCAGGAGGAAAGAGGCCTGAACCCAGAGTCCACTGGCCTGTGCTCTGGGGCTGAGGTCACTAAGCGGAATGATGGCTCCTCCTTTCTGCCAAATACCATGCTGGTCACTTAACACACATGTGGCTCTAATTTAACCCTCCTTTTCCACTTAACAATGGTCTGCAAGGCCCTGCAGGACCTCTCTGAACTCATCTCTTCTCTCTCTCCCCTTTGCTCACGGCGCTCAGTCGCCCTGGCCCCCCTGCAGGTCCAGAACACATCAGGCCTTGACGTCTCCACGCTGGCTGTTCCCTCTGCCCAGAGGCTCTGGCGCGGCTCACTCCTCTCCTGCTTCAGGGTACCCTGAGCCCCTGGACTTCACTCCCCCTTGGCCGGCAGTGCCTGTCACCTCCTAGCGCAGTATACATGTACTTATCCATGATGCTGCTCACTGCCCTCTCTCTCGGCTAGAATGGAAGGTCCACTAGGTCAGGCAGCTTCGCTAATTTTATTCACTCACATCCCCCAAGCATCTAGAACAGTGCCTAGCACTTGCAATATTGATTCTATGTTATCGTGGTTAGGTGACGATGCTCAGCTGTTTGGTCAAACACTAGTCTAGATTTTTCTGTGAAGGTATTTGTGGGTATGATTAACATTTAAAATCAATTAAGTTTAAATAAAGCAAATTGCCCTCCAGAAGCAGGTGGGCCTCATCCAATCAGTTGAAGGTCTTAAGAACAAAGACGGAGGTTTCCTGAAAGCAGTAATTCTGGCTTAAGACTGCAACGTATTGTAGAAACCCTGTCTGAGTTTCCCAGCTGCTGGCCTGCCCTGTAGATTTTAGACTCAAGACTAACGTCCAGCCTGCAGGCCCGCCCTTCACACTTCACATTTGCTGGCCCTGACAATCATAGGAGCCAATTTCATAAACACACACACACACACACACACATCTCTCTTATTGATTCTATTTCTCCAGAGAACCTTGGTTAATAAAGCATTCAAAGAATACCAGAGTTGAACCATATGAAATTGCTTTTTCTGTGAGTAAAAAGTGGTTGAATATTGGCAATTTCATATGGTGCAACCTAATATTTGTAGAATGAATAAACGAATGAACTGCAAAGCAATCACGAGGTAGATGTCATCTTACCGATAAGGAAACCAAGGCTCAGAGAAGCGACTTGCCAAAAAAAGCGCAGCGAATTAGGGGTAGAGCTGGTATTCAAACTTCAGGCTGACTTCTAAAATACAGATGGGCATCTGCCTTCTTTAATTAACCAACCCTGGGGTCCCTAAGCATAGCATGTCACCTTTGTGGGCCTCAGTTTGAGAAGTCAACGACATAATAGCTGGAAATGTGGACAAGTCTAAATGCTTCCCAGCCGTAAGCTCTGAGGCTGGCAGGAAAATGGCTGTGCCAGCCTGGGCTCCCTTCATCTAAGGCATGTCTCAGGGCTGCTGGTGACTTTCTTGGACTCAGGGTTTCTGCACAGATGGCTGGTGACACACCTGGCCCCCATCTCTAAGAGAGACTGCCGGAAGGCAGGCAGGAAGGAGCAAGGTGCGCTGGGGTGTGGTGGCAAGGATGGTCTTGCGGCCAGCAGACCTGGGTGTCAATCTTGGCTCTGCCACTTAGTGGCCAGGTGACTTCGTCAACTTATTTAATGCCTCTGACTCTCAGGATGCAAAGGGACAACAATGCTTTACCCTGGATTATTTATGAAACTAAATGAGATAATCCATGTAAAGTACTTTGAATCCTGAGTGCTCAATACATGGTAGCAGTTAGGATTATTACTTTCAGCAAATAATGTCACTACCAAGTTCTGGGTATTCCTGCAGGCAAAGAAGAGAAGGCAGCAACATTTATTTTGGGTCCTTTATTACATTCCTTTGTCCCCTCCAGGATTCTCTCACCCTTAACAGGACCCCTGAAAGAGGATTTGATTGCAGTCATTTAGTGTGGCTTCCCTGTGTGGAATTCATACCATCCAGGTGTTACCCTCTGGGGGATGTTCCTTGTTTAGATCTGAGCTGTAATTCTGGCCCAAAGGGCCAGTTAAAAAAAACACAAAACCAAAACATGCCACCATTCAGGCTCCTGGAAATGACATCCCACAGCAGATAATTATAATACTTTGCATTTTTCACATAAACTGGTGTTTATGCTAAAACCCTAAGGGAGGTGTGCCAGTGACAGGTTCTCTAATCCTGATTTTAAATGGATGGAGACTCAGGCCTAGGGAGGAGGCACGGCTTGTCTGAAGTTGTCATCGGTGGTAGGGCCAGGCTGTACCCTCCCTACACGTCGCACTGTCCCCTGTGCTGTGAAGACGGGCTCGCTGCGGGACAGTGTGGTCTCCAAAGTGGGTGTACAAGACGGTCCTCTAGGCTGCAGGAAAAGTGTCTCCTTAGATTTATTTTTATAACAATAAGTAATTAGTTTTATTACTATTTAATACAGAGATAAAAAATCTAAAATTTAGAAAGAAAATGTACCTATGTAGAAGCTGTATGCGCAGATTATTTTTAACCAACGATGGTATGAGATCAAAGAGATTTAGAGACCACAGCTCTAGGGGACCATCCTGAACTTCAGCTTTCAGGATGACTTCCTTCCTTCTCTGGGGCTCAGCTCAGGCTGGGTCCCTGCAGGGGGCCAGCAGGGACCAACAGCATCATCTTTCAGCATTTGTGGGTCCTCAGCCTTGTCAGAGGTCACCTTCCCCAGCTCCCAGATCGTCTGGCTCACGCTGGCCTAGGAGGTTATCAGTCTTGGAGCCTCCAACAGCCTTCCTGTTATCAGAGCCCAAGTGTCTGAGAAGGAGCCTGAACCTCCTGCCCCTTCCCATCCTGCTGGGTTACAGTCTGTCCTTGGAGAGAGAGTAAACAGAGGAGGTGACAGAGTCAATAAATGTCTCCCGTGCAGCCTTGGCTAGCACATATGCCTTTCCACTGGGAGACACAGGTAACTTGTGGTCGTGGCCCTTCCTATGACACACACAAGAATAAACATTACATTTGTACATTACATTTCCATCACAGGAAATAGTAATAAAAATAAAGAAAAGAACAAAAAGGAAAAGAATGTTTACGAACTCTGAAAGAGGTCCTAAAAATGCTAGTTCTGGGTAATGCAAAGTCCTGCCTCTCAAACCTTGTCATGCGTAGGGGATTTCCGTCAGAGCCACAGTCACCGATAATATGAATTTCTTAGTCATGTACAAATACATACCGAACACGTGTGTCGTTAAACTCATTAATTTATGAGGGAACCTGTAAGATGTTACAACGGGTTCAAAGGAGAATTAAAAGAACCACAGATGTATAGGCTATAAGAATGCTGATGAATTTTAAAATGTTATGAATTTAATATTAAAAATATTAAAAAACAAAACTGGTCTATCTGTGGAGCAGTTGCATTCCACTGGACACAATTTACTTGCATTTCTATGGAAAAGAATAATTTGCATTATAATCAACTTTCCACAACCTAGAGAGTTGTAAAATATCTCAAGGATAATAAAATGTGAAGATAAACTGGAAGAGAACTCTAGACAGGATACCTAGTAATTTTTTATGCTCTCACAAAGTCTTTCTCACAATTTTTTCTGACACTAGAAATATAAGTTTGCTTAATACACTCAAAGTTCTTTATGAAAAACTTGATTCTATTTGAGTCAAAATGGGAGCTGAATCATTGCAGATTTCCATCTTCTTTTTCCGTATGGAGGATTCAAAAGAGGGCAGTGTGCTCTTCAGCTAGGAGACTGGGTTTGGGTTCAACCTCACTGCTCTGTAGTTGGGGGCCTTGGGCCAGTCACTTCTCTCTGAGCCCATGACTCTGACTTACAAATTGGGGCCAATAGCAATGACATTATGGGGGAATCACCTCACACCAGGTCTGGCACAGAATGGGAACTCAGGATACAGCAGTTTTCTTCCTCTCTTCTTGAAACTATTCCCAAGCCTTCCTCAGGCATGTCAGCCCTCTCCAGTAGCAAAGGCTGCCCATTTCAGCTACTGGTGCTTCTGTCCCACTGAGACCTGAACTCAGGTGGATGGAGTTTTATTTGTGTAGAGCTTCAGAGACACAGAACAAGCCAAGTGGGAAAAGTGGCCAAAGTCTTCTTTGGAGGAAAATGGAGCCTGGCCCCACAGTGTCACCAAGTGCAGGTCTTTGGGATTGAGCAAGGGGAGGAAGTCAATGGGCCCAGTGCAGAGCTGAGAAGAGATTTGGTTGAGAGGAAGATTTGGAATAAGCCAGGAGTTCCTACTGTCGGAGGGATGGTCATCTTTGTAAATCTGATGAAAACACTACACCTACTCCCCAGAAAATTATATGGGTATAGGCCAGTAGTGGCTGTACCTGAGCTTTTTCTAGAGGTGCTGGGCTTGATATGGGGTACCCTCCGCAGCCTCTTCCCTTCAGTGAGTGTCTCTAGCTTCATAGGAATTGGGGCCAGCATCATAGGGGAAATGAGAGGTGGTAGACAAAGGGAAAGGGTCTTCTTAGCTTAAGGGATGGGGCCAGGTGTGCTGCTATGGCTTAGATGGGACGCAGGCCCCTTAGAACCTTGCCTGTCTTGCTTGGTGGTGGTGGGGTGACCCTAAATCTCCATCTCCCCAGTCTTTGAGTTCCATACATCAGAGGGCCAGTATGGGGCAGGTGGTGGTGGTAGGACTTCCAAAGGAAAGGCACGGGGCTTTGACACTCTTTCTGTCCAGCTCACAGGGACTCTTGGAGAAGGTAAAGAATGTGCACTTTGGAGCCAGTTTGGGATTTGTGTCAGCCGTGGAACTGTACTATTCAGCTTTCCCTTCACAAAAGAACTTGTTATTCAGCTGTGTATTTGTGTGCTAGGGCTGCCATAAAAAAGTAGTACAAACTGGGCAGCTTAAAATAACAGAAATTTATTGTCTTATAGTTGTGGAGGCTGGAAGCCTGAAATCAAGGTGAGAGCAAGGCCATGCTCCCTCTGAAGGTGCCAGGGTAGGCTTCATTCCATGCCTCTTTCCTAGCTTCTGGTGCATCACTCCAACCCTCCACCTTCACATGGTATTCTTCCTGCGTCTTTGTCTTCACGTGGCTGTCTTCACGTAAGGACACCAGGCATATTGGATTAGGGGCCCACCCTACTCCAGTATGACTTCATCATAACTAATTACATCTGCAATGACTCCATTTCCAAATAAAGTCACATTCAGAGGTACTGAGGGTTAGGGCCTCAACATATCTTTTTGCAGGGGACGTAATTCAACCCATAGCAAGCTACCAGGAGTGCAGGTAGCAGACCCTCTCCAGCTGCAGCACCTTCGAGTGGCCACACTCTCCCCAGGCAGCTCTCAACCAGTGGCTGAGCACAACAGGGGTATTGGGGCCCAGTCATTTCTGTCCATTGTGGACTCCTCCAATAGGCAGTCCTTGTCCTGGAGCACCCCTGTGGGGTCCCCCAAAGCTTTATCAGATCTACATTAGAGTCTGCCTCATCCCATTCCTCCTCCATCTTTCACAGCATTGTCTCCCAATGAGTATTTTGTACTCCTAACTCCATCACTGTGTCTGCTTTCTAAAGCACCAAAACTGACACAGGAAGTAAGATGGATTTATTTACTGGATCACTTGCCACCCAGCTATCAATGAAGACTCCATCCCCAGGGGTGTGGGGGGCACGGATAGAGCCCCACATAAGGTGGCAGCTCAGTTACTAAACTTACATTGGTAACGACTTGGAAGAGGGCTTCAATAGAGGGAACGCCCTGGCCATTCAATGATCCAGGTGTCGGGACAGTCAGTACGGGGATGATGTACACAGGACAATGGAATTAGCTGGCTGTGTTAAGTGACATTGATTCTACATAGAGATAATGAAAAGCTGAGGGCATTTAAAAAACAAAAACTCAGTGAGAAGGGGCTCCTAGGTGGTTTAAAATAAGCCCTTATCTCCTGCAGAGGGTGAGCAGAAAAAGCTTAAGATCAAAAAGCTTAAGAGTATGGAGCCTCAAAGATGATAGAATGCTTGGCTGAGGCAGGTCTGTTATGTCAAAGTTAGGGCCAGGTTGGGACAACCTGAGACCTGACACATAAGATGGGGACACATGGCATGGAGACACCCATATATTTTGGCTCCTCAGACTCCTCTGCACTATTAGAGCATGCAGGGGTGGCCCACCCTGCCCTAACATCAGATTGCAGCCCCACCCCACCAGCCCCGAGCAGGAGACACTGTAGATCCTTCTCCCTGACCAGACAAGAGCCCCCTTCAAGAGCCCACCCCCATGTCCCTTCCTGGCTACCAGACCGATTACAAAAGTTGCATCATGACCCCATCAGAGTCTTACCTGGGAGGAAAGAGACTAAACCCCAAAGGAAATGTAAGAATTAAGCAGCATGTATATGCAGCAGACTGTATTTTAAGGTTGCTAGATCAAGAGGCCAAGAACCTAAGACTGGATTTAACTCTCCATTGGAGATCCGGGGCGTGGTGCAAACTTGCCACTCAGGAGGCTCCTAGAAGCCTGGAGAAAGTGATGACCCATGCCCAGCATGCTGCAATGCCTGAATTGCCGTGGTAAATAGTGGAGAAAGGGATTAAAAGTTTTGGGGAAGTGGACATGCTAGAGTGGATATATTATGTAAGGCCAGAAGACCCATTAGAATATTATAGTCCTTGGGAAAACCCAAAAGAGACATCATTCACCAATTCATCAGGAGTGAGTTTGTGAGAAGGGCATCAGTGTCATTAAGAAGTTTGGTGGCCGGGCGTGGTGGCTCACGCCTGTAATCCTAGCACTCTGGGAGGCCGAGGTGGGCGGATCGTTTGAGCTCAGGAGTTCGAGACCAGCCTGAGCAAGAGCGAGACCCCACCTCTACTAAAAAAAAAAAATAGAAAGGAATTATATGGACAGCTAAAAATATATATAGAAAAAAATTAGCCGGGCATGGTGGCGCATGCCTGTAGTCCCAGCTACTCGGGAGGCTGAGACAGGAGGATCGCTTGAGCTCAGGAGTTTGAGGTTGCTGTGAGCTAGGCTGACGCCACGGCACTCACTCTAGCCTGGGCAACAGAGTGAGACTCTGTCTCAAAAAAAAAAAAAAAAAAAAAAAAGAAGTTTGGTGGTACTCTGAGAGGCCGGGGTGGGAGGATGGCTTGAGGTTGGGAGTTCGAGATCAGCCTGAGCAAGAGTGAGACCCCGTCTCTACTAAAAATAGAAAAATTAGCCAGGCATGAAGGTGCGTGCCTGTAGTCTCAGCTACTCTGGAGGCTGAGGCAGGAGGATCGCTTGAGCCCAGGAGTTTTAGGTTGCAGTGAGCTATGATGATGCAGAGTGAGACTCTGTCTCCAAAAAATACAAACCAACCAACAAACAAACAAAAAAGAAGTTCAATGGTGACTCTCTCCTTGCAAGCCAGAGATGATGGTAAAAGAGATGGCCCCAAAGCTTGGGGGTGATGGGACTGCCTATAAAAGTCAGGAGGTCATGATTATTGTAACAACCATCAGAGTTGGAGGCCCAGTTAAGGGAGCTTGACCTACAGAGAGTTGTGGAGATGGTTAATAGGAAAAAGCATCACTACAAGCAAAATAGATGGGCAACCAGTGAGGGTATCATCAAAGGAAGCAAGAATGTTTCAGCAGGAGGTTTAGGGTGGTTGCCCCAATAAAATGTCATAATCCCTCGCCTGGTTCCTGGGCCTGATCCAGTTTTTTGATCTTTGTGTAAGTAGAAGGGAGAACCTGTTGACTGAAGAGGAGGCTGGGTGTCTAGGAGAAAGAACCGTGAGGGCCAGTACATGCTGTGCGGATCTTCTCAGTCCTTCGCTAAAGGAGACTGATGGCCATTTGCTCAGTGTCTGCAGAAATGGCAAGAGTGAGACATGTCCATGACTGCTGGACCCAGGGTCTGAGTTGGCGCTGATACCTAGAGACCCGAGGTGTCCTTATGGCCCTCCTGTTAACATGGAGATATGTGAGGTCCAGGTAATGATAAGTGTGGTCTTGTCCAGAGTCCAGCTTACAGTGGACACATCGGGCATGTGAGACCACTCAGCAGTCATTTCTCTGGGCTCTGGATGTATAATTGGGTCGACATACTTGGCAGATGAAGTATTCCCCACGTTGGGTCCTTAACCCATGAGGTAAGAGCTGTCACAGTGGGGAAGGCCAAGTGGAAGCTTCTGAAACTGTCCTCCATGCCTTCCCTCCCCACCCTCTGCTCTCCGCCTCCCACCCTCCACCAAGATATTAAGTCAAAACAACACTACAACCTGGGGAAGGGGAGACAGACAGATATGACAGCAGTCCCCCTTATCTGCAGTTTCACTTTCAGCAGTTTCAATTACCCACAGTCAATAGCAGTCTGAAGATATTAAATGGAAAATTCCAGAAAGAAACAATTCATAAGTTTTAAATTGTGCACCAATCTGAGGAGCATGATGAAATCTTGTGTTGTCTTGCTCTGTCCAGCCCAGGATGTGAATCATCCCTTTGCCCAGGGCATCGATCCTGTCCATGCCATCTGTCTGTTACCATACAGGAGAAAACACAGTGTGTACAGGGTTTGGTACTAACTGCAGTTTCAGGCATTCCCTGGAGGTCTTGGAACATATCCTCTGCAGTTAAGGAGGGACTATTGTAATGCTATCCTTAAAGACCCAAGATGCAGGAGTGGTGGTCCATCTGGTTTCTGCAGGGGACAGACTGATAAATTTAACCAGGTGGACCCTAGAGTGTGACTGTAGGCAATTGAAAGCTCCACCAAATAGCAGCTCCAGAGACATCTGCTGTGCTGGTCTCCACTCTCTGCTAGAACAGATTACTATGGTTTTAGGTACATAGTATGCAACTATTGATTTAGTAAATGTGTTATTTTCTTTCTTTCTTTTTTTTTTTTTTGGAGACAGAGTCTCACTCTGTTGCCCGGGCTAGAGTGCTGTGGCGTCAACCTAGCTCACAGCAACCTCAAACTCCTGGGCTCAAGCAATCCTACTGCCTCAGCCTCCCGAGTAGCTGGGACTATAGGCATGTGCCACCACGCCCAGCTAATTTTTCTATATATATATTTAGCTGTTCATATAATTTCTTTCTATTTTTAGTAGAGACAGGGTCTCGCTCTTGCTCAGGCTGGTCTGGAACTCCTGAGCTCAAACAATCTGCCCACCTCGGCCTCCCCGAGTGCTAGGATTACAGGCGTGAGCCACCATGCCCGGCCGGTGTGTTAGTTTCTATCCCAGCCAGGAAAGAAGATAAAAAACCAATTCATATTCATACAGAATGAACAACATCTACATTCATAGTTTTATCCCAGGGCTTGTTAATTCTCTTGTGAATTGTCACAATATAGGCAAGGAGCTGTTTATCACCTGGACACCCACGGAACATCACACGGATCCACTGCATCGGCGTCATCATGCTGATGAGCCAGAGGCAACCGGCACCCTGGGGCCTTACAAAGACATGTGCTCCAGGGTGGGAGAGAAGCCTTATGAAGACTCACAAGCCCGCCACATCAGTAAAGGTTTTAGAGATCTAGGAGTCAGGGCATGTTGGGACATCCAATCCAAAGCAAAAGACAAATGGCTGCCTTTTGCTTCTGCCGCCATAAAGAAAGAAGCGCAGTGCCAGGTAGGCCTCTTTGAGCTCTGGACCCAGCCCCAGCTCTGAGTGGGGCCTGCAGCAGGAAAGGGCTCTGGAGTAGGTCCAGGTGCAGGGCAGGCCGTGCGACCCAGCAGCCCTTGGTGTTAGAGATGCCAGTGTGGAAACAGACGTGATGTGGAGTTCCTGGTAAGCCCGGAGGGAGAATTGCAATGTAGGCCCTGGGGTCCCGGGCCAGGCCATGCCATCCACAAGAACGAATTATACACCTTTTGAAAAACAGCTCCTATATGTTAGACATGCTAGAGACAAAACTGTTGACTGAGGAACGCCAAATGACCACGTGCCTGGAATTGCCCAGTGTGCTGGGTTCTGTTGAACTCACCAAGCCCTACAGTCCAGCAGGTCCAGCTGCAATGCTCTGTAAGATAGAAACAGTGCAGTTGGGATCTATCCCTAGTGGGACCTTAGGGCACACTTGCTGCATGAACAAGTAGCCCAGACCCCATGCCACCCCATGCCGCAGCTGCACCAGCGCCCCTCCCTCAGCTCACACCTGTGGCTCTCTGGGGGCTCTTGGACCACTTGAAAGAGGAGGAAAAAACCTGAGCCTGGTTTGTGGCAAGACTCTGCAAAGATGGGACCATCCTCCAGATACAGTACACACATGAATCAGAAACCTCTGCATGGTTTCATTGAATCAGAAAAATACATGGATCTGGGAACCAAAGGAAGGAAGCAAGGATGGTCCCATCCATTCTCGTTTCCAGTGACCCCCCGGGGGGACTTTGTACTTCCCATCCCTGCAGTCTGTGCTCCGCAAGGTTAGAGGTCCTGGTCCCAGTACTGGTGCATTCTTGCGAGAGAATGGCAAGGGTCTCACTGAACTATGAGCTACGGCTACTGCCAGGGCACTTTAGACTTCTTGTGTCCAGAAATCATCAGGGGAAAAGAGGAGCTGCCACCTCCACAGACGTAATTGGCCCTGAGCTTCAGGAGGAGGTAGCTGCTTTTGCAAAATGGGGGGATACACAATAAAATTTACAAAAATAAAATGAGGGAATATGTAGGGAACCAAGATGATCCATTTGGGACCTCTTAGTTCTCCCTTGTCCAACTGTGGCTGTGAATGGAGACGTGCAGCCAACCCCAAGGATGTGATTATCAGGAACGAGGATTTGGGTCACACTGTCTGACCTGCCAAGATGACAGGGGAGGGTGAGAGGAATGCAGAACGGATGGAGGAGGGAGATGATGGGGACTGTGGTTTGTCCCACTGACCTTTCCCTGCTAAGTCTCTCCCCACCGCGGGAAGTGAGGTCCACTGGAGGCCTGGAGAGATGCATCCTTGCGGTGCGTAGGTGATCTGTGGGGGCACAGAGGGGCATTCCTTGGACCTCCTTCAATGAAGAACTCGCCATTCAGCTGTGAGGGTGCAGCAAGGTGACGGCCTCCAGCTGCGGGGCCTGCAGGCCAAGGTCGTCTCTCTGGGCAGCTCCCAGCCAATGAGCAGGACCAGGGCACTAGGACCTGGCCATTTCTGCCCGGTGTGGGACTCTGCCAGTGTGCAGTCTGTGCTGGGGAGTTCCCCATTGATTGGTAGGACTTTTTCTGTCTTTCATCACGGTCTGAAGGCTTCTGCCTGCCAGATCCCGTCTCCTCCCCTTTGTCTTGCATGTGTTACTCGCAGTCAATCTTTCACATTCCCGATCATGTCTCGGTGCTTGCTTCAGGGAGAAAGGGTGTAAATTCCAGCGCTGCTGCTTCCTAGTTGTGTGAACCTGGACGAGTGTCTTCACTTCTTTGAGCCTCTGTCGCCTCGCTGGAAAACAGAAGCGCTGATGCCTCCTCACAGCGTTATGAGAGGGTTAAGTGAGATGCTGCCTGCAAAGTGGCTGGCACTTGTGGCCACTCCACCAACGGAGGTGACAACCTTGGCAGGCCTGCCCGCGGTAGCCAGGTCCGCTGGGCTGCCGATCGGACTCCCACACCCACTGGGGCTCCGTCTGCCCAGGCAGGGGGCCCTGGAGAAAGACGGGGCTTCTTGTCCTCTGGGTTCCACTCACAGCTCCAGCTCTGAAGTTACAGGGACTTGGACTTGAATCCTCATTCTACCGCTTTCTGTCTGTAGCGCCTTGAGTAAGTGACTTCACCTGTCTGTGCCTCAGTTTCTTTATGTGTACAGTGAGTCATTACTAGGTCTGCCACTGCTAAGGGTTACTGTGATAACTGAATGAAATGACGCGTGCAAAGTGCTTGCCGCAGTGCCTGGCACCTAGGAAGCACACGGTAAATGGCAGCTAGAGTCTTTCATTTGCTCACCCAGTACATTTCCTGAGCAGCTGCTCCCGTCTGGCCCTCTGCTGTGAACTTGGATCACAAAGAGAAAAATACAGCTCACTCACGAAGCTGGGAAGTAGACATAATGATCCATACTTCACAAACGAAGAACTTGAGGCTCAGAGAGGTGAAGTGATTTGTCCAAGGTCACAGAGCAATTCTCAAGTAGTGGAGCTGGGACTTGAACCCAGACCCAATCGCCTCTGAACCCTTACTCTGTACCAGGCAGCTTTCTGGAGCTATTAGGCCTCCGTACGTGGTAGGGGAAGATGCGGGGTATTCCTAAATTCTCGCTGCTCGGTGGCTTCCTGTTTCTTCGATACATGGACACACAGAGCAGACGACTGGTGGATATCCCGACAGCAGCATAGCAGCTTTTAGGGTCTGGGGTCACCCCAGGTAACCCTGGGCTTTCAGTGTCCTGTTTGATGGATCTGGGAAGGGAGAGGGTCATTCACAGGCCCCACTGGAAAGGCCACTCCTGCCCCATGGACAGCCTCTGGAAGTTGAAAGGGCACAGGCTTTAGGGTCAGACACACCTGGGTTCAAATCTCAGCTTCTTCACTGCCTGGTCACGGAGCTTTGGTCTCTGCACTTCCTGAAAAGGCCTCATCTTTATCATTTCTCTGATTTTTCTCTCTTTCTCTTCCTCTTCCCCTTCCCATCCATACCACAGGCCCAGCCAGAATCCTGCAGGGGCAGATTCTCTGCCAGGAGTTGCCAATGAGCTATTAAGGAAAAGTCTCCATTTCCAAGACCACCCACCCTCCCCCTGGCCGCTCACTGCCTCTCCAGGACGTCTGCCCCCTTCTGTTCTCAGAAGGAGGCCAGGCATTTGGGCACTTGATGTAAAATTCAGCAAACCTTCTGGAGTCCCTACTTTGCACCTGCTCCCCAGCTAGGCACTTTCCCACAGTAACCTCCACGACAACCCCATGAGGCAGGTCTTGTTATTATACCCAGTTGACAAGTGAGCAAACTGAGGCTCAGCAGAAGTCAGGAGGTGCAGCTGGGATTGGGCCCGGGTCTCCTCCACGCAGGCACAGCTGGGTGTGGTCACTGCCAGATCTGTGGGGACGGTGATCAGAGAACGACCCATAACTGGGAGGCTGGGAGGCCGGGGCCACAGTGAACCCAGCCTGCTCTGGCCTGTGCTGTGTGCTGGGTTAGGCATCTGGAGGAGCTCGTGGAGTCGGGGAAGTCTTGGGCAGGCCCTAGAGGCTCCTTGGAGAGTCTGGGATTACCGGAGCTCTTTGGATAGCAGCAAAGTCATGATAACAACATCAGCTGTGATTTCTTAAATCCTTACTACGTGCCAGACCTCAGTTAATCCTCCCAGCAACCCTGAGTGGGAGGAATTGTTGTCAGAGTCCCCCGCTCACGTCTGTGTGACTCCAAAGCTCACCTGCATGTCCCGGAGGGCTCTGCGTTGGGCCTCTCTTCCCGGGCCTGCCCACCAGCCCTCTCTTGTTCTAGCTCCTCAGGACTCTGCCCCCAAGCCCTGGGTTGTGGGTTGAGCGTGGAAAGGATAAGCCCTTCCCGAGTGTGGCTGAGTCCCTCCTCCCTGAAACAGTGAGACCTACAGAGGATGGAAGAGGCTTTCTGAACCTACTCAGATCAAGAGAGAAAAAAACGAGGGGTAGAGGCTGAACGTTTATACAGACAACAGAACATAACCCAGGAGCCCCTGGCCCTCTCTCAAGGAGAAAGTGCCTCAAACCAGAGAAGTAGGACAAGGCTGGCTCACAGGACGCCAAGGCCAGACTGGGCTGGAACCTGGCTGCCCCAGCTGCCTTTGCTCCATGTGAGGCCCCTCCGGGCAGAGATGGGGCCTTTCCAGGGGCCCTTCTGGGGAGGTGAGAGGTGCCAGGAGACAAAGCCAGAAAAATACTGTCTCAATTTAAGCATGGGAAAAATATGGTGCAGGGAGCTTATGACAATCCCAGGCAAAATTCCAGAAGTTCCTTTTCTAAGCAGGGATTATTGGGAGCCAAGATGGGTTCACTTAGGTCAAGGCATGACTAACTCCCCAGATTACTCTTGTAGGAAGGGTAATCAGAATGTGTCTGGGAAAAGCACCCATAGACTCGGGATTTAAAAATAGGACTGTGCTGGTTTAAGGGCTGCATGGAGGGAGAAGAGACAGAGCCCACCAGGCAGGGTCTGAGATCCACTCCACCCCGGCTCTGGATACATCAACGCTGCAGGCTTCACTTCATAGCAGGGTAGACTCGCGTGCGTGGCCAGAATTTGTCTCACGGTTTCAGCAGTGGAGGAGGGGCCTCAGGACACTCCAAAGAGGAAGATGAGGAGTCCAGAGGTGATGGATACTAATAACGTACATTTGAGAGGGGTGGCGGCATTTGTCCAATAAAGCTGCGGTCCCCAACCCCCGGGCTGAGGCCCATTACTGGTCAGTAGCCTGTTAGGAAGTGGGCCTCGCATCAGCGCACCACACCCCCACAGCACCCCACACTCCAACCCCAGTCCGTGGAAAAATTGTCTTCCGTGAAACTGGTCCCTGGTGCCAAAAAGTTTGGGGACCACCCGCAAAGCATTTAGGAGCTAGAAAGGGGTTGCAGAATTTGCCCGTGGGAAGAGAATACATGACACGAAGCTGTGCGGGTTAAGGAGGGGCTGGTTTCCTTGCAGATGCCACCAGCATCGCAGTCAATTTTGCTGTTGAGGCGTTGGAAATGCCTCTCACACATCTCTTTGAGGGTAAATGAAGGAATATGGACCAAATCTCAGGGAGGCTCAGCCTGTGCGTGCCTGTTTGCGCCCCTCAAGGAATTGATGGGTTCTGTTGGATGGAGCTTTGCCTTCTTTATGCCCCAGAGCTTCAGGCAGTGTGGCCCTTCCCCTGGCCGGTGTCTGCTCTGGGGGCGCCTATGTGGGTGGCTGGGTGCAGAGGAAGGGAATGTGTGTCTAACGTGTGAAGGGGAAATTTTGCTTGGATGTTCCCCAGTCCCAGGATTGGTCTTGCATGACCCCTGACCCGCCTGCAGGGCACGGGCACTTCTATTGGAGGCCGAGGAGTAGAGGGGTTCAAGGTGCAGGCTCTGGAGTCACACTGCTCCCTGCTCCGGGCTCAGCTGTACCATTTACTAGTCGGGTGACCTTGGGACAAGTTAGTTTAACTCTGCCTTATTTTCTTCATCTGAAAATGGGGTTAATAGTGGTGCCTAATTCATAAGATTAGAACATTGGCTTTTGTTTTTTGACCTGTGACCCTCAGTAAGAAATACATTTTACATCAAGACCTGGTGCACGCATTCCTACATGTATAAACATACATGTGTATGTAGAACTGAAAACAGTTTTCCAAATAATCCCTAACCTTAGCGCTGGTTGACGAACTATGATCTATTTTGTTCTGCTCTGTTGTATTCTTTTCTTTTTTTCTTTAATTAAGCAAATTGCTGGCTGAGGGCCATTATTGATTTTGCTACACACATGGGTCATCTCCAAATGGGTGAAGGCCTAGCTGGAGTAACACGCTCAGTTCCAAATGCTATCATTTTCTTACACATCACATTTAAAGAGAACCCTTTTGTTTTGTTTTGTTTTGTTTTCTTTTCTTTTCGAGACAGGGTCTCACTCTGTCACTCAGGCTGAAGTGCGTGATCACAGCTCACTGCAGCCCCAAACTCCTGGGCTCAAGTGATCCTCCTGCCTCAGCCTCCTGAGTAGCTGGGACCACAGGCACTCACCACCAAGCTCGGCTAATTTTTTCTTTATTTTATTTTTGGTAGAGACAGGGTGTTGCTTTGTTGCCGAGGCTGGAAAAAGAACCAGTTTCGAGGTAGAAGGTGTCCGGAAGAGAATGGCCACCATATTTCATTCAGTTGTTTTTTTCTTTTCTTTCCCTTCCCCCCACCTATCCACTCGTTCAATGATTGTTTCTTTACGCACTTATTCATTATTTATCCATTTATCATAGATTTAAGTTCCTCTTTCACTTGGAAAAGAGATTCCAGGGAAGGATCTGCTCTGTAAATCATGGGAAAGAAGAAACAGATCTGACCCTGCAGTCCTCTGAGCAGAGACACCGGATCTGTGGGTAAAAGTGCCAGGCAGGGGCAGCGGGGTCACCACAGAGGAGGTGCTTTCCAGCGGAGCACGCTGGGGCTTTCCTGCGCTGGCCCCTGGAGCATGTGATGAGGGGTGGGAGAGGGAGGCTGGAGCATGTGATGAGGGGTGGGAGAGGGAGGCGGTGGAGAGGTTTTCAGTGTTGGTTGGAGCAACGGCTAAGGCTGGTCCTTCACCCCAAGCTCCACCTTGCTACGGCGGTGGAGAGCAGACCAGGCAGTGGGGTTCCGAGCGCCCACCTTACAACCAAAGCAGCTCCATTTCTGTTTCATACAATGGGATTCTCCACATAGTTTATTTTGGAGGGTGAAAAAAAAAAAACCCAAAAAACATTCCACTGCTGCTGAAAAATTTTTTTAATCCTTAAACTAGGAGCTCATTAAATCCCTGTGAGTCTCAGAAGCAATCATTTCCAGGATTCTGGGACTCATTTTTTTCCTATAAAAACAAGTGCATTAATATGACTGCATAAGCCTTTGTTTTGCACTCTCAAATCCAGATATAATTGAGAGCAAGAGTCACAGAATTACACGTGTGGCAGGAAAGTGTTTGAGCTATTATTTAGTGTTGGTGGTTTTTGTCCTCCATTCCAAGCCAGGGGCAGTACCTTTGTGCTCCCTTGCCTCCGCCTCCGGGGTATTGCTGAAGCTGGCTGAAATCACAGGGCCCCTGTAGACAACTGGTCTTTCAGGCTTTTGATGATTGAAAGGCTGAGTTTATTGAGGGGATTGTGCTGGGACAAAGGAAAGGAGGAATGAGATGGGTGGGTGGGTGCGTTCTGGGAAGGATCCCAGAGGGTCGTGGCTGAATAGTTCCACTTAGGGGGGGCCAGACCCCTGGCACCCAGGTGCATTTGATCAGGAAGCCACAGCTGTCAGCCTCCTGGTGTATTTGGGCTTTAGAGAGGACCATTATGGACCGACGTCTACAGTGTTTCTCAAACATTAATGTGCACACGAGTCACCCGGGAATCTCGATAAAATACTGAGTCTGATTCAACAGGCCTGGGGTGGGGTCCCGAGATTCTGCATTTCTAACAAACTCCCAGGGACTCTGATATTTCTGGTCCTTAGACCACACTCTGAGTAGCAAGGAGCTAGAAGGGTCAGTTCCACACTTTTTGGGCACAACACAACACAAACCTTCCAGACTCTGGCATTCATAGAGCAGGGAGGGTCCTTCCAATAATAGCAGAACTGAAATTTCCCATCAGCACAGCATAAAGGAAAGCACCATCAGTTTTAATTTTATTTGAAAGAACATGCACATTTGAGTTTGTCATTATTACCACATAGCTGCTGCCCAGGTTAAGTGGCATCTTTACGGGAATTTGAGGGTTATTAACCCCCTCTTGCTCCAGGGTTGGATTTACTAGGTGGAATCCATCTGCTCTCCTGCCCAGGGTGAGAAATGCTCTGGGCTTTGTGTCCATTGTTTGGGATTTTGTGAGAAGCAAAGCAGGAGGGATGGGGGGGCGCTGGGGGACTTAGCGGCCTCATCTCCAGTCCCTGCTTCCCACCCCTGGCCGGGGAGGAGGGGCAGTGGCTTAAATCCCTGGACTAGCTGCTTATCTCAATTTCTTTGCCAGGAATTTTATCTGTTCCTTATCTTATCTTTGCCTGGGTACACAAAATCCACCTTTCTGTACCCCCATCTTGACCCCCACCCTAGCCTAGGATAAGAAATAAACCAAGGAGTTATGAGAACACAGGGAGCTCTCCTCTCTGCTGGGCTTTCTCTTTTACTGAGTGGAGTAGAGTCAACCCTGCTTGTTTACCTCTTCATCTGTAATGTCTTTGCTTGCTTAACGTTCTACCCGGGCATGCAATTTTGTAAAGAATACACGAAAGGTAACCATTCCCAGGCTAGCCCTCCTGGTAGGTACAGCCAACCTCAGAAAACCATTCTTAAAAGGAACTTCACCTTCCTCCCCAGAATACCTAAAATCACATTTGTAAATCCTCCTTGCTTAGAAAGTAACAGTATCTTATATTTGCAAAACACTTTATACTTTTCAAAGGGATCTAGCATTCATTAAGCATCTATTATGCCAGGGGCAGCATCTCATTCAATCCTCCCAACGCCCCCTAGGAGGAGGCACAACTACCCTTTTTCTATTTATTCATCCACAAATATTTAAGCAAATGAGCCTTCCTGGGTTAAGCAAAAACTACAGAAACAAAAGTGGGCATGCTGATTGTGAGAAAGGAAAAGTGAAGTCTGAAGGGATAGAGAGCTGAAATTCTGGCTTCCTGGGCCCGTGGGATGTCCCCGGGCTGTGTGGGGAGCTGGTGGTGGGGAGACAGCTCCTGACTTGGCTGGGTGGAGCCGCTGGAGGAATGTCTTTCCTCAGGTCTTCAGTGAATCAGTTCTCTGCAAGGTGGGTACAAGGGGTTGGGTGAGTCCCGGGATTTCGTCAGTGGCAAGAGACTGAATGTGCCGGGTCTTGTATGTGAAGAGGTGAGAGATTTAGAGGAGGCTGTGCCGAGGGCTGGAGACCGGGTGAGAAGTCTTGGGTAGTAACATTGGCGTCAGGAGTCCCGGAGCCTGGCTCCGCTCTTCCAACTATGGGCTTCTGACCAGAACCTTCCAGGCTCTAAGCCTCAGTTTACCCATCAGGAGAATGGTGTGGTTGGACAGGGTGCTCTCAAGGTGCTCTGACCTTCTGAGGTCGAGAAGGGAAATGGCTTCGTTGCCTTAGAGGCTGCGACCTGTTTTCTTTATGGGGTGTGGAGTGGGGAGGACATGTGTACAAGCACACGCATCGGGGGGCCATCCCGTGCTGGGGGCTGGAGATACAGCCATGAGTGGCACAGACATGGGTCTTAGTCCTTGCTCTCCTGGAGCTGACATGGTGTCAGGAAGGGCAGACACCGAACAAGTGATTGATTGCACAGTTAATTCTTCACTGAGGTTAGAGCAGACCGAGATGATGAGAAGGAGCCCCATGGGAAGGGCAGAAGAGAGTTCCAGGCAGAGGGAACAGCACAAAGGCCATTGGTAGGAGCAAGACTGCTGTGTTTGAGGGACAGAGGAAGCCTGTGTGGCCCAACAGGGAGAGGAGCAGGATGAGCAGTGATACCGGGTTCACAGTCTGGCTTAGGCGCAGGGTCCTGTTTGGAGGCAAGAGACCGGACTAGGTGACCCTCTGTTTCTTCCTCCTTGTGTAGAGAAGACACACACACATGCATGCACACACACACACACAAACACACACACACACACTCTCGTTGGGAGCCTTGGATATAGCCAGGTAGGGGCTGCTGTTCTTCAGCTCAAGCTTTGTGGCAGATCATTCAAGCCAGGAAAAACTCTGTTCTTCTCCCCCCACTCTCACCGGTGAGGGGACCTTGGGGTCTCGCCCAAAGAAAGGAAGCCCTGCTTCCTGGTTTATGTTGAGATGGGAAAGACTTGCCCAAGAACAATGGCGTTTTTGCAAAACACCACTTTGTTCTGGTGAGACCAGGAGGGGGTTTCCTTCGGGACCTAGCCTGGTCCCACTGCCCCAGACCTGCCAACCACAACAGCCACATGGCGTTCTCTCTTGGGCCAACCTTTCATCTGAGATACTTGCTCACGCACAGCCCTGACTGGCTTAACCCTTTGGGCCCCACCCTGCCCAAGCAGAAGTGGCACATGAAGAGTTCCCTGGAGACCCCAGGACGTGCTGGCCAGGGCAGTCAAGGCTGATGGGACGGGGGAACCAATCAGACCTGACATTCTGTTTTTCCATTTGAAAGGATCTTCTGGAAAAACGGCTCAGATCTATCCTGGGAGTGTCTCAGTTCAAAAAAATCTGTAATGCACCGGAGTCAGAAGGTCAGACTTTTCTGGGTGGGAAAATTAAGGTGGAGAAAGAAAAAGTGAGCTTCTCAAGGCCACACATAGAGTTCGTTGTGGAACCATGGCCAGGATCCAGGGCTCTGACTCCCAGCTTTTAAACATGTAGGTGTAAACCACTTACAATGAGGCCACAAACACAATGGTAAGAAACATCCTTCAAAAGCATGTTCTAAGCACGTGCTTGCAGAGTTCTCTGTTTGGAAACAGCTCAGTGCGCTGTAATAAAGCAACACACAGTGCATCTCTAAAGGAGCATATGTTTTTTCCACATGCTCTTTTGCTCTAGAGGAGGTTAAAGTTTGGGGAGCTACGAGAAGAAGGTTGGAGAAGCAGGCAAATCCACAAGGGCCCACGGTGTCTGGAAGGAGGTGGGAAGGAGAAGGGAGTATGGTGTTGGGAGCTGGGCTCGTTGGTGTCACAGGCAGCAGGGGGTGACTCCCGTAACCACTCCCGTGTTTTTCAGGCATGCACGGCTGTTCCTCTGTGAATCGATAAATGGATCAATATAGTGAAACTATCGTGTCTGTTCAAAAGGGGACTTAATAGAACTCGAGAGGGCATATCATCATACCGTCAGAACAGTGAGTTAGAAGTGTTGTTTTCACATTCTGCCTGGCACAGAAACAGGCACAGGGAAGCAGTAGAAAGTTTCTCACTGTAATGAAGAGGAATGGTAGTGGTGACAGTGTTGAGGGTGGTGGAGGTATTGGTAGCAACTACGTGGTGGTTAGAGTGATGGTGGTGTTGCTTGTAGTTATGGTGATGTTGGTCTTGGTTGCAGCTATGGTGGTAGTGACGCTGATGGCGATGCTTAGTGTGTTGGCGGTAGCCATGGTAAGGATGGAAGCCATGCTGGTGGTGATGGACAGTGACAATGGTGGTGGTATATTGACTATGGTAGTGGACATGGTGGTAGTGATGGTGGGGACATGATGCAATTGGCAGGAGTGATGGTGGTGTTGGTGTTGCAAATGATGGTCATAGTTTGGGTGGTAAAATGACAGCTGTTTCTCGAGATGGTGACAATGATGGTGGGGTTGGTATAAGGACGATGTAGGTGTTTTTGGTCAAAATGATCTTAATGATGCTTTGTCTTGGCAGTGATGATGGCAGTATTGATGCCAGTACTAGTGACAGTAATGTTTCTCATGGTATTGGTGACACCTGCCTGTCTTAGTTGGTGGCATTGATGGAAGTTGCCTTGCTATCATGGCTGACAGTAGTGGCACCATGGCGGTGGTCACAGCGATAATGGCAGTAACAGGGACGGTGGGAAGTCCATGGTGGTGGCAGTGGTGGAGACAGAGATGATGACCAGGATGGTGAGGGTGACACTGAGAGTGGGACCCCCACTCTCAGTTCTGGCAGTGACCCCTAGATTACATGAGCTGAGCACAGGCTCTCCTCTCGAGCTGACAGTGTGCTGGACGTGGGGAAAACGGCTCACCACATCCCCGCAAAGCCCTCCTTCCTACTTGCTGCATTCCTGGTGAGGGTCAGTTCTCGGGGCAGGAGGAGATGCCTGTTATCTGGGGGCCAGTGGGGCTGGTGCTGAGAAACAGGTCTGTTGCCGGGAGAGTGGACTGAGCGAGGCTCCGGACTGCTGAGCTGGAGGGTGCTCTGGGGGCAGGTCAGCGGGAATGAGGCACGTGAGGGCATGCCGATGGGGGGGCGCGCTGGGCTGGGTTGGCAGGGAGGCAGTGGTGGCCGGCGTGCAGGGGCTCACGTAGCTGGCAGAGCAAGGGCTGTACTTCCTGCTGACTCAGCAGAGCAGGCGGGAACTGATTCTCTTGTACTAATGTGTCTTCTCCCCGGGATTAGCTCACACAGCTCTGGCTGGGAAAGGGGGAGGGAGGCGGCCGCTCCCACCTCCCCAGGCTTAGGGGCCCACGGTGGGGAAGGATCAAGCAGACCACGGGGCCCCAGCAGGGCCAGTGGCTGACCCCATGTATCCTCGATCTCATTCTCAGTGGGTCCCCATTTTGCTGGCAGGGAACCAGGCTCCCCAAGTATCAGGGGATCCAGCTGCCCTACCCCCACCGAGCCGAGCCGTTCCACCTGGCTGGTTTACCCTGGCCAGCTCTGCTTCACAGAAGGCAGCACAGCCCGGGGGAGAAGGGAGTAAACGCGAGTCAGTCTGTCTCACAGCAATTTCCAGGTCTCCCACCGTGCGGATCTGCATCTTGGTCCCTCATTTGTGAGATGGGGACAGTGACTGCTGTTCATAGGCCATTGCGAGAGTAGACGAGTTCAGGCACACCAAGTGCTTGACGAGGGCCTGGCGTTCACAGGTGTTTGCTATTATTGTTACTATGGAGTGTTGAATAACTTTAAGCAAGACTCTAAAACTCTCTGAGCCTCAGTTTTCTCACCAGTAAAATGGGGATAATTCTTAATGTGCATACTTGGTACGAGAATTGAAAGGGATTAAATGGATAAAAGCCCCCTGTACAGAGTAATGCATCAGTTGTTACTGTCCTTGTTGCTGTCAGCAGAGGGGCCACCCTCAGTATCCTTCCTGGAGCAGGAGCTTGAGGGCCATTTAGGGGTGTGGATTCTTAGAGTGCTGTCACCGTATGATTCCAAGGTCTTGTGACAGGCCCCCAGCTGCCTCTTGACAATGGAAGCAACTCCTCATGAGTGAAAGATCAAAGGAGAACAGCAGTCCAGTGTTTAGCCCCTTGCTCGCTTCCCCTGTCCCACCCCAGGACTGATGGCCTGGATAGGGGTAGAGAAAGGCCGAGAATGTTCTGGGAGAAACCTCCCATACCGAGACTTCCGTGGAATCCTTTTTTCCATTCCTTCATCTCTAGCTTCCACTTTTTCTCTCCTCTTTCCCTTTCCTTTTTATAATTTTTTTTTCTTTTTTAAAAAAGCCTATACAGCACCCAGTATTCCCAGATGGTCTCCCATCCAAATACTAACCAGGCCTGACACTGCTTAGCTTCCAATATCAGATGAGGTCAGGTGTGCTCAGGGTGGTATGGCATAGACTTTCCCTCTCCTGTTTTCACATTCATTTATTCATTCATTTACAGGACACGGAAGTCATGGGGTCTGCCTCGGAGAAGCTCCAGAATATGGTTCAGCCCCCAATCGGGGTTTCACGGAGACATTCTGTGCCTGCATGCGACAGGTGGGGACAGTGGCACATCAAATGAAAATTCTACTTTTCTTTGTTTTAAGGAAAACTATCAACGATGATGCTATTTCATACCATAAAATCAGCATTTAAATGAAAGCATGACTGTATAACTAGTTGATCCCCTCAACTGTAAAAGAGATCAAAACTGTACCCTTTCACAGGCTTGATGGTTTCGTTTCTGTTTGGACTTGAGGTGCAGAGTTGAGTTGCTCACATGCCCCTTTGCTAGTGTAATTTTTCCCCTTCTTCCCAGATTCTCATTCCCATTCCTTACTCCTTTGCTCACTCTAGGAATCCACGCCAACATGTTTTAAAATGTCTGCAAAATGTGTTTGTCTTCATAAAATATGCATTTGGAGGGGTTTAATTTACAAAAATGGCATTGTGCTGTAAATCTTTCTTGTCCCTCTTTTCTTGCTCATGATTTTCAGACCCTTCTGTGTGACTGTAAGAGGACTGAGCTGTTCCCCTTGCTGCTGCATGGTGCTGGATCGTGAGCATCCAGTGTGCGTCATCCCTTCCTCCCCGGGTAACAGCCACATCCCCACCACAGCCCTCCACTCTGACCCTGCCCAAAGTCCCGACTCAGTGAAGTCAGCTGTGGTGACCAGCACGTTAGTATTCTATATATTAGTACTGTAAGCTACATCGTTTCCGGAACAGTTGGTAATTGGTTGCACAAGTGCTTCTTGTTTGTACCTCATTGTGACGTAGCACAATTTCCTCCCCACACACCACCAATGTTCATTGTGACCCATGTCAAAAGTTGGGTACAGGATTCAAGAGACGGGTATTACAAGGCCCCACGTCCTGGAGGAACCCACAGTCTAGGGAACTAGTTCAGGACAGGGTTGGGTCACAAAGGAGTCAGTGACTCAACTGACTCTTCCTGATGGGGGGCAGCAGGGGCTTTCCAAGGGCAGAGCCACCTGAGCAGGACTTTAACAGATGAACAGGAGCTCACCGGGTGGACAGCAGGGAGGAAGGAGTGGGGTGGAGATGCTCCACATAGAGGGAGCACCATATGCAAAGCGTCAGAAGCACATAGTGGGCTGGGCGCAGTGGCTCACGCCTGCAATCCCAGGACTTTGGGAAGCTGAGGTGGGAGGATCCCTTGAGTCCAGGAGTTCGAGATCAGCCTGGGCAACATAGTGAGATCCCATCTCTATTAAAAAAAAAGAAAAAAAGAAAAAAAAAAGTAGCATATAGCAGCTTAGCATGCTTAGGAAATGTAATGATTTTGTTATGGCTGAAGCAAAAGGTATGAAAGCAAAGGGGCAAGAGACGACAGCCAGCATTGGTTGAGTTCTTATCATGTGCCAGGCGCTGTTCTAAGTGATTAAGTACTGAACCTCTTTTAAGCCACCTGACAACCCTAGCAGGGCGCTGTCATTATTCCCATTCCACAGGAAAGGAAACAGAGGCCCACAGAGGTTAGAAACTTCTTCACAGTCACACAGCGCAGAAATGAGGTGCCCAGAACTGCATCAGGCTGCTTGAGTTCCTCATCATGATAACAAGACCTCCAAAAGAGGAGGAAGGTGAGGTTAGAGGTGAGATTGCAGAAGACCTTAAATGCCAGCTGAGTGGCAAGGAAGAAAGCAACAGGAGGCCCTGAATAAGAGCCTGGGTGCCACTGAGTGACAGAGTGCAAGACCACGAGCATGCATGTGCTGCAAGTGTCGTGTGTGGGTGCGTGCGTGGGCGTGCTTGAGTGCATGTGAGTGTGCAGGGTGCACGTGTCTGTGTCACTGGGTAGGACCCATGTGTCTTTGTGAGACTGGGTGAGTGTGTGTGTGAATGAGAGACTCTTTGGCTGTGCACAGGCCCGAGCGTATGTCCCTGTGGGGGTGAGTGTGGGCCTTGGTGTTCCTGCCACCACGGGGTTCCAGGGAAGCTGTCAGAGCCCATCAGCCCGGCCTGGTGTGAGAGGCCTGGTCTTGGCTTCAGAAGCTAGATGGACACACATCAAAGGCAGCTGAGCTGGGGCCAGTGGGGCAGAATAATTTAATGAGGCTCCAGAGGGAGGCTGCTGCTGGTCGGGGCAAGAAGTGTGCCCGTTCCTGCCCAGGGCAGCTCCCAGGCTCCCCAGCCAGCATCTGGGATCCGCATGTGTGTTGGGGAGGGGGGAAACCTGTGTTGGGTGCCTGGCCATGACTCCTTCCTGCTCCACGCAATGGGAGAGTTGCATCTGGACCCAGGGATGCCCCACCCCTGCCTGGACACCAATCTAGTCCCCAGGTGTCCCAGGGAACTTCAAAGGAATCAAGACAGAAAGCCAGGCACTTTCATCCCTAAAGCCATCCTGGCATTTCCATGAGATGGAGCACACAGACAATCATTCCTAGATCAACTAGTCCAACCCCTCGCCTTACAGAGGAGAGACTGAGACCAGAGTGGAGCAGGGAATTCCCTAAGGTCACCCAGCAAAATTGAGGCTGGACCAGCCTTAGAATCAGGAACTTCTGAGTCCAAGTCCAGTGACTTTTCCACACCTTTACCCCAGGACCAACCCACACATAAACTAGCAAGGTGCAAGGCTGTGGATTTGGCAGCTCCGCCTCTATGACCTGGCCACTCCCCTCCTCCCAGGTCACCCAGCCCTGCAGAATGGAGGCTGCTCCCTTAGAGCCCATGGCCAGAGCGGCTTTGTGAGGCCAGCCAGGGACAGGACTGACAGAGTGTCCCTCATTCTCCCCCTAGACAGAGAGAGAGAGAGAGAGAGAGAGAGAGAGGGAGAGAGTGTGTGTCCTTGTGTGGGGGCCTCAGGTCAGAGAGAGAAATGTGGGGGGACTGATCTAGTCTGTGTTTCTAAGACGTGGGTAGAAAAAGGAGGATTTTTGATCACAGGTGGGAGAAGGGGGTGAGGGTGAAGAGTCGTGTGAGGACAGAGTGACAGGAAGCAGTTCTGAGGGGGCACAACAAAATGTTGTCCTGGTCCTCAGTGTCTTGGGCAGCACACACACAGTCCTGTCATGTCCAAAAGTGACAGTGTGAAAGCTTTGTCCTGGGAGTCTCCCATGACAAATGCCCATTTGTGTCAAGAACCTTCCATGCTCTTGGGCTCACCTACAGAGTCAGGTTCAAGCTCCTTAGGAAGTGAGGCTTCCTCTGGAGTCCAAGGTCTAGGGTTTGGAGTCCAGAACCTGCAGTTGCAAATTCAGGGTCTACTGCTGAACACAGTCCATAATTCAGTGTTTTTGGCTGCCACAGGATTGGCGAATATTTTTGAACGTAAAAGCATTAGACAGAGCATGAACTCTCCTGTTAGACACAAGCCCCACTACTCCCTATTGCCTCCCACTAGACCTTTTCTCTCATCTACATCATCTACTGGCACCTGAAAGCACTTGAATTTGGGACCCCTGAGCCTGAGCTCCTGGAGAGACCAGGCTCACTTATCTTACATACCATAATCTAGCACATGGTAGGTGAGTGATAAATGTTTGTTCAGTGGCTGGCTCTAACTGGCCTCGTCTCCTGTGCCTTCAGCCTACCCTGCACTTCAGTCCACACTTAAGCTGTTCTCTGTTCCCTGAAACAATGTTCCCTCTGCCTGGAGGGCCTTTGGGTGAACTCCTACGCACCGCTCCACCCAGGACCCAGCTCAAGCGGCTCCACCTCTGGTCCAACTTGCCGCTCCCTGCCCGGTGCTCATCTGTTGGAAGACACTGACAGCTTTCACTGTTCATGGACTAGGTTTTGAGGTTAGTTTGCATTTGGTATGTACATAGTGTTTCGGTCACTGAGAAAGACTCAATTGACATGGCTCAAAGTGTCATCCACCCTGAGTTAGTGGGCGCACAACTTTGGTAAATCCCATTAGCAGCTCGAGGTGCTCTGCCCCCAAATCTGGCACCTTGATCCTCATTTTCAGTGGGTGTAGGAAGAGGCCCCATGACTCAGGGTCTGGCCCACTGAGGGAGGAGAGTCCCCGACAGGTCTCCAGGCAGAAGACAAATATTAGGAACAAGCTGGGACCAGCGCTGCTGCCAGCCTGGGCCAGACACCCTTGGCCCATGACTTGGCACTTTCCGGGGCTACCTGCTGGGCTTGGCCAAGGCGATGTGGGGCGAGTTGCCTGGGCCTGTGGGAAGCTGCTGGCAGAGCATGCTCCCCAGGGCTGCAGACAGCAATGCCAGGGTGCACCCACGCAATGCCACGCTGGTTCCAGGGCACCCCCTCTTAAAGGCTCCGTGTGTAGTTCCCACCCAGGGTCCAGACTTAGCTGTGCAGGGTCCCCAATTAGGGTCAACTTATCTCTCTGCACTAGGAGGGTGGGTACATGTGAGTGCAGGAGCGAGGGAACATGGGTGGTGTGTGTGTCTGTGTGTGTGTGTGTCTGTGAGAGAGAGAGAGTAGCTATGTGAGCGTAAGGATTGTGTGTGAATGAGTGTACACAAATGTGCATGGTGTGTGTATGTGATGCCCGCGTCTGTGCCTGTGTGTGATGAGTGCATGTGTGCAATGACATGTGTGCAGACACACAAACACAAGTGGGTATGTGTATGAAGGGAGGATGTCTGTGGGTGCAGGTGTATGTGTGTGCTCACAGGCTTGTATGTAAGAGTCTGTGGGTAAACTGTGACATGTGCATGTGTATACATATGACTCTATGTGGAAACAAAGGTGTGAATTCTAGTCCTGGTTTACCCACTCCATAACTGTTGAAAATACAAACAAATCCCTTCCCCTCCCTTTTTCTGTAAAATAGAATAGACAGGACGAGGCGATCTCTTAAGTCCCTTTCTAGGGGCTGAGCACAAGGGTGAAAGCTGTGCACACGCCTGTGTGTGAGCAGCAGGGTGGAGCTGTGGAAAGCGCATGGCTCTGCACTCCCATTGCACACCTAGCGTCTCTGTGCTCTCAGATTTGCCCCTTCCCTCTCCTAGCCTCAGTTTCCTCCCCTGCCAGATGGGGCCAATGATTCCTACAAGGCTGCTTTAAGGGCTAAGAAATATTGTTTGCAAGTGCCTGTCCCAGAATCTGGCACGTCCCTTGCTGCTTGGGGTGTGTGTGCGCATGCGTGCACGTGAACCCATGTGCACATACATGGGCACTCGTGCACATGTCTGACTGCTGGTTGGTCTAGAGAACAGTATAACTACTCTGGATAACTTCTGTCCTCTGGGGTTTCTGATTTCTGTCTGTGCTGGGGACACGGCCACCCAGGAGAGGTGGAATTGGGCAGACAGTTTCCCAGCTACCTGCCTGGACCCAGGTGGTCCTGAAGACTCCCTGCTGCCCCAGACTGGCCGTCACATGGGTGCAGCAGCCTGGAAAGGAGGATTGGAGTGGGCAGGAGACAGGCTTTCAAATCCGATTAGTGCCCACCCGCCATCCGGGGTATTAGAGACTAAAGAGATTCTCCTTCTTAGAGGGTCAACTGTGAGCCTGGGATGGTGGCTGAGCCAAGCAGGGGGCCCCGTGCCCACCTAGGATGGGGATTCAGAGTGGGAGCCGGGAGCAGACAGGGCCCCGACCTCAGGCAGTGCCCAGGGGATGGGGAGAACCAGACAGTAAGGCTGGATCTGTGCTGCCTGCGGCCTCAGGGCAGGAATGGCTCAAACTCTGGCCCTGGATAAAGGGAGGGGAAAGGAAGATTTTCTAGAAGGGGAGGGACTCCAGGGACTGGTAGAGACTGGGGAGGGAAAAGAGGCAAGGACTTTCTAGGTAGGAAGGTCAATGTGGGCAAATTGGAAAGGCTGAAATGAATGGCGTGCATGTGTGTGTTCTAGGGAGAGGGTGGTATGGGGGCCTTGGAGAATATCAAACCCAATTCTTGTGTTTTACTGATGAGGAAACTGGGGCTAGAGAAGGGAAGGGACATGCCTCCAACCAGAGCAAGGTCATGACTGATTCCCAGCTCAAGCCTAGGGTCTGTCTCCAATTCCTGGGTCCTAGAGAGGAGTGTCAAGCTGAGCTGCCATGGTCCTCCCCTTTGCTGTCCCCATAGGGGTCTTGATGAGCCAGGGTAGGGGCTTAGCAGTGATGTCTGCCTGGGGCGGGACACTCTGTCCCTCTCCAGGGGTCCCAAACAAGCCTGGAGAGGCTGCTCTCGCCTGGACCTGACCCACCAGGGCAGGCCCCAAACCCAGACTCTGGACGCCCAGAGAAGAACCCAACAGTGGACTTAAGTGCCAGATGGGCTCCGACACCCAGACTAGAGAAACCACCCACAACCTGACCTAGAGAGGAACACAACGCCTGGACTCAACACAGAAAAGACCCCAACACGTGGACCAGATACACCCAGACAGGCTTCCATTGCAAACTAGCGGGCGACCCCTACAGCTCCACCCAGAAACTCAGGGTAGCGCCCAATGTCCAGGTGAGAACAGCCAGGGAGGGTCCCAACGCCCAAATCCTGAACACTGAGAGAGGATCCTAACACCTGGACCAGATACACCTGGATTGGCTTCCAACCCAGACCCAGAGCACCCAGAGCTGCAGGTGCCACCGCTGGGGATGGACTCATCCCCACCCATCCTCAGTTGCGCTCACCCTGAGGGGTCTCCCAAGTTACAGGGCTTTTCTGGAGAAATCTTTGATGCCTGGCATTGGGGAAGGGGACAGGAAAGAGGAAGAGGTCCAGCTTGGGGCCGGGGTGGGCGCGGGCAGGCGGGGCAGCTGGGGGGGAAGCTGTGAGCCTCAGAGGCCCTGCAGTCCCCAGTCACTCACCCCCAAACAGCCCGCGGAGCACTGGGCGCGGGGCCAGGAAATCCGGCGCTGGCCCTTGAAGCGGACCCAGGTCGGGCGGGGGCAGCGGGGAGGGTTGGGCCCTGGCACTGCGCTGCCTGCCGTGCAACGTGACCGCGCTGCCTGGGTCCCCACCGGGACAAGGCGGCCTCTGTGCCGACCCAGCTGATTCCTGTGGGGCGCAAATCCCTTCCGGCTGACAGTGATGGCTGGGGCTAGGCGGCTGGGAACCTGCAGAGGGGCTGGGGGCCAGGGGGCCTGGAAGAGAGGAGCCCAGGCTGGTGGCTGTCCTTCTCCCCGCTAGAGGCCATCTGCTCTGTGCGGGGCATTTCAACACCGCAAGGTAGCAAGGGTTACCATTTCCCAGACAGGAAACTGAGGCTAGGAGAGGTTGAATCATTAGCCCAAGTTGTACAACCCCTTTCTTGGTGAAAGACAGGATTCTAAATACTGTCCATAATACACTAGTCCTATGAATTGTTGAGAGGTGGGTGGCATTAATATTCCCAACTTGTAAATGAGGGATCTGGGGCTCAAAGAGTTGAAGCCACCTGCCCCAGGTCCGAAGACAAGTAGGGAATGAGGCTGGGACTGGAGCCCACAGCTGCCCACTCCAAACATGGGGGGTCACGCACTCACAGTCACCTAGCCAGACCTAGTGACCCACTGAACATCTAGCGGGAGGCTCTGCGGCAGACATAAGTCACAGGGTCCCTCTGCTCTTGTGTCTGGTTTGTTCAATGTGGTGGATTCAGTGAATGTGTTCAGTTCATCTCTTGGAGGATGGAGGAGATGAAATGAGGTTGGAGCTGTCAGGTGGTGTGGAAAGGGGACTGGAAGAGTACTGAGTCAGGGAAATGAGTTTCTAGAAGCCCCTCTGCTCTGCTCCTGCAGCTGGGGTCGAAGCCGGAACCCCAGAGGCTGGAGAAAGGGCCATGGGGGTGGGAGGTGGGGTGATCTGGGGCTCAGCCTCACCCTGGCTTCCCAGGGAACTGGGTGGGAATTGTCCGGTGAATTCTTTGGAATTAAAAAATGGCATCTTCTCAGTGCAGAGGGAGCTTGAGTGGCTCCTGGGTTTTCTCTAGCTTCTGTCGGGCCTCCCAGGATTGGGGCAGCTCAGGACTCTTTTCCCATTACTTGATAATGTTTGACCTACACAGGGTGTGCGGGAGGAGGGAGATGGCGGGGGCTTGGGGAGGTGGTGGTCTGCTGAGTGTGCATGTGACCTCCAGGTGTGAATGTGCCTGTGTGTGTCTGTGCACAGGATGACTATGTCTGTGATTTGCGTGTGCCTCTGAGTGTGGGTCTGTGATGTCTCTGGCGGTGTGGAGTGAGTGTGTTGTATCTGTGGGTGCTGTTTGTGTCCGAGCACCTTGGCCTTATCCGGATCTGTGTTCTCTCTCTGGGTCTGCGCATTGCGGCTGAACCTGCATCTGTGAGTCTTTGTGTGTGTTTGGGCCTCTGCCCCTATTCCCTCAACCCCTCCCACCCTCAAAGGGCCCTGAATGCCATTTTGCTGCCTGACTGTGCACAGGAATGTAAGGGGCCAGGGGAGAGGGGAGCACGTGTCCTGGGCTGCTGCCTGCCGGTGATGGAAAACTACTGAGGCCTCCTGGGGCCGGGCAGGCTCTGCAGCTTTTGTGCTGCAAGCTCCTCCCACCCCTCTCTGCGGGGCCGGGGACCTGCTGAGATGGGTTCTCCATTAAACAGAGCACAGCCTCCCTGCCACCACTCCCCAGATGGTTTGCCAGTCCTCTGGGGGAAAAGTGAGGGGGTGGGATTATGTTTTCTCTGAAGTCCTTCCCAGCCCTGACATTTTTTCCATTCTGTGAATGTTTAAAGGGATTCCAAAAATAGGCAATTTCACCTCCATTTGGGGCATTATGAAATTATAGGGTCTTGGGCTGTTAGAGCAAGAAGTGTTCCTAAAGATGATCTGTCCATCTTACAGATGGGAAACCTGAGGCCCAGAGTTGAGGGGTTCACATCCCCCAGTGACCTTCTGGAAGAGCAAGGACTGTGTTCTCAGCTCTGCCATCTCCCAGTGGCCACAGGCCTGTCCCCCATCATGGCTGAGTGCCCTGCTCTGCGTGGAGCAAGAGGCATTTGTGATGCCTTGAAAGATGGGAGCATTTGGACACGTGGAGGTGGGGTTGAGCCGACAGGTGCTCCAAGTGGCAAGAAGACCTGGGTTAAGGTCTGGAAGTGGGCAGGTGAGGTGTGCAGTCAGCGTGGAGGGGGGGAGGGGACCAGTTAGGCATCTTGGGTGATAAGAACGAAAAGGTATGCCCGCACTATGCATACAGCAGGGTCCTGAGAAGCCAGGTGGAAGGGTTTGGGCTTTATCCTGTTGGTGACTGTGGTAAAGACGCAGAACTGTGATGTAGCAGAGTGGTTAAGGGCAGGTGCTTTGCAGGCAGATGAGACTGTCTGTATTCAAATCCTGGCTCCAAGACTTTGCTAACTGTATCATTAACCATGTAACCCTGAGCAGGTTACTCAAACTCTCTCTACCTCACTTTTCTGCTCTTTGAAATGGAGGTAATAATAGAAATTCCCTCACAGGGTTGTTGTGGGGAATAAATGAATAGATGAGAATTCAGGTAAAGCCCTCGATGCCTGACACACGGTCAGTGCCCAGTGATAGTTGGGATGATCCTCAACCCACATTTTAGGCTAACCTGGAGGGGAAGCACGCTGGTGGGGAGACCAGTGGGAATCATGAGAATCATGCGGGTGACAGGGGTGGAGGTCCCTGAGGACGTCCCCTGCATGAACAGGGATCTGAATGGAGTCCTCAGAAGGGCCTGGGCTCTGCAGGAAGGGGGCAGACACCTCCCACTGAGTGGCTGTGGGTTTGGGCCCTGGATGCCCGACTCCTGGGAAGCCATTTCCGGAGGGGACCAAGAAGGAGTATTGGTGGGCTGGGCGAGGAGACATAGAGAAGGGGCTCAGCTCCTGACGAGCGGGGTGTATCATCAGGTTGGGGCTCAGGGGAGAGGTCTGGGTTGGACTGAGGAGTGTGGGCCACTCCTGCTCGTGGTGCTGGAGGTGGGCAGTTTGGGTGAGGTCATCCAAGCAAGACTAAAGATGGGGCAGAGGGGCCCGCAACCTGGGAGCCCCTCCTGAGAAGGCCACAGGGGCTGAGAGAGCCCGGGTGAGCTACGGTCAGAGGGGTGAGGGAAGAGTGTGCTTCCAGAAGGAGGGAACAATCCAGAGAGTGCACGCTGGAGAAACAGCAGGGACTTAGAGAGAGGGGAGGAAGGAAGACGGGAAAGACAGCACAGAGGCCACTGGCTATGGCAACGAGGAGGCCACCTCTGTGGAATCCAGTTTGCAGAAGAGGGGACAAAACCCAGGCTGTGGCTAGGTGAGGGATTAATTAACAGGGCCAGGGAAGTGGAGCTAGAGGCAGGCATTCCACGATTGCCCAGAAACTTGGCTGGGGAGGAGGGTCAACGACTTGAGGCAGCCAGACAGGGGTGATTCTGAGCTTTGCGGTGAGCTCAGGGGGGTTAAGTAGCTTGTGCAAAATCACAGTAAATTATTGGGGGAGCATAGCCCAAGGTCCCTGACTCTTAATGTGATTTTCTAAACAAACAATTGAAATAGTGTACTACACACACATGCACACACAGATATTTGTTCTGATCATAGAAGTAAAACATGTTCATTGGAGAAATCTAGAAACACGCACAAAAGTGTAAGGGGAATATACAAAAGTCACCCGGAATTCCACTACACAGAGAGGAGAATTTTTCCCACTGCGTGTCATGACCTTCCACTTTTTCCCTCTGCCGATATATGTAAGTACATACTGGCATCATGCGGTACCTATTGTTTTGTAAATCCCTTGTTTCATTTAGCAACATATCACGAATACTTTTCCATGGTAATACATATTTCTTGAGAATTTTCTTTCTCTTTTAGCTCACAGCCTAGGCAGGGAGGCAAGGTGCACAGACGGGACCCTGCGGCACGCAGTCAAGAGTAGGATAATGAGGCGGCGGGGACAGTGGCTGGATGCCTGGACTGGGGGCACAGTGCGCTGGCTCTGTGGCTCCCGAAATGGCCACTGATTTGCTGCGTGGCCTTGGGCAAGACATTTGCCCTCTGTGAGTCTCAGAACCCCTGAATCGCAAAAGGGTTATGCATGAGTCTCTTAAGGCCAGCTGCCATCACTGTAAGATGGTTCAGGAAGAGTCTCAGAAAATGAAACTGCATTGCCACCACGATTCCTCCGAGAAATGCCTGCCCGCCTGCCAGGACGGGTGAGAATCAAAGTAGATTAATTATTATGATGCCTAAGGACAACTAATATTTGGACACTGTTGTGCTTATTCTTACTATCTCACTTCATTATTCGTTCTATGGGGTATGTACTATTCCTGTTCCCTATTTTGCAGATAAAGAAGCCATGGCTTGCAGAGATGAAGTCACTTGTTCAAGGTCATAAGTAGTAAGTGGTAGAGCTGGGATTCAAGCCCAGGTCTCCCTGCTACCAAAGCCGTGAATCTTTGCACTGATGTGTCATGCCTGGAGAGGAGAGGGAAAGGGACAGGGGAGGATCAGGAGGGGACCCTTTCACTCTTGGCTCAGTTGTTATTGGCCCACATATTGTCATCTGTGGGGAGTTGCCGCCCTCTGGTGTTCTATGTGTGACATGTCCTGGAAGGCAGGCCAGTGAGCCATCTGCCTGCCCAAGAGAAGCGGGTACAATATAGTGCTGGTATAATTTGGGGATTGTAATCTACCCAAATGCCCCAATCTTCAGAGTCCAAGTATTTGTTTTAAAAATCAGCATTATAACTTGAATTATATTCAAAATGCAAGGCTATGAATTTAACTTATATGTAATTTGGTCAACCACAGAAAGAGATTCTGGTTTTCAGAAATTCAAACTTTGTACTATAAGAAATAAGGGGTTCCCACAAGGCAGTCATGCTTCCTGGCTTTCTACCCACGTCGTCAGCTGAGAAATTAAAGCTCTGACCGTGCCGTATTCTTTCCCCAAGTTCTCCAGCACACTCGGAAGCAGCCAGCCCGTCCCACAGTGCCTGCAGTTTTAATTTCTACTGTAGCTACTTGGTCTTCCAAAGCCTTGCCTGCTATAGGCCTGTGATTATAGCCAACTGTAGGTAATAATTTAAGTAACTGCGTTGCCACTGCATGCATGGGCTAGCGAGTCCCCTTTTCCAACATGGATATAAGTGCCACTTATCATGCGACGGTATGAACAGATCTGAGTGACGCAAAGTCTGGATTGCATCCAACCCAGCTGATGTGCCTCCCTAGATTTGCTCATGTTCCCTGCTCCAGGCCCCACGCTCTTGTCCGATGGACAGCCCTGTCCCCCACTGCCACGCCTCACCTCACCTCCCGGCACTACCAGGCCACGTTTCAGGGTCTGGTGTTCTGGACACACTGTTGGCGCCATTGCTCTGCATAACCAGGTGGCTGCCCCTGCTGTCTTGTGAAATCGCGGCCCATTTGGTGACGCACCATCCTGTATTTGCTTTCTTTCTCCCCTTCTCCACTTCTCTTTTGCCCTCAGTCTTGCTGCCCTGGGATTGAACCTTCCCAGAAAGATTTAACATGGAAACTTCGCCTCAGGTTCTGTGCTACGGGGGACCTGGGCCAGGACAGGAGAATTCCAGAAATGCAGCGACTGGGCCAAAGGTGATTTTTTGTTTTTGTTTTTGGTTATTGTTGTTGAAAGCCACAGGAATGGTTTAAGATAAAAAGGAGAGAGAAGATTTTTTAGAGGAATATAATTCAAAGAATCCATGAAAACACAGAGCAAGCCCATAGAACAGATAGGAACCAGGGGCAATCTGCTGGTCTGCGTAATAGAACTGCTGGATGGTATCTGTGGTACAGGTTGGGCGTCTCTAATCTGAAAATCTGAAATCCAAAATACTCCAAAATCCCAAACTTTTTGAGCGCTGACATGACGCAATAAGTGGAAAATTTCACACCTGACCTCATGTGATGGGTCATAAAATTATTAAAAATATTATGTAAAATTACCTTCAGGCTGTGTATTTAAGGTATATATAAAACATAAATGAAATTCATATTTAGACTTGGGTTCTATCCCCAAGATATCTCATTATGTATATGCAAATATTCTAAAATCTAAAAAAATCTGAAATCTGAAACACTTCTGGTCTCAGGCATTTCAGATAAGGGATACCCCACAATTTTTTTTATGCTCCTTCTTTTAAGAGTTGGAGCCTAATTCCCCTCTGGTTGAGTCTGGGCTGTATTTAGTGACTGACTTCCTTTTTTTTTTTGAGACAGTCTCACTCTGTTGCCCGGGCTAGAGTGCCGTGGCGTCAGCCTAGCTCACAGCAACCTCAAACTCCTGGGCTTGTGGCATGTGCCACCATGCCTGGCTAATTTTTTTCTATATATTTTTAGCTGTCCAATTAGTAGAGACAGGGTCTCGGTCTTGCTCAGGCTGGTCTCGAACTCCTGACCTTGAGCGATCCTCCTGCCTCAGCCTCCCAGAGTGCTAGGTAGTGACTTACTTCCAATGAATAAAATGTACCAGAAATGATGGTGTGTGACAGTCAAGCGGACCCATGGAGAGGCCTAGGTGGTGGGGAACCGAGTCCTCCCGCCACCAGCCACAGGAGTGGACCATCTCAGAGACAGTCCTCGAGTCCTCGTCAAGCTGGGGCTGAGATGACCACGGCTTGGCCGACATCTTCACTACAACCTCATGAGAGACCTGGAGCCAGAGCCACCAGCTCAGAAGCTCCAGAATTGGAGACCCACAGAAATTATGAGCTAATAAATGTTTGTCATTTTAAGCCACTAAGTTTTGGTGTAATTTGTTTTGAAGCAGCAGATGACTAATGCAGTGTCTTTAAAGTATCCTCAATGATTATTGATCTTTGTGTCAGTATTATTAGCCCCATCTGCAAAATAGGGCACTGTAGTACCTCACTCACAGAGCTGTTTATAAGGATATACAATGCTCAAAATAGTGCCTAGAACAGAGAGAATTCAGTAGATCTTAGTGATGGTCGTAGTGGCACACTAGTACTACTATTAATATCTATTGAATTCTCACTCTGTAATCTCAAGATTCAAATGCCAAGGAAAGAGAATATGATTAACTTATCTTGGGCCATGTTCCCTCCTCTCGGGTAAGGGAGAACTGGGCACTCTAATTGGAAACCCTACCAAATTTCTATTTCCTCAGAGGAAATTAAGACGCTCTTGCCAGATTAAGGGACAATGGCTGCAAGGCAGGCAGAAACAATGCCCACTACCAAGGGTGTACATACCTGTAAGGCTTTTAATATATAAAGCCTAATTGCTTTCCAAAAATGTCGTACCAATCTGTGCTCCTGCTAACAGCATATGACAGCATCCTTCTCACTATACCTTTGCCAACATTGCTGTTGTCCTGAAAAAGACAGAAAAAGCCAGTTTAATGGGTTGAAAATAATATCTCACGGTTGCTTATGTCCGCATTTCTTTACTCATGAAGTTGGACATGTTTCCACGTTTTTATTGGCCATTTGCACTTCCTGTTTTGTGAATTAAGGGAAACTCATCTAAAAAGTGAGACTTAGGGTTATTCTTACTGATTTATATGAATTATGTTTGTGCTTATGGCATCTATTCATTTTCTGACATATACTACAAATATTTCCTCAGTGTGTATTGTTAGTTTTAGTTTTGTTTATAAAACTTTTTGCTTGGCTGGGCATGATGGCTCATGCCTGTAATTCTAGCACTTTGTGAGACTGATGCAGGAGGATTGCTTGAGGTCAGGAGTTCGAGACCAGTCTGAGGAAGAGCGAGATCCCCTCTCTAGAAAAAATAGAAAAATTAGCTGGGCATTGTGGCTCGCACCTGTAGTCCCAGCTACTCTGGAGGCTGAGGCAGAAGGATCGCTTAGAGTCCAGGAGTTGGAGGTTGCAGTGAGCTACAATAATGCCACTGCACTCTACCCAGGGTGGCAGAGTGAGAGAGACTCTGTCTCAACAAAAACAAACAAGGAAACTGAGCACCCCTCCTCACAACCCCGCATCCCTTCAAAAAAAGAAAGTCAAATATACCACTGATATCTGGAAATGTTTGTATGAACAACTTGACCCCTAAATGTTAACTGAGCTTGGATCACCAGTGTCAGTATTTATCATAAAAGGCTTATGTATGCAATAAAACTTTGGAATTCTCCCACCAAAAGAGGGCATTCCTCCAGTCATTAGAAATGTACCTAAAATCAAGGCGTCTGTAAATCTGAATATTCTGGGGTTTTCTGATTGTTTTGTTACAACTGGAACTAAAAGTTTTACTTTTAACTTTATTTTGCCATGATTTCAGACTCACAGAAAAGTTGCAACAAAGTTGCAACAATAACACAAAGAACCGATAAACTCTTTACACATTTCTTCTCTATGTACATACATATATATTTTTTGAATTTTCAAGACTAAGTTGCAGAAATGATGCTCCTTTACTCCTAAATATTTCAGTGTGTGTGTATATATATATATATATATACATCCCCCAAATCTTGAGGTTGTCTTAATAACCTCAATATAATGATCAAAACCAGTAAATTAACACTGATACAATACTGTTTTCTAATATACAGACCTTATTTAGATTTTGCCAATTGTTCCAATAGAGTTTTTTTTTTTTTTTTTTTTTTTTTTTTGAGAGACAGTCTCATTCTGTCACCCTAGCTACAGTGCAGTGGTATCATTGTAGCTCACTGCAACCTCAAACTCCTGGGCTCAAGAGATCCTCCTGCCTCAGCCTCCTGATAGCTGGGACTACAGGTGTGCACCACCATGCCTGGCTAATTTTTTAAATTTTTTGTATAGACAGGATCTTGCTACGTTGAGCAAGCTGGTCTTGAACTCCTGGGCTCAAGTGACCCTCCCGCTTCCCAAAGTGCTATGATTACAGGCTTGAGCCACCGTGGCCAGCTTGATAGAATTTTTTTTTTTTTTTTTTTTTTTGTTGAGACAGAGTCTCACTTTGTTGCCCAGGCTAGAGTGAGTGCCGTGGCATCAGCTTAGCTCACAGCAACCTCAGACTCCTCGGCTTAAGCGATCCTACTGCCTCAGCCTCCCGAGTAGCTGGGACTACAGGCATGCGCCACTATGCCCGGCTAATTTTTTTTTTTTTCTATATAGATTTTTAGTTGTCCATATAATGTCTTTCTATTTTTAGTAGAGACGGGGTCTCGCTCAGGCTGGTCTCGAACTCCTGACCTTGAGCAATCCACCCGCCTCGGCCTCCCAGATAGAATTTTTTTTTTTAACTCTTAGTAACCTTAATTTCCAATAAAAACTAGCAAGCATTGTGAACTGTCTTATATTAGCATTCATCATTTTATAATTCCTAGAAACATGGGCTTCATCATAGAATACTTTTTTGATGTTTACTAACAGACACAAATATATTTAGTCTTTTTATAAAATTTTAAAAGCCAAAAATAAAATTAAACTTATGTTTAAAAATTTATGTTTTAGGCCGGGCGCGGTGGCTCACGCCTGTAATCCTAGCACTCTGGGAGGCCGAGGCGGGTGGATTGCTCAAGGTCAGGAGTTCGAGACCAGCCTGAGCGAGACCTCGTCTCTACTAAAAATGGAAAGACATTATATGGACAACTAAAAATCTATATAGAAAAAATTAGCCGGGCATAGTGGCGCATGCCTGTAGTCCCAGCTACTCGGGAGGCTGAGGCAGTAGGATCGCTTAAGCCGAGGAGTCTGAGGTTGCTGTGAGCTAAGCTGACGCCACGGCACTCACTCTAGCCTGGGCAACAAAGTGAGACTCTGTCTCAAAAAAAAAAAAAAAAAAAAATTTATGTTTTAGTATTTTATCTTAATTGGAAATGATCCAGATATTCCATGAATATCCATCATTTAATCTAACTTAGCAAAACTCTAAGGGTATAGGAACTAAAGAGATTTGGGAAACATTTTTAAGTAGACATATTATAAAACACAATTATTCTTTTTTTAATTTTTAATTTTTTTATTTCAGCATATTGTGAGAGTATAAATGTTTAGGTTACATATATTGCCTTTGCCCCAAAACATAATTATTCTTAAAATGTTCAGTTATAAACTTTATCCCAGTTACACCTATTTAATTCATTTGTTCTTAACAATTGTGCCTAGAATACTTATGAAAATTAAGTGAGACATTAGATAAAGTTAGCCATCATCCTAAATTATTTCCCCATTAACTATTATTAGAGCATGCGCGTATCAGGCAGTCATTGCCAAGCAAGAATCCTAAAGCTAAACACATGGGCATTTTGCTAATAACCCAGAAGACGCAGCTGTTTTCATTAAACCAATAATACTAAGCTAGTCTTATTTACCAAAGATTTACCCTAGTCATATGAACTTGGCAAACATTTTGGGTTAGTTATGATATTTCTAGCAATTTTAGGGATGCTCATTTATCTCTAAGCCAATTTGAATACAACCTTTTCCTAATATTAGTAGAAAAGACTTAAAGATTTTTCATTTGCTCGATTTTTAAATAGCCAAAAATCATGCCCAGAAGGGGGCACAGCATATAATTAGCAGGGATTTGAGAAGAGGGGTTCAGTGGACTGAGAAGTTCCCACGGAGAGAAGCAGGATCCAACAGAGAGAACAGAGCGGCCAAAACACCATAGCCTGAATATCAGCTCCCAGTTATACTGACTTCTGACCACAGAGTTTTTTTAAAAAAATCCTTTTTAAATATCTTATGATCAGGTTTCAGCCAAGATAAACAGCAGATATTCCCGCAGTACTGAACACACAGGTGGTTCCATCTGAGCTTAGGCGAGAAGGCCGAATGAATGAACAAAAAGGAAGTTCCTATCATGCTCTGAATATGTGAATAATTCAAACTAATTCTTGCCAATATTTCTTTCCTGAGCTAAATGAATTTACTGAAAAAAGAATTTATGGTGAGTTTAAAGGATTTGAACTTTGTTCTGATTTTTGCTTTTTGATCATGTTAAGGAGTCTGTAAGGCTGTTAGACTCCTTGTGTCCTTTTCTTTTTCTTTTTTTATCAGTCAGTTGATGAAGCTTTTTGTTTGCCTTCTGTGAAGAGTCTTTTAAAAGAGGCAATAAAAAAATTTTAAATCTTTTTAGAAGCTTCTGCACATCAATAGGTATCCCTGGGTGAGCCTAATTTGGGAGGCTTCATTTTAAAATACCCTTCTTAAAGTGCAATGTTGTTCATATGGAATGGTCCACATAACGGCCATTGTAATTTTAAATTATCTTTGGTGCAATTTGCCCATAAGTTTAAAAATGTGCACAATAATGGGCTATAATGTTTGAACATATAGTTGGCTGGAGTTCCTGAAGGGGTGCAATCTTTGTATGCCTTTGAATTTGGGGATCCAATTCCATTTCTTATGAATCTCTTGAGAGCAAAAGGAAAAATCCTATAAATTTACTAGCTGCAAATGGGGTGCAACCCACGTTTCTATCTGGCCACGTTTTTGAGTGCTCCCAACCTTTTGGTTGTGTGCCTGCACACGTAGGCCTGATAACCTGTGTGCCCCCGACAGACCAAAAGTCAAAACAGTGTTGACCAGTGCCTGTTAGAATGTTATTTTGCTCTTGGAAGGTATTTGGAAACAAGAAAAATCTAACTCATCAAAATTTTAAATTAGGTGCACAGAAACCAAAAGAGTACTCACCAGAAGGATGATGTCCTCCAGACCTTTATAAAACCAGATCCTGAATAAAGTCAGAGCTCAGCCAAAAGGAGGCAGCACAAAATCTGAGAAGAGACTCATGAAAGTGAAGGGCACGGGGGCTTGGGTGGGTACGACACGCTGTTCCAGGGGGCCACCAATCTGTTCATGGTGAGCTCGCTTCAATCTCACTTCTGACACCAGATTATGTCAACCTAAAATGAGTGACAGAAAGACCAACTCTTCAAAACAAAGAGTTTATTTGGGAATAGCAAAAGGGTTGCAATCTGGGATATGCATGCTATGGTAACCATATGCATATCTGGGGAGGGTGAGGCAAAGGAAATCTTAAAGACAAAAAAAGAAGTTCATGTAATCTGTTTTTAAGACAAAGACCATTGGTTACAGGGGCTTGCTGTAGGAGCTAGCATCAGTTCATTGGTGGCGACACTTATTGCTCAGGTAAGTGTTCTTGTGCAGGTGTCTTACCAGGAATACTGCAATCTTGAGGAAGTTCTTGTGATCAGTCCCATTGCTGCTCTGTGTGCAGGAATGTCTTGTGATAAGTCTTGGTACGGGCATGTGTGCACGAGGGCTTCTTTTTAATGGCCTCCCCCAATTCCATTTTGTTAGAGTTTGACATAGGTGACTTCGTTTTGGTACCGGCAATTTTTACAGTTTCTTTTAAGAAATGCTATATCCCAGTGTTCATGATGGCAGAGAGGGCAAGATTGTTAAATTGGCAACTCTGAGTCAAAATGTAGTTTAGAAGAGTCAGACTCTGTATGTGGAGATGTTTTAGGGTTACTTTTACACGTCTATTTCACCTACTAATTTACTTCACAAATTTACTTCCTTTTAATGTAAATGCAGAAGTGATAAATAACAAAAATCTGAGAAAGCTTTTTCAATATCTATTTAATAAAAATTCAATGTGATAAGAAAACATTATGTTATAATTCAATTGGTAGAATTTTTTCTTTCTTAGTGGTTCATATAATAATGATGCTCTTAAAAACTGATGATGTCTTATATTTAAAAAATACAGCACTTAAAATGATATCCTCTACCTAGTATACACAAAAAAATTAGCTATTATTATTATTGCATCATTTTAGTTCTGTTTCTGGAGGAGGAGGGAAGAGAACTCCCACATTTTGTGTCAGCAAAGTGCAGGTGCTTCTGCTGTAACGCCACATCCTGGGAAACCTTGCATTGTATAAAATCAGGCACTGAAAATAGCAATGTATGGGGAAAATGGGGTTGGGGAAGACCTCTGAAAACCATTGCAGCTCTGTAAGCACAGCAATAACAAATGCAAAACGATCCTAATGAAAAAACTCACACACTAAAAAAAAATGCTAAACTTCCTAACGAATAAAGAGATAACTGTGAATTTAGGACTTTAGCTCAAAAAGGTGAAGGTAGCTTGATGCAAAGGAGGTAAAGAAGGGATGTGGGTGTTGACTTACGGAGATACGGGCAAGATGCTCACATAGCGGGGGAAAAGTCACGTCAGCTACTTCCATGACACAGCTGTGGCCAAAAGGAAGAACGTGGAGTGAGTGAGTATGACGGACCCGATGCGTCACATACAATTGCTCCTTAGCTTGCTGCATTTGGTCACATTAGTGTGCTTAAATTCAGATGCTGTTAGTTGGTGGCACAAAGCATTAAAAAATTACATATGACCCAGTGTAACTTCCATGTGATAATGGCTTCGTTCCTCTATATGCTAGTCACATGGGGCTAATTGGAGTTACAGGCACATGCTTTAGAGCAGAACATCCGGAACATCACATTGTCCCCTAGTAACCTTGCCAAATAGGCGCTATTCACATTTTACAGGTAAGAAAATAGACTGAGGATCAGAAACCTGCTTTGGGTCAGTCGCGTGGATGGTGAGTAACGATGATGCTAGGAATCAAATCCAGGTGTTCCAGCTCCAGAGCCCACACTTTTTATACATCACAAAGCCTGCTTCATCCACATTCTCCCGACCCCTCACGTCCTTTTCTCCCATTTTGTCCCCAAGAATAATCCTGCCTTTTCCTGGATGAACTCGTAGCGAGTCTTCATCAGGCTAAGGTTTTGGAAATGGTAGCTTAGCAGGAGCAAAGATAGGTGATTTTTCCTTTAAGTGTTTTCTCTTGTTGTTTGGTATGTTTGGCTCTCCAATTTTTATCTTTTTTTTTTTTTTTTCCCCTGCTCTCCCTCTCCAATTTTTATCTTTAATTGGCAACTGAATTTCCTAATGTAAGAGTTGTGACTTCAGGATGGGTAAAACATTGCCTTTTTTTGCTTATTTATCTTATAAAATTTCCAAAGTTTATCTTGATCATAACTCCTGATTTGGGGACTTCACCTGATATTAGGCCCCTGAGAGTAATTCTCCGTAGACTCCAGAGCCTTCTAACCTTATGCAAAAGGAGATGTTTCTGTTCCTGTAAGACTTTTGTATCTTCCTTGTGGTAGAAGCAGGCAAAGAGAGTTAAAATTGTTACAGAGTAAGAAAAAAACCGCTGAGGACTAGGTTCACTAGAATTTGGAAGTTTATTTATGACTACTTATTTTTTTGGGGGGGGGGGGAAACATTTCTGGTTTTTCTCACCAGGAAGATCATTTGCTTGTACATACAGTAGTTGATTTCATGGGTACCAGGTTGTGTTTTTAGCAAATATTTATGATTTGAAACCACAGATCATAATCTCAGTACCCACAGAAGCTGAGCACAACGGTCTCATGTGAAAGATGACGCTGGCCAGGCGTGGACCCAGGGAAGCAGGCCTGGTGCTGCCAGATCTTCTAAGTTTTGAAGAGAGGGTAGAAATCACAGTATTTTTCTTCATAAAGTCTCCTGATTTATAAATGTTGGCAATTGATTAAACAATTTTTTAAAACAATGCTGAGCGGGTTGCTGGAAGCCACTCAGGCCCTGCCAGTTTTTGCAACCTCATGTCTGACTTAATGACTGACACCTGCCAATCTTGATGCACCGTTTCTTTAGGAAGCTAATATATCAGAATTTACATCTCCTTTTTGTTTTTATAGGTCCGACTAATTTGTTGTATGTTAAGGTTTTTCAGAACTTTTGACTTTGAAAATTTTCAAACCAATGAGAAAGTTGAATGAATAATACAATGGACACCTGCGTGCCCCATGCCTTTGACCTGGGCATGGTGAATTGGATTTAACAACTGTTAATATGTTGCCTTGTCTATTTTGTTAGACCAATCGAAAGTAAGTTGCAGAAATGATGACATTTAGCCCTAAATATTTTGTCATGTATTTCCTAAGAACAAGAATATTCTCCTATGTACTGATATTGCTCTTATCACATCTAACAACTTTCACACTGATGACAACAATATATCTAATAAGAAGTCTGTGTTCAAATTTGTCATTTTTGCTTTAGTTGCCCAACATCAGCTTTTACTTCCTTCCCAAGAGCATTCTGAGTTTACTTTTGGGAAATTCCTCCCTTAAATGTGGAAATAGTGTCTGCCTCTCTCCAGGACTGTCCAAAGGGTCCCTCCTCGCCCGCCTGAGTGTGGCTCACCAGGGGATTAGCACTTGCCTTAGCTTTGGCTAATCAGATGTTCTGAGGACCTTTGATACTAAGTAAAGATTTGGAGGTGATTGGAAGTGAATTCATTGCAGCAAACAACGTCATTGCGTAGGTTAGGCTATTCTATTTTGTCTTCTTATAGTTATGCTTTTATTTATTATTTATTGATTGGTTTGTCTTGCTATGTCATTATTTATGATTCCTGCTGCCAGCACCACTAATTCTTTTCCAACCTTCATTTTCCAGCCTTTAATTATTTCTGTGAACCCCAGTAATTTCCCTTTTTGCTTAAACAAACTAGAATTGGGTCCTTGTAACCCAGACCCCTGATACAATTATGGCTGGTAAATATAGCAGAACTATTCACTTCCATATGTTATTTTTGTATCAAGCCACCTGAATAAACCCTCAGTTTCAATGCTTATCGTGAATTTTGGATGTTAATTCTAATAGTTTTTCCAATCAATTACCCTGCCTCAGATTTTCTGCTATTCAGATTATCTGTAAGCAATCTATAAATAACAGACAGTATTGTCTCTTATATTCTAAAATATAGAATATATTTTATATATAGAAATATGGAGGTATAAAACAAGGCATATGTCTTGTTTCTTGCTTTTGACTTATTGTATTGGGTAGGACATCCAGAAAAATACTGAATAAAAACAGTGATGGTAGACATCCTTCAAGAATGATATTTCCTGGTTTTTGTTTTTGGTACATCTAAGGTTTACTTATATTTCTAGATGACTAAGTGTTTTTAAAAGAAACGAGTGTTGAATTTTATGGAAAGTCTTTTCAGCAGCAATTAAGGTGGTCATGGTTTTTCTCTTTTCCTAAATTCAAACCATTCTTGTATTACAGTGGTGATAGCAGTGGTGATGATAATATTGATACTTGATATTTATTAAGCTTTTATTATATACCATTTAGTGTTCTTTGTTCTCTATGTTCAACTCACCATCATAACCCCATAAGATAGCTACTACTGTAGTATACTGTTTTATGGAGGAGGAAAATGAGACACTGAAAAGTGAAAAAACTTGTTTCTAAGTTGCCTAGCCACTTCTTGGGCATGATATCATTATTACTCTAGAACTCTGCTGGTTTGAATTTTCCTGCTGTTATTTTATTCAGAAAATTTACAATTATATTCGTAAGTGAAATTGGTCTACGGTTTTCTGTTTTTATGAGCTAGCATCCGGTTTTAATAAAGGGGTTATGTGTTTCTTTGAAGCATTGGTTTGAAAGGGTTCTTTCTGTTTCTCTGCTCTCTCATTTCTCACTTCATTTTCTAATTTAGCTAGTATTATATTTATTAATAACACCCATTTGCTAAGTACTTACTGGGTTAGGCACTATATAAAACCCTTCATATACATTAGGTTATTTCTCACAATTAATAAATATATACATACATATTTCTTATTTATTAGATCTTTTTACAAAACAAGGTTAAGTCATTTATCCAAGTTTACATAGCTAATGTGGATAGCTAAGGGTGTGAATCCTAAGCTATCTCACTTCAGAGCTTGTAAATCCTCTTAACTTCTCTACTAAACTGTCTTCCCTCTACCTCCCTTGTACAATAAAGGTTCCACAAGGCAGTTGCCCTTTTTCCTGTTTTCTCCATTTCCTGACCACTCTGCTCCAGCTCTTCTCTTTACATTGCCTCTGTTCCCTTAGTTTTAATTTTATAAAATGTTTGGTGGAATTAGAAACACATGTCCATATCCTTTGTTTGACCCAGGAATTTCATTTATGGATTAAACCTAAAAATACAAGTTTCACAAATAAGAAATTTTTGTATATAAAAGGGGATGTATTGTGCCATTTTTTTATTTCATCTTATTATTATGGGGGATACAGAATTTCAGGTTACTTACGTTGCCCATGTACCGCCTGTCCCCCCAAGTCAAAGCTCCAGGCATGTCCATTCCCCAGACAGTGCGTGTTGCACCCATCATGTAGGTATATATCCCTCCCTTCCCCACCCCCCCCTTCCCGAGTCAGCACCTTCAAGCGTGACCATTCCCCAAACGGTGCGCAATGCACTCATTATGTAGGCATACACCCATCCCCTCCCCCCACCCCCCACCTCAGTCTGATATCCAATTGGTATCATTCCCAGATGTGTATTTAGGTGATGATCAGGGAAACCAATTTTCTGGTGAGTACATGTGATGCTTGTTTTTCCATTCTTGGGATATTTCACTTAATATAATGGGCTCCAACTCTCTCCAGGAGAACCATAGAGATGTCGTATCTTCATTATTTCTTATAGCTGAGTAATATTCCATGATATACATATACCACAGCTTACTAATCCAATCATGAATTGATGGGCATTTGGGTTGTTTCCACATCTTTGCTATTGTGAATTGTGCTGCTATAAACATTCGGGTACATGTGTCTTTGTTATAGAATGACCTTTTTTCCTTTGGGTATATGCCCAATAATGGGATTGCTGGATCAGAGTGCCATTGTTTTTAAAGGAAAAATTAGAAGTGATCTATGTGCCCATTGGTAGGTGATTATTTAAAGTAAAATATCTTTCCAAAGATAGCACATATCATCTATTAAGGTATTATTATGTATTGGGCATTCTGAAAATTCTTTTTAAGCATTATTTAATTTTCACAACATTTATGGTAGATATTATCAACTCCCCTTCTCAATTAATGGAACTAAGGCTGAGAGAGATTAAATAATTTGCTCAAGGTTCCACTGCTAGTATATGAGGGAGTCAGGATCTAACTCATGACTGTTTGATACCAGAGGAGATGCTCACAGCCATTTCATTTTAATCCATGCACTAGCATACCAGGAAGCAAATAAAAATAATGATACACACTTAAATTTTATATGGAAAGATGCCTATTACACGTTGTGGGCAAAGCAGATTATCAAATAGCATATACAGAATGAGTCTATATTAGTACTGTCTGCATCTTTTAATTATCAACAGAAAAAAACTCCACTATTTCATTTTTGAAAACAAATGTCTAAATCTTAAAGTCTCATGTGGGCAGACCCAAGGGTAAATAATCCTTAAAAACAAAACAAAACTGTTGGGCCCCCTTAATTCTAATCCTGATCTTCCCCAGATAATGAAAAGTAAGATAATTGCATTTTTCTCTTCATTCTTTCAGGTTTTGAGATAGAGGTGAGAAGGATGACAAAAACATGACGAGAACGTTTTTGAAGAACCGTCGCCGGACCATGCATTTTTAGCTTCCACACAGTATTAAGGAAGAAAAGATTTTGCTATTGAATGTAAAATAATACCCTTGGAACATCAACAGGGAGAGTCCACCCCTGAAGGGGACAGTTTAAGATTATCTGCAAGTCACGAGGGGTCCGGTGCAGAGGTGCATGTGAGTTCTAAATGCGGAAGGAGTTTTACTCTGAGCTCAGGCCTTATTAAACGTCAGCTGGTCCACACAGGAGAGAAACACTATCATTGCCCAGACTGTGGGAAAAGTTTCAGTAACAGCCCAGACTTTCTTAGTCACCAGTGAACTCGCGCTGGAGAGAAGCCCTGTTAATGCCCTGACTGTGAGTGGCGCTGCAGCCAGAGCTCAGCCCTCGTCACTCATAAGAGACATGCATTGGTGAAAAGCCAGACCCCTGTGGGGAATGTGGCAAGAGCGTCACCCTGAGCTTCAACCTCACCACCCACCAGAGGACACGTGTGGGGGAGATGCTACCAAACTCTCTATATATTATGTTTTTTCATGTGCATATATACCTATGATAAAGTTTAATTTATAAATTAGGCACAGTAAGATATTAACAATAATGGCTAGAAATAAAATAGAAAAATTGTAAGAATACACTGTAATAAAAGTTATGTGAATGTGGTCTCTCTCTCTCTCTCTCTATATATATATGTATATAATATATATATTTTGAGACAGAGTCTCGCTCTGTTGCCTGGGCTAGAGGGCTGTGGTGTCAGCCTAGCTCACAGCAACCTGAAACTCCTGGGCTCTAGCAATCCTCCTGCCTCAGCTTCCCAAATAGCTGGGACTACGGGCATGTGCCACGGCACCCAGCTAATTTTTTTCTATATTTGTAGTTGCCTGGCTAATTTCTTTCTTTTTTTTTTTTTTTTTTTCAGAGAGGCAGGGTCTCATTCTTGCTGAGGCTGGTCTCAAACTCCTGAGCTCAAGCGATCCTCCCACCTTGGCCTCCCAGAGTGCTAGGGTCTCAGAATATCTTGCTGTATGGTACTCGCCTATTTTCACACTGCGGTTGACCTCGGGTAACTGAAACTGCAAAAAGCAAAACCACAAATAAGGAAGGACTACTCTGGGATGCTCAATAAATATTACTTGCCATAAATACTTTTATGTCCTTTTCATTTACTTGTGCCCTGGAAGCGCAGAGGGGACTGGACTAATTAAGTCTGAGAAAAGGTGTGGCTTTATCACTCAGCATAATTTGAATGTCCTGATGTCCTGGTGGGAGTACTGGGAAGAGCAGGACTCTATTGTCCTTGCACAGTGGACTCTATTGTGCTAAATAAATGTGAGTTTTCTCTCTCTTCCATTTCCTTATTTGTCCCAGTATATCAGTGTGAGTACACAGTGTTCATGGCAGTATTTTTATCGATCTAATCATCAGCTCAATATATATACATAAACTTTCAGAGTCTTCCTTGTTTATGTGTTTCCTGGGGGCAAGGCTCATTGTCTTGTTTAATATTTCCTAGAACCTAAATGATCCTCTGTACTTAGTTGCCCCAAGAATTTTGATCAAAACACGAACCAGGCTTTGGGATTAAATTTGGGAAGGGTAGAGGCTGAAAGTAGTTTGAAGGAGAGTTGATATACTTTAATCAGGCAGTTCTTCTTTTGTGTGTGTGTGTGTGTGTAATTTTTAAAAATTTCTGGAATATTTTAAAATAAAAAAATAGAAATTAATGCAACAAGAATATAACAATCATCCTTATAGCCATCAGCCAGATTTAACAAATTTTAAGTTTTTGCTATATTTGTGTCAACCCATTCTTCCCCAGTAGACACTCTTTTGAAGTTAGTGTGTATTCTTCTGTCCATGTTTATGTTCTTTTATCAAATATGTGTCTATTGGAAAATAATATATAGTATTATGTTGTTCTTATATATAATATATATTAATGTATGTTTCAATTTTTTCAATTTGGTTTTTTTCACTCAACATTACTTTTAAAGATTTATCTATGATGGGGCTGGGCGAGGTGGCTCACGCCTGTAATCCTAGCACTCTGGGAGGCTGAGGCAGGAGGATCGCTCAAGGTCAGGAGTTTGAGACCAGCCTGAGCAAGAGTGAGACCCCATCTCTACTAAAAAATAGAAAGAAATTATCTGGACAACTAAAAATATATAGAAAAAATTAGCCAGGCATAGTGGCACATGCCTGTAGTCCCAGCTACTCGGGAGGCTAAGGCAGAAGGATTGCTTGAGCACAGGAGTTTGAGGTTGCTGTGAGCTAGGCTGACGCCGTGGCACTCTAGCCTGGGCAACAGAGTGAGACTCTGTCACCAAAAAAAAAAAAAAAAAAAGATTTATCTATGATGATACACGAATCATTGTAGCTCTTTCATTTTTAACTGTTATATAGAATTTCATTCCCTAGATACACCACAGTTTATTTATTCAATCCCTTACTGATGGACACACAGTGTAGAGACGGAATATAATTTCCACCTACCTTAGTCCCTTAGTTTTTTATGTGATTATTACTAATTCATCTTCATCCTTTCTACACTATTGTCTGAATTTCCTCTCAAATTCAAACACAGCAGACTTTAAAATTTCATCTTGTTGAAGACATTGTTCCTGGAGCCGTCTGAGCTGTTTTCACCTGATCTGGTTACACTGTCATCATCCTGAAATCTCACTTCTCTTTCACAGTGAGGGTTCTCTCTTTGCTCCTCTATAGTTCCAGATGCTCTGTCCTTGTCCCTCGCCTCTGTGCCCACCCAGCCATGCTCCGTGTTCATGCAAGGAGCTGTAAGGGAGGGATTAAAAGGAGCTTCAGAAGACGAAAGACCTAGGTTGAATCTCAGTCTATCACAATTCTGAGCAAATTTATCACCTTCACTGAGCCTCAGTTTCCACATTTATAAGATAGACATAAAACACCTACCTCGCGGGGTTGCTGTGAGGATTAAGTGAAACGCTGTTTCAGTTGTTAGATGAGGGTACCGCAAATATTTTCTCCCAGGCTGTGCCATAACTTTTCAATTTGTTTGTAGTAACTTTCGATGCATAGATATTGTAAGGCTGGTGGCAGGTGCCCCTCCCTTCCCTAATGAAAAAAGAAGAAGCCCCTTCTATCCCTCAATACCCACCCCAAAGCTGAAACAAAGAAATTCCTCACTCCTCACACCGACATCTCCTGGCCGAAGAAACTCCCATCCCCCAGCCCTAAAAACCTATATAAACCCACTCAGACTTCTGGGCGGCACGGCTTCTCTGGGTCCCGTGGTTCCCATGAGGCTCGCCCGGGTCCCTCTCTCGGGGACTTTTTACCCCCACCCAGGAGCGCCCCAATAAAGCCTCTTTACTTATCACTTTCAACTCTGCTCGTCTTTCTTTCTCTGGCACTGGCCACTTCAAAGAAACCTTACAGATATATTTTATTTGTAGTCAGATCTGTCATCCTGCATAATCTGTATTTTATGTGTTCTGTATAGGTAATACTTTCCTACCCCAAGCTCATGAAGATAGTATAATTTCTTTTAAAAGTTTAAAGTTTTGCTTTCACATCAAACTGTTAGTCCACCTGAATTGGTCTGTTGTTATGGCGGGATAAATAGGACTCCATTTTCTCATACGGGTAACAATCGTCCCAAGATCAAATATTGAACAGACTGTCCTTTCCTACTTTGACTTGCAGTGCTGACTGTTGTCACATTAATATTCCCTATGTGGAAGTCTGTTTCTGTGCTCTTTATTTGCTTCATTGGTCTAATACTACACTGTTTTCCTCCCCATAATTTAAAAATAAGTCTTAATATCTTTAAAAATTGCTTTAGTTCTTTTTGACCTTTTTGCTATTTCACAAAATTGATAAACTCTTATATGAATTTACATCATACTTTGTACTTTCTTTTGGAGTTTCTATGTAGACAGTAATATTATATTATCTATGAATGCTAGCAGCTTTGTTTAGTCCTTACCAATTTTTAAACTTTATATTCGTTTTTCTTATCTTATTGTATAATACTAGCTAGGACACCTAGTACCATGTGAAGAGAAGTGGTAATTGTGGGCATCGTTACCTTATTTTTCATTTTAGGGAGATTACATCTACTGTTTCACCATGAAGTTTGATGTTTGCTATAGATTTTTAGAAGATATCCTTTATTGAATTAAGGAAGTTTTTTTTGTTTGTTTGTTTTGAGACAGAGTCTTGCTTTGTTGCCCAGGCTACAATGAGTGCCATGGCGTCAGCCTAGCTCACAGCAACCTCAAACTCCTGGGCTTAAGTGATCCTACTGCTTCAGCCTCCCAAGTAGCTGGGACGACAGGCATGCGCCACCATGCCCGGCTAATTTTTTCTATATATATTTTAGTTGGTCAGATAATTTCTTTCTATTTTTAGTAGAGACGGGGTCTCGCTCTTGCTCAGGCTGGTCTTGAACTCCTGACCTCGAGTGATCCACCCGCCTCGGCCTCCCAGAGTGCTAGGATTACAGGCGTGAGCCACCGCACCCGGCCAAGGAAGTATTTTTAAAACCTTATTTGCTAAGAGTTTTTGTTTGTTTGTTTGTTTTTTGGTACACATGGGATATGCTTTGCCAATGTACCAAGGCTCTTTATATCTCTCTTCATAAGTGAAATCAGTCTATATCTTTTCTTTCTTCAACCTTCTCTCCCTGGCATTATTATCAAATAATACTAGCAATCTTAAATGAACTTGATGGCATTCCATTTTTTTGATTATTTGGAACACTTCATATAAAATTAGGATCATGTATCACTTGAACATTTGGCAGAACTTGTCTTTAAAACTTCTAGAGCTCTCAGACTTTGAAGATTAAAATAAATACCTAACTCTTCAACGCCCAGACATTGACAAATATCTGTAAGTGTCAGGAACACCCAGGAAGACATGACCTCACCAAACCAACTATATAATGTACTGGCGATCAACCCTGGAATGATGGTGATATGTGACCTTTCAGACAAAGAATTCAAAATAGCTGTCCTGAAGAAACTCAATGAAGTTCAAGACAACACAGAGAAGGAAGTCAGAATTTATTAGAGAAATTTAGCAAAGAGATTGAAATAATAAAAAAAATCAAGCAGAAATTCTAGAGCTTAACAATTCAATTGACAAACTGAGAAATGCATCAGAGTCTCTCAATAGCAGAATTGACCAAGGGCACGCCTCTAATCCCGGCTTAGGTGAGGCAAAGTCATAACTTGTAACCAAAATGTTTGTACCTCCATAATATCCTGAAATAAAACAAAATCAATAAACTAATTTACCTATGGTTAAAAAAAAAATTGACCAAGCAGAAGAAAGAATTAGTGAGCTTGAAGACAGACTATTTGTAAACACACAGTCAGAAGAGAAAAAAGAAAAAATAATAATGAAGTACATCTACAAGATCTAACAATAGCCTCAAAAGAGTAAATCTAAGAGTTATTGGCCTTAAAGAGGAGGTAGAGAGACTGGAGTAGCAAGTTCATTTAAAAAAATAATGAGAGAACTTTCGAAATCTAGAGAAAGGTATCAATATTCAGGTACAAGAAGGTCATAGAACACCAAGCAGATTTAACCCAAACAAGGCTACCTCAAAGGATTTAATGATCAAGTTTCCAAAGGTCACAGATACAGAAAAAATCCTCAGGGAAGCAAGAAAGAAGAAATAATAACATACAAAGGAGCTCTGATACGTCTGGCAGCAGACTTCTCAGTGGAAACCTTACAAGCCAAGAAAGAGTGGCATGCCATATTCAAAGTGCTGAAGGAAAAAGCCCTTAACCCTAGAATGTTATAGCCTGCAAAAATATCCTTCAAACATGAAGGAGAAATAAAGACTCTCCCCGACAAATAAAAGATGAGGGATTTCATCAACACCAGACATGTCCTACAAGAAATGCTAAAAGGAGTTCTTTAATCTGAAAGACAAGGATATTAATGAATAATAAGAAATCTTCTGAAGGTATACAACTCACTGGTAACAGTAAGGACACAAATACAGAATATTCTATTGCTGTAATTGCAGTGTATAAACTACTTATATCTTGAGTAGGAAGACTAAAAGACAAACCTATCAAAAATAACAACTTTTTGAGAGACAGTGTAAAAAGATATGGACGGAAACAATAAAAAGTTAAAAAGTGGAGGATGGGATAGAGTTTAAGGGTAGAATTTCTGTTAGATTTCTCTTTGCTTGTTTGTTTGTTTGTAAAACTTCCAGGGATCTTTTTTTGAGGGGGATGGGGGGACAGTTTATAATAGACTATAAATTCTATTTAAAGGTTATAAATCAATGCAGTTTTTAAAACAGTCTTGGTAAATCATATTCTTATATGTGACTGCCCATTTCATCTAAGTTATAATTTTTATAAAATTTTCCTTTTCATCAGTTTGAAAATTACCCAATGTCAAATTTGTTAGCAAAAAGTTATCTGTAGTATTCTCTTATAACTTCAAAACCCTATTGTGTTGGTATTATTTCTTTTTTAGTCCCATTTATTTATTGTTTTTTTCTCCACTGTGATACAGTTTATATAGCACTGAAGCATGAATTGAAAGATTTTTTCCATTAACAGTTTCTGGGTGGACATGGATTTTGAGGGACAGTCTTCAATTCTGTTCCCCTCCTCCCACACAATACACCAGTCTTAATTCACAGCACTCCCCCCCAGTACTACACTGTGTCATTCTCCACAGTCTGCCAGGGGCTCTGCAGAGAACATCTGCGGATGTTCTCCAGGAAGAGCGTGTATGACTTTATTTACTTCTTTTTGCCTAGTTGGACCCTGTGTTAGTCCATTTTGCGTTGCTACCCTGAGGCTGGGTAATTTATCAAGAAAAGAGGTTTATTTGGCTCACAGTCCTGCAGGCTGTACAAGAAGTGTGGCACCAGCATCTGCTTCTGGTGAGGGCTTCAGGGAGCTTCCAACCAAGGCGGAAGGGGAAGGGGGAGCAGGTGTGTCACAAGGTGACAGAGGAAGCGAGAGAGGGAGGAGGGGGTGCCAGGCTCCTTTAATGAGAACTCGCCGGGCACTAAGCCATTCACGAAGGATATTCACCCCCCCCCACACCCAAATACCTCCCACCAGGCCCCACCTCCAGCACTGGGGATAGAATTTCAACATGAGATTTGGAGGAGACAAGTATCCAAACTATATCAGACCCAAATACCTAGGCATGGCCTTTGGTCTCCAAGGATTTGGGATCGAAAGTGAGCCAGATTTGGGAGCCGATCGATCCTTGGAGATATGGGGAGACAGGTGGGAGTGGAGGTTTGATTCAATTTAATAATGCAGCTCATTCTTTGTGTTTCTGGTGCTCAGTGTCTGACACATAGTAGGTGTATAATAAATATTCACCGATAGGCTGAGGGAAATAACATGTGTTTTGTGGCTGCTGAAGAAAACACAAAAAGGCACACAAGGTATGATCCCAGTCCTTGTGGGCTCTCGGCCTAGCTGGGGAGATAATATAACCTCATGAAGTAAAGTACATAGCAGCATAATGAGATCTACAGTCCAGATGTTTGAGTGCTAGAGGGGAAGGGCTGTGGTTCAAAGGAGAGAGATCCCTGGGGTTTGGATGGGAATGTTCAGGGAGGATTTGGGGAAGGGGATAACTTCAGTTGGGCCTAGAAGGACAGGCTGGTTTTTGGAGAGGAGAAGATTGGGGAAGGAGCGTGTAGAATGAACTTGCTGTCCCCCCAAGGGATGGGTGGACTGGGCAGGCAAAGGTGGCAGGTTCTGGTTGGTGATGCAGGGGTGAGGGTGGAGAGGAAAAGTCTGTAGGCAAGAGGCATCTCTAGGAAGCCAAGACCCTGCTCTTGCACACTAAAAAAGAGCAAAAAGGAATCCTTATGTCTCCCATATTCACCTAGACTCCATGTTGGGCCAAGATGCGAGGCCCTGGGCTCAGACACGCAATGATGGGGCTTGTGTCTGCTGTGGGTGTGTGTGGCATCGTCTGTGGTTAATGTTACTGTGGTTTGGGGTTTTCTGTTCCTTTAGGGACTTCTAGTTGTAGGTGACAGAAATTAGGTGTTGTTGAACCATTTCTTTTTTGCTTCATATTATTGTGCAGCAGGAGACAATTTCCTCCAAGCTACGGCTGACTGTAGCATTCTTCATCCTTGATGATTTTCCTTACCCCGCCATATACCCTGACTCTGCTGCTTCCTTCCTGCAAGGGCTGGCCAGTGGAGAATCAGGAAAGGGGGTGATGTTTCTTGTGCACTTGCCAGCTGGGTTCTTTGTCTGTCATTTTTGGGTTCCTGCTTGTGGGCCAGGGGGACTAACGGTGACCTCTCTCCTGGGCCTCTGCCTCCTCCTCCCACCTCCCAGCCTGCCCCTGCCAGACTCCCTCAGGGATTGCTCTCTGGGGAGAAACCCTTCTGGATGTTGGTGAGGGTCTTCTATTTCTGTCCCACCGTGACCTCCTGTGCATGGCAGCCTGGATGTTCCTGGCTGCCCGGGGGCCAGACTTGATGGCGGTGTCCATCCAGCTAAGGGGCAGGCAGGTATGCTCGCCAGCAAAGTGGATGCGACCCTCTGGCTGGGAAAGCTGTTGCGTGTGGTCCACAGGTTGGTAGGGTGTGAACTCAGCAAAGGCGCCGATGGTGAGGGGGTCCCGAGACCATTGCTTGACCACAGAGGAGGGGCACATGCGCTGCAGCTCCTCCTTGGGTATCTGGTGCACAGCCGCCAGGTCACCCAGGACGATATCTACCACCTGGTCGTGCTCCAAGCCCGTGCAGAAGAGGGAGTCGTCGTCCCTGGTGTCAGAGGCCAGCAGGACGCCCTTGCCGCTGGGGAAGCTATGGCTGGGGTAGAGGATGTAGCGCGAGGGCCGGTCGGTGATGGGCTCTCCGCCCCAGATGCCATCCTGTTCCCAGAAGCGCTCACCACAAGCCAAAACCACCTTGGTAGCGCTGGTGTAGTGCACCAAGCGCAGGGCGTCCGTCTTGTCTGGGGACAGGGGCGGCTGGAAGACGATGAGGCGCGTGGCCTTGGCGGAGGCGGAGACCACGACGGAGTCGGCTGTGGGTGCGCAGCACCGAGGCTGCCAGCGCGGTACGACACCCGCACCTCGGGCCTGTCCCTCGCCACCACCTCCACCTTGGACCTCAGACGGATGATGCCAGGCTTCAGGCTGGCGCTGAGGGAGTTGAGGAGTTGGTCAAAGCCACCGGTGATCTCGGAAAAGCTGCAGGGGTGAAGGGGGGCATGTGAGGGTGGGGAGCACCGTGGCCCGCGTGGCCAGCTACCAGAAGTGCTCCTGGCCTGACAAGGCACGGACTAGCTCCCTGCACCGTGTGCCGGACGCCTAATATACATCACCTTCATTAATATACAGCCCTCGGTCAAGGACGGATTCTTGGGTGTTTAATTTGATAGTCTGGAGGACTGATACCCGGAGAGAAGTGACTTTCCCAGGATGACACAGGCAGCCTAGCTCTTGTGGATTCAGCCGCCCTGCAATTCTGCTTCCCAGGAGGAGCACTGCAGGCCACGGTTTGGAGTCTGGCTCCAGCCCTTGCCCAAGCTGTGTGAACCTGGGTAAGCTTCTGAGCCGCTCAGCATCTTCACCTGAGAAGTGGCTTTGAATAAGAGCACCTATCTTAAAGGGGCCACGAGGATTAAATGTGACAATTCTTGGAAAGTGCTTAGTTAGCACAGTGCCTGGCACATACTAAACACTCAGTCAATCCCAGTTCCCTTTCTCTGCTTTGAGTGTCGGAGGAGGAGGGCCCAACTGTCCTGCCCCAGATCAGCCTTACTCTTCACCTCCGGAGAAGATGAGAGCAGCCCACAGGGACTCCCTGAGGGACTTACGGTATCCAGCACCTTCCTTCATCACGTCCCGGATCATACATACTGCTGCTTGGTTCAACTTCCCTTCCTTCAGCAGGTAAGCCTGTGGGGAGGGGTCACCAGAGGTGGAAACGTGGGGTGGAGCGCCCATTATGTAGGAAGGGGCTTCAGCAGGGGCCTCGGCTCCCAGGGAGGTGACGGCTTTGGCAGTAGGAAGACAGCATCTGGGTAGGCAGGGGATAACCCTGGGGGGTAGGCTGAGCCCAGACCCCCAACACCCCAACCCTATCTGGGACTTTGCCTCCCTCACCCTGGTGGAGTAAGAATCCAAAAAGGCATCAGGTGGCTGCAGTTGAACATTTTCAGACTTTGTTTGAGCTGCGGGAGGGCAGGAGAAGGAGCTTTAGATTAGAGGCAAGGCTCCTGGGTGGGCACGAGGAGGGGAGGGGATGGAAGAAGCAGCGGAAGGTGGCTCCAGGAGCTCCTAAGTGCTCCACTTGCCCTAAGGGGCTCACCTTCAGTTAAAGACCTTCCAGAGACTAAAATTCAGGGCAAAGACATTCATGATGACCCAGAAGGATTAATTCATTACCGAGAATTGGGTTATCTAGTGTAACAGGGAATGGCCTGGAAAAAACGGCAAAAATATTTCGTATCTTTAAAACATCCTCCACTCCTTTTTGAGAAGTAAAGCCTGTATCCCTGCCTCAGGCCAGTGGTTAGGAGGGGCAGGGGTAAGTCTTTTGTTTATTTGTGCAACAGGAGATGGCCCAGCCCAGGCCTGGTTAAGGGAAGTTCTGGGCAGTGGTCACTAGATTGTTTTCAGCTGAGACGGGATGATCAGAATCATCAATTGTAATTGAGCAGTAATTGCCTGAAGCTAAGAACCCATCCTTTAAAAGTTCTGCATTTCTGCGAATGTTCAGGAAATTTGGATTTTGAGAGGAGGTCTACCATTTTTCCTCCTTTGCCGGCAAAGTAATAAAACTTCTCTTTCCTCCGCCCCACACCTCTTATCCTCCTTCTGATTGGGCCTCGTGGACAAGTGGCTGAGCTTTCGGTAACATCTAGTGGTTCCCTTTCCTCCTGATGCCACTGCTCATGCAACAAGCTATATGACCACCGAGGGGCAGGAGAAGAGGGCCTGGGCACTGGCATCGGTGGCAACATTCTTAGGGGGTATCATAAGGAAGGCAGCTCAATCACAAGAGCACTGGATAGGAATCAGGTGACCTGGGTGAGTCCACTAATTTGCCAGGTGACCTTGGGCCAGACCCTCTTCCTTCCTGACCCTGGCTGGGGTGGGGCAGGAGGTACCTTGTCAATGGACTGATGGAAGAGATTCACAGCACTCTTGCCCTTCTCTGTGAGGTTCATGGAATAGCCCAGGAGCTCTGGGTTGGCCTTGACCTCCCAGGTACGATAGTGCTGTCCTTTGATGGGACACCAGGTGTTGCCATTGTACTGGATGAACTTGTTCAGCTTCAGGACAAGCTTCCTGACACAGGTGTGGACCAGCCTGGAGCAGAGACAGGTGCAATATGGCCCCCATCCCAGTGGCTCCTTGTTCCTGCTGGCCTCACAGTAGAAACCGTTTCCAGGAAAACCAGTTTTTTCCTGTGCCCAGGAAGCTTCAGACTAACTGCTGCCTCAACTCTAATCCTGTTTCCCACTTGCTTCGGGCATTAGTTCTTTTCCTTCTCTTACACCCTGGGCCTATGGGAGTGGGGAGTTCACCCATCACCGAATTAAGGCTCTTTAGGAAAAACCACCTTATAGAACTCCAAGAGGTAGAAATCTTTTGTTTTAGACAGCATTTGAAATTTCGTTTTCCATTTCTGAGTAAGTTTGAAGGCATATCTAAAGATTCTTAGTTTGGGCTAGTTTAGTTGGTTTTTGTTTTGGGTGGTGTATGGAGGGAAATCTTGGGTTTACTTTACTTTTAAGGCAAAAAAGAATTCATATGTGGAGGCACATGAGATACCAGGCTGGAGATCTTTTCTCCTTTGGAAGCCTCAGACACAGGGGCCTGCTTCTCTCCCCATGTCCTTCCCCCTTGAATGGACTCAACCCCCAGACTCATTCTCCAGACCTATCTCTATTCTACTGACCAGCTTTCAACACCTCGACCCCTCCAGAGCCCTCCATGGGGCTCCTGTCCCTGTCTCAGGCCCCATCCTCCTTCCCCTTGCATGGCCCCTTTGCAACCTCCCCCTCAGACCCATCTCAGGCCCCTTGGCCATTCCCACTGCCCGGTCATGTTCCTCTTCTATCTCAATGTCCCCACCTCCTTCCTCAGGCTTCCTCAGATCTCTCAGTCCCTAAGAGGCACGCTGCTTACCGCTCATCTTGGCCTTGGCCCTGCAGCTCACGCTGAACCCTAGGCAGACCCCTCCCTTTATGAGGAGCCAGCTCCACCCCAGCAGCAACTGGCTTTCGTCCCACCAGTCTGTGCCCAGCCCTATTGGCTGGGCCAAGCAAGGAAGCCCTGCCCTCAAGGCCTGGCTCAGCGGGTGAGGTGATCACAGTGACTGATCCCATCCTCAGCCTCATCTTCTGAATCCCTCCCTTCGTCCTGACCGTCTCCCCTCCCAGGGAACACCCCTTCTCCTAGATCAGACCCTAACACCTGGTGCCAATGGGGAGAAGGGTTGTGGGAGCCAGGTGGGCCATCCCAAACCTGCTAGGATCGCCTCCCAGGAAGGAGTGCAGGTTGGGGCTGAACATCTGGGCTGGTTTAGATATGCAGTGTCCGGGCTGCCAGCACAGGCCAAAGCCCCTGACAGCTGTCCCAGACTATGTCATTGTTCCCACTGCTGTCCTATTGGGGAGTCTTCCGCTCTGCTGGAAGTCTGTCCAGGGTGGGGATTCTGGCCAGGAGCTCCTGTGGGAGAACTGTGCCCTCACTGCCCCTCTCAGGGGGCTCCCTGGCAGGTAGGGCAGTGGTCTCTGGCCCAGCCTGTTTCTCTCTTAATTATTGAGAATGTTTCTCCCTTCTTTTTCTGGGCCCCTGGGGCTTCCTGAGGCACAAGCAAGCTTCTCTGGCCCAGGGATTCCTTGCCCAGAGGAATGGGGCCAGCTGGCTGTGGTGCCAAGACTAGATCCTTATTCTCTGTGTGCAGTGGGGGTGGAGACAGGGTGGCTGGCAAGACTCCTGGTCTTGAACCAGTCCATCACTGGTTAACTCTGGGATCCTGGGCAAGTTACTTACCTTCTCAGTGCTTTAGTTCATTTATAACATGAAGATAGTGATGAATAGCACCTATGTCATAGGGTTGTTGTAAGGATTAAATATGTTACCTATTTTATTTATTTGTCATTTTAAAAATTATTTTAAATTTCAAAATATTAAAGGACTACAAATGTTTTTGTTACATGGATACCTTGTATAAAGCTTAAGTCAGGGCTTTTAGTGTGCCCATCACCCTAATAGTGTTCATTGTACCTGATAGGGTATGTTTTTACCGCTCTCTTCCTCTGCCTTTTCTTGATTTCCAATGACCTTTACATTTCTCTGTGCCCATGTGTGTCCAACGATTAACTCCCAATTATTAGAAAGTACATGTGGTATTTGTTTTTCCATTCTTGAGATACTTCACTTAGGAAACTGGTCTAAGTGAACAGTTCCATTCAAGTTACAAGACATTCTCTCATTCCTTTTTATGGCTGTGTAGTATTCCATGGTATGTGTGTATGTGTGTATATATACACCACATTTTCTTAATCCACTCATGAATTGATGGGCACTTAGGTTGATTCTATATCTTTGTGATTGTGAATTGTGCTCAATAAACATTTGGGTGCAACTGTCTTTTTGATAAAATGACTTCTTTTCCTTTGGGTAGATGCCCAGTAGTGGGATTGCTGGATTGAATGATAGGTCTACATTTATTTCTTTGAGGAATCTCTATATTTTTTTCCATAGAAGTTGTACTAATTTACAGTCCCACCAACAGTGTGTAAGTGCTCCTTTCTCTTTTCATCCATGCCCGCATCTTTTGTTTTTTGACTTCTTAGTAATAGCCATTCTGACAGGGGTAAGGTGATATCACATTGTGGTTTTCATTTGCATTTCCCTGATGATTAGTGATGTTGAGCATTTATTCATATGTTTGTTGGTCATTTGTCTGTTTTCTTTTGAAAAATTTCTGTTCATGTCTTTTGCTCACTTTTTAATGGGGTTGTTTGTTTTTTTGTAGCCCATTTGTTTGAGTTCTTTGTAGATTCTGGATATTAGCCCTTTATCGGATGTACAGTTTGTGAATGTTTTCTCTCATTCTGTAGGTTGTCTGTTCAGTCTTGATTATTTCCTTCGCTGTTCAGAGCTTTTTAAATTTAATTAAGTCCCATTTATTTGTTTTTGTTGTTATTGTATTTGCCTTTGGGGTCTTAGTCATAAATTCTTTGCCTAGGCTGATGTCTCAAAGAGTTTTTCCTACATTTTATTCTAGAATTTTTATGGTTTTATGTCTTACATTTAAGTCTTTTATCCATCTTGAATTAATTTTTATATATGGCGAGAGATATGGGTCCTGTTTTCATTCTTCTGTGAGTGGCTATCCAGTTTTCCCAGCATCATTTATTGAATAGGGCTTCCTTTCCCTAGTATATGTTGTTTTCTGCTTTGTTGAAGATCAGTTGATTATAGGTGGATAGTTTTATATCTGGGTTATCTATTTGTTGCATTGGTCTATGTCTCTAATTTTATACCAGTACCATGCTATTTTGGTTACTATAGCCTTATAGTATAATTTGAAGTCTGGTAATGTGATGCCTCCAGATTTGTTCTTTTTGCTTAAGATTGATTTGGCTATTAGGGCTCCTTTTTGGGTTCCAAATGAAGCATAGAATTAATTTTTCTAGATCTTTGAAATATGACATTGGTATTTTGATGGGGATTGAGTTGAATTTGTAAATCACTTTGGGCAGTGTGGACATTTTAACAATGTTGATTCTACCAATCCATGAGCATGAGATGTTTTTCTATTTGTTTTTGTCATCTGCAGTTTCTTTAATCAGTGTTTCATAGTTCTCCTTGTAGAGATCATTCAACTCCTTGCTTAAGTATGTTCCTAAGTATTTTATTTTCTTTGTAGCTATTGTGAATGGTAGTGAGTCTTTTATTTGACTCTCAGCTTGACTCTTATTATATAGAAATGCTACTGATTTATGTACATTGATTTTGTAACCTGAGACTATTTATCAATTCTAGGGATCTTTTGGTGGAGTCTTTGGGATTTTCTAGATACAAGATTATATTGTCAGCAAAAAGTGATAGTTTGACCTCCTCTTTCTCGATTTGGATACCCTTTATTTCTTTTTCTTGCCTGACTGTTCTGGCTAGGACTTCCAGTACTATGTTGAGTAGAAGTGGTGACAGTGGGTCCCCTTGTCTTGTTCTAGTTCTTAGGCAGAATGCTTTCAGTATGATGTTGACTGTGGCTTTGTCATATATGATTTTTATAATTTTGAGGTATGTTCCTTCTATGCCCAGTTGTTGAGGGTTTTTATCATGAAAGGGTGCTAGATTTTATCAAATGCTTTTTCTGCATCTACTGAGTTGATCATATGGTATTTGGTTTTGCTTCTGGTTATGTGGTGAGTCACATGATTTGTGTATGTTGAACCATCCTTGCATCCCTGGGATGAAACCCACTTGATCATGGTGAATTATTTTTTTGATGTGTTGTTGAATTTTGTTTGCTTGTATTTTATTGAGGATTTTTACATCTATATTCATAAGGGATATTGGTCTATAGTTTCCTTTTATTTTTGTTGTGTACTTTCATGGCTTTGGGATCACGATGATACTGGCTCCAAAGAATGAGTTAGGGAGGATTCCTTCCTTCTCAAAGTCATGGAATAATTTCTGTAGGATAGGTACCAGTTCTTCTTTGTAGGTCTGGTGAAATTCAGCTGTGAATCCCCTCTGGTCTGGAGCTTTTTTTTTGGGAGGTTTTTTTTATTACTTCTTCAGTTTTACTGCTCATTCTTGGTCTGTTCAGGATTTCTATTTCTTCCTGATTGAGTCTTGAGAGGTCATGTGTTTCCAGGAATATATCCATTTCCTCTACATTTTTTAGTTTATGCATGTAGAAATTTTTATAGTATTTATGGATGATATTTTGTATTTCGGTGATATCATTTGTAATATCTACTTTTTCATTTGTGATTGAGCTTATTTGAGTCCTTTCTGTTCTATTCTGGTTAATCTAGCTAGAGGTCTATCAATTTTGTTTATCTTTCAAAGAACCAACTTTTTGTTTCGTTGATCCTTTGTATCACTTTTTATTTTCCATTTTGTTTAGTTCTGCTCTGAGCTTTGTTATTTTTTTTCTTCTGCTGGCTTTGGGTTTGGCTTGCTCTTCCTTTTCTAGTTCCTTGAGATGTGACATTAGGTTGTTAATTTGTGACCTTTCTGTCTCTTTGATGTAGGCATTTAAGGCTATGAATTTTCCCCTTAGCACTGTGTTTTCTGTATTCCATAGATTTCAATAGCTTGTGTCCCCTTTGTTGTTCAGTTTGAGGAATCTTTTGATTTCCATCTTAATTTCAATATTGACCCAAGGATCATTCAGCAGTAGGTTATTTAGTTTCCATGACTTTGTGTAGATTTGAGTTTTTCTCTTATAATTGATTTCTAGTTTTGTTCTACTATGGTCTAAGAAGATACATGGTATGATTTCAATTTTTTTGAATTTGTTGAGACATGTTTTTTGGCCTAAGATATGATCACTCTTGGAGAATGTCCCGTGTGCTGATGAGGAGAATGTATATTCAGTACTTCTGGGGTAGAATGTTCTGTGAATGTCTGTTACGTTCATTTGTTCTAGAGTCCCATTTAAGTCTGTGTTTCTTTATTGATTTTCTGCTTTGAACATCTGTATAGCTCTGTCACTGAGGTGTTGAAGTCCCTGGAAATTATGATGCTACTTTTTATCTCTTTGGTTTGATCTAATAGGATTTGCTTTATGAATCTGGGAGCTCCTGTGTTAGGTGAATATATATTTAGGATTATTATGTCTTCTTGTTGAATTACTCCCTTTACCATCATATAATGACCATATTTGACTTTTTTTTTTACTATTGTTGATTTAAAGTCAATTTTATCTTATATGAGAATTGCTACACCTGCTCTCTTTTGATTTCCTTTTGTGTGGAAAATTTTTTCCTATCCTTTCATCTTGAGTCTGTGTGAGTCCTTGTGGGTTAGATGTGTTTCCTAGAGACAGCAGATTCTTGGGTTTTTTTTTTCCCCCATCCATTCAGTCAGTCTACTGCATCTCTCTTTGCTAGAGGAAAATGTATTTCTTTAGTCCTCAGGCTACTTATTTTATAAACCAAATATTGATATGCATAGTCTGACACACGGCTGAATATTTGGAAGTGAACTGTCTAGATAATCCTTGAGTATAGTTCTGTATTTTCTATTTCTTCATAGAATATAACCAAATAATGGTCTTTGGAGCCTTAGAAATAGTTGAGTTATATATAATTCTCATATGGCAACTGTTTTGCTATCTCTGTTCATACTCAAACCATGCCCATTTTTATGTACACAATCATATGCATGAATATTGATAATGTTATTTTTTTCTTTCCAATCTTTGTTTTTATTTCTTCTTGTTGCCTTTTTGCACTGGCTGGGATCTCCAGTATGATGTGGATAGGAGCAGTGATAGTAGTGGGTATTTGCCTTGTTCTTTGTTCAGTTTTTGTACCAGCTCTGTTGAGATACGGCTGACAGATACACACACACACACACACACACACACACACATATTTATTCAAGGTTTGAAATGTGATGATTTGACATTAATGTTTATACATACTGGGCAATGATTACCATAATCAAATTAATTAACACATCTATCACAACCTGTACTTTGAGAGGGGACCTTAAAATCAGCTCTGTCATCAAATTTCATGTAAACAATACAGTATTATGAACTATAGTCACCATGCCGTATATTAGATCCCCAAAACTTATTCCTCTGATGACTGAAAGTTTGTCCCCTTTGACCAGCATTTCCCCATTACCTCACCCATACCCCAGCCCCTGGAAACCACTGTTCTAGTTTCTGCTTCTAAGAGTTTTACATTTTTAGATTCCACATATCAGTGAGATCATATAGTATTTGTCTTTCTGGCTTATTTCGCTAAACATAATGTCCTATACGTTCATCCATGTTGTTGCAAATTGCAGGATTTCCTTCTTTTTTATGATTGGATAATGTTTGTGTGTGTGTGTATGTGTGTGTGTGACATTTTCTTTATCTATTTATCTGTCAGCAGATGCTTAGGTTGCTTCATACCTTGGCTATTGTGAATAATGCTGCAGAACATGAGGTACTTGTTCTTTATCTCAAAGGGGTCAATCTCAACATTTCCTCACTAGGTGTGATGTTTACTGTAGCTATGTTGTAGATATTCATTATCATATTAAGAAAATGGGGATGGGGAGCATGGGTAATATACATAACCTGAACTTTTGTACCCCCATAAGAAGCTGAAATAAAAAAAAAAAATAGAACCACAGCCTTGTAGTATAGTTTGAAGTCTGGCAAATTAATACCTCCCATTTTGTTTTTATTGCTTAAAATTGCTTTTGCTATACGGGGTCTTCTCTGATTCCATACAAAGTGTATAATTATTTTCTCTATATCTGTGAAAACTGATGTTGGTAATTTAATAGGGATTGCATTGAATCTGTAGATCACTTTGGGTAGTATAGACATTTTAACAATGTTGATTCTTCCGATCCAAGAGCATGGTATGGTTTTCCACCTATTTACAAGTTCTGCTATTTCCTTCCTCAGTGTTTCATAGTTTTCCCTATAGAGGTCCTTTACCTCTTTAGTTAAATATATTCCTAGATATTTTATTTTTTTTGTTGCTATTTTGAAGGGTATTGAGTCTTTAATTTGGTTCTCCGATTGACTGTTATTGGCATATATGAATGCCTCTGATTTGTGTGTATTGATTTTGTAACCTGAGACTTTGCTGTATTCGTTAATCAATTCCAGGAGTCTCTTGGTTGAATCCTTGGGGTTTTCCAGATATAACAATACTATAAGGTTGTGGTTCTTAAAACTGCCTGGTATTGGCACAAGTGCAGGGACACAGACCAGTGGAACAGAACAGAAAATCCAAATATAAAACCATCCTTATATAGACACCTAATCTTTGACAAAGCAGACAAAAACATACTCTGGGGACAAGAATCCCTATTCAATAAATGGTGCTGGGAAAATTGGATAGCCACATGTAGAAGACTGAAACAGGACCCACAGCTTTCACCTCTCACAAAAATCAAATCACGGTAGATAACAGACTTAAACCTTAGGTGTGAAACGATTAGAATTCTAGAAGAAAATGTAGGAAAGACTCTTATGGACATTGGCCTAGGCAAAGAATTTATGAAGAAGACCCCTAAGGCAACCACAGCAACAACAAAAATAAATGAATGGGACCTGATTAAATTAAAAAGCTTCTGCACAGCCAAAGAAACAGTCACAAGAATAAACAGACCACCTACAGAATGGGAAAAAATTTTCGCATACTACACATCAGATAAAGGACTGATAACAAGAATCTATTTAGAACTCAGGAAAATCAGCAAGAAAAAATCAAACAACCCTATCAAGAAGTGGGCAAACGACATGAATAGAAATTTTTTCAAAAGAAGATATAAGAATGGCTAAGAAACATATGAAAAAATGCTCAACATCCCTAATCATCAGAGAAATGCAAATCAAAACCACAATGAGATATCACTTAACCCCAGTGAGAATGGCCTTTATCAAAAAGTCCCAAAACAACGCATGTTGGCATGGATGTGGAGAGACTGGAACACTCATACACTGCTGGTGGGACTGCAAACTAGTGCAACCCCTGTGGAAAGCTTTATGGAGATACCTTAAACAGATTCAAATAGACCTATCATTCAATCCAGCAATCCCATTATTGGGCATCTACCCAAAAGAACATAAGTCATTCTATGACAAAGACACCTGTACCCGAATGTTTATAGCAGCACAATTCACAATCGCAAAGATGTGGAAACAACCCAAATGACCATCAATTCATGATTGGATTAGTAAATTATGGTATATGTATACCATGGAGTATTACTCAGCTATAAGAAATAACAGTGATACGACATCTTTGGTTCTCCTGGAGAGAGTTGGAACCCATTATATTAAGTGAAGTATCCCAAGAATGGAAAAACAAGCATCACATGTACTCACCAGAAAATTAGTTTCCCTGATCATCACCTAAATTCACATCTGGGAATGATACCAATCGAATATCAGATTGAGGTGGGGGGTGGGGGGAGGGGATGGGTGTATGCCTACATGAAGAGTGCGTTGCGCACCGTCTGGGGAATGGTCACGCTTGAAGGTGCTGACTTGGGGAGGGGGGGATGTGAGGAGGGGATGGGTATATACCTACATGATGAGTGCAATGAGCACTGTCTGGGGAATGGACACGCCTGGAGCTTTGACTTGGGGGGCCAGGCGGTACATGGGCAACGTATGTAACCTGAACTTTTGTACCCCTCATAATAAGTTGAAATAAAAAATAAATAAATAAATAAATAAAATTAAAAAAAGAAAATTCCTTTCTGATTCTACTTTGCTAAGATTTATAACATTGTAAATGATGTTGAGTTTTAAATACATTTTCTACACTTTTAAGATGCTTTGATTTTTTTTCCTTTATTCTGTTAATGTGGTAAAATACATTGATTTTCTAGTGTTAAACTATATTTATTAATGCATTCCTGAATAAACACAACTTGGTTATATTTTTTAATAAATATTGCTGTATTTGGTTTATTAATATCCTGTTTAGGGGGTTGTTGCATCGATGTTAATCTATAATTTATCTTTCTCATTATATCCTTAAGTTTTAGTATTAGTAACATTCAAACCATATAAAATTAATTGGGAAGTGTTTCATCTTTTATCCTTTTCTGGAAGAGTTTATATAAGATTAATATATATCTTCCTTAAATATTGGGTAGAATTCACTAATGAAGACATTTATACTTGGAGTTTTCTTTGTGCAAAAATTATTAAATTATAGATTTGATTTATTTTATAATTATAGGGTCATTCACATTTGAAATTTCCTTTTGTGTCAGTTTTTGTATATTTTTAAGGAATTTGTCCATTTCACCAAAATTTTCAAATTTATACCTTTTTAATTTATATAGCGATGTCTTCTTCTCCTTTTTAATAGAGGTCCTTTTAAAATCACTTTGTTTTTTGCCTTCCCTATTTTTCCTTCATTACTCTCCCAAGAAGTTCACCAATTAGTCTTTTGGCTTTGTTCATCCTTTTTATTGTATGTTTGTTTTTTAGTTTATGAAATTCAGCAAAGTCTTAGGTTATAAAATCAATGTACAGAAATCAGTAGCATTCATATACGCCAACAACAGTCAAACTGAAAACCAAATCAAAGACTCAATACCTTTCACAATAGCAACAAAGAAAATAAAGTACCTAGGAATATATTTAACTAAGGAGGTAAAAGACCTCTACAAGGTGAACTACAAAACACTGAGGAAGGAAATAGCAGAGGACGCAAACAGATGGAAAACCATACCATGTTCATGGGTTGGCAGAATCAACGTTGTTAAAATGTCTATACTACCCAAAGTGATCTACAGATTCAATGCAATCTCGATTAAAATACCGACATCACTTTTCACAGATACAGAAAAAAATAATTCTACACTTCGTATGGAAACAGAGAAGACCTCATATAGCAAAAGCAATCTTAAGCAAAAAGAACAAATTGAGAGGGATCAATTTATCAGACTTCAAGCTATACTATAAGGCTACAGTAATTAAAATAGCATGGTACTGGCACAAGAACAGAGACATAGACCAATGAAACAGAACTGAGAACCCAGATATAAAACCATCCCCATATAGCCATCTAATCTTTGACAAAGCAGACAAAAACATACACTGGGGAAAAGAATCCTTATTCAATAAATGGTGCTGGGAAAACTGGATAGCCACATGTAGAAGACTGAAACAGGATCCACACCTTTCAACTCTCACAAAAATCAATCCACGCTGCATAACAGACTTAAACCTAAGGCATGAAACTGTAAGAATTTTAGAAGAAAATATTGGAAAAACTCTTATAGACATTGGGCTAGGCAAAGAATTTATGAAAAGACTCCAAAGGCAATCACAGCAACAAGAAAAATAAATAAATGGGAACAGATTAAATTAAAAAGCTTCTGCACAGCCAAGGAAACTATCATGAGAGCAAACAGACAACCTACAGAATGGGAGAAAATATTTGCATGTTACACATCTGATAAAGGGCTGATAACTAGAATCTATATAGAACTCAGAAAAATCATCAAGAAAAAAATCAAACAACCCTATCAAAAAGTGGGCAAAGGACATGAACAGAAACTTTTCAGAAAGAAGATAGACTAATGGCTAACAAACAAATGAAAAAATGCTCAACATCTCTAATCATCAGGGAAATGCAAATCAAAACCACAATGACATATCACTTATCTCCAGTGAGAATGGCCTTTATCAAAAAGTCCCAAAACAATGTTGGCATGGTTGTGGAGAGATAGGAACACTCATACACTGCTGGTGGGACTGCAAACTAGTACAACTTCTGTGGAAAGCAATATGGAGAGACCTCCAAGAGATACAAGTAAACCTACCATTCAATCCAGCAATGCCATTACTGGGCATCTACCCAAAAGAACAAAAGACATTCTATAATAAAGACATCTGCACTAGAATGTTTATAGCAGCACAATTCACAATTGCAAAGATGTGGAAATAACCCAAGTGCCCATCAATACATGAGTGGATTAATAAAGTGTGGTATATGTATACCATGGAGTTCTACTCAGCCACAGAAAACAATGGTGATATAGCACCTCTTGTATTTTTCTGGATAGAGCTGGAACCCATTCTACTAAGTGAAGTGTCCCAAGAATGGAAAAACAAGCACCACATGTACTCACCATCAAATTGGTTTTAACTGATCAACACTTAAGTGCACATATAGTAATAACATTCATTGGGTGGCGGACAGATGGGAGGGGGTGAGGGGATGGGTGTATACACATGTTATGGGTGCAGTGTGCACCGTCTGGGGAATGGACACGCTTGAAGCTCTGACTGGGGTGGGGCAAGGGCAATATACGTAAGCTAAACATTTGTACCCCCATAATATGTTGAAATAAAAAAAATTTAAAAAATGAATTTCTAATTTTTATTCTTTACTTTCCATGAATTTATATTTTATTCCTTTTCTGATTTCTTGAGATGAATATTTCATGAAATTTTCAATCATTATTTTTAAATAGCTATATTTAAAACCATGAATTTTCCTTTAAGCACCACTTTAGCTTTGTATCTCACAACTTTTGGGTTATAGAATTTTCATTATCATAGAATTCACCATACATTCATTTTTGTCTGTGGTTTTTCTTCTTTGACCAATGGGTAATTTACAAATGTCTTCTTTTTCTATTATGTATTTCTTAATTTTCAAACACATAAGGATTTGCTAGTTTTCTTTTTAAAAAATCAATTTCTGTTCTTGGGATACTTCGCTTAATAGAATGGGTTCCAACTCTCTCCAGGAGAACCAAAGAGATGCCATATCACCATTATTTCTAATAGCTGAGTAATATTCCTTGGTATACATATATCACATTTTGCTAATCCATTCATGAATTGATGGGCATTTGGGTTGTTTCCACATCTTTGCGATTGTGAATTGTGCTGCTATAAACATTCGGGTGCAGGTGTCTTTTTTGGTTTCCCTGAGTGCACATTTGGGATTAACACCAATTGGGTATCGGACAGAGGTGGGGGCTGGGGGGAAGGGATGGGTGTATACCTACTTGATGAGTGTGATGCGCACTGCCTGGGGAATGGACACGCTTGAAGTTCTGACTGGGGGGCATGGGGGTGGGGGGGGATGGATGCATACCTACATGATGAGTGCGATGTGCACTGTCTAGGGAATGGACATACTTGAAGCTCAGACTTGGGGGGATGGGGAGGCATGGACAATATATATAACCTGAACTTTTGTACCCCCATAATAAGCTGAAAAAAAAATTAAATTAAATTTAAAAAAAAGAAAAAAAAATGAAGTAATATAAGGAGAAGAAAGTTCTCCTTATAAAATAAATGAACGAACTTTGTATATAACAAGTACATTTGAGTAATTAAAATTACTATTTATCAAAAAAATAAATAAAATCAATTTCTGGACTAATTGTGTTATGGTAAAAGAAAATACTCCAAATGTTTTCAGCCCTTAGACATTTGGGACTTGCTTTCTGGCTCTGTATTTGATCAGTTTTACAAGAATTCTGAGAAAGAATGTGTATTCTGCAGTTTTAGGAAGGCAATGTCTATCTATGTTCCATTAGACAGGGTTGTCAATTGTTCTTTTTAAACATTTTGTATATTCATTGAATTTTTTGGTCTGCTTTTTGTATCAGTTACTAAGAGAAATTTGTTGAGATCTCCCGTTATGGTTGTGGATTTATCTATTTCTCCCTGTAGTTATGACAGTTTCTGCTTTATATATTTTTGCAGCCATGTTTTGATGTATTACAATAGAACTACTGTATCTTCTTGGTAAATTGAAACTTTTGTCACTATGAAACGTCCCTCTTCACCTCTAGTAATGCTTTTTTCCTTAAAGTATATTCTATTTTATATCATCAAAGACAATCCAGCTTTCTTTGGTCAGGTTTGCATGGTGATTCTTTCCCATTCTTTGATATTCAACCTTTCTGTGTTCTTGTGTTTTAGATATATTTTATATGCAATACATTTAGTTGGGTTTTATGGTGACATATTTATTAAGATACAATTCACATATCAAACAATCCATTTAAAGTAAACAATTCAATGGTTTTTCATATATTCACAGAGTTGTGAAATCATCACTAAAATGGTGGAATACGCATAAGGTAGACATTCTCATTCAAAAAGGGAGAAATTGGAAGAAATAAAGGGGTCACAGGTGCCAAGTGAGGTTGAAATGAAACACGGCAGATTCCATTAGGTTTCAAGGCCTGGGAATAAACTTCTGTAGTTTCTATGCCAACTTGACCCACAGCTCCATCCCCCTGGAGCCATGGCTCTGCCCTCTAGGTCTGAAGCTCCGCCTTCTGTCTCTGCCTCTGGCGCTGTCCTCAGAGTCATCCTTTCATTATCTTTAAGGGTAGCACACGTTTGCAGCCGAGCATCTCTAGCAGCCCATTTTCTGATTGCAGATGTCCAACAGCCTTCCCTTCTTTTGTCCTGTCTGTTTCTTTCGGTCATGCTGGCAGCGTTTCTGCTGATACAACATTCTCAAAAATCTTGTGGTTCTTCTGTGTACGTCATGGGGCAGGGGAGCCCATGCCCTTAGGCGAGAGGGTACTCCACAAATCTCTCCTAGATAATTCTATATCTATTCTTGGTGTCTGCCGAGATGGTTGATTTTTATCTATGAGTCACACACTTAATCACTTTAGCAAAAGATTGTCCAGTCACAAACTTCTCTCCAGAGCATGATTTTCCCCCAAATTAATTTTCTGATTTTAGCATTCTTTGCAATCAGGAAAATCATCAAGTACTGGTTCCTTTTGGCTTAACGGTTGCTTCTTCAGTTTATCTTTTTTTTTTCTTTTGTTGCTTGTGCTTTTGGTGTTATATTTAAGAATATATTGCCAAATTCAATGTGATGAAAACTTACCCCTATGTTCTCTTCTTGGAGTTTTATCGTCTTAATTCATATATTTCGGTCATCGGTCCATTTTGAGTTAATTTTTGTATATAGTGTGAGGTATGGATCTAACTTATTCTTTTGTGTGTGGCTATCCAGTTGTCCCAGCACCATTTGTTGAAGAGACATTTGTTTTTCCATTGAATAGTCTTGGCACCTATATCGAAAAGTCAATTGGCTGTAGATGTATGCATTTAATTCTGAACTCTCAGTTCTATTCCACTGGTCTGTATGTCTATCCTTATGCCCACAACACTCTGTTTTAATTATTGTAGTTTTGTAGTAAAATTTGAAATTAGGAAGTGTGAGGTCTCCTACTTTGTTCTTTTTCAAGATGGTCTCAGCTATACAGAGCCCCTTAAAATTTCATATGAATCTGATGATCAGCTCAGATTCTTTTTATTTTTTATTTTTTGCATTTCTGCAAAAAAGGCAGCAATTTTGATAGGGGTTGCATTGAATCCGTAGATCACTTTGGGTTGTATTGTCATCTTAACAGCATTAAGTCCTCCAGTCATGAACATGAAATGTCTTTCTATTTATTTAGCTCTTCTTTAATTTCTTTCAGCAATGTTTTATAGATTTCAGTGTACAAGTCTTTCATCTCCTTGGTCAAATTTACTTCTAGGTATTTTATCTTCTTGGGTACTGTAATCAATGGTATTGACTTCTTAATTTCCCTTTTGGATTTTTTATTGTACTGTATGGAAATACAACTGATTTTTTTGTGTGTGTTAGTTTTGCATCCTACAACTTTGCTGAATTCATCTGTTAGTTCCAATAGTTTTTTTTGTTTGTTTTTGGGGGATTCTCCAGGGCTTTCTATCTGTAAGAACATGTCATCTGAAAATAGAAATAGCTTTATCTCTATTTTTCCTTTTCAGTTTGGATGGCTTTTATTTATTTATTTTTTTTATGCCTAACTGCTCTGACTAGTACCTTTTCTACAGTGCTGAATAGAAATGGTAAAAATGGGCAGTCTTGTCTTTTTCCACTCTTATGAAGAAGGGCTTCAGTCTCTCACCATGGAGTATGATATTAGCTGTGACTTTTTCATAAAAACTTTTTTATTTTTTTAAGAGACAAGGTCTTGTCCTGTCACCCAGGCTTGAGCACAGTGGCATCATCATAGCTCACAGCAACCTCAAACACCTGGGCTCAAGTGATCCTCCTGCCTCAGCCTCCTGAGTAGTTGGCATGTGCATGCCACCATGCCCAACTAATTTTTCTTGTTTTTTGTAGAGATGGGGTCCTTCTATGTTGCCCAGGCTGGCCTCAAACTCCTGGGCTCAAGCAATCCTCTCACTTTGGCCTCCCAAAATTTGGGGATTACAGACGTAAACCACCATGCCCGACTATATAAATGCTCTTATTGGATTGGGGAAGTTCTCATCTCTTCCTAGTTCGTTAATATTTTTATTATTAAAGTGTGTTGGAGTTTGTCAGTTGCTTTTTCTGCATCAGTTGAGATGATTGTATATTTTTTTCCTTCACTCTATTAATGTGGTATATTCCATTGATTGATTTTTGAATGAATTATCTTTTTATTTCTGAGATAAATACAACTTGGTCATGGTATATAATCCTTTCATATACCAGATTCGGTTTGCTTTTGTTGAGGATTTTTTTAAATCTATATTCACAAGGAATATTGGCCTATTGTTTTCTTTTTCTTTTATTGTTTTGATGAAGGTGTTCAGCTTTGGTATCAGGGTTACACTGGTCTCGTGGAATGAATTGGGAATTGTTCCTTCCTCTTATATTTTCTTGGAAGGGTTTGAGAAAGAGTAGTACTGTTTCCTTTTTAAAAGTGATTGGTAGCGTTCACCTGTGAAACTATGTGATCGTAGACTTTAATTTGTTGGGAGGTTTTTTGTTACTGATTCAATCACTTTACTTGTTATATGTCTATTCAGATTTTGTATTTCTTCCTCAGTCAGTTTGTTGGTTTGTGTGTTTTTAGGAATTTGTCCATTTCCTCTAGCTTATATAATTTGCTGGCATGCAATTATTTACAGTAGTCCTCTACAATTCTTTTTAAATATTTCTGAATAAATATATTACATTCTTCAAGGTTGGTACTAATGTTCCCAGTTTCAAACTGATTTTATTAACTTGAGATTTTTTCTCTCTTTTTCTTTTGTTACTTCTTTCCTTTTTTTTTTAGAGATGGGGAGATGGGGTCTCACTCTGTCACACAGGCTGGAGAGCAGTGGCATGATCATAGCTCATCGTAGCCTGGAACTGCTGGACTCTATTGATCCTCCCACCTTGGCCTCCTAAATGGCAGTGACTACAGGTGTGAGCCACCTTATCCGGCCTGGTCAGCTCTTTCTTCACCTGCCCAGAGAACAAAGCTGAAAAAGGAGCCTGCAGGCCATAGAAAGAACCCAGGGCTAGGAGGGCGGACACCTAGGTTCAAGTATCCTATACTGGCCCACCTAGTTCAGAGCCACTTTCCTTCTCTGGTCTTTAATTTTCATGGCTGTAAGACTAGGAAGCTGGGCATGTTGACCGTGAAGTCCTCTTCTGACTCAGAGAGCAGTGAAGTGACTAAAAACAGTATCAGTGACTCCCTCGGGCTTGGCCCATGACAAGTGCTCAGTAAGCCTCTGTCATCATTGTTACCATCTTCACCACCATCATCATTTGTGAAATGAGGATCAAAGCACCTCCCTCACAGGAGTTCTGGGAAGACCTCCTGAGAAAGCACACAGGAAAGTGCCTTGGAAACTGCAAAGTTCTATGACAATGACCTAGAGGACCATTAAAATGATCTTAATCATAGGTATCATCACCACCTCCTGAAGTTCCGTCAATTTCTCTCCCTAGACACAAACCCAGTTTTCTGGGATACCCATCTCCCCAAATGGGAGCTGATTCCCACAAGGTTCCCCGCTAGAGGCATCCTCAGCCTGGGGCCAATTAGGGGGTCCCAGGTGGCCTGGCCTGCGTCCAACCCTAGCAATCTGCTTCTCTGGCCTGCCGTCTGCTCCTTGAGGCCTGTGGGCCCACCCGGTTCAGAATTAAGCATCCATTCCCTGGTCTTCTCCCTCGTGACGACACCTGCGCTGGCCCCAGATGCACTGGTGACCAGGACCAGCTCCCAGGCCAGCAGGAGGGACTTCAGAGCTCAGGTACAGCCATTCGTTTAAACTCAGACACTTAGGTGTGGGACACTGCAGATTCACCCTGGCCCAGGAGACCGGTTCCCAGGTTCTGGGGGCAGCTCTACCATACTCTAGCTACATGACCTTGGCCAAGTCCCTCACATCTTCCTGGTCACAGTTCACTTCTTGGGGAAATCTGTCGGTAGGACCATGTCTGACAGTTTTAAGTAATTCTGTAATTTAAAAAATGAGGGTGGTCCAAGTTTCTGTCTATGATCCTAGCTTGCTTCTGACCTAGGAAGTCACTGCACCTCCCTGGCCTCAGTTTCCTGGTTCATACAGTGGAGAGATACATCCTGCCTGGACTAGCTCTCCGGAGACGTAGTGAGGGTCAGTGACGTGTGTGAGAAGTGTTAGGGCCTTGCTCAAGCCCCCAAGAATGCCACATCTAGATCTGTGTCATAGCACTGTGGGAGGAATAAGAGTCCTCCTCATTTTAGAGACATGGAAATGGAAGCTGCCTGAGAAGACACAGCCATGTGGGCAATTATGGACTCAGTGTGTGTCTGGGTGGTTCCACGTATCAGCCATGTGACCTTGGGCAAGTCCCTCACCCTGTGCAATGCTGTTTCTCATGTCAGAGCCTTGTCTCCCAAGGCTGCAGGGGTGCCCCTGAGCGCCCTTAGCCTTTGCCCCGAAGGGTGAGAGCCAGTGGGTCTGGGAGCTTGTCCTGCTGTCTGAACACCGGGGCCAGAGCTGGTCAGCTGCGTGGCCTCCATCAGGAGACCTGGGCCAGGCCTGCCCTGCTGAGTGTGTGAGGAGGCTACAAAGCCCCAGAGGAAAGGGGAGGAAGTGGTGGGGGCCTGGCAGGGAGCTCTGGGCTGAGGACTGAGCCCATGGGCTGGGCCTGTCCTGCCTGGGGGCTGCTCACTGAGGCTGCACCAATTCCTGCGAGCAGCAGAGCCGTGGCCTCCACATTTGATTGTCCCGAGAGGTCCAGGTTCCCAGGACTCGGGACAGGAGCAGTCGTGTGCCATCAGTGTTTTGTCATCAGCCCTCTGATTTGTACATTTTGCTGATTTCCATGCTGTAAATACACCCATGAGCTCACTGAGCTTGGGCTGGGAAGAGGTGGGCAGTAGTGGAACATTCTATGGTGTTTCCACCATACAAAGACCATGCATGGAAATGAGCCCTAGAACATAGATAACAGTAAAATAGTTAGGATGAGATGTGTTTTTAGTATTCGACATCTTCATTTTTAATGAAATTTATTTAATTGCAGTGATATGAATTAAGTTTTAGTGATGGCTGTGTTTAACTGCTAGCTCACAATCCGTCTGAAAACATTCCAGCGGATCTGTTGGCCTCTGGCTGACTACAAGGGACCTCAGAGTCCAACACTCTTGTTCTATATAGTTGGCAGGACTGGGGACTGAGAATTCTGGAAGGCATGGCCAGGACTCCTGCCAGGGTTCTCAACACATGAACTCATTTGATTCTCTCAGCAACCCCCGAAGGGAAGAGGTTATTATTAGCATTTTAGAGAGGAGAAAACTGAGGCAAAGTAAGAGAACAGGAGCTAGAGCTTGATAGGTCTGGATCCAAATTCTGGTTCTGCACTTACAAGCCTAAGCCCTTGGGGAAGTCCCCTCAGTCCATTGGGCCTGAGCGTCCTTGTGTGTGGCCTGGGGACGATACTACTCACTTCTGGATGCTGTTTGCCAGGACCTAGTTGAAGACCTGGTATAGCGTGGGTGCTCCATGGTCAACTCTCAGTTAGCATCAGAGAGGCTGAGCAACCTGCCCACGGTACCGTCCTGGTGCAGAATGGAGGGGGATTATGACTTGCTCAAGTGTGACTCAAACATGGTCTAACTGACAAGTCAGGGCACAGCGGTTTGGGAAGTAAGAGGGGAACCCAAATGGGGACCTCAGTTCTTGACCTTTCTGCAAGGTGACTGCGTCGTCCTCCCCTCCCCGCCAGGCTTGTATCCCCTGAGAAGGCTGGAACAAGAAATAGGGCCTTGCCCTTCCCTCAGGGGGTCCTTTGCTCTTCCCCAAGGGCCTCTTCCTTGTAGGGCTGTTGTTGAAAACATCAGGGGAATTCCATCTTGGCATTCCCCCTGGGGACAGGGAGGGTGGTGGCAGGAGGCAGAAGGATGCCCCTTCCCCAGGTCTTGCAGGAAAGCGTGGCGTGGAGGCAGGACCAAGAAACCTGCGCATCTTGGCCCACTGGGAGGAGCCTGGGATGGCTGAGGCTCCCTTGTTCTGCGTCGCAGGAGCAGGTGGGCAAGGCCTTCAGGACCCAGGCTGGCCTGGCCAGGTGCAGAGAGTCACAGGGAGACAAGGCAGGGGATTCAGCCCCTGTCCTCTCAGAAACCCAGGGCTGTTCTGGAGTCTGGGCTGCCTGGAATCCTGGTTCTCAGGACTTAGTTTCCTGAGGGGCTTCCTGTTTAGTCCCTTCCCTTGTGAGCAAGTGACAACCTCTCAGTGACGTGTTTCTGCAGATACGGAGAAGGATAAGGTAACTGCTGGTCTTGGGGCTGTGGGTGGGATCCCAGACACCTGTGGGGGCTGGAGGTCAAAAGTAGCTGGGACACCCATGTCCTCTCTGTGCCTGCACCCTGACATCCCTGGAGCCCCTTCCCCTCATTTCCTAATATTCTTTCCTCACCACGTCTCCTCTCAAGCGCCCCTGATGGCTTCCTCCTTCCTGGTCCCTCCCTGCTTCCTTCATTTATACATGTTTACTGACAGCTCCTCTGTGTTAAGCTGTGTTCTAGACACTAGAAACAGGGAAATGAATAACACAATTTCCTGAGCTCCCAGATCTCCAGCAGACGCTGAGCGTCACATCCATACAAGGACAAGGGTGTTCCACATCCCAGAGGTGCGTTCAGCAATCACGGGGACCCACCCCCTGCTCTCCAGGTCTGGGCATCATAAATAAACACAGAGACTGCAGGGGGAGAGGACAGGATTTAGAAGACTCTGTGTGACCCAATGATGTCCCCCATCCCCTGGAAATCAAGTTCGACTTGGAGAGAGAGGCTTTTACAAAATATACTGAGCTCTAGCGTGGTGATAATTTCCTACCTGTCCTGCATGGAAGCCCTCTGTCTCCCAACGCACCCCCGTGGCGTCCCACAGCCCAGCGTGGGAGCAGATGGAGGAAACTCTATCATGAGATATAGTTTGTGGCGCCACTAGAGCCCTTGTCCTGAGGACTCTGATCCTTATCGCTGCCTCTGAACTCCACATAGGTGTGACTCTGTGGTCTCCCTGCCAAAGCTCAGGCAGCTGAGACTGATGTGCAGGTGGGGAAATACACATTCCTGCCCCCTCCCCCTCAGACACTGATTGATGGAAGCAGGGGAAGGTCATGGTTAAGAGTGGTCTCTAAGTCAGATTCCCTCCATTCCCATCCCACGTCCCCCCTCCCACCATATCGAGAACAAACTCCTTGCTGTCCCTTAGTGTTGCCTCTCTAGAGTAGAAGTCGTAAGATTTACTCAATGGCTTTTGTGGATGAGGTAAAGTTAGTGTAGCAGAGCCTGGCAAACACACACTGCTCATTAGATATTAGCTATTAATATCATTAAAAAGGAGGCTATAAACTCCCCTGTGTGTCCCTACTTTGTAACAGATAGTGTAACTCTATTAACAGGAGAGGGAAAGATTTTCCAGGTTCTTAGGTCTGAAAATCAATACCAGAGCCCTCTCGGAATCCCAGGATTGTAACTTTCCAGTGAGCACAGGTGTCTGCGAGCAACAGAAGTTTGGGGGTGGAAGGGGGTGGGGCAGGTCAGGGGAGGCTGCCGGGATGAGCTGAGCCCTAACGTGGGTTTAGGACTGGACATGCGACGGAGTGTGGGGGCAGCAGGGGTCCGGGTGGTGGCACTGACATGCTGAGGACAAGCCCAGGGCCCCAGGGTGTGAGAGAGGTAGCGACACGCAGGAGACTGGGAGCACCTGTGTGGACACTATGCCCGTGTGGAGTGTGGAGGGGTAGGTGGTGGACTGGCCAGGGGAAGGGGTGGCGCAGGGCAAGTGAACCCCCAGAATGGCTGGACCTGTCCTCTGTCCTCTATCCCCACCAAAGGAACCTCTGCCTGAATATACCTCCATGTTTTTATCCATTGTACTGTTGAGCGACACTTGGGGGGTACCCTGTTATGGACTATTCTGACGAGTGTTTTGAACATTTCTCATGCATCTTTTCTTGAACATATGTATGTACTTGTGTGTGAGTATGTGGGAATCTAGGTAGGAATAATATTGCTGGGTAATGTGGTCTATGCATGTTTAACTTTAGGAGATACTGCTGAACATTTTCTAAAGAGATTGTTTAAATTCACACTCCCATCACAGTGTAAGAAAGTTCTAGTTGTTCTGGCCAACACCAGGTGTTATTCATTTTAGTCTTTCTGGTGGACATGTAGTGGGGCTGAGCTGTGGTCTTCATTTGCAATTATGAGATGACTTTTTCACTTGAGGAAAGGTTATTTAGATAGCCTCTCTGAGAAGTGTGTTTTTAAATCTTTTGCCTGTCATTCTATTGGGTAGTCAGTTTACTTGTTGATGTTGTAGGAGTTCTCTATTTATTCTGGATATAAATCTTCTGAGTTCTTCTTTGTAATACATTCTGGTTTATCATGTTTCTCTCTATGGTCAGAATTTTGGTGTTCTATTTAAGGAATTTTTTGCTTACTTTGAGAGGATAAAGGTATTTTTCTGTGTTTGATTCTAAACATTTGATTGCTTTACATTTACTATTTAAATCTACAGTACATCTGAAATTTATTTTTGTGTAATATTTGAGTAGGAGGAAAAATATTTATTTTTCTGTCTGAATATCCCCATGATCCTGCAACATTTATTGAAAAGATCACCTTTTCCCCATTGCATTGTAGGATCAACTGTGTTATAAATCAGGTGACTTTATATGCATGGGTGTGTCTCTGAGGTTTATTCTATTCCATCGGTCTCTTTGTTTGTTCTTGTGCCAATCTCACACTCGCTTATTTTGGTTTTCTAGTAAGTCTGCTATCTGTTAAGTCCTCCAACATTGTTTTTTTATTCAAGATTCTTCAAGATTTCCATATAAATTTTATAACTATGTTGTGAATTTCTGCAAAAACATTAAAAAAAACTTCTGGGGGCATAACTAGCATTACAAAGAATCTGTAAATCAACTCAACATCTTTATAATGTATACTTGTTCAGCCCATGAACATGGCAAATCCCTCTATTTACTTAGGTCTTCCTAGATTTCTCTAAATAATGTTTTTTACACATATTTTGTTAGATTTATTTCTACATATTTTATTGTTTAAAATGTGATGATACATTTTTGTGTGTCTGCTTGCTTAATAGTTTGTTTGTTCTTGTTTTTTATATTGTTTACCTACACAATCCTGTAATCAGCAGAAAATGACAGTTTTATTTCTTCCTTTCCAATCATTTGAACTTTTATTCTTTCTCTTGCCTTATTTCACTAGCTAGGACCACCAATACAATGGTTAATAGAAATGGTAATAGGAAACCTTTTGTTTCATTCCCATTGTTAGGGAGTAAGTTATCAATATTGCACCATTTGGTATGATGTTTGCTATAGTTTGTTTTTTTCTTCCTTTACTGGAAATAAATTTATCACACCAAGAATGTTCTTGTCTATTGCTAGTTTACTGAGAAGTTTATTTCTTTTTCCTTTTTCAAAGTATCCATCTTCAAAGAAGGAGGTTAATTTCTATTCATAAATAATTGTTGAATTTTATCAAATATTCTTTCTGCATCTACTGAGATAGTCATAAAATTTTTCTCTCTGACTTCTACTATATGGTGAATCACATTGATTATCAAGTGGTAAACCAAACTTGAATCACCTTAACAAACCCTATGTGATTGTGATGTATTCTCTCTTTTATATTGCTGAATTCAATTGCTAATATCTTGTTTAGTAGCTTTGCAACAAGGCTTATGAGAGTGATTGGTCTGTAAGTTTTCCTACTTGTAATGTCCTTGTTATTTTCTGGTATCAGGGTTATTCAGGTCTTATAAAATGCATTGAGATGCTTTCACTCTTTTTTCATTTTTTGGAAGAGTTAGTATTTTTCCTTTCTTAAATATTGGAAGAATTCACCAGTTAAGCGATCTGGGAGTTTCCTTCCCATGACAGTTTTAAATGATAGATTCATTTTTTGAAAAGATATTGGAGTCCCTTGAATTTTATTTCTTCTTGTGTCAGTTTTGGTAATTTGTATTTTTTAAGACATTTGTTCATTTTATTTAAATTGTCAAATTTACCAGCATAAAGTTGTTTCTAATTATCTAAATTTTCTTTTCAATGATTGTAGGACCTTCAGTAATGTTCCCTTTTTCATTCTTGATGTTGGCAATTTGTTTCTTTTATCACTCTTGCAAAAAACTAATCAATTTATTATTAATAGTTCTTTCAAAAAACGAATTTTTAGATTTGTTGAGTTTTCTCTGTTGCTAGCTTAAATGCCATTTCATTTTTTTCTGCTCTTATCTTTTTTGTTTCCTTCCTTTAACTTCTTTTTGGGTTTGATTTATAGGTTTTTTTTTTGTGTGTGTTTGTTTGTTTTTGGTTCTTGAGATGGAAGTTTAGCTAATGAATTTTCAGCCCTTCCTCTATGCCAATATATACATTTAGGGCTATAAATTTCCCAGCATTTCTTTGTTTGTCATGACTGATATTTTTTAAGATTAGGAACAAGTTATTTTATGCACCATTCCTCAATTTGTATTTCTTTAATATATCTTCATCATTAGATTCAGGTTTTACAGTTTTGGCTGAAATACAGATGGTGCATTCTTCTTAGTATTTCATATCTGGAGATATATTGTGTCTATTTACTCCTTATTGGTGATATTAATTGTGATCACTGAGTTAAGATATTGTCCATTTTCTCTACTGTATATTTACCATTATTTATTTGTGTAATTAATAAGTACTTTGTGGATAGGTAGCTTAAAACTATGTAAATATTCTGTTCCTTATGGAACTCACTCTCCATAAATTTAGCATCTATATCAGTCAGGATCCAGTCAGTAGACAGAACATAGTAGTAATTTGAATGGAAAAAATTCAGCATAACATATTGTTAATTGGCCAGGCACAGTGGCTCACAGCTATAATCTCAGCACTCTGGCAGGTGGAGGCCGGAGGATCCCTTGAGGCCAGGACTTCCAGGCAAATTGTTAATTAGTAAAAGGTGAGTACCAAAAGGTTGAAAAAGAACTTTAAGAGATGCAGAAGTAGGGAGTAAAACAAACAAACAAACCAAAAAAAGGTAAAGAAAAAGAAGTTAGTGTGAGACTCAGACATTTCCAAGGAGGCCGTGACTCACAGCGAGCACAGCCCACCACGGGGCACAGGCCGGAGTCCTCACTGAAGCTGCCACTGTGCGGGGACACTGCTGCCTGAGAGTGTGGCCAGGGTGGTCTCTGGAAACGGGCTGCCAGGTGGGAGCAGGTGCCTGAGCGCAGGGCCAGAGCTGCCATGGAAGCAGCCACTAGAGCTGCCAGGAACGCAGCGGCCAGGTGGGGAGAGTGTGGCCCGAGTGTGCGGCCGGTGTGGGCGCACTGGGCTCAGCTGAAGTGAGTGCTGCTGCCCTTCCACACACCAGCCCGCTCCCTGCAGGCTGAATGAGGAAGGAGAAGTGAAGGCAGCAACAGCAGTCCCCTCCTGCTGCTCTCACAGGAAGTGCCCTCCACTGCTCTGTGTGAACCAAGCCTCCTGGTGAACAGGCTGGCAAAGGAGCATTGCTTCCAGGGTGCCAGGAGAGGCAGGTAGCACATCCAGACAAATGTTTTCTAAGGGGGAGGGAAACTCCATCTCTGAGAGGTTTGGGGGCTGGGGCTGATGTTTGTGAATCCATTGTTGCTAGACTTGTGAGTGAGCAGGTTTCTACCGAGGCGTGGGGAGTGAGAGTGGGAGATTGCACAGGAGCATTTTATGTGTCCTGTACTGGTTTTTGAGGCATTGCATCAGATGCGTCACATACATTGCTTCTGCTCCTCATAAGGATCCTGAGAGGTGAGTATTATTAGACACATTTTACAGATGACAGGACTGAGGATGAGAGAGGTCAAGTAACTTGTTTAAGATAACACAGCAAATGAGTAATGGGGCCACAATGAAAATTTTAGCCCATCTGTTTGTACAGCTGGCATTCTTGCCGGGCTACTACACGTTAGAAGAACTTTACTCAAGTGTGATTTTCCCACAGGCGCCGCCATGTGGATGCCTCCAGGGCAGAACCAAAGCTGGGTTTCTGAATTTATACTGCTTGGCTTCTCCAGGGACCCCACGACCAACAGGACTCTCTTCATTGCCTTCCTTCTCCTCTACCTGAGCTCAGTCCTGGGCAACGTGCTCATTGTCATCTTGATCCACCTGGACACACATCTCCACACCCCCATGTACTTCTTCCTGTGTATCCTGTCCCTGATCGACATGGCCTACGTCACCACGACCGTTCCCCAGATGCTGGTACACCTTCTCACTCCCTCTCAGACCATCACCTTTGCTGGCTGCTGGCTGCAGATGTACGTGTTTTGTGCCCTGGGCATTACCGAGTGCACCTTCTTTGTAGTCATGGCTTATGACCGATATGTGGCCATTTGCCACCCACTGCGTTATACTGTCATCCTCAGTTGGGGCCTGTGCACACGGCTGGCAGCTGGCCCATTGGCCTGTGGTTTCTTCTTCTCTCTGATCCACACCTTCCTCACCATGAGGCTGCCCTATTGTGGGCCAAACGTGGTCAACCACTACTTCTGTGAAGGCCCCTCGGTACGGAGCTTAGCTTGCATGGACACCCACCTGATTGAGACGGTAGACCTGGTCTTCAGTGTCTTTTTGATTGTCACCCCACTGTGTGTCATTCTGGCCTCCTATGTTCATATTGCCATGGCCATCCTCAAGATCAAGTCCATTCGGGGCCGCTGCAAGGCTTTCTCCACCTGTGCCTCTCACCTGACCGTGGTCACATTCTTCTATGCTCCGGCCATTTACATCTACATGAGGCCGAGCTCCAGCTATTCCCCTGAGCGAGACAAGCTGATCTCACTGTTTTACAATGTCTTCACTGCCCTGCTCAACCCTGTGGTCTACAGTCTGAGGAACAAGGACATTAAGGAGGCGTTTCTGAAGGTGATGGGTCATGGTAGAGTTGCCCGGTGAACTGGGATCCTGGCGAGGCTTGTGGTACAGTGTCCAATGTTGAAGAAGGGGACAGCATTTGTATGCAGCCTACATTGTGCATTTGGACCAAGGTGGTACTTGGTTGGTGACACAAATGTATGCCAAACCAACATGACTGTCTTGATCAGCTTGCTACCTTGTGGTACAGTGACAAGTCCATAATATCAGTAACTCACAACAGCAAAGTTCACTTATTGCTCATGTTCCCTGTCAGTTGTAGGCTGGCTGTGGCCTTGTGCAGTCTCAGAAACTCCCTGAAGGAGGAGTCTTTGCCTGGAACATGCCATTTTCATGACAGAGGAAAGGACCAATGAGTAAAACACAAGATGATCCTAATAGCGTCTCAGTAGTGACACACATCTCTTTGCTGACATCCTGTTGGCCAAAGTAAGCTACATGGTCAAGCCAAAGGCCAAGAGACAGGAAGTATTTTCTCCCACAGAGAAGTAATGCAAGTCACGTGGCAACCGGCAGGCATGTGTAATTCCTCTACGGGGAGGGATCAAACAACGAGAATAAATATAATCTATCATAGTGTCACAGAACCCAGTAGAATATATGTAACCAATATGAAGCATGGTAATTTTAAGTGACCTGGTATATGGGCACAGCAGAGGTCCAAGGTGATATAAAAAGGCACTACATGTAAATGCTTTCTGTTGCCAACACTGGAAATTAAGCCAATGGTTTGTGGATCCCATACAGCCCATGGACCTCACTTGGTGCCTGGAATCAACATGGCACATGTGGCTCAGGTGGTGTCCTCTGCGTGTGCTGTGGAAGGACACAGGACTTGATGTCAAGACACCAGAGTTCTAGTCCCAACTGTGATTATCTACAGTGCATGTGCGACTTTGGGCTATTTGTCTCCTCTCTCTGTTCTCACTTTATTCATCTATAAAATTCACAGCTTGAATTTAATGGTCTCCAAAGCATCTTGTGACTCTAAAATTCTCTTTCACAGCAGGTGGAGCGGGCGTGTACAAAACTCCAACGCAATGAATCTGTGACCGTCCTCTGTGGACCATCGCAGGATAAGGAAGCCAGAGCAGAATGAGAGCTGCTGCTGTCTGTCAACCATAGCAGGGAGCACACCTAGCAGTGACTCTTATTCTTTCTAGGGACTGAGACGACATATGGGGCTTTCTAGCAATCCTAGCATGGGCCTCAGACTCACCATGGACACACAGCTTTCTTCCAGGCCTCGTTGGTGGCCCAGAGGTCTTAGGGATGAGTCAGTTCAGCTCCACTATTTCCTGAGTATCCACTGTGGTCCCACTAGGATCAGGCCCTCTGGAATCCAAGAGAGACATATGGAGAGATTTACAGTCGTCAAATTATAATACCCCAACTCAGGGGGGTGCTACAGTGACCTGTGGGGACCAATGACTTCATTGGAGTGAGGTTCTCTGAGAGGGCAGCAGCCATGAAGGACCAGGTTACGCCTGACCCCATTTCCATCCACCGCAGTGATCTTTAACTTTGTAAGCCTCCAGAGCTTGAAATCAGGGGGAGAGAGAATGTGATGTAGGCTGTGTGACCCCTAATTGTGTCTCCCCAGATTTAATATGCTGAAACCCTAACGCCCAACTTGACTATATCTTGACTAAAAAAAGTAATTCACATTAAATGAGGTCATAAGGGTGGGACCCTAATCCAAAAGAATTCGTGTCCTTATAAAAAGAGACACCAGAGAACTTTTTCTCAAACAGCAAGAAGGCAGCCGTGTGTGAGAAATTTCTGGTGTTGAGTATGATATTAGCTGTGACTTTTTCATAAAACCTTTTTTTTTTTTTGAGATACAATGTCTTGCTCCATCAACCAGACTGCAGTATATTAGTGGGATCATAGCTCACTGCACCCCAAACACCTGGGCTCAGCCTCTGCCTCCTAAGTAGCTGGGACTACAGGTGAACACCACTATGCCTGGCTATTTTTTCTTATTTTTTGTACAGATGGGGTCTTTCTATGTGGCCTAGGCTGTCCTCGTACTCCCGGCCTAAAGCAATCCTCCCACCTCGGCCTCTGAATTTGGGGATACAGGTGTGAGCCACCGTGCCCAACCACATAAATGTCTTATTGGGTTGAGGAAGTTCTCATCTATTCCTAGTTTGTTAATGTTTTTATTATTCCAGTGTGTTGGAGTTTTTCAGATTCTTTTTCTGTATCAATTGCGATGATCATATGTTTTTTTCCTTCACTCTATTAATGTGGTGTATTACATGGATTGCTTTTTGTTTGATGAACCATCTTTGAATATCTGAGATAAATATGACTTGGTCATGGTATGTAACCCTTTTCATATGCCAGATTTGGTTTGCTAGTATTTTGTTGATGATTTTTTCATCTACGTTCACAAAAAAGCATTGGCCTATTGTTTTCGTTTTCTTTCTTTTTTTTTTCCGATGAAGATGTCTGGCTGTGGTTTCAGGGTTGTGCTGGTCTCCTTGGGTGAATTAGGAATTGTTCCATCCTCTTCTAGTTCCTTGCAAGAGTTTGAGAAACTGTAGTATTGATTCCTTTATTACAATGATTGGCACAATTCCTCTGTGAAACTATGTAATCCTAGATTTTTACGTGTTGGGAGATTTTTCATTACTGATTGAATCACTTTACTTGTTACATGTCTATTCAGATTTTGTATTTCTTCTTGAGTCAGGTTGGTGTTTTGTGTGTTCTTAGGAATTTGTCCATTTCATCTGGGTTATATAATTTGGTGCCATATAATTGTTTCTAGTAGTCCTTTACAATCTTTTTTTTTTTTCTTTTCTTTTCTTTTTTTTTTTGAGACAGAGTCTCACTCTGTTGCCCGGGCTAGAGTGAGTGCCGTGGCGTCAGTCTAGCTCACAGCAACCTCAAACTCCTGGGCTTAAGCGATCCTACTGCCTCAGCCTCCCGAGTGGCTGGGACTACAGGCATGCGCCACCATGCCCGGCTAATTTTTTGTATATATATATTTTAGTTGTCCATATAATTTCTTTCTATTTTTAGTAGAGATGGGGTCTCACTCTTGCTCAGGCTGGTCTCGAACTCCTGAGCTCAAATGATCCGCCCACCTCGGCCTCCCAGAGTGCTAGGATTACAGGCGTGAGCCACCACGCCCGGCCTTTTTACAATCTTTTTAAAAATATTTTTGAATAAATATATTTCTGCAAGGTTGGTCCTAATGTCCCCAGTTTCAAACTGATTTTATTAATGTGAGATTTCTCTCTTTTTCTTTCTTTCTTTCTTTCCTTTTATTTTTGGAGATGGGGAGATGGGGTCTCACTCTGTCACCCAGGTTGCATAGCAGTGGCATGATCATATCTCACCATAGCCACGAACTCCTGGGCTCCAGTGATCCTCTAGCCTTGGCCTCCTCAAGTGCTGTGACTGTAGCTGTGAGCCACCTTGTCCAGCCTGGTCAGCTCTTTCTTCACCCTCCCTGAGAACAAAGCAGAAAAGGGAGCTTGTGGACCATGGAAAGAGCCCAGGGCCGGGAGGCAAGACACCTAGGTTCTAGTCTCCCACACTAGCCCACCTGGTTCAGAGCCATTTTCCCTCTCTGTGCTCTAATTTGCATGTCTGTGAGACTAGGAACCTGGGCATGTTGACCGTGAAGGCCTCTTTGGACTCAGAGAGCAATGAAGTGACTAAAACAGTATCAGTGACTCCCTCCTGGTTGGCCCATGACAAGTGCTCAGTAAGCATCTGTCATCACTGTTACCGTCATCACCACCCCCATCATTTGTGAAGTGGGGACCATGACATCTCCTCACAGGAGTGCTGGGAGGACCTCCCGAGAAAGCACATGTGAAAGTGTCTTGGAAACTGTAAAGTTGTATAAGGATGTCCCAGAAGACCATTAAAATGATCTTAATCACAGGTATCATCATCATGTCCGGATGTTCCATCAGTTTCTCTCCCTATGCACAAACCCAGAAAACTTTCTGGGGTACCCATCTCCCCAACTGGGAGCTGATTCCCACAAGATTCCTCCCCAGAGGCATCCTCAGCCTGGGACCAATTAGGGGGTCCCAGGTGGCCTGGCCTGCGTCCAACCCTAGCAATCTGCTTCTCTGGCCTGCGGTCTGCTCCTTGAGGCCTGAGGGCCCACTTGGTTCAGAATTAAGCATCCAGTCCCTGGTCTTCTCACTTGTGCTGTCCCCTGCGCTGGCCCCAGCCTCTGGTGACCAGGACCAGCTCCCAGGCCAGCAGAGGGACTTCAGAGCTCAGGTGCAGCCATTTGTTTAGACTCAGGCACTTAGGTGTGGGACACTGCAGATTCACCCTGGCCCAGGAGACCAGTTCCCAGGTTCTGGGGGCGGCTCTACCATACTCTAGCTGCATGACCTTGGCCAAGTCCCTCACATCTTCCTGGTCACAGTTCACTTCTTGGGGAAATCTGTGGGTAGGACCCTGTCTGACAGTTTTAAGTAATTCTGTAATTTAAAAAATGAGGTTGGTCCAAGTTTCTGTCTATGATCCTAGGTTGCTTCTGACCTAGGAAGTCACTGCACCTCCCTGGCCTCAGTTTCTTGGTTCATACAGTGGAGAGATACATCCTGCCTGGACTAGCTCTCTGGAGATGTAGTGAGGGTCAGTGACAAGTGAGAAGTGTTGGAGCCTTGCTCAAGCCCCAAATAATGCCACATCTAGATCTGTGTCATAGCACTGTGGGAGGGATAGGCGTCCTCCCCATTTTAGAGACATGGAAATGGAAGCTGCCTGAGAAAACACAGCCATGTGGGCAATTATGGACTCAGTGTGTGTCTGGGTGGTTCCACGTATCAGCCATGTGACCTTGGGCAAGTCCCTCACCCTGTGCAATGCTGTTTCTCATGTCAGAGCCTTGTCTCCCAAGGCTGCAGGGGTGTCCCTGAGCGCCCTTAGCCTTTGCCCCGAAGGGTGAGAGCCAGTGGTTCTGGGAGCTTGTCCTGCTGTTTGAACACCGGGGCCAGAGCTGGTCAGCTGCATGGCCTCCATCAGGAGACCTGGGCCAGGCCTGCCCTGCCGAGTGTGTGAGGAGGCTGCAAAGGCCCAGAGGAAAGGAGAGGACGTGGTGGGGGCCTGGCAGGGAGCTCTGGGCTGGGGACTGAGCCCATGGGCTGGGCCTGTCCTGCCTGGGGGGTGCTCACTGAGGCTGCGCCAATTCCTGTGAGCAGCAGAGCCGAGAATCCACATTGGATTGTCCTGAGAGGCCCAGGTTCTCAGGACTCGGGACTGGAGCAGTCGTGTGCCATCAGTGTTTAGCCATCAGCCCTCTGATTTGTACATTTTTCTGATTTCCATGCTGTAAATACACCCATGTGAGCTCACTGAACTCGGGCTAGGAAGAGGTGGGCAGTAGTGGAACATTCCATGGTGTTTCCACCATACGAAGACCATGCAAGGAAATGAGCCCTAGAACATAGATAACAGTAAAATAGTTATGATTAGTGGTGTTTTCAGTATTCAACACCTTCATTTTTAATGCAATTTATGTAATTACACTGATATGAAATAAGTTTTAGTGATGGCTTGTCACTTGCTCTTAAGGGAAGGGACTAAACAGGAAGCCCCTCAGACAACTAAGTCCTGAGAACCAGGATTCCAGGCAGCCCAGACTCCAGAAAAGCCCTGGGTTTCTGAGAGGACAGGGGCTGAATCCCCTGCCTTGTCTCCCTGTGGCTCTCTGCACCTGGACGGGCCAGCCTGGGTCCTGAAAGCCTTGCCCGTCTGCTCCTGCCACGCAGAACAAGGGAGCCTCAGCCTAGCTCACAATACATCTGAAAACATTCCCATGGCTCTGCTGGTCTCTGGCTGACTGGAAGGTACCTCAGAGTCCAACACTCCCGTTCTATATAGTTGGCAGGAACAGGGACTCAGAGTCCTGGAAGGCATGGCCAGGACTCCTGCCAGGGTTCTCAACACATGAACTCATTTGATTCTCTCAGCAACCCCCGAAGGGAAGAGGTTATTATTAGCATTTTAGAGAGGAGAAAACTGAGGCAAAGTAAGAGAACAGGAGCTAGAGCTTGATAGGTCTGGATCCAAATTCTGGTTCTGCACTTACAAGCCTAAGCCCTTGGAGAAGTGCCCTCAGTCCACTGGGCCTGAGCGTCCTTGTGTGTGGTCTGGGGACGATACTACTCACTTCTGGATGCTGTTTGTCAGGACCTAGTTGAAGACCTGGTATAGCGTGGGTGCTCCATGGTCAACTCTCAGTTAGCATCAGAGAGGCTGAGCAACCTGCCCAAGGTACCGTCCTGGTGCAGAATGGAGGGGGATATGACTTGCTCAAGTGTGACTCAAACATGGTCTAACTGACACGTCAGAGCACAGGGGTTTGGGAAGTAAGAGGGGAACCCAAATGGGGACCTCAGTTCTTGACCTTTCTGCAAGGTGACTGCATCCTCCTCCCCTCCCCGCCAGGCTTGTATCCCCTGAGAAGGCTGGAACAAGAAATAGGGCCTTGCCCTTCCCTCAGGGGGTCCTTTGCTCTTCCCCGAGGGCCTCTTCCTTGTAGGGCTGTTGCTGAAAACATCAGGGGAATTCCATCTTGGCATTCCCCCTGGGGACAGGGAGGGTGATGGCAGGAGGCAGAGGGATGCCCCTTCCCCAAGTCTTGCAGGAAAGTGTGGCATGGAGGCAGGACCAAGAAACCTGCGCATCTTGGCCCACTGGGTGGAGTCTGGGATGGCTGAGGCTCCCTTGTTCTGCGTGGCAGGAGCAGACGGGCAAGGCTTTCAGGACCCAGGCTGGCCCGTCCAGGTGCAGAGAGCCACAGGGAGACAAGGCAGGGGATTCAGCCCCTGTCCTCTCAGAAACCCAGGGCTTTTCTGGAGTCTGGGCTGCCTGGAATCCTGGTTCTCAGGACTTAGTTTCCTGAGGGGCTTCCTGTTTAGTCCCTTCCCTTAAGAGCAAGTGACAACCTCTCAGTGACGTGTTTCTGCAGATACAGAGAAGGATAAGGTAACTGCTGGTCTTGGGGCTGTGGGTGGGATCCCAGACACCTGTGGGGGCTGGAGGTCAAAAGTAGCCGGGACACCCATGTCCTCTCTGTGCCTGACATCCCTGGAGCCCCTTCCCCTCATTTCCTAATGTTCTTTCCTCACCACGTCTCCTCTCAAGCGCCCCTGGTGGCTTCCTCCTTCCTGGTCCCTCCCTGCTTCCTTCATTTATACATGTTTACTGACAGCTCCTGTGTGTTAAGCTGTGTTCTAGACACTAGAAACAGGGAAATGAATAACACAATTTCCTGAGCACCCAGGTCTCCAGCATATGCTGAGCGTCATATCCATGTAAGGACAAGGGTGTTCCACATCCCAGAGATGCGTTCAGCAATCACGGGGACCCACCCGCTGCTCTCCAGGTCTGAGGCGTCATAACCAAAGGCACAGACGAACGGGGAGGGGGCAGGATTTAGAAGACTCTGTGTGACCAAATGATATCCCCCATCCCCTGGAAATCAAGTTCGACTTGGAGAGAGCGGCCTTTACAAAGATTTACTAAGCTCTAGCGTGGTGATAATTTCCTAGCTGTTCTGCATGGAAGCCCTCTGTCTTCCAACGCACCCCCGTGGCGTCCCACAGCCCAGCGTGGGAGCAGATGGAGGAAACTTTATCATGAGATAAGATATAGTTTGTGGCGCCACTAGAGCCCTTGTCCTCAGAGGATTCTGATCCTTATCGCTGCCTCTGAACTCCACATAGGTGTGACTCTGTGGTCTCCCTGCCAAAGCTCAGGCAGCTGAGACTGATGTGCAGGTGGGGAAAATGCAAATTCTTGCCCCTTCCCCCTCAGTCCCTGTTTGCTGGAAGCAGGAGAAGGTCATGGTTAAGAGTGGTCTCTAAGTCAGATTCCCTCCATTCCCATCCCACGTCCCCCCTCCCACGATATCATCCAGAACAAACTCCTTGCTGTCCCTTAGTGCTGCCCCTCTAGAATAGAAGTCGTAAGATTTACTCAATGGGTTTTGTGGATGAGGTAAAGTTAGTGTAGCAGAGCCTGGCAAACACACAGTGCTCATTAGATATTAGCTATTAATATCATTGAAAAGGAGGTTATAAACTCCCTCATGTGTCCATACTTTGTTACAGATAGTCTAACTCAATTAACAGGAGAGGGAAAGTTTTTCCAGGTTCTTAGATTTGAAAATCAATACCAGAGCCCTCTCGGATTCCCAGAATTGTAACTTGCCAGTGAGCACAGGTGTCTGCGAGAAACAGAAGTTTGGGGGTGGGGGGGGCAGGTCAGGGGAGGCTGCCGGGATGAGCTGAGCCCTAATGTGGGTTTAGGACTGGACATGCGACGGAGTGTGGGGCAGGAGGGGTCCGGGTGGTGGCACTGCCATGCTGAGGACAAGCCCAGGGCCCGAGGGTGTGAGAGAGGTAGCGACACACAGGAGACTGGGAGCACCTGTGTGGACACTATGCCCGTGTGGAGTGTGGAGGGATAGGTGGTGGACTGGCCAGGGGAAGGGGTAGCGCAGGGCAAGTGAACCCCCAGGATGGCTGGACCTGTCCTCTGTCCTCTATCCCCACCAAAGGAACCTCTGCCTGAATACACCTCCATGTTTTTATCCATTGTACTGTTGAGCGACACTTGGGGGGTACCCTGTTATGGACTATTCTGACGAGTGTTTTGAACATTTCTCATGCATCTTTTCTTGAACATATGTACGTACATATGTGTGAGTATGTGGGAATCTAGGTAGGAATAATATTGCTGGGTAATGTGGTCTATGCATGTTCAACTTTAGGAGATACTGCTGAACATTTTCTAAAGAGATTGTTTAAATTCACACTCCCATCACAGTGTAAGAAAGTTCTAGTTGTTCTGGCCAACACCAGGTGTTATTCATTTTAGTCTTTCTGGTGGACACGTAGTGGGGCTGGGCTGTGGTCTTCATTTGCAATTATGAGATGATTTTTTCACTTGAGGATGGTTATTTAGATAGCCTCTCTGAGAAGTGTGTTTTTAAATTTTTTGCCTGTCATTCTATTGGGTAGTCAGTTTACTTGTTGATGTTGTAGGAGTTCTTTATTCTGAATATAAATCTTCTGAGTTCTTTGTAATACATTCTGGTATATCATGTTTCTCTCTATGGTCAGAATTTTGGTGTTCTATTTAAGGAATTTTTTGCTTACTTTGAGAGGATAAAGGTATTTTTCTGTGTTTGATTCTAAACATTTGATTGCTTTACATTTACCATTTAAATCTACAGTACACCTGAAATTTATTTTTGTGTAATGTTTGAGGTAGGAAGAAAAATATTTATTTTTCTGTCTGAATATCCCCATGATCCTTCAACATTTATTGAAAAGATCACCTTTTCCCCATTGCATTGTAGGATCAACTGTGTTATAAATCAGGTTGCTGTATATGCTGGATGTGTCTCTGAGGTTTATTCTATTCCATCGGTCTTTTTGTTTGTTCTTGTGCCAATCTCACACTCGCTTATTTTGGTTTTCTAGTAAGTCTGCTATCTGTTAAGTCCTCCAACATTGTTTTTTCTTCATGATTCTTCAAGATTTCCATATAAATTTTATAACTATGTTGTGAATTTCTGCAAAAACATTAAAAAAAACTTCTGGGGCTTAACTAGGATTACAATGAATCTATAAATCAACTTAACATCTTTATAATGTATACTTGTTCAGCCCATGAACATGGCATATCCCTCTATTTACTTAGGTCTTCCTAGATTTCTCTAAATAATGTTTTTTACACATATTTTGTTAGATTTATTTCTACATATTTTATTGTTTAAAATGTGATGATACATTTTTGTGTGTCTGCTTGCTTAATAATTTGTTTGTTCTTGTTTTTTTATATTGTTTACCTACACAATCATGTAGTCAGCAGAAAATGACAGTTTTATTTCTTCCTTTCCAATCATTTGAACTTTTATTTTTTCTCTTGCCTTATTTCACTAGCTAGGACCACCAATACAATGGTTAATAGAAATGGTAATAGGAAACCTTTTGTTTCATTCCCATTGTTAGGGAGTAAGTTATCAATATTGCACCATTTGGTATGACGTTTGCTATGGCTTGTTTCTTTCTTCCTTTACTGGAAATAAATTTATCACACCAAGAAGGTTCTTGTCTATTGCTAGTTTACTGAGAAGTTTATTTCTTTTTCCTTTTTCAAAGTATCCATCTTCAAAGAAGGAGGTTGATTTCTATTCATAAATAATTGTTGAATTTTATCAAATATTCTTTCTGCATCTACTGAGATAGTCATAAAATTTTTCTCTCTGACTTCTACTATATGGTGAATTACATTGATTATCAGGTGCTAAACCAACCTTGAATCACCTTAACAAACCCTATGTGATTGTGATGTATTCTCCCTTTTAAAGGTTGAGGAATTCAATTGCTAATATCTTCTTTAGTAGCTTTGCAACAAGGCTTATGAGAGTGATTGGTCTGTAAGTTTTCCTTCTTGTAATATCCTTGTTATTTTCTGGTATCAGGGTTATTCAGGTCTTATAAAATGCATTGAGATGTTTTCACTCTTTTTTCATTTTTTGGAAGAGTTAGTGTTTTTCCTTTCTTAAATATTGGAAGAATTCACCAGTTAAGCGATCTGGGAGTTTCCTTCCCATAACAGTTTTAAATGATAGATTCATTTTTTGTTTTTATTTATTTATTTATTTTTTTTTTGAGACAGAGTCTCACTCTGTTGCCCAGGCTAGAGTGAGTGCCATGGCGTCAGCCTAGCTCACAGCAACCTCAGGCTCCTGAGCTCAAGTGATCCTCCTGTCTCAGCCTCCCGAGTAGCTGGGACTACAGGCATGTGCCACCATGCCCGGCTAATTTTTTCTATATATATTTTTAGCTGTCCATATAATTTCTTTCTATTTTTAGTAGAGGTGGGGTCTCGCTCTTGCTCAGGCTGGTAGATTCATTTTTTGAAAAGATATTGGAGTCCTCTGAATTTTATTTCTTCTTGTGTCAGTTTTGGTAATTTGTATTTTTTAAGACATTTGTTCATTTTATTTAAATTGTCAAATTTACCAGCATAAAGTTGTTTCTAATTATCTAAATTATCTTTTCAATGATTGTAGGACCTTCAGTAATGTTCCCTTTTTCATTCTTGATGTTGGCAATTTGTTTCTTTTATCACTCTTGCAAAAAACTAATCAATTTATTAATAGTTCTTTCAAAAAACGAATTTTTAGATTTGTTGAGTTTTCTCTGTTGCTAGCTTAAATGCCATTTCATTTTTTTCTGCTCTTATCTTTTTTGTTTCCTTCCTTTAACTTCTTTTTGGGTTTGATTTATAGGTGTTTTTTTGTGTTTGTTTGTTTTTGGTTCTTGAGATGGAAGTTTAGCTAATGAATTTTCAGCCCTTCTTCTATGCCAATATATACATTTAGGGCTATAAATTTCCCAGCATTTCTTTGTTTGTCATGACTGATATTTTTTAAGATTAGGAACAAGTTATTTTATGCACCATTCCTCAATTTGTATTTCTTTAATATATCTTCATCATTAGATTCAGGTTTTACAGTTTTGGTTGAAATACAGATGGTGCATTCTTCTTAGTATTTCATATCTGGAGATATATTGTGTCTATTTACTCCTTATTGGTGATATTAATTGTGATCACTGAGTTAAGATGTTGTCCATTTTCTCTACTGTATATTTACCATTATTTTTTTGTGTAATTAATAAGTACTTTGTGGATAGGTACCTTAAAAGTATGTAAGTATTCTGTTCCTTATGGAACTCACTGTCCATAAATTTAGCATCTGTATGAGTCAGGATCCAGTCAGCAGACAGAACGTAGTAGTAATTTGAATAGGAAAAATTCAGCATAACATATTGTTAATTGGCCAGGCAGAGTGGCTCACAGCTGTAATCTCAGCACTTTGGCAGGTGGAGGTGGGAGGATCCTTTGAGGCCAGGACTTCTAGACAAATTGTTAATTAGTAAAAGGTGAGTACCAAAAGGTTGAAGAAGAACTTTAAGAGATGCAGAAGTAGGAACTAAAACAAACAAACAACAAACAAACAAACAATAAAACTAAAGAAAAAGAAGTTAGTGGAAGTTACTGTGAGATTCAGACATTTTCAAGGAGGCTGTGACTTATAGTGAGCACAGCCCACCACTGGGCACAGGCCGGAACCCTCAATGAAGCGGCCACCAAGCCAGGACAGTGTTGCCTAAGAGCCTGGCCAGGGTGGTCTCTGGAAACGGGCTGCCAGGTGGGAGCAGGTGCCTGAGCGCAGGGCCAGAGCTGCCATGGAAGCAGCCACTAGAGCTGCCAGGAACGCAGCGGCCAGGTGGGGAGAGTGTGGCCCGAGTGTGCGGCTGGTGTGGGCGCACTGGGCTCAGCTGCAGTGAGTGCTGCTGCCCTTCCACACACCAGCCCACTCCCTGCAGGCTGAATGAGGAAGGAGAAGTGAAGGCAGCAACAGCAGTCCCCTCCTGCTGCTCTCACAGGAAGTGCCCTCCACTGCTCTGTGGGAACCAAGCCTCCCAGTGAACAGGCTGGCAAAGGAGCATTACTTCCAGGGTGCCAGGAGAGGCAGGTAGCACATCCAGAGAAATGTTTTCTAAGGGGGAGGGAAACTCCATCTCTGAGAGGTTTGGGGGCTGGGGTTGATGTTTGTGAATCCATTGTTGCTAGACTTGTGAGTGAGCAGGTTTCTACCGAGGCGTGGGGAGTGAGAGTGGGAGATTGCACAGGAGCATTTGATGTGTCCTGTACTGGTTTTTGAGGCATTGCATCAGATGCGTCACATACATTGCTTCTGCTCCTCGTAAGGATCCCGAGAGGTGAGTATTCTTAGCCACATTTTACAGATGACAAGACTGAGGATGAGAGAAGTCAAGTAACTTGTTTAAGATAACACAGCAAATGAGTAATGGGGCCACAGTGAAAATCCCTGCCTGTCTGCTTGCACAGCTGGCATTCTTGCCGGGCTACTACAGTTTAGAAGAACTTTACTCAAGTGTGATTTTCCCACAGGCCCCACCATGTGGATGCCTCCAGGGCAGAACCAAAGCTGGGTTTCTGAATTTATACTGCTTGGCTTCTCCAGGGACCCCACGACCAACAGGACTCTCTTCATTGCCTTCCTTCTCCTCTACATGAGCTCAGTACTCGGCAACGTGCTCATTGTCATCTTGATCCGCCTGGACACACATCTCCACACCCCCATGTACTTCTTCCTGTGTATCCTGTCCCTGATCGACATGGCCTATGTCACCACGACCGTGCCCCAGATGCTGGTACACCTTCTCACTCCCTCTCAGACCATCACCTTTGCTGGCTGCTGGCTGCAGATGTACATGTTTTGTGCCCTGGGCATTACCGAGTGCACCTTCTTTGTAGTCATGGCTTATGACCGATACGTGGCCATTTGCCACCCACTGCGTTATACTGTCATCCTCAGTTGGGGCCTGTGCACACGGCTGGCAGCTGGGACATTGGCCTGTGGTTTCTTCTTCTCTCTGATCCACACCTTCCTCACCATGAGGCTGCCCTATTGTGGGCCAAACGTGGTCAACCACTACTTCTGTGAAAGCCCCTCGGTACGGAGCTTAGCTTGCATGGACACCCACCTGATTGAGATAGTGGTCCTGGTCTTCAGTGTCTTTTTGATTGTCACCCCACTGTGTGTCATTCTGGCCTCCTATGTTCATATTGCCCTGGCCATCCTCAAGATCAAGTCCATTCGGGGCCGCTGCAAGGCTTTCTCCACCTGTGCCTCCCACCTGACCGTGGTCACATTCTTCTATGCTCCAGCCATTTACATCTACATGAGGCCGAGCTCCAGCTATTCCCCTGAGTGAGACAAGCTGATCTCACTGTTTTACAATGTCTTCACTGCCCTGCTCAACCCTGTGGTCTACAGTCTGAGGAACAAGGACATTAAGGAGGCATTTCTGAAGGTGATGGGTCATAGTAGGGTGGCCTGGTGAACTGGGAGCCAGAAGAGGCGTGGGGTACAATGTCCAATGTTGAAGAAGGGGACAGCATTTGTATGCAGCCTACATTGTGCATTTGGACCAAGGTGGTACTTGGTCGGTGACACAAATGTATGCCAAACCAACATGGCTGTCTTGATCAACTTGCTACCTTGTGGTACAGTGACAAGTCCATAATATCAGCAAGTCACAACAGCAAAAGTTCACTTATTGCTCATGTTCCCTGTCAGTTGTAGGCTGGCTGTGGCCTTGTGCAGTCTCCGAAACACCCTGAGGGAGGAGTCGTTGCCTGGAACATGCGGTTCTCATGACAGAGGAAAGGACCAACAACTAAAACACAAGATGACTCCTAAAGCTTCTCAGAGGTGACACAGATCTCTCTGCTCACATCCTGTTGGCCAAAGCAAGCTACATGGTCAAGCCAAGGGCCAAGAGACAGGACGTATTTTCTCCGACGGAGAAGTAATGCAAGTCATGTGGCAACAGGCAGGCCTGTGTAATTCCTCTACGGGGAGGGATCAAGTAAGGAGAATAAATGTAATCTACCATAGTGTCACAGAACCCAGTAGAATACATGTAACCAATATGAAGAATGGTAATTCTAAGTGACCTGGTATACGGGCACAGCAGAGGTCCAAGGTGACATAAAAAGGCACTACATGTAAATACTGCCTGTTGCCAACATTGGAATTTAAGCCAAAGGTTTGTGGAACCCATACAGCCCATGGACCTGACTTGGTGCCTGGAATCAACATGGCACATGGCGTTCAGGTGCTGTCCTCTGCGTGTGCTGTGGAAGGACACAGGACTTGATGTCAAGTGACCTGGGCTGTAGTCCCAACCGTGATTACCTGCTGTGTGTGTATGATTTTGGGCAATTAGTCTCCTCTCTCTGGATCTCACTTTATTCATCTATAAAATTCACACCTTGAATTTAATGGTCTCCAAAGCCTCTTGTGACTCTAAAATTCTCTTTCACAGCAGGTGGAGCGGGTGTGTACAAAACTCCAACGCAATGAATCTGTGACTGTCCTCTGAGGCCCATCGCAGGATAAGGAATCCAGAGCAGAATGAGAGCTGCTGCTGTCTGTCAACCATAGCGGAGAGCACACCTAGCAGTGACTCTTATTCTTTCTAGGGACTGAGACGACATATGGGGCTTTCTAGCAATCCTAGCATGGGCCTCAGACTCAGCATGGACACACAGCTTTCTTCCAGGCCTCGTTGGTGGCCCAGAGGTCTTAGGGATGAGTCAATTCAGCTCCACTATTTCCTGAGTATCCGCTGTGGTCCCGCTAGGATCAGGCCCTCTGGAATCCAAGAGAGACATATGGAGAGATTTACAGTCGTCAAATTATAATATCCCAACTCAAGGGGGTGCTACAGTGACCTGTGGGGACCAATGACTTCATTGGAGTGAGGTCTCTGAGAGGGCAGCAGACATGAACGACCAGGTTACGCCTGACCCCATTTCCATCCACCGCAGTGAACCTGAACTTTGTAAGCCTCCAGAGCTTGAAGTCAGGGGGAGAGAGAATGTCATGTAGGCTGTGTGACCCCTAATTGTGTCTCCCCAGATTTAATATGCTGAAACCCTAACGCCCAACTTGACTATATCTTGACTAAAAAAAGTAATTCACATTAAATGAGGTCATAAGGGTGGGACCCTAATCCAAAAGAATTCGTGTCCTTATAAAAAGAGACACCAGAGAACTTTTTCTCAAACAGCAAGAAGGCAGCCGTGTGTGAGAAATTTCTGGTGTTGAGTATGATATTAGCTGTGACTTTTTCATAAAACCTTTTTTTTTTTTTGAGATACAATGTCTTGCTCCATCAACCAGACTGCAGTATATTAGTGGGATCATAGCTCACTGCACCTCAAACACCTGGGCTCAGCCTCTGCCTCTTAAGTAGCTGGGACTACAGGTGAACACCACTATGCCTGGCTATTTTTTCTTATTTTTTGTACATATGGGGTCTTTCTATGTGGCCCAGGCTGTCCTCATACTCCTGGCCTCAAGAAATCCTCCCACCTTGGCCTCTGAATTTGGGAATACAGGTGTGAGCCACCGTGCCCAACCACATAAATGTCTAATTGGGTTGAGGAAGTTCTCATCTATTCCTAGTTTGTTAATGTTTTTATTATTCCAGTGTGTTGGAGTTTTTCAGATTCTTTTTCTGTATCAGTTGCGATGATCATATGTTTTTTCCTTCACTCTATTAATGTGGTGTATTACATAGATTGCTTTTTGTTTGATGAACCATCTTTGAATATCTGAGATAAATATGACTTGGTCATGGTATGTAACCCTTTTTATATGCCAGATTTGGTTTGCTAGTATTTTGTTGATGATTTTTTCATCTACGTTCACAAAAAAATATTGGCTTATTGTTTTCTTTTTCTTTCTTTTTTTTTTCCGATGAAGATGTCTGGCTGTGGTTTCAGGGTTGTGCTGGTCTCCTGGGATGAATTAGGAATTGTTCCATCCTCTTCTAGTTCCTTGCAAGAGTTTGAGAAACTGTAGTATTGATTCCTTTATTACAATGATTGGTACAATTCCTCTGTGAAACTATGTAATCCTAGATTTTTACGTGTTGGGAGATTTTTCATTACTGATTGAATCACTTTACTTGTTACATGTCTATTCAGATTTTGTATTTCTTCTTGAGTCAGGTTGGTGTTTTGTGTGTTCTTAGGAATTTGTCCATTTCATCTAGGTTATATAATTTGGCGCCATATAATTGTTTCTAGTAGTCCTTTACAATCTTTTTAAAAATATTTTTGAATAAATATATTTCTGCAAGGTTGGTCCTAATGTCCCCAGTTTCAAACTGATTTTATTAATTTGAGATTTCTCTCTTTTTCTTTCTTTCTTTCTTTCCTTTTATTTTTGGAGATGGGGAGATGGGGTCTCACTCTGTCACGCAGGTTGGAGAGCAGTGGCATGATCATATCTCACCATAGCCATGAACTCCTGGGCTCCAGTGATCCTCTAGCCTTGGCCTCCTCAAGTGCTGTGACTGTAGCTGTGAGCCACCTTGTCCAGCCTGGTCAGCTCTTTCTTCACCCTCCCTGAGAACAAAGCAGAAAAGGGAGCTTGTGGACCATGGAAAGAGCCCAGGGCCGGGAGGCAAGACACCTAGGTTCTAGTCTCCCACACTAGCCCACCTGGTTCAGAGCCACTTTCCTTCCCTGTGCTTTAATTTGCATGTCTGTGAGACTAGGAACCTGGGCATGTTGACCGTGAAGGCCTCTTTGGACTCAGAGAGCAGTGAAGTCACTAAAAACTGTATCAGTGACTCCCTAGGGCTTGGCCCATGACAAGTGCTCAGTAAGCATCTGTCATCACTGTTACCGTTGTTACCACCCCCATCATTTGTGAAGTGGGGACCATGACACCTCCCTCACAGGAGTGCTGGGAGGACCTCCTGAGAAAGCACATGTGAAAGTGTCTTGGAAACTTAAAGTTGTATAAGGATGTCCCAGAAGACCATTAAAATGATCTTAATCACAGGTATCATCATCATGTCCGGATGTTCCATCAGTTTCTCTCCCTATGCACAAACCCAGAAAACTTTCTGGGGTACCCATCTCCCCAACTGGGAGCTGATTCCCACAAGATTCCTCCCCAGAGGCATCCTCAGCCTGGGGCCAATTAGGGGGTCCCAGGTGGCCTGGCCTGCATCCAACCCTAGCAATCTGCTTCTCTGGCCTGCCGCCTGCTCCTTGAGGCCTGAGGGCCCACTCGGTTCAGAATTAAGCATCCAGTCCCTGGTCTTCTCCCTTGTGCCGTCCCCTGCAGTGGCCCCAGCTGCACTGGTGACCATGACCAGCTCCGGGGCCAGCAGGAGGGATTTCAGAGCTCAGGTGCAGCCATTCGTTTAGACTCAGGCACTTAGGTGTGGGACACTGCAGATTCAGCCCTGGCCCAGGAGACCGGTTCCCAGGTTCTGGGGGCGGCTCTACCATACTCTAGCTACATGACCTTGGCCAAGTCCCTCACATCTTCCTGGTCACAGTTCACTTCTTGGGGAAATCTGTGGGTAGGACCATGCCTGACAGTTTTAAGTAATTCTGTAATTTAAAAAATGAGGTTGGTCCAAGTTTCTGTCTATGATCCTAGGTTGCTTCTGACCTAGGAAGTCACTGCATCTTCTTGGGCCTCAGTTTTCCCATCCATACAGTGGAGAGATACATCCTGCCTGGACTAGCTCTCTGGAGATGTCGTGAGGGTCAGTGACGTGTGTGAGAAGTGTTAGGGCCTTGCTCAAGTCCCCCAAAATGCCACATCTAGATCTGTGTCATAGCACTGTGGGAGGGATAAGAGTCCTCCCCATTTTAGAGACGTGGAAATGGAAGCTGCCTGAGAAGACACAGCCATGTGGGGAATTATGGACTCAGTGTGTGTCTGGGTGGATCCATGTATCAGCCATGTGACCTTGGGCAAGTCCTTCACCCTTTGCAATGCTGTTTCTCATGTTAGAGCCAAGCCTCCCAAGGTTTCAGGGGTGCCCCTGAGCGCCCTTAGCCTTTGCCCCGAAGGTCGAGAGCCAGTGGGTCTGGGAGCTTGTCCTGCTGTCTGAACAGCCAGGGGCCAGAGCTGGTCAGCTGCGTGTTCCGCATCAGGAGCCCTCAGCCAGGCCTGCCCTGCCGAGTGTGGGAGGAGGCTGCAAAGGCCCAGAGGAAAGGGGAGGACATGGTGGGGGCCAGGCAGGGGGCTCTGGGCTGAGGACTGAGCCCATGGGCTGGGCCTGTCCTGCCTGGGAGTTGCTCACTGAGGCTGCGCCAATTCCTGGGAGCAGCGGAGCCGGGGCCTCCCCATTCGATTGTCCTTAGAGGCCCAGATTCTCAGGACTCAGGACAGGAGCAGTCGTGTGCCATCAGTGTTTAGCCATCAGCCCTCTGATTTGTACATTTTGCTGATTTCTGTGGTGTAAATACACCCATGTGAGCTCACTGAGCTCGGGCTGGGAAGAGGTGGGCAGTAGTGGAACATTCTATGGTGTTTCCACCATGCAAAGAGCGTGCATGGAAATGAGCCCTAGAACATAGATAACCGTAAAATGTAATAAATAGGATGTGACGTGTTTTCAGTATTCAGCACCTTCATTTTTAATGCAATTCATTTAATTACACTGATATGAATTAACTTTTAATAATGGCTGTGTTTAACAGCTAGCTCACAATACGTCTGAAAACATTCCAGCGGATCTGTTGGCCTCTGGCTGACTGGAAGGTACCTCAGAGTCCAACACTCCCGTTCTATATAGTTGGCAGGAACAGGGACTCAGAGTCCTGGAAGGCATGGCCAGGACTCCTGCCAGGGTTCTCAACACATGAGCTCATTTAGTTCTCCCAGCAACCCCCGAAGGGAAGAGGTTATTATTAGCATTTTAGAGAGGAGAAAACTGAGGCAAAGTAAGAGAACAGGCGCTAGAGCTTGATAGGTCTGGATCCAAATTCTGGTTCTGCACTTACAAGCCTAAGCCCTTGGAGAAGTCCCCTCAGTCCATTGGGCCTGAGCGTCCTTGTGTGTGGCCTGGGGACGATACTACTCACTTCTGGATGCTGTTTGCCAGGACCTAGTTGAAGACCTGGTATAGCGTGGGTGCTCCATGGTCAACTCTCAGTTAGCATCAGAGAGGCTGAGCAACCTGCCCAAGGTACCGTCCTGGTGCAGAATGGAGGGGGATTATGACTTGCTCAAGTGTGACTCAAACATGGTCTAACTGACGCGTCAGAGCACAGGGGTTTGGGAAGAAAGAGAGAAACCCAAATGGGGACCTCAGTTCTTGACCTTTCTGCAAGGTGACTGCATCCTCATCCCCTCCCCGCCAGGCTTGTATCCCTTGAGAAGGCTGGAACAAGAAATAGGGCCTTGCCCTTCCCTCAGGGGGTCCTTTGCTTTTCCCCAAGGGCCTCTTGCTTGTAGGGCTGTTGTTGAAAACATCAGGGGAATTCCATCTTGGCATTCCCCCTGGGGACAGGGAGGGTGGTGGCAGGAGGCAGAGGAATACCCCTTCCCCAGGTCTTGCAGGAAAGCGTGGCGTGGAGGCAGGACCAAGAATCCTCCGCATCTTGGCCCACTGGGAGGAGTCTGGGATGGCTGTGGCTCCCTTGTTCTGCATCCCAGGGGCAGACGGGCAAGGCCTTCAGGACCCAGGCTGGCCCGGCCAGGTGCAGAGAGTCATAGGGAGACAAGGCAGGGGATTCAGCCCCTGTCCTCTCAGAAACCCAGGGCTGTTCTGGAGTCTGGGCTGCCTGGAATCTTGGCTCATATGACTCAGTTTCCTGAGGGGCTTCCTGTTTAGTCCCTTCCCTTGTGAGCAAGTGACAACCTCTCAGTGACGTGTTTCTGTAGATGCGGAGAAGGATAAGGTAACTGCTGGTCTTGGGGCTGTGGGTGGGATCCCAGACACCTGTGGGGGCTGGAGGTCAAAAGTAGCCGGGACACCCAGTCCCTAAGTCCTGTGTGCCTGCACCCCGACATCCCTGGAGCCCCTTCCCTTCATTTCCTAATGTTCTTTCCTCACCACGTCTCCTCTCAATCCCCTCTCATGCCTTCATCCTTCTTGGTCCCTCCCTGCTTCCTTCATTTATACATATTTACTGACAACTCCTCTGTGTTAAGCCGTGTTCTAGACACTAGAAACAGGGAAATGAATAACACAATTTCCTGAGCACCCAGATCTCCAGCAGACGCTGAGTGTCATGTCCGTGCAAGGACAAGGGTGTTCCACATCCCAGAGATGCGTTCAGCAATCACAGGGACCCACCCCCTGCTCTCCAGGTCTGGGGCGTCATAAATGAAGACAGAGACTGTGGGGGGAGGGGGCAGGATTTAGAAGACTTTGTGTGACTACCTGATGTCCCCCATCCCCTGGAAATCAAGTTCGACTTGGAGAGAGCGGCCTTTACAAAGATTTACTGAGCTCTAGCATGGTGATAATTTCCTACCTGTCCTGCATGGAAGCCCTCTGTCTTCCAACGCACCCCCGTGGCCTCCCACAACCCAGCGTGGGAGCAGATGGAGGAAACTGTATGATGAGATATAGTTTGTGGCGCCACTGGAGCCCTTTGTCCTCAGAGGGCTCTCATCCTGTCTGGTCTGATGACCTTACCGCTACCTCTGAACTGAACATGGGTGTGACTCTGTGGTCTCCCTGCCAAAGCTCAGGCAGCTGAGACGGATGTGCAGGTGGGAAAACACGCATTCCTACCCCCTCTCCCTCAGACCCTGTTAGGTCATGGTTAAGAGTGGTCTCTGGAGTCTGATTCCCTCCATTCCCGTCCCGGGTCCCCCCACCCATCTGGAACTAACCGCTTGCTGTCTGCCTTAGTGTTGCGTCTGTAGAAGTCATAAGATTTACTCATGGTTTTGTGGATGAGGTAAAGTTAGTGTAGCAGAGCCTGGCAAACAGACACTGCTCATCAGATATTAGCTATTAATATCATTGAAAATAAAGTTATAAACCCCCCCTTCTGTCCATACATTGTTACAGATATTTTATCTCAATTTAACAGGAGAGGGAGAAAGTTTTTCCAAGTTCTTGGATCTGAAAATCAATACCAGAGCCCTCTCGGATTCCCAGGATTGTAACTTGCCAGTGAGCACAGGTGTCTGCGAGAAACAGAAGTTTGGGGGTGGCAGGGGGCGGGGCAGGTCAGGGGAGGCTGCCGGGATGAGCTGAGCCCTAATGTGGGCTTAGGACTGGACATGCGATGGAGTGTGGGGGCAGGAGGGGTCCGGGTGGTGGCACCACCATGCTGAGGACGAGCCCAGGGCCCCAGGGTGTGAGAGAGGTAGCGACACGCAGGAGACTGGGAGCACCTGTGTGGACACTATGCCCGTGTGGAGTGTGGAGGGATAGGTGGTGGACTGGCCAGGGGAAGGGGTGGCGGAGGGCAAGTGAACCCCCAGGATGGCTGGACCTGTCCTCTGTCCTCTATCCCCACCGAAGGAACCTCTGCCTCAATACACCTCCATGTTTTTATCCATTGTACTGTTGAGTGACACTTGGGGGGTACCCTGTTATGGACTATTTTGACTAGTGTTTTGAACATTTTTCATGCATGTTTTCTTGAACATATATATATATACATATGTGTTTGTATGTAGGACTCTAGGTAGGAATAGAATTGCTGGGTAATGTGGTCTATGTATGTTTAGAGGATGCTGCTAAACATTTTCTAAAGAGATTGTTCAAGTTTACATTCCCACCACAGTGTAAGAAAGTTCTAGTTGCTCTGGCTAACACCAGGTGTTATTTGTTTTCGTCTTTCTGGTGGACATGTAGTGGGGCTGGGCTGTGGTCTTCATTTGCAATTATGAGATGACTTTTTCACTTGAGGAATGGTTATTTAGATAGCCTCTCTGAAAACCGTGCTTTTAAATCTCTTGCCTGTCATTCTATTGGGTAGTCAGTTTACTTGTTGATATTGTAGGAGTTCTCTAGTTATTCTGGACATAAATCTTCTGAGTTCTTCTTTGTAAGACATTCTGGTTTATCATGTTTGTCTCTATGGTCAGAATTTTGGTGTTCTATTTAAGGAATTTTTTTTGCTTTCTTTGAGAGGATAAAGATATTTTTCTGTGTTTGATTCTAAACATTTGATTGTTTTACATTTACCATTTAAATCTACAGTACATCTGAAATTTATTTTTGTGTAATATTTGAGGTAGGAGGAAAAATATTTATTTTTCTGTCTGAATATCCCCATGATCCTGCAACATTTATTGAAAAGATCACCTTTTCCCCATTGCATTGTAGGATCAACTGTGTTATAAATCAGGTGACTATATATGCATGGGTGTGTCTCTGAGGTTTATTCTATTCCATCGGTCTCTTTGTTTGTTCTTGTGCCAATCTCACTCGCTTATTTTGGTTTTCTAGTAAGTCTGCTATCTGTTAAGTCCTCCAACATTGTTTTTTTCTTCAAGATTCTTTAGGCCGGGCGCGGTGACTCACGCCTGTAATCCTAGCACTCTGGGAGGCCGAGGCAGGTGGATTGTTTGAGCTCAGGAGTTCGAGACCAGCCTGAGCAAGAGCGAGACCCTGTCTCTACTAAAAAAAAAGAAAGAAATTATCTGGCCAACTAAAATATATATATAGAAAAAATTAGCCGGGCATGGTGGCGCATGCCTGTAGTCCCAGCTACTCGAGAGGCTGAGGCAGAAGGATTGCTTGAGTCCAGGAGTTTGAGGTTGCTGTGAGCTAGGCTGACGCCACGGCACTCACTCTAGCCCGGGCAACAAAGCGAGGCTCTGTCTCAAAAAAAAAAAAAAAAAAGAAAAAAAAGATTCTTCAAGATTTCTATATAAATTTTATAACTCTGGTGTGAATTTCTGCAAAAACATTAAACAAAACGTCTGGGGCTTTGACTAGGATTACAATGAATCTATAAATCAACTTAACATCCTTATAATGTATACTTGTTCAGCCCATGAACATGGCATATCCTTCTATTTACTTAGGTATTCCTAAATTGCTCTAAATAATGTTTTTTACACATTTTATTAGATTTATTTCTACATATTTTATTATTTAAATGTGATGATACATTTTTTTGTGTCCACTTGCTTAATAATTTGTTTGCTTTTGTTTTTTTTAGTACTGTCTACCTACACAATCATGTAGTTAGCAGATAATGACAGTTTTATTTCTTCCTTTCCAATCATTTGAACTTTTATTTCTTTCTGTTGCCTTATTTCACTAGCTAGGACCACCAATACAATGGTTAATAGAAATGGTAATAGGAAACCTTTTGTTTCATTCCCATTGTTAGGGAGTAAGTTATCAATATTGCACCATTTGGTATGACTTTTGCTATAGGTTGTTTCTTTCTTCTTTTACTGGAAATAATTTTTATCACACACTTCTTGTCTATTCCTACTTTACTGAGAAGTTTATTTCTTTTTCCTTTTTCAAAGTATCCATCTTCAAAGAAGGAGGTTAATTTCTAATCATGAATAACAGTTGAATTTTATCAAATACTTTTTCTGCATCTACTGAGATAGTCATATAATTTTTCTCTCTGACTTCTACTATATGGTGAATTACATTGATTATCAGATGCTAAACCAACCTTAAATCGCCGTAACAAATCCTATCTGATTGTGATATACTCTCTCTTTTATAAGCTGCTGAATTCAATTGCTAATATCTTGTTTAGTAGTTTTGCAACAATGCCTATGAGAGTGATTGGTCTGTAAGTTTTCCTTCTTGTAATGTCCTTGTTATTTTCTGGTATCAAGTTTATGCAGGTCTTATAAAATGCATTGAAATGTTTTCACTCTTTTTTCATTCTTTGAAAGAGTTGGTATTTTTCCTTTCTTAAATATTGGAAGAATTTACCAGTTAAGCAATCTGGGAGTTTTCTTCCCATAACAGTTTTAAATGATAGATTATTTTTTTGAAAAGATATTGGACTCCTCTCAATTTTATTTCTTCTTGTATCAGTTTTCATAATTTGTATTTTTTAAGACATTTGTTCATTTTATTTAAATTGTCAAATTTACCAGCATAAAGTTGTTTCTAATTATCTAAATTATCTTTTCAATGATTGTAGGACCTTCAGTAATGTTCTCTTTTTCATTCTTGATATTGTCTATTTGTTTCTTTTATCACTCTTGCAAAAAGTAATCAATTTATTGTCAATAGTTGTTTCAAAGAATCAATTTTTAGATTTGGTGAGTTTTCTCTGTTGCTAGTTTAATTGCCATCTCATTGTTTTCTGTTGTTGTCTTTATTATTTACTTCCTTTAACCTCTTTTTGGGTTTGATTTATAGGTGTTTTTTGTTTTTTAGGCTTACTGAGATGGAAGTTTAGCTAATGAATTTTCAGCCCTTCCTCTATGACAATATATACATTTAAGGCTAGAAATTTCCCACCGTTTATTTGTTTGTTATGATTGATATTTTTTAAGATTAGGAACTAGATATTTTATGCACCATTCCTCAATTTGTATTATTTTAATATTTCTTCATCATTAGATTCAGGTTTTAGATTTTCGGCTGAAATACAGATGGTGCATTCTTCTTAGTATTTCATATCTGGAGATATATTGTGTCTATTTATTCCTTATTGGTGATATTAATTGTGATCACTAAGTTAAGATGTTGTCCAGTTTCTCTACTGTATATTTACTATTATTTATTTGTCAATTGATAAGTACTATGTGGACAGGTAGCTTAAAACTATGTAGATATTCTGTTACTTATAGAACTCACTCTCCATAAATTTAGCATCTGTATGAGTCAGGATCCAGTAAGTAGACAGAACATAGTAGAAATTTGCATAGGAAAAATTCAGCCTAACATATTGTTAATTGGCCAGGCACAGAGGCTCACAGCTGTAATCTCAGCACTTTGGCAGGTGGAGGTGGGAGAATCGCTTGAGGCCAGGACTTCTGGACAAATTGTTAATTAGTAAAAGGTGAGTACCAAAAGGTTGAAAAAGAATTTTAAGAGATGCAGAAGTAGGAAGTAAAACAAATAAACAAACAAAAAAAAAAACAAAAAAAAAAAAGAAGAGAAAAAAAAAAGAAAAGAAAAAGAAGTTAGTGGAAGTTAGTGTGAGACTCAGACATTTCCAAGGAGGCCGTGACTCACAGCGAGCACAGCCCACCACTGGGCACAGGCCGGAGTCCTCACTGAAGCTGCCACTGTGCGGGGACACTGCTGCCTGAGAGCCTGGCCAGGGTGGTCTCTGGAAACGGGCTGCCAGGTGGGAGCAGGTGCCTGAGCGCAGGGCCAGAGCTGCCATGGAAGCAGCCACTAGAGCTGCCAGGAACGCAGCGGCCAGGTGGGGAGAGTGTGGCCCGAGTGTGCGGCTGGTGTGGGCGCACTGGGCTCAGCTGCAGTGAGTGCTGCTGCCCTTCCACACACCAGCCCGCTCCCTGCAGGCTGAATGAGGAAGGAGAAGTGAAGGCAGCAACTGCAGTCCCCTCCTGCTGCTCTCACAGGAAGTGCCCTCCACTGCTCTGTGGGAACCAAGCCTCCCGGTGCACAGGCTGGCAAAGGAGCATTACTTCCAGGGTGCCAGGAGAGGCAGGTAGCACATCCAGACAAATGTTTTCTAAGGGGGAGGGAAACTCCATCTCTGAGAGGTTTGGGGGCTGGGGCTGATGTTTGTGAGTCCATTGTTGCTAGACTTGTGAGTGAGCAGGTTTCTACCGAGGCGTGGGGAGTGAGAGTGGGAGATTGCACAGGAGCATTTTATGTGTCCCGTACTGGTTTTTGAGGCATTGCATCAGATGCGTCACATACATTGCTTCTGCTCCTCGTAAGGATCCCGACAGGTGAGTATTCTTAGCCACATTTTAAGATGAGAAGACTGAGGATGAGAGAGGTCAAGTAACTTGTTTAAGATAACACAGCAAATGAGTAATGGGGGCACAATGAAAATCCTAGCCCATCTGCTTGCACAGCTGGCATTCTTGCCAGGCTACTACACGTTAGAAGAACTTTACTCAAGTGTGATTTTCCCACAGGCCCCGCAATGTGGATGCTTCCAGGGCAGAACCAAAGCTGGGTTTCTGAATTTATACTGCTTGGCTTCTCCAGGGACCCCACGACCAACAGGACTCTCTTCATTGCCTTCCTTCTCCTCTACCTGAGCTCAGTCCTGGGAAATGGGCTCATTGTCATCTTGATCTGCCTGGACACACATCTCCACACCCCCATGTACTTCTTCCTGTGTATCCTGTCCCTCATCGACATGGCCTACGTCACCACGACCGTGCCCCAGATGCTGGTACACCTTCTCACTCCCTCTCAGACCATCACCTTTGCTGGCTGCTGGCTGCAGATGTACGTGTTTGGTGCCTTTGGCGTGACCGAGTGCACCTTCTTTGTAGTCATGGCTTATGACCGATACGTGGCCATTTGCCACCCACTGCATTATACTGTCATCCTCAGTTGGGGCCTGTGCACACGGCTGGCAGCTGGGACATTGTCCTGTGGTTTCTTCTTCTCTTTGATCCACACCTTCCTCACCATGAGGCTGCCCTATTGTGGGCCAAACGTGGTCAACCACTACTTCTGTGAAGGCCCCTCGGTACGGAGCTTGGCTTGCAAGGACACCCACCTGATTGAGACGGTGGACCTGGTCTTCAGTGTCTTTTTGATTGTCACCCCACTGTGTGTCATTCTGGCCTCCTATGTTCATATTGCCATGGCCATCCTCAAGATCAAGTCCATTCGGGGCCGCTGCAAGGCTTTCTCCACCTGTGCCTCCCACTTGACTGTGGTCACATTCTTCTATGGTCCGGCCATTTATATCTACATGAGGCCGAGCTCCAGCTATTCCCCTGAGCGAGACAAGCTGATCTCACTGTTTTACAATGTCTTCACTGCCCTGCTCAACCCTGTGGTCTACAGTCTGAGGAACAAGGACATTAAGGAGGCGTTTCTGAAGGTGATGGGTCATGGTAGGGTGGCCCGGTGAATGGGAGCCAGAAGAGGCCTGGGGTACAATGTCCAATGTTGAAGAAGGGGACAGCATCTGTATGCAGCCTATGTTGTGCATTTGGACCAAGGTGCATTTGTGTCACCACTTTGTTGGTGACACAAATGTACGTGAAACCAACATGGCTGTCTTGATCAACTTGCTACCTTGTGGTACAGTGACAAGTCCATAATATCAGCAACTCACAACAGAAAAAGTTCATTTATTGCTCATGTTCCCTGTCAGTTGTAGGCTGGCTGTGGCCTTGTGCAGTCTCAGAAACTCCCTGAAGGAGGAGTCGTTGCCTGGAACATGCGGTTCTCATGAAAGAGGAAAGGACCAACAACTAAAACACAAGATGACTCCTAAAGCTTCTCAGAGGTGTCACAGATCTCTCTGCTCACATCCTGTTGGCCAAAGCCAGCTACATGGTCAAGCCAAGGGCCAAGAGACAGCAAGTATTTTCTCCCACAGAGAAGTAATGCAAGTCACGTGGCAACAGGCAGGCCTGTGTAATTCCTCCACTGGGAGGGATCAAGTAAGGAGAATAAATGTAATCTACCATAGTGTCACAGAACCCACTAGAATATATGTAACCAACATGAAGCATGGTAATTCTCAGTGACTTGGTATATGGGAGCACAGAGGTCCAAAGTGATGTAAACAAAGCACTACATGTAAATAATATCTGTTGCCAACATTGGAAATTAAGGCAATGATATGTGGATCCCATACAGCCCATGGACCTGACTTGGTGCCTGGAATCAACATGGCGTATGGGGCTCAGGTGATGTCCTCTGCGTGTGCTGTGGAAGGACACAGGACTTGATGTCAAGACACCAGAGTTCTAGTCCCAACTGTGATTATCTACAGTGCATGCGACTTTGGGCTATTTGTCTCCTCTCTCTGTTCTCACTTTATTCATCTATAAAATTCACAGCTTGAATTTAATGGTCTCCAAAGCATCTTGTGACTCTAAAATTCTCTTTCACAGCAGGTGGAGCGGGTGTGTACAAAACTCCAACGCAATAATTCTGTGACTGTCCTCTGTGGCCCATCGCAGGATAAGGAAGCCAGAGCAGAAAGAGAGCTGCTGCTGTCTGTCAACCATAGCGGGGAGCACACCTAGCAGTGACTCTTATTCTTTCTAGGGACTGAGACGACATATTGGGCTTTCTAGCAATCCTAGCATGGGCCTCAGACTCAGCATGGACACACAGCTTTCTTCCAGGTGTTGTTGGTGGCCCAGAGGTCTTAGGGATGAGTCAGTTCAGCTCCACTGTTTCCTGAGTATCCACTGTGGTCCCGCTAGGATCAGGCCCTCTGGAATCCAAGGAGCCATATGCAGACATTTAGTTGTGAAATTATAATACCCCAACTCAAGGGGGTGCTACAGTGACCTCTGGGGACCAATGACTTCATGGGAGTGAGGTTCTCTGAGAGGGCAGCAGACATGAAGGACCAGGTTACGCCTGACCCCATTTCCATCCACCGCTGTGAACTTGATCTTTGTAAGCCTGCAGAGCTTGGAGTCAGGGAGAGAGAGAATGTGATGTAGGCTCTGTGACCCCTAATTGTGTCTTCCCAGAGTTAATATGCTGAAACCCTAACCCCCAACTTGACTATATCTGGACTAAAGAAGTAATTCAGGTTAAATGAGGGCATAAGGGTGAGGCCCTAATCCAAAAGCATTCATGTCCTTATAGAAAGAGTCACCAGAGAACTTTTTCTCAAACAGCAAGAAGGCAGCCGTCTGTGACCTCCAAGGAGAGCCTTCACCAGAACATGACCCTGCTGGTTCCCTGATCTCAGATTTAAGCCTCCAGAATATGAGAAATTTCGGGTGTTGAGTATGATATTAGTTGTGAGTGCTTCATAAAAACTTTTTTTTTTTTTTTTTGAGATACAAGGTCTTGCTCCGTGACCTAGGCTGGAGTATGGTACTGGGATCATAGCTCACTGCAACCTCAAACACCTGGGCTCAAGTGATCTTCCTGCCTCCGCCTCCCAAGTATCTGGGACCACAGGTGCACACCACTATGTCTGGCCAATTTTTCTTAATTTTTGTAGAGATTGGGTCTTTCTATGTTGCCCAGGCTGGCCTCGAACTACTGGCCTCTAGCAATCCTCCCACCTGGGCTCCCAAAGTTTGGGGATTACAGGTGTAAGCCATTGTGCCCGACCAAATAAATGTCTTATTGGTTTGGGCAAGTTCTCATCTATTCCTAGTTTGTTAATATTTTTATCATTCAAGTGTGTTGGAGTTTTTCAGATGCTTTTTCTTCATCAGTTGAGATGATTGTATGTTTTTTTAGTTCACTATATTAATGTGGTCTGTTACATGGAATGAGTTTTGTTTGATGAACCATGTTTGAATATCTGAGATAAATACAACTTGGTCATCGTATGTAATCCTTTTCATATGTCAGATTTGGTTTGCTAGTGTTTTGTTAAGGATTTTTTCATCTATGTTCCCCAAAAATATTGGCCTATTGTTTTCTTTTTCTTTCTTTCTTTCTTTTTTTTTTTTTTTTGTAGATGTCTGGTTGTGGTTTCAGGGTTATGCTGGTCTCGTGGGATGAATTAGGAATTGTTCAGTCCTCTTCTATTTTCTTGCAAGAGTTTGAGAAACACTAGTATTGATTCCTTTTTAAAAGTGATTGGTACAAGTCATTTGTGAAACTATGTAATCCTAGACTTTTATTTATTGGGAGATTTTTCATTACTGATTCGTTCACTTTACTTGTTACATGTCTATTCAGATTTTGTATTTCTTCTTGAGTCAGGTTGGTGTTTTGTGTGTTTTTAGGAATTTGTCCATTTCATCTAGGTTATATAATTTGCTGGCTAATAATTGTTTCTAATAGGCCTTTACAATCCTTTTAAAAATGTTTTTGAATAAATATATTATATTTCTGCAAGGTTGGTCTTAATGTCCCCAGTTTGAAACTGATTTTATTAATGTGAGATTTCTCTCTTTTTCTTTCTTTCTTTCTTTTCTTCTATTTTTGGAGATGGGGAGATGGGGTCTCACTCTGTCATGCAGGCTGGAGAGCAGTGGCATGATCATAGCTCACCGTAGCCTCTAACTCCTGGGCTCCAGTGATCCTCTAGCCTTGGCTTCCTAAAGTGCTGTGACTCCAGATGTGAGCCACTTTGTCCAGCCTGGTCAGCTCTTTCTTCACCTTCCCAGAGAACAAAGCAGAAAAGGAAGTCTGTGGACCATGGAAAGAGCCCAGGGCCAGGAGGGCGGACACCTAGGTTCTAGTCTCCCACACTAGCCCACCTGGTTCAGAGCCACTTTCCTTCCCTGTGCTCTAATTTGCATGTCTGTGAGACTAGGCAGCTGGGCATGTTGACCGTGAAGGCCTCTTTGGACTCAGAGAGCAATGAAGTGACTAAAAACATTATCAGTGACTCCCTCGGGCTTGGCCCATGACAAGTGCTCAGTAAGCGTCTGTCATGATTGTTACCCTTGTCACCACCATCATCATTTGTGAAATGAGGATCAAAGCACCTCCCTCACAGGAGTGCTGGGAAGACCTCCCGAGAAAGCACACATGAAAGTGCCTTGGAAACTGCGAAGTTCTATGAGAATGTCTCAGAGGACCATTATAATGATCTTAATCATAGGTATCATCACCACCTCCTGAAGTTCTGTCAGTTTCTCTCAATAGACACAAACTCGGTTTTCTGGGGTACTCATCTCCCCAAATGGGAGCTGATTTCCACAAGGTTCTCCCCTAGAGGCATCCTCAGCCTGGGACCAATGAGGGGGTCCCAGGTGGCCTGGCCTGCATCCGCCCCTAGCAATCCGCTTCTCTGGCCTGCCGCCTGCTCCTTGAGGCCTGAGGGCCCACCCGGTTCAGAATTAAGCATCCAGTCCCTGGTCTTCTCCCTTGTGCTGTCCCCTGTCCTGGCCCCAGCCTCTGGTGACCATGACCAGCTCTGGGGCCAGCAGGAGGGATTTCAGAGCTCAGGTGCAGCCATTTGTTTAGACTCAGACACTTAGATGTGGGATACTGCAGATTCAGCCCTGGCCCAGGAGACTGGTTCCCAGGTTCTGGGGGTGGCTCTACCATACTCTAGCTGCATGACCTTGGCCAAGTCCCTCACATCTTCCTGGTCACAGTTCACTTCTTGGGGAAATCTGTGGGTAGGACCATGCCTGACAGTTTTAAGTAATTCTGTAATTTAAAAAATGAGATTGGTCCAAGTTTCTGTCTATGATCCTAGGTTGCTTCTGACCTAGGAAGTCACTGCATCTCCTTGGGCCTCAGTTTCCTCGTCCGTACAGTGGGGAGATACATCCTGCCTGGACTAGCTCTCTGGAGATGTCGTGAGGGTCAGTGACATGTGTGAGAAGTGTTAGGGCCTTGCTCAAGTCCCCCAAAATGCCACATCTAGATCTGTGTCATAGCACTGTGGGTGGGATAAGAGTCCTCCCCATTTTAGAGACGTGGAAATGGAAGCTGCCTGAGAAGACACAGCCATGTGGGGAATTATGGACTCAGTGTGTGTCTGGGTGGATCCATGTATCAGCCATGTGATCTTGGTCAAGTCCCTCACCCTGTGCAAAGCTGTTTCTCATGTCAGAGCCTTGTCTCCCAAGGTTTCAGGGGTGCCCATGAGTGCCCTTAGCCTTTGCCCCGAAGGTCGAGAGCCAGTGCGTCTGGGAGCTTGTCCTGCTGTCTGAACAGCCAGGGGCCAGAGCTGGTTTGCTGCGTGGTCCGCATCAGGAGCCCTCAGCCAGGCCGGCCCTGTGGGAGGAGGCTGCAAAGTTCCAGAGGAAAGGGGAGGAAGTGGTGGGGGCCTGGCAGGGAGCTCTGGGCTGAAGTCTGAGCCCATGGGCTAGGCCTGTCCTGCCTGGGAGTTGCTCACTGAGGCTCTGCAAATTCCTGCGAGCAGCGGAGCCGGGGCCTCCACATTCGATTATCCTTAGAGGCCCAGATTCTCAGGACTCAGAACAGGAGCAGTCGTGTGCCATCAGTGTTTAGCCATCAGCCCTCTGGTTTGTACATTTTGCTGATTTCCGTGCTGTAAATACACCCATGAGCTCACTGAGCTCGGGCTAGGAAGAGGTGGGCAGTAGTGGAACAGTCTATGGTGTTTCCACCATGCAAACACCATGCATGGAAATGAGGCCTAGAACATAGATAACCGTAAAATGTAATAAATAGTTAGGATGTGACGTGTTTTGAGCATTCAGCACCTGATTTTTAATGCAATTTATTTAATTGCAGTGATATGAATTAACTTTTAATAATGGCTGTGTTTAACAGCCAGCTCACAATACATCTGAAAACATTCCAATGGCTCTGCTGGCCTGTGGCTGACTAGAAGGGCCCTCAGAGTCCAACAGTTCCGGTCTATATAGTTGGCAGGAACAGGGACTCAGAGTCCTGGAAGGCATGGCCAGGACTCCTGCCAGGGTTCTCAACACATGAGCTCATTTAGTTCTCCCAGCAACCCCCGAAGGGAAGAGGTTATTATTAGCATTTTAGAGAGGGGAAAACTGAGGTAATGTAAGAGAACAGGCGCTAGAGCTTGATAGGTCTGGATCCAAATTCTAGTTCTGCACTTATAAGTCTAAGCCCTTGGAGAAGTCCCCTTAGTCCACTGGGCCTGAGCGTCCTTGTGTGTGGCCTGGGGACGATACTACTCACTTCTGGATGCTGTTTGCCAGGACCTAGTTGAAGACCTGGTATAGCGTGGGTGCTCCATGGTCAACTCTCAGTTAGCATCAGAGAGGCTGAGGAACCTGCCCAAGGTACCATCCTGGTGCAGAATGGAGGGGGATATGACTTGCTCAAGTGTGACTCAAACATGGTCTAACTGACAAGTCAGGACACAGGGGTTTGGGAAGTAAGAGGGGAACCCAAATGGGGACCTCAGTTCTTGACCTTTCTGCAAGGTGACTGCATCGTCCTCCCTTCCCTGCCAGGCTTGTATCCCCTGAGAAGGCTGGAACAAGAAATAGGGCCTTGCCCTTCCCTCAGGGGGTCCTTTGCTCTTCTTCCCCAAGGGCCTCTTCCTTGTAGGGTGGTTGTTGAAAACATTGGGGGAATTCCATCTTGGCATTCCCACTGGGGACAGGGAGGGTGGTGGCAGTAGGCCGAGGGATACCGTTTCCCTAGGTCTTGCAGGAAAGCGTGGCGTGGAGGCAGGACCAAGAAACCTGCGCATCTTGGCCCACTGGGAGGAGCCTGGGATGGCTGAGGCTCTCTTGTTTGCATCCCAGGGGCAGACGGGCAAGGCCTTCAGGACCCAGGCTGGCCCGGCCAGGTGCAAAGAGTCACAGGGAGACAAGGAAGGCGGTTCAGCCTCTGTCCTCTCAGAAACCCAGGACTTTTCTGGAGTCTGGGCTGCCTGGAATCCTGGCTCTCAGGACTCAGTTGCCTGAGGGGCTTCCTGTTTAATCCTTTCCTTGATGTGTTTCTGCAGATGCAGAGAAGGATAAGGTAACTGCTGGGCTTGGGCTGTGGGTGGGATCCCAGGCACCTGTGGGCTCTGGAGGTCAAAAGTTGTCGGGACACCCAGTCCCCCGGTTCTCTCTGTGTCTGCACCCTGACATAGCCCCTTCCCCTCATTTCCTAATGTTCTTTCCTCACCACGTCTCCTCTCAATTCCCCCTCATGGCTTCCTCCTTCCTGGTCCCTCCCTGCTTCCTTCATTTATACATGTTTCCTGACAGCTCCTCTGTGTTAGGCCGTGTTCTAGACACTAGAAACAGAGAAACGAATAACACAATTTCCTGAGCTCCCAGATCTCCAGCAGACACTGAGCGTCACATCCATGCAAGGACAAGGGTGTTCCACATGCCAGAGATGCGTTCAGCAATCACAGGGACCCACCCCCTGCTCTCCAGATCTGGGGCTTCATAAATGAAGATAGAGACTGCAAGGGGGAGGGAATAGAATTTAGAAGACTCTGTGTGACTAAATGATGTCCCCCATCCCCTGGAAATCAACTTCGACGTGGAGAGAGCAGCTTTTACAAAGATTCACTAAGCTCTAGCGTGGTGATAATTTCCTACCTCTCCTGCATGGATCCCGTCTGTCTTCCAACACACCCCTGTGGCCTCCCACATCCCAGCGTGGGAGCAGACGGAGGAAACTGTATGATGAGAAATAGTTTGTGGCGCCACTAGAGCCCTTGTCCTCAGAGGACTCTGATCCTTACCGCTGCCCCTAAACTCCACATAGGTGTGACTCTGTGGTCTCCCTGCCAAAGCTCAGGAGCTGAGACTGATGTGCAGGTGGGGAAACGCACATTTCTGCCTCCCCCTCCTCTTCAGACCCTGCTTGCTGGAAGCAGGAGAAGGTCATGGTTAGGAGTGGTGGCTGGAGTCAGATTCCCTCCATTCCCATCCCACGTCCCCCCTCCCACCCTGTGTCGTCTGGAACGAACTGCTTGCTGTCCCTTAGTGTTGCCTCTCTAGAATAGAAGTTGTAAGATTTACTCAATGGGTTTTGTGGATGAGGTAAAGTTAGTGTAGCAGAGCCTGGCAAACACACACTGCTCGTTAGATATTAGCTATTAACATCACTAAAAAGGAGGTTATAAACTCCCCCATGTGTCCATACTTTGTAACAGACATTCTAACTCTATTAACAAGAGAGGGAGAAAGTTTTTCCAGGTTCTTAGATCTGAAAATGAATATAGGAGCCCTCTCGGATTCCCAGGATTATAACTTGCCAGTGAGCACAGGTGTCTGCGAGAAACAGAAGTTTGGGGGTGGGAGGGGGGGGCAGGTCAGGGGAGGCTGCCGGGATGAGCTGAGCCCTAACGTGGGTTTAGGACTGGACATGCAACGGAGTGTGGGGCAGGAGGGGTCCGGGTGGTGGCACCACCATGCTGAGGACGAGCCCAGGGCCCGAGGGTGTGAGAGAGGTAGCGACACACAGGAGACTGGGAGCACCTGTGTGGACACTATGCCCGTGTGGAGTGTGGAGGGGTAGGTGGTGGACTGGCCAGGGGAAGGGGTGGCGCAGGGCAAGTGAACCCCCAGAATGGCTGGACCTGTCCTCTGTCCTCTATCCCCACCAAAGGAACCTCTGCCTGAATACACCTCCATGTTTTTATCCATTGTACTGTTGAGCGACACTTGGGGGGTACCCTGTTATGGACTATTCTGACGAGTGTTTTGAACATTTTTCATGCATCTTTTCTTGAACATATGTATGTACTTGTGTGTGAGTATATGGGAATCTAGGTAGGAATAGAATTGCTGGGTAATGTGGTCTATGCATGTTTAACTTTAGGAGATACTGCTGAATATTTTCTAAAGAGATTGTTCAAATTTACACTCCCATCACAGTGTAAGAAAGTTCTAGTTGATCTGGCCAACACCAGGTGTTATTCGTTTTAGTCTTTCTGGTGGACATGTAGTGGGGCTGAGCTGTGGTCTTCATGTGCAATTATGAGATGACTTTTTCACTTGAGGAAAGGTTATTTAGATAGCCTCTCTGAGAAGTGTGTTTTTAAATCTCTTGCCTGTCATTCTATTGGGTAGTCAGTTTACTTGTTGATGTTGTAGGAGTTCTCTAGTTATGCTGGATATAAATCTTCTGAGTTCTTCTTTGTATACATTCTGGTTTATCATGTTTCTCCCTATGGTCAGAATTTAGGTGTTCTATTTAAGGAATTTTTTGTTTACTTTGAGAGGATAAAGATATTTTTCTGTGTTTGATTCTTAACATTTGATTGCTCTACATTTACCATTTAAATCTACAGTACATCTGAAATATATTTTTGTGTAATGTTTGAAGTAGGAAGAAAAATATTTATTTTTCTGTCTGAATATCCCCATGATCCTGCAACATTTATTGAAAAGATCACCTTTTCTCCATTGCATTGTAGGATCAACTGTGTTATAAATCAGGTGACTGTATATGCATGGGTGTGTCTCTGAGGTTTATTCTATTCCATCGGTCTCTTTGTTTATTCTTGTGCCAATCTCACACTCGCTTATTTTGGTTTTCTAGTAAGTCTGCTATCTGTTAAGTCCTCCAACATTGTTTTCTTGTTCAAGACTCTTCAAGATTTCCATATAAATTTTATAACTATGGTGTGAATTTCTGCAAAAACATTAAACAAAACTTCTGAGGCTTTGACTAGGATTACAATGAATCTATAAATCAATTTAACATCTTTATAATGTATACTTGTTCAGCCCATGAACATGGCATATCCCTCTATTTACTTAGGTCTTCCTAGATTTCTCTAAATAATGTTTTTACACATATTTTGTTAGATTTATTTCTACATATTTTATTGTTTAAAATGTGATTATACGTTTTTTGTGTCTACTTGCGTAATAATTTGTTCTTGGTTTTTTATATTGTTTACCTACACAATCATGTAGTCAGCAGAAAATGACAGTTTTATTTCTTCCTTTCCAATCATTTTAACTTTTATTTCTTTCTGTTGCCTTATTTCTAGCTAGGACCAACTATACAATGGTTAATAGAAATGGTATTAGGAAACATTTTGTTTCAGTCCCATTGTTAGGGAGTAAGTTATCAATATTTCACCATTTGGTATGATGTTTGCTATAGCTTGTTTCTTTCCTCCTTTACTGGAAATAATTTTTATCACACCAAGAAGGTTCTTGTCTATTCCTAGTTTACTGAGAAGTTTATTTCTTTTTCCTTTTTCAAAATATCCATCTTCAAAGAAGGAGGTTAATTTCTAATCATAAATAATTATTGAATTTTATCAAATTCTCTTTCTGCATCTACTGAGATAGTCATATAATTTTTCTCTCTGACTTCTACTATATGGTGAATTACATTGATTATCAGGCGCTAAACCAACCTTGAATCACCGTAAGAAACCCTATCTGACTTTGATGTATTCTCTCTTTTATACGTTGCTGAATTCAATTGCTAATATCTTGTTTAGTAGTTTTGCAACAATGCTTATGAGAGTGATTGGTCTGTAAGTTTTCCTTCTTGTAATGTCTTTGTTATTTTCTGGTATCAAGTTTATGCAGGTCTTATAAAATGCATTGAGATGTTTTCACTCTTTTTTCATTCTTTGGAAGAGTTAGTATTTTTCCTTTCTTAAATATTGGAAGGATTCACCAATTAAGCGATCTGGGAGTTTTCTTCCCATAACAGTTTTAAATGATAGATTCATTTTTTGAAAAGATATTGGAGTCCTCTGAATTTTATTTCTTCTTGTGTCAGTTTTGGTAATTTGTATTTTTTAAGACATTTGTTCATTTTATTTAAATTGTCAAATTTACCAGCATAAAGTTGTTTCTAATTATCTAAGTTACCTTTTCAATGATTGTAGGACATTCAGTAATGTTCCCTGTTTCATTCTTGATGTTGTCAAGTTGTTTCTTTTATCACTCTTGATAAAAACTAATCAATTTATTATTAATAGTTGTTTCAAAGAACGAATTTTTAGATTTGTTCAGTATTCTCTGTTGCTAACTTAATTGCCATTTCATTTTTTTCTGCTCTTATCTTTTTTGTTTTCTTCTTTTAACTTCTTTTTGGGTTTGATTTATTGGGCTTTTTTTTTTAGCTTCTTGAGATAGAAGTTTAGCTAATGAATTTTCAGCCCTTCTTCTATGCCAATATATACATGTAAGGCTATAAATTTCCCAGCATTTCTTTGTCATGATGGATATTTTTTAAGATTAGGAACTAGTTATTTTAGGCACCATTCCTCAATTTGCATTTCTTTAATATTTCTTCATCATTAGATTCAGGTTTTACATCTTTGGCTGAAATACAGATGGTGCATTCTTCTTAGTATTTCATATCTGGAGATATACTGTGTCTATTTATTCCTGATTGGTGATATTAATTGTGATCACTGAGTTAAGATGTTGTCCAGTTTCTCTACTGTATATTTACGATTATTTATTTGTGTAAATAATAAGTACTTTGTGCATAGATAGCTTAAAACTATGTAGATATTCTGTTCTGTGTGAAACACACTCTCCATTAATTTAGCATCTGTATCAGTCAGGATCCAGTCAGGAGACAGAAGGTAGTAGTAATTTGAATAGGAAAAATTCAGCCTAACATATTGTTAATTGGCCAGGCACAGTGGCTCACAGCTGTAATCTCAGCACTTTGGCAGGTGGAGGTGGAAGGATCGCTTGAGGCCAGGACTTCTAGACAAATTGTTAGTTAGTAAAAGGTGAGTACCAAAAGGTTGAAAAAGAACTTTAAGAGATGCAGAAGTAGGAAATAAAACAAATAAACAAAAAAAAAAAAAAAAGAAAGAAAGAAAGAAAAGAAAAGAAAAAGAAGTTAGTGGAAGTTAATGTGAGACTCAGACATTTCCAAGGAGGCCGTGACTCACAGCGAGCACAGCCCACCCCTGGGCACAGGCCGGAGTCCTCACTGAAGCTGCCACTGTGCGGGGACACTGCTGCCTGAGAGCCTGGCCAGGGTGGTCTCTGGAAACGGGCTGCCAGGTGGGAGCAGGTGCCTGAGCGCAGGGCCAGAGCTGCCATGGAAGCAGCCACTAGAGCTGCCAGGAACGCAGCGGCCAGGTGGGGAGAGTGTGGCCCGAGTGTGTGGCTGGTGTGGGCGCACTGGGCTCAGCTGCAGTGAGTGCTGCTGCCCTTCCACACACCAGCCCGCTCCCTGCAGGCTGAATGAGGAAGGAGAAGTGAAGGCAGCAACAGCAGTCCCCTCCTGCTGCTCTCACAGGAAGTGCCCTCCACTGCTCTGTGTGAACCAAGCCTCCTGGTGCACAGGCTGGCAAAGGAGCATTGCTTCCAGGGTGCCAGGAGAGGCAGGTAGCACATCCAGACAAATGTTTTCTAAGGGGGAGGGAAACTCCATCTCTGAGAGGTTTGGGGGCTGGGGCTGATGTGGTTGAATCCATTGTTGCTAGACTTGTGAGTGAGCAGGTTTCTACCGAGGCGTGGGGAGTGAGAGTGGGAGATTGCACAGGAGCATTTTATGTGTCCTGTACTGGTTTTTGAGGCATTGCATCAGATGCGTCACATACATTGCTTCTGCTCCTCATAAGGATCCCGAGAGGTGAGTATTATTAGCCACATTTTACAGATGAGAAGACTGAGGATGAGAGAGGTCAAGTAACTTGTTTAAGATAACACAGCAAATGATTAATGGGGCCACAATGAGAATCTTAGCCCGTCTGCTTGCACAGCTGGCATTCTTGCTGGGCTACTACACATTAGAAGAACTTTACTCAAGTGTGATTTTCCTACAGGCCCCGCCATGTGGATGCTTCCAGGGCAGAACCAAAGCTGGGTTTCTGAATTTATACTGCTTGGCTTCTCCAGGGACCCCACTACCAATAGGACCCTCTTCGTTGCCTTCCTTTTCCTCTACCTCAGCTCAGTCCTGGGCAACGTGCTCATTGTCATCTTGATCCGCCTGGACACACATCTCCACACCCCCATGTATTTCTTCCTGTGTATCCTGTCCCTGATCGACATGGCCTACCTCACCACGACCGTGCCCCAGATGCTGGTACACCTTCTCACTCCCTCTCAGACCATCACCTTTGCTGGCTGCTGGCTGCAGATGTACGTGTTTGGTGCCTTTGGCGTGACCGAGTGCACCTTCTTTGTAGTCATGGCTTATGACCGATACGTGGCCATTTGCCACCCACTGCGTTATACTGTCATCCTCAGTTGGGGCCTGTGCACACGGCTGGCAGCTGGCACATTGGCCTGTGGTTTCTTCATCTCTCTGATCCACACCTTCCTCACCATGAGGCTGCCCTATTGTGGGCCAAATGTGGTCAACCACTACTTCTGTGAAGGCCCCTCGGTACGGAGCTTGGCTTGCAAGGATACTTACGTGATTGAGACGGTGGACCTGGTCATCAGTGTCTTTTTGATTGTCACCCCATTGTGTGTCATTCTGGCCTCCTATGTTCATATTGCCCTGGCCATTCTCAAGATCAAGTCCATTCGGGGCCGCTTCAAGGCTTTCTCCACCTGTGCCTCCCACTTGACTGTGGTCACATTCTTCTATGCTCCGGCCATTTACATCTACATGAGGCCGAGCTCCAGCTATTCCCCTGAGCGAGACAAGCTGATCTCACTGTTTTACAATGTCTTCACTGCCCTGCTCAACCCTGTGGTCTACAGTCTGAGGAACAAGGACATTAAGGAGGCGTTTCTGAAGGTGATGGGTCATGGTAGGGTGGCCCGGTGAACTGGGATCCAGGCGAGGCTTGTGGTACAGTGTCCAATGTTCAAGAAGGGGATAGCATCTGTATGCAGCCTATGTTGTGCATTTGGACCAAGGTAGTACTTCGTTGGTGACACAAATGTACGTGAAACCAACATGGCTGTCTTGATCAGCTTGCTACATTGCAGTAATAAGTGCATAGTATCAGTAACTCACAGCAGCAAAAGTTCATTTATTGCTCATGTTCCCTGTTGGTTGTAGGCTGGCTGTGGCCTTGTGCAGTCTCAGAAACACCCTGAAGGAGGAGTCCTTGCCTGGAACGTGCCGTTCTCATGACAGAGGAAAGGACCAACGAGTAAAACACAAGATGATCCTAATAGTTTCTCAGAGGTGACACACATCTCTCTGTTCACATCCTGTTGGCCAAAGCCAGCTACATGGTCAAGCCAAGGGCCAAGGGACAGCAAGTATTTTCACCCATAGAGAAGTAATGCAAGTCACATGGCAATGGGCAGGCATGTGTAATTCCTCTACGGGGAGGGATCAAGGAGAATAAATATAATCTACCATAGTGTCACAGAACCCACTAGAATATATGTAACCAACATGAAGCATGGTAATTCTCAGTGACTTGGTTTATGGGGACAGCAGAGGTCCAAAGTGATGTAAACAAAGCACTACATGTAAATAATATCTGTTGCCAACATTGGAAATTAAGCCAATGATATGTGGATCCCATACAGCCCATGGACCTGACTTGGTGCCTGGAATCAACATGGCGTATGGGGCTCAGGTGGTGTCCTCTGCGTGTGCTGTGGAAGGACACAGGACTTGATGTCAAGACACCAGAGTTCTAGTCCCAACTGTGATTATCTACAGTGCATGTGCGACTTTGGGCTATTTGTCTCCTCTCTCTGTTCTCACTTTATTCATCTATAAAATTCACAGCTTGAATTTAATGGTCTCCAAAGCATCTTGTGACTCTAAAATTCTCTTTCACAGCAGGTGGAGCGGGTGTGTACAAAACTCCAACGCAATGAATCTGTGACCATCCTCTGTGGACCATAGCAGGATAAGGAAGCCAGAGCAGAAAGAGAGCTGCTGCTGTCTGTCAACCATAGCGGGCAGCACACCTAGCAGTGACTCTTATTCTTTCTAGGGACTTAGACAACATATGGGACTTTCTAGCAATCCTAGCATGGGCCTCAGAGTCAGCATGGACACACAGCTTTCTTCCAGGCCTCGTTGGTGGCCCAGAGGTCTTAGGGATGAGTCAGTTCAGTTCCACTATTTCCTGAGTATCCACTGTGGTCCCACTAGGATCAGGCCCTCTGGAATCCAAGAGAGACATATGGAGAGATTTACAGTCGTCAAATTATAATACCCCAACTCAAGGGGGTGCTACAGTGACCTGTGGGGACCAGTGACATCATGGGAGTGAGGTCTCTGAGAGGGCAGCAGACATGAAGGACCAGGTTACGCCTGACCCCATTTCCATCCACCGCTGTGAACTTGAACTTTGTAAGCCTCCAGAGCTTGGAGTCAGGGAGAGAATATGATATAGGCTGTGTGACCCCTAATTGTGTCTCCCCAGAGTTAATATGCTGAAACCCTAACCCCCAACTTGACTATATCTGGACTAAAGAAGTAATTTAGGTTAAATGAGGGCATAAGGGTGAGGCCCTAATCCAAAAGCATTCATGTCCTTATAGAAAGAGTCACCAGAGAACTTTTTCTCAAACAGCAAGAAGGCAGCCGTCTGTGACCTCCAAGGAGAGCCTTCACCAGAACACGAACCGGCTGGTGCCCTGATCTCTGATTGAAGCCTCCAGAATATGAGAAATTTCGGGTGTTGAGTATGATATTAGCTGTGAGTGCTTCATAAAAACATTTTTTTTTTTTTAAATACAAGGTCTTGCTCCGTGACCCAGGCTGGAGTATGGTACTGGGATCATAGCTCACTGCAACCTCAAACACCTGGGCTTAAGTGATCTTCCTGCCTCCACCTCCCGAGTATCTGGGAGCACAGGTGCACACCACTATGCCTGGCCAATTTTTCTTAATTTTTGTAGAGATTGGGTCTTTCTATGTTGCCCAGGCTGGCCTCGAACTACTGGCCTCTAGCAATCCTCCCACCTGGGCTCCCAAAGTTTGGGGATTACAGGTGTGAGCCACCGTGCCCGACCAAATAAATGTCTTATTGGTTTGGGGAAGTTCTCATCTATTCCTAGTTTGTGAATATCTTTATCATTCAAGTGTGTTGGAGTTTGTCAGATGCTTTTTCTTCATCAGTTGAGATGATCGTATGATTTTTCAGTTCACTATATTAATGTGGTCTGTTACGTGGATTGATTTTTGTTTGATGAACTATGTTTGAATATCTGAGATAAATACAACTTGGTCATCGTATGTAATCCTTTTCATATGTCAGATTTGGTTTGCTAGTGTTTTGTTGAGGATTTTTTCATCTATGTTCACAAAAAATATTGGCCTATTATTTTCTTTTTCTTTCTTTCTTTCTTTTTTTTTTTTTTTTGATGCAGATGTCTGGCTGTGGTTTCAGGGTTGTGCTGACCTCCTGGGATGAATTAGGAATTGTTCCGTCCTCTTCTATTTTCTTGCAAGAGTTTGAAAATTACTAGTATTGATTCCTTTTTAAAAGTGATTGGTATAATTCATCTGTGAAACTATGTAATCCTAGACTTTTATGTGTTGGGAGATTTTTCATTACTGATTCGTTCTCTTTACCTGTTACATGTCTATTCAGATTTTGTATTTCTTCTTGAGTCAGGTTGGTGTTTTGTGTGTTTTTAGGAATTTGTCCATTTCATCTAGGTTATATAATTTGCTGGCTAATAATTGTTTCTAGTAGTGCTTTACAATCCTTTTAAAAATGTTTTTGAATAAATATATTTCTGCAAGGTTGGTCCTAATGTCCCCAGTTACAAACTGATTTTATTAATGTGAAATTTCTCTCTTTTTCTTTCTTTCTTTCTTTTCTTCTATTTTTGGAGATGGGGAGATGGGGTCTCACTCTGTCACCCAGGTTGCATAGCAGTGGCATGATCATATCTCACCATAGCCTTGAACTCCTGGGCTCCAGTGATCCTCTAGCCTTGGCCTCCTCAAGTGCTGTGACTGTAGCTGTGAGCCACCTTGTCCAGCCTGGTCAGCTCTTTCTTCACCCTCCCTGAGAACAAAGCAGAAAAGGGAGCCTGTGGACCATGGAAAGAGCCCAGGGCCGGGAGGCAAGACACCTAGGCTCTAGTCTCCCACACTAGCCCACCTGGTTCAGAGCCACTTTCCTTCCCTGTACTCTAATTTGCATGTCTGTGAGACTAGGAACCTGGGCATGTTGACCATGAAGGCCTCTTTGGAGTCAGAGAGCAGTGAAGTGACTAAAAACAATATCAATGACTCCCTTGGGCTTGGCCGATGACAGGTGCTCAGTAAGCATCTGTCATCACTGTTAACCTTGTCACCACCCCCATCATTTGTGAAGTGCGGACCATGACACCTCCCTCACAGGAGTGCTGGGAGGACCTCCTGAGAAAGCACACGTGAAAGTGTCTTGGAAACTGCAAAGTTCTATGAGAATGTCCCAGAGGACCATTAAAATGATCTTAGTCACAGGTATCATCACCACCTCCTGATGTTCCATCAGTTTCTCTCCCTACCCACAAACCCAGAAAACTTTCTGGGGTACCCATCTCTGCAACTGGGAGCTGCTTCCCACAAGATTCCTCCCCAGAGGCATCCTCAGCATGGGGCTAATTAGCGGATCCCAGCTGGCCTGACCTGCATCCAACCCTAGCAATCCGCTTCTCTGGCCTGCCGCCTGCTCCTTGAGGCCTGAGGGCCCACTCGGTTCAGAATTAAGCATCCAGTACCTGGTCTTCTCCCTTGTGCCGTCCCCTGCGCTGGCCCCAGCTGCACTGGTGACCATGACCAGCTCCGGGGCCAGCAGGAGGGATTTCAGAGCTCAGGTGCAGCCATTCGTTTAGACTCAGGCACTTAGCTGTGGGACACTGCAGATTCAGCCCTGGCCCAGGAGACTGGTTCCCAGGTTCTGGGGGTGGCTCTACCATGCTCTAGCTGCATGACCTTGGCCAAGTCCCTCACATCTTCCTGGTCACAGTTCACTTCTTGGGGAAATCTGTGGGTAGGACCATGCCTGACAGTTTTAAGTAATTCTGTAATTTAAAAAATGAGATTGGTCCAAGTTTCTGTCTATGATCCTAGGTTGCTTCTGATCTAGGAAGTCACTGCACCTCCCTGGCCTCAGTTTCCTTGTTTGTACAGTGGAGAGATACATCCTGCCTGGACTAGCTCTCCGGAGATGTAGTGAGGGTCAGTGACATGTGTGAGAAGTGTTAGGGCCTTGCTCAAGCCCCCAAGAATGCCACATCTAGATCTGTGTCATAGCACAGTGGGAGGGATAAAAGTCCTCCCCATTTTAGAGACGTGGAAATGGAAGCTGCCTGAGAAGACACGGCCATGTGGGCAATTATGGACTCAGTGTGTGTCTGGGCTGTTCCATGTATCAGTCATGTGATCATGGGCAAGTCCCTCACCCTTTGCAAAGCTGTTTTTCATGTCAGAGCCTTGTCTCCCAAGGCTGCAGGGGTATCCATGAGTCCCCTTGGCCTTTGCCTCTAAGGGCAAGAGACAGTGAGCCTGGGAGCTTGTCCTGCTGTCTGAACAGCCAGGGGGACAGAGCTGGTTTGCCCCGTGGTCCGCATCAGGAGCCCTCAGCCAGGCCTGCCCTGCCGAGTGTGGGAGGAGGCTGCAAAGGCCTAGAGGAAAGGGGAGGACGTGGTGGGGGCCTGGCAGGGAGCTCTGGGCTGGGGACTGAGCCCATGGGCTGGGCCTGTCCTGCCTGGGGGCTGCTCACTGAGGCTCTGCCAATTCCTGCGAGCAGCAGAGCCATGGCCTCCACATTGGATTGTCCCAAGAGGCCCAGATTCTCAGGACTCAGGACAGGAGCAGTCGAGTGCCATCAGTGTTTTGTCATCAGCCCTCTGATTTGTAAAGTTTGCTGATTTCCATGCTTTAAATACATGCATGTGAGCTCACTGAGCTTGGGCTGGGAAGAGGTGGGCAGTAGTGTTACATTCTATGGTGTTTCCACCATACAAAGACCATGCATGGAAATGAGCCCTAGAACATAGATAACAGTAAAATGTAATAAATAGTTAGGATGTGATGTGTTTTGAGCATTCGGCACCTTCATTTTTAATGCAATTTATTTAATTACACTGATATGAATTAACTTTTAATAATGGCTGTGTTAAACAGGCAGCTCACTATACGTCTGAAAACTTTGCAGTGGCTCACCTCGCCTGTGGCTGACTAGAAGGGCCCTCACAGTCCAACACTCTCATTCTATACAGTTGGCAGGAGCAGGGACCCAGAGTCCTGGAAGGCATGGCCAGGACTCTTGCCAGGGTTCTCAACACATGAGCTCATTTGATTCTCCCAGCAACCCCCGAAGGGAAGAGGTTATTTTTAGCATTTTAGAGAGGAGAAAACTGAGGCAAAGTAAGAGAACAGGCGCTAGAGCTTGATAGGTCTGGATCCAAATTCTGGTTCTGCCTTACAAGCCTAAGCCCTTGGAGAAGTGCCCTCAGTCCACTGGGCCTGAGCGTCCTTGTGTGTTCCCTGGGTATGATACTACTCACTTCTGGATGCTGTTTGCCAGGACCTAGTTGAAGACCTGGTATAGCGTGGGTGCTCCATGGTCAACTCTCAGTTAGCATCAGAGAGGCTGAGCAACCTGCCCAAGGTACTGTCCTGGTGCAGAATGGAGGAGGATTATGACTTGCTCAAGTGTGACTCAAACATGGTCTAACTGACAAGTCAGGACACAGGGGTTTGGGAAGTAAGAGGGGAACCTAAATGGGGACCTCAGTTCTTGACCTTTCTGCAAGGTGACTGCGTCCTCCTCCCTTCCCCGCCAGGCTTGTATCCCCTGAGAAGGCTGGAACAAGAAATAGGGCCTTGCCCTTCCCTCAGGGGGTCCTTTGCTCTTCTTCCCCAAGGGCCTCTTCCTTGTAGGGCGGTTGTTGAAAACATTGGGGGAATTCCATCTTGGCATTCCCACTGGGGACAGGGAGGGTGGTTGCAGGAGGCAGAGGGATACCCCTTCCCCAGGTCTTGCAGGAAAGCGTGGCGTGGAGGCAGGACCAAGAATCCTGCGCATCTTGGCCCACTGGGAGGAGCCTGGGATGGCTGAGGCTCTCTTGTTTGCGTCCCAGGGGCAGACGGGCAAGGCCTTCAGGACCCAGGCTGGCCTGGCCAGGTGCAAAGAGTCACAGGGAGACAAGGCAGGCGGTTCAGCCTCTGTCCTCTCAGAAACCCAGGGCTTTTCTGGAGTCTGGGCTGCCTGGAATCCTGGCTCTCAGGACTCAGTTGCCTGTGGGGCTTCCTGTTTAGTCCATTCTGTTGTGATCAAGTGACAATGTCTCAGTGACGTGTTTCTGCAAATGCGGAGAAGGATAAGGTAACTGCTGGGCTTGAGGCTGTGAGTGGGATCCCAGACACCTGTGGGGGCTGGAGGTCCAAGTTAGCTGGGACACCTAGTCCCCAGGTCCTCTCTGTGCCTGCACCCGACATCCTTGGAGGCCCTTCCCCTCACTTCCTAAGGTTCTTTTTCACCATGTCTCCTCTCAGTCCCCCCTGATGGCTTCCTCCTTCCTGGTCCCTCCCTGCTTCCTTCATTTATACATGTTTACTGACAGCTCCTCTGTGTTAAGCCGTGTTCTAGACGCTAGAAACAGGGAAATGAATAACACAATTTCCTGAGCTCCCAGATCTCCAGCAGACACTGAGCGTCACATCCATGCAAGGACAAGGTTGTTCCACATCCCAGAGATGCGTTCAGCAATCACAGGGACCCACGCCCTGCTCTCCAGGTCTGGGGCATCATAAATAAACACAGAGACTGCAGGGGGAGGGGACAGGATTTAGAAGACTCGGTGTGACCCAATGATATCCCCCATCCCCTGGAAATCAAGTTCCACTTGGAGAAAGCGGCTTTTACAAAGATTCACTAAGCTCTAGCGTGGTGATAATTTCCTACCTCTCCTGCATGGATCCTGTCTGTCTTCCAACGCACCCCCGTGGCCTCCCACATCCCAGCGTGGGAGCAGACGGAGGAAACTGTACGATGAGAAATAGTTTGTGGCGCCACTAGAGCCCTTGTCCTCAGAGGACTCTGATCCTTACCGCTGCCTCTGAACTCCACATAGGTGTGACTCTGTGGTCTCCCTGCCAAAGCTCAGGCAGCTGAGACTGATGTGCAGGTGGGGAAATACACATTCCTGCCCCCTCCCCCTCAGACCCTAATTGATGGAAGCAGGAGAAGGTCATGGTTAAGAGTGGTCTCTAAGTCAGATTCCCTCCATTCCCATCCCACGTCCCCCCTCCCACCATATCGAGAACAAACTCCTTACTGTCCCTTAGTGTTGCCCCTCTAGAATAGAAGTCGTAAGATTTACTCAATGGGTTTTGTGGATGAGGTAATGTTAGTGTAGCAGAGCCTGGCAAACACACAGTGCTCATTAGATATTAGCTATTAATATCATTAAAAAGGAGGCTATAAACTCCCCCGTGTGTCCATACTTTGTTACAGATAGTGTAACTCAATTAACAGGAGAGGGAGAAAGTTTTTCCAGGTTCTTAGAACTGAACATCAATATCAGAGCCCTCTCGGATTCCCGGATTGTAACTTCCCAGTGAGCACAGGTGTCTGCGAGAAACAGAAGTTTGGGGGTGGCAGGGGGTGGGGCAGGTCAGGGGAGGCTGCCGGGATGAGCTGAGCCCTAATGTGGGCTTAGGACTGGACATGCAACGGAGTGTGGGGGCAGCAGGGGTCCGGGTGGTGGCACCACCATGCTGAGGAAGAGCCCAGGGTCCGAGGGTGTGAGAGAGGTAGCGACACACAGGAGACTGGGAGCACCTGTGTGGACATTATGCTCATGTGGAGTGTGGAGGGATAGGTGGTGGACTGGGCAGGGGAAGGGGTGGCGCAGGGCAAGTGAACCCCCAGGATGGCTGGACCTGTCCTCTGTCCTCTATCCCCACCGAAGGAACCTCTGCCTGAATACACCTCCATGTTTTTATCCATTTTACTGTTCAGCAACACTTGGGGGGTACCCTGTTATGGACTATTTTGACGAGTGTTTTGAACATTTTTCATGCATCTTTTCTTGAACACATGTACGTACATATGTGTGAGTATGTGTGAATCTAGGTAGGAATAGTATTGCTGGGTAATGTGGTCTATGCATGTTCAACTTTAGAGGATAGTGCTGAACATTTTCTAAAGAGATTGTTCAAATTTACACTCCCATCACAGTGTAAGAAAGCTCTAGTTGTTCTGGCCAACACAAGGTGTTATTCGTTTTAGTCTTTCTGGTGGACACGTAGCGGGGCTGGGCTGTGGTCTTCATTTGCAATTATGAGATGACTTTTTCACTTGAGGAATGGTTATTTAGATAGCCTCTCTGAGAAGTGTGTTTTTAAATCTTTTGCCTGTCATTCTATTTGGTAGTCAGTTTACTTGTTGATGTTGTAGGAGTTCTCTAGTTATTCTGGATATAAATCTTCTGGGTTCTTCTTTGTAATACATTCTGGTTTATCATGTTTCTCTCTATGGTCAGAATTTTGGTGTTGTATTTAAGGTATTTTTTGTTTACTTTGAGAGGATAAAGATATTTTTCTGTGTTTGATTCTAAATATTTGATTGCTTTACATTTACCATTTAAATCTACAGTACATCTGAAATTTATTTTTGTGTAATGTTTGAGGTAGGAAGAAAAATATTTATTTTTCTGTCTGAATATCCCCATGATCCTGCAACATTTATTGAAAAGATCACCTTTTCTCCATTGCATTGTAGGATCAATTGTGTTATAAATCAGGTGACTGTATATGCATGGGTGTGTCTCTGAGGTTTATTCTATTCCATCGGTCTCTTTGTTTATTCTTGTGCCAATCTCACACTCGCTTATTTTGGTTTTCTAGTAAGTCTGCTATCTGTTAAGTCCTCCAACATTGTTTTTTTGTTCAAGATTCTTCAAGATTTCCATATATATTTTATAACTATGGTGTGAATTTCTGCAAAAACATAAAACAAAACTTCTGGGGCTTTGACTAGGATTACAATGAATCTGTAAATCAACTCAACATCTTTATAATGTATACTTGTTCAGCCCATGATCATGGCATATCCCTCTATTTACTTAGGTCTTCCTAGATTTCTCTAAATAATGTTTTTTACACATATTTTGTTAGATTTATTTCTACATATTTTATTGTTTAAAATGTGATGACACTTTTTTTTGTGTCCACTTGCTTAATAATTTGTTTGTTTTTGGTTTCTTTTATATTGTTTACCTACACAATCATGTAGTCAGCAGAAAATGACAGTTTCATTTCATTTAAACTTTTATTTCTTTCTGTTGCCTTATTTCACTAGCTAGACCACCTATGCAATGGTTAATAGAAATGGTAATAGGAAACATTTTGTTTCATACCCATTGTTTGGGAGTAAGTTATCAATATTGCACCATTTAGTGTGACATTTGCTATAGGTTGTTTCTTTCTTCCTTTACTGGAAATAATTTTTATTATACCAGGAAGATTCTTGTCTATTCCTAGTTTACTGAGAAGTTTATTGCTTTTTCCTTTTTCAAAGTATCCATCTTCAAAGAAGGAGGTTAATTTCTAATCATAAATAACTGTTGAATTTTATCAAATACTCTTTCTGCATCTACTGAGATAGTCATATAATTTTTCTCTCTGACTTCTACTATAAGGTGAATTACATTGATTATCAAGTGGTAAACCAACCTTGAATCGCCATAACAAACCCTATCTGATTGTGATGTATTCTCTCTTTTATAAGCTGCTGAATTCAATTGCTAATATCTTGTTTAGTAGTTTTGCAACAATGCTTATGAGAGTGATTGGTCTGTAAGTTTTCCTTCTTGTAATGTCTTTGTTATTTTCTGGTATCAAGTTTATGCAGGTCTTATAAAATGCATTGAGATGTTTTCACTCTCTTTTCATTCTTTGGAAGAGTTAATGTTTTTCTTTTCTTAAATATTGGAAGAATTTACCAGTTAAGCGATCTGGGAGTTTTCTTCCCATAACAGTTTTAAATGATAGATTCATTTTTAAAAAAGATATTGGAGTCCTCTGAATTTTATTTCTTCTTATGTCAGTTTTGATAATTTATATTTTTTAAGACATTTGTTCATTTTATTTAAATTGTCAAATTTACCAGCATGAAGTTTTTTCTGATTATTTAAATTATCTTTTATATGACTGTAGGACCTTCAGTAATGTTCTCTTTTTCATTCTTGATGTTGCCAATTTGTTTCTGTTATCACTCTTGCTAAAAACTAATCAATTTATTATTAATAGTTGTTTCAAAGAACAGTTTTTAGATTTGTTGAGTTTTCTCTGTTGTTAGTTTAATTGTCATTTCATTGTTTTCTGCTCTTATATTTATTATTTCCTTCCTTTAACCTCTATTTGAGTTTGATGTAGTTGTTTTTTTTTTTTTAGCTTGTTGAGATGGAAGTTTAGCTAATGAATTTTCAGCCCTTTCTCTATGCCAATATATACATTTAAGGCTATAAATTTCCCAGAATTTATTTATTTGTCATGACTGATATTTTTTAATATTAGAAACTAGTTATTTTATGCACCATTCCTCAATTTGGATTTCTTTATATTTCTTTATCATTAGATTCAGGTTTTACGTTTTTGGCTGAAATAATATATAAATGGTGCATTCTTCTTAGTATTTCATATCTGGAGATACATTTTGTCTATTTACTCCTTATTGGTGATTTTAATTGTGATAGTTAAGATGTCCAGTTTCTCTACTGTATTTTACCATTATTAATTTTTATAATTAATAAGTACTTTGTGCATAGATAGCTTAAAACATGTAGATATTCTGTTCCTTATGGAACTCACTCTCCTCAGATTCAGCATCTGTATGAGTCAGGATCCAGTAAGTAGACAGAACATAGTAGTAATTTGAATAGGAAAAATTCAGCCTAACATATTGTTAATTGGCCAGGCACAGTGGCTCACAGCTGTAATCTCAGCACTTTGGCAGGCTGAGGTGGGAGGATCGCTTGAGGCCAGGACTTCTAGAAAAATTGTTAATTAGTAAAAGGTGAATACCAAAAGGTTAAAAAAGAACTTTAAGAGATGCAGAAGTAGGGAGTAAAACAAACAAACAAACAAACAAAAAAATAAAAATAAAAAAATAAAAGCAAAAGAAGTTAGTGGAAGTTAGTGTGAGACTCAGACATTTTCAAGGAGGCAGTGACTCACAGCGAGCACAGCCCACCACTGGGCACAGGCCGGAGTCCTCACTGAAGCTGCCACTGTGCGGGGACACTGCTGCCTGAGAGTGTGGCCAGGGTGGTCTCTGGAAACGGGCTGCCAGGTGGGAGCAAGTGCCTGAGTGCAGGGCCAGAGCTGCCATGGAAGCAGCCACTAGAGCTGCCAGGAACGCAGCCGCCAGGTGGGGAGAGTGTGGCCCGAGTGTGCGGCTGGTGTGGGCGCACTGGGCTCAGCTGCGGTGAGTGCTGCTGCCCTTCCACACACCAGCCCGCTCCCCGCAGGCTGAATGAGGAAGAAGAAGTGAAGGCAGCAACAGCAGTCCCCTCCTGCTGCTCTCACAGGAGGTGCCCTCCACTGCTCTGTGTGAACCAAGCCTCCTGGTGCACAGGCTGGCAAAGGAGCATTGCTTCCAGGGTGCCAGGAGAGGCAGGTAGCACATCCAGACAAATGTTTTCTAAGGGGGAGGGAAACTCCATCTCTGAGAGGTTTGGGGGCTGGGGCTGATGTGGTTGAATCCATTGTTGCTAGACTTGTGAGTGAGCAGGTTTCTACCGAGGCGTGGGGAGTGAGAGTGGGAGATTGCACAGGAGCATTTTATGTGTCCTGTACTGGTTTTTGAGGCATTGCATCAGATGCGTCACATACATTGCTTCTGCTCCTCATAAGGATCCCGAGAGGTGAGTATTATTAGCCACATTTTACAGATGAGAAGACTGAGGATGAGAGAGGTCAAGTAACTTGTTTAAGATAACACAGCAAATGATTAATGGGGCCACAATGAGAATCTTAGCCCGTCTGCTTTCACAGCTGGCATTCTTGCCAGGCTACTACACGTTAGAAGAACTTTACTTAAGTGTGATTTTCCCACAGGCCCCGCCATGTGGATGCCTCCAGGGCAGAACCAAAGCTGGGTTTCTGAATTTATACTGCTTGGCTTCTCCAGGGACCCCACGACCAACAGGACCCTCTTCATTGCCTTCCTTCTCCTCTACCTGAGCTCAGTCCTGGGAAATGGGCTCATTGTCATCTTGATCCACCTGGACACACATCTCCACACCCCTATGTACTTCTTCCTGTGTATCCTGTCCCTCATCGACATGGCCTACGTCACCACGACCGTGCCCCAGATGCTGGTACACCTTCTCACTCCCTCTCAGACCATCACCTTTGCTGGCTGCTGGCTGCAGATGTACGTGTTTGGTGCCCTGGGCCTGACCGAGTGCACCTTCTTTGTAGTCATGGCTTATGACCGATATGTGGCCATTTGCCACCCACTGCGTTATACTGTCATCCTCAGTTGGGGCCTGTGCACACGGCTGGCAGCTGGCACATTGGCCTGTGGTTTCTTCATCTCTCTGATCCACACCTTCCTCACCATGAGGCTGCCCTATTGTGGGCCAAACGTGGTCAACCACTACTTCTGTGAAAGCCCCTCATTATGGAACTTGGCTTGCATGGACACCCACCTGATTGAGGTGGTCGACCTGGTCATCAGTGTCTTTTTGATTGTCACCCCACTGTGTGTCATTCTGGCCTCCTATGTTCATATTGCCCTGGCCATCCTCAAGATCAAGTCCATTCGGGGCCGCTGCAAGGCTTTCTCCACCTGTGCCTCCCACTTGACTGTGGTCACATTCTTCTATGCTCCGGCCATTTACATCTACATGAGGCCGAGCTCCAGCTATTCCCCTGAGCGAGACAAGCTGATCTCACTGTTTTACAATGTCTTCACTGCCCTGCTCAACCCTGTGGTCTACAGTCTGAGGAACAAGGACATTAAGGAGGCGTTTCTGAAGGTGATGTGTCATGGTAGGGTTGCCCGGTGAACTGGGAGCCAGGATAGGCCTGGGGTACAGTGTTCAATGTTGAAGAAGGAGACAGCATCTGTATGCAGCCTACATTGTGCATTTGGACCAAGGTAGTACTTCATTGGTGACACAAATGTACATGAAACCAACATGGCTGTCTTGATCAGCTTGCTACATTGTGGTGCAGTAATAAGTGCATAGTATCAGTAACTCACAACAGCAAAAGTTCACTTATTGCTCATGTTCCCCGTTGGCTGTAGGCTGGCTGTTGTCTTGTGCAGTCTCAGAAACACCCTGAAGGAGGAGTCCTTGCCTGGAACGTGCCGTTCTCATGACAGAGGAAAGGACCAACGAGTAAAACACAAGATGATCCTAATAGTTTCTCAGAGGTGACACACATCTCTCTGTTCACATCCTGTTGGCCAAAGCCAGCTACATGGTCAAGCCAAGGGCCAAGAGACAGGGAGTATTTTCTCCCACAGAGAACTAATGCAAGTCACGTGGCAATGGACAGGCATGTGTAATTCCTCTACGCGGAGGGATCAAGTAAGGAGAATAAATGTAATCTACCATAGTGTCACAGAACCCACTAGAATATATGTAACCAACATGAAGCATGGTAATTCTCAGTGACTTGGTTTATGGGAGCAGCAGAGGTCCAAAGTGATGTAAACAAAGCACTGCATGTAAATAATATCTGTTGCCAACATTGGAAATTAAGCCAATGATATGTGGATCCCATACAGCCCATGGACCTGACTTGGTGCCTGGAATCAACATGGCGTATGGGGCTCAGGTGATGTCCTCTGCGTGTGCTGTGGAAGGACACAGGACTTGATGTCAAGACACCAGAGTTCTAGTCCCAACTGTGATTATCTACAGTGCATGTGCGACTTTGGGCTATTTGTCTCCTCTCTCTGTTCTCACTTTATTCATCTATAAAATTCACAGCTTGAATTTAATGGTCTCCAAAGCCTCTTGTGACTCTAAAATTCTCTTTCACAGCAGGTGGAGCAGGTGTGTACAAAACTCCAACGCAATGAATCTGTGACCATCCTCTGTGGGCCATAGCAGGATAAGGAAGCCAGAGCAGAAAGAGAGCTGCTGCTGTCTGTCAACCATAGCGGGGAGCACACCTCTTATTCTTTCTAGGGACTGAGACGACATATGGGGCTTTCTAGCAATCCTAGCATGGGCCTCAGACTCAGCATGGACACACAGCTTTCTTCCAGGCCTCGTTGGTGGCCCAGAGGTCTTAGGGATGAGTCAGTTCAGCTCCACTGTTTCCTGAGTATCCACTGTGGTCCCGCTAGGATCAGGCCCTCTGGAATCCAAGAGAGACATATGGAGAGATTTACAGTCGTCAAATTATAATATCCCAACTCAAGGGGGTGCTACAGTGACCTGTGGGGACCAGTGACATCATGGGAGTGAGGTTCTCTGAGAGGGCAGCAGACATGAAGGACCAGGTTACGCCTGACCCCATTTCCATCCACCGCTGTGAACTTGAACTTTGTAAGCCTCCAGAGCTTGGAGTCAGGGAGAGAGAGAATATGATATAGGCTGTGTGACCCCTAATTGTGTCTCCCCAGAGTTAATATGCAAAACCCGAACCCCCAACTTGACTATATCTGGACTAAAGAAGTAATTGAGGTTAAATGAGGGCATAAGGGTGAGGCCCTAATCCAAAAGCATTCATGTCCTATAGAAGGAGTCACCAGAGAACTTTTTCTCAAACAGCAAGAAAGCAGCCGTCTGTGACCTCCAAGGAGAGCCCTGGGCAGAACATGACCCTGCTGGTTCCCTGATCTCAGATTTAAGCCTCCAGAATATGAGAAATTTCGGGTGTTGAGTATGATATTAGCTGTGAGTGCTTCATAAAAACTTTTTTTTTTTTTTTTTGAGATACAAGGTCTTGCTCCGTGACCCAGGCTGGAGTATGGTACTGGGATCATAGCTCACTGCAACCTCGAACACCTGGGCTCAAGTGATCTTCCTGCCTCCACCTCCCGAGTATCTGGGAGCACAGGTGCACACCACTATGCCTGGCCAATTTTTCTTAATTTTTGTAGAGATGGGGTCTTTCTATGTTGCCCAGGCTGGCCTCGAACTCCTGGCCTCAAGCAATCCTCCCACCTAGGCTCCCAAAGTTTGGGGATTACAGGTGTGAGCCACCGTGCCCGACCAAATAAATGTCTTATTGGTTTGGGGAAGTTCTCATCTATTCCTAGTTTGTTAATATCTTTATCATTGAAGTGTTTGGAGTTTGTCAGATGCTTTTTCTTCATCAGTTGAGATGATCGTATGATTTTTCAGTTCACTATATCAATGTGGTCTGTTACGTGGATTGATTTTTGTTTGATGAACCATGTTTGAATATCTGAGATAAATACGACTTGGTCATCGTATGTAATCCTTTTCATATGTCAGATTTGGTTTGCTAGTGTTTTTTTGAGGATTTTTTCATCTATGTTCACAAAAAATATTGGCCTATTATTTTCTTTTTCTTTCTTTCTTTCTTTTTTTTTTTTTTTTGATGCAGATGTCTGGCTGTGGTTTCAGGGTTGTGCTGATCCCTGGGATGAATTAGGAATTGTTCAGTCCTCTTCTATTTTCTTGCAAGAGTTTGAAAATTACTAGTATTGATTCCTTTTTAAAAGTGATTGGTATAATTCATCTGTGAAACTATGTAATCCTAGACTTTTATGTGTTGGGAGATTTTTCATTACTGATTCGTTCTCTTTACCTGTTACATGTCTATTCACATTTTGTATTTCTTCTTGAGTCAGGTTGGTGTTTTGTGTGTTTTTAGGAATTTGTCCATTTCATCTAGGTTATATAATTTGCTGGCTAATAATTGTTTCTAATAGGCCTTTACAATCCTTTTAAAAATGTTTTTGAATAAATATATTATATTTCTGCAAGGTTGGTCCTAATGTCCCCAGTTACAAACTGATTTTATTAATGTGAAATTTCTCTCTTTTTCTTTCTTTCTTTCTTTTCTTCTATTTTTGGAGATGGGGAGATGGGGTCTCACTCTGTCACCCAGGTTGCATAGCAGTGGCATGATCATATCTCACCATAGCCTTGAACTCCTGGGCTCCAGTGATCCTCTAGCCTTGGCCTCCTCAAGTGCTGTGACTGTAGCTGTGAGCCACCTTGTCCAGCCTGGTCAGCTCTTTCTTCACCCTCCCTGAGAACAAAGCAGAAAAGGGAGCCTGTGGACCATGGAAAGAGCCCAGGGCCGGGAGGCAAGACACCTAGGCTCTAGTCTCCCACACTAGCCCACCTGGTTCAGAGCCACTTTCCTTCCCTGTGCTCTAATTTGCATGTCTGTAAGACTAGGAACCTGGGCATGTTGACCGTGAAGGCCTCTTTGGACTGAGAGAGCAGTGAAGTGACTAAAACAATATCAGTGACTCCCTTGGGCTTGGCCCATGGTAAGTGCTCAGTAAGCATCTGTCATCACTATTACTGTTGTCACCACCCTCATCAGTTGTGAAGTGCGGACCATGACACCTCCCTCACAGGAGTGCTGGGAGGACCTCCTGGGAAAGCACACGTGAAAGTGTCTTGGAAACTGCAAAGTTCTATGAGAATGTCCCAGAGGACCATTAAAATGATCTTAGTCACAGATATCATCACCACCTCCTGATGTTCCGTCAGTTTTCTCCCTACCCACAAACCCAGAAAACTTTCTGGGGTACCTATCTCCGCAACTGGGAGCAGATTCCCACAAAGTTCCTCCCCAGAGGCATCCTCAGCCTGGGGCCAATTAGGGGGTCCCAGGTGGCCTGGCCTGCGTCCAACCCTAGCAATCTGCTTCTCTGGCCTGCCGCCTGCTCCTTGAGGCCTGAGGGCCCACTCGGTTCAGAATTAAGCATCCAGTACCTGGTCTTCTCCCTTGTGCTGTCCCCTGCGGTGGCCCCAGCTGCACTGGTGACCATGACCAGCTCTGGGGCCAGCAGGAGGGATTTCAGAGCTCAGGTGCAGCCATTCGTTTAGACTCAGGCACTTAGCTGTGGGACACTGCAGATTCAGCCCTGGCCCAGGAGACCAGTTCCCAGGTTCTGGGGGTGGCTCTACCATACTCTAGCTGCATGACCTTGGCCAAGTCCCTCATATCTTCCTGGTCACAGTTCACTTCTTGGGGAAATCTGTGGGTAGGACGATTCTTGGCAGTGTTATGTAATTCTGTAATTTAAAAAATGAGGGTGGGCCGGGCGCGGTGGCTCACGCCTGTAATCCTAGCACTCTGGGAGGCCGAGGCGGGTGGATTGCTCAAGGTCAGGAGTTCGAGACCAGCCTGAGCGAGACCCCGTCTCTACTAAAAATAGAAAGACATTATATGGACAACTAAAAATCTATATAGAAAAAATTAGCCGGGCATAGTGGCGCATGCCTGTAGTCCCAGCTACTCGGGAGGCTGAGGCAGTAGGATCGCTTAAGCCGAGGAGTCTGAGGTTGCTGTGAGCTAAGCTGACGCCACGGCACTCACTCTAGCCTGGGCAACAAAGTGAGACTCTGTCTCAACAAAAAAAAAAAAAAAATGAGGGTGATCCAAGTTTCTGTCTATGATCCTAGGTTGCTTCTGACCTAGGAAGTCACTGCACCTCCCTGGCCTCAGTTTCCTTGTTTGTACAGTGGAGAGATACATCCTGCCTGGACTAGCTCTCCGGAGATGTAGTGAGGGTCAGTGACATGTGTGAGAAGTGTTAGGGCCTTGCTCAAGCCCCCAAGAATGTCACGTCTAGATCTGTGTCATAGCACTGTGGGAGGGATAAAAGTCCTCCCCATTTTAGAGACGTGGAAATGGAAGCTGCCTGAGAAGACACAGCCATGTGGGGAATTATGGACTCAGTGTGTGTCTGGGCTGTTCCATGTATCAGTCATGTGATCATGGGCAAGTCCCTCACCCTTCGTAAAGCTATTTCTCATGTCAGAGCCTTATCTCCCAAGGCTGCAGGGGTATCCACGAGTGCCCTTGGCCTTTGCCCCTAAGGGCCAGAGCCAGTGGGCCTGGGAGCTTGTCCTGCTGTCTGAACAGCCAGGGGGACAGAGCTGGTTTGCCCCGTGGTCCGCATCAGGAGCCCTCAGCCAGGCCTGCCCTGCCGGTGTGGGAGGAGGCTGCAAAGGCCCAGAGGAAAGGGGAGGACGTGGTGGGGGCCTGGCAGGGAGCTCTGGGCTGGGGACTGAGCCCATGGGCTGGGCCTGTCCTGCCTGGGGGCTGCTCACTGAGGCTGCGCCAATTCCTGCGAGCAGCAGAGCCATGGCCTCCACGTTCGATTGTCCCGAGAGGACCAGGGTCTCGGGACTCAGGACAGGAGCAGTCGAGTGCCATCAGTGTTTTGTCATCAGCCCTCTGATTTGTACAGTTTGCTGATTTCCATGCTTTAAATACATGCATGTGAGCTCACTGAGCTTGGGCTGGGAAGAGGTGGGCAGTAGTGTTACATTCTATGGTGTTTCCACCATACAAAGACCATGCATGGAAATGAGCCCTAGAACATAGATAACAGTAAAATGTAATAAATAGTTAGGATGTGATGTGTTTTGAGCATTCGGCACCTTCATTTTTAATGCAATTTATTTAATTACACTGATATGAATTAACTTTTAATAATGGCTGTGTTAAACAGCCAGCTCACAATACGTCTGAAAACATTCCAGTGGCTCTGCTGGTATCTGGCTGACTGGAAGGGACCTCAGAGTCCAACACTCTTGTTCTATAGAGTTGGCAGGACCGGGGACTCAGAGTTCTGGAAGTCATGGCCAGGACTCCTACCAGGGTTCTCAACACATGAGGTCATTTGATTCTCTCAGCAACCCCCGAAGGGAAGGGGTTATTATTAGCATTTTAGATAGGAAAAAACTGAGGCAAAGTAAGAGAACAGGCACTAGAGCTTGATAAGTCTGGATCCAAATTCTGGTTCTGCACTTAGAAGCCTAAGCCCTTGGAGAAGTGCCCTCAGTCTACTGGGCCTGAGCGTCCTTGTGTGTGGCCTGGGGACGATACTACTCACTTCTGGATGCTGTTTGCCAGGACCTAGTTGAAGACCTGGTATAGCGTGGGTGCTCCATGGTCAACTCTCAGTTATCATCAGAGAGGCTGAGTAACCTGCCCAAGGTACTGTCCTGGTGCAGAATGGAGGGGGATTATGACTTGCTCAAGTGTGACTCAAACATGGTCTAACTGACAAGTCAGGACACAGGGGTTTGGGAAGTAAGAGGGGAACCTAAATGGGTTCCCCCCTCAGTTCTTGACCTTTCTGCAAGGTGACTGAGTCGTCCTCCCCTCCCCACCAGGCTTGTATCCCCTGAGAAGGCTGGAACAAGAAATAGGGCCTTGCCCTTCCCTCAGGGGGTCCTTTGCTCTTCTTCCCCAAAGGCCTCTTCCTTGTGGGCTGTTGTTGAAAACATCAGGGGAATTCCATCTTGGCATTCGCACTGGGGACAGGGAGGGTGGTGGCAGGAGGCAGAGGGATACCCCTTCCCCAGGTCTTGCAGGAAAGCGTGGCGTAGAGGCAGGACCAAGAAACCTGAGCATCTTGGCCCACTGGGAGGAGCCTAGGGTGTTTGAGTCTCCCTTGTTCTGTTTCCCAGGAGTGGACGGGCAAGGCCTTCAGGACCCAGGCTGGCCTGGCCTGGTGCAGACAGTCACAGGGAGACAAGGAAGGCGGTTCAGCCCCTGTCCTCTCAGAAACCCATGGCTGTTCTGGAGTCCAGGCTGCCTGGAATCCTGGCTCTCAGGACTCAGTTGCCTGAGGGGCTTCCTGTTTAGTACATTCTGTTGTGAGCAAGTGACAACCTCTCAGTGACCTGTTTCTGCAGATGCGGAGAAGGATAAGGTAACTGCTGGGCTTGAGGCTGCGGGTGGGATCCCAGACTCCTGTGGGGGCTGGAGGTCCAAGTTAGCCGGGACACCTAGTCCCCAGGTCCTCTCTGTGCCTGCTTCCCGACATCCCTGGAGCCCCTTCCCCTCATTTCCTGAGGTTCTTTCTTCACCACGTCTCCTCTCAATCCCCCCTGATGGCTTCCTCCTTCCTGGTCCCTCCCTGCTTCCTTCATTTATACATGTTTCCTGACAGCTCCTCTGTGTTAGGCCGTGTTCTAGACACTAGAAACAGAGAAACGAATAACACAATTTCCTGAGCTCCCAGATCTCCAGCAGACGCTGAGCGTCACATCCATTCAAGGACAAGGGTGTTCCACATGCCAGAGATGCGTTCAGCAATCACAGGGACCCACGCCCTGCTCTCCAGGTCTGGGGCATCATAAATAAACACAGAGACTGCAGGGGGAGGGGACAGGATTTAGAAGACTCGGTGTGACCCAATGATATCCCCCATCCCCTGGAAATCAAGTTCCACTTCGAGAAAGCGGCTTTTATGAAGATTCACTAAGCTCTAGCGTGGTGATAATTTCCTACCTCTCCTGCATGAATCCCGTCTGTCTTCCAACACACCCCCGTGGCCTCCCACATCCCAGCATGGGAACAGAGGGAGGAAACTGTATGATGAGAAATAGTTTGTGGCGCCACTAGAGCCCTTGTCCTCAGAGGACTCTGATCCTTACCGCTGCCTCTGAACTCCACATAGGTGTGACTCTGTGGTCTCCCTGGCAAAGCTCAGGCAGCTGAGACTGATGTGCAGGTGGGGAAACGCACATTCCTGCCCCCTCCCCCTCAGACCCTAATTGATGGAAGCAGGAGAAGGTCATGGTTAAGAGTGGTCTCTAAGTCAGATTCCCTCCATTCCCATCCCACGTCCCCCCTCCCACCATATCGAGAACAAACTCCTTGCTGTCCCTTAGTGTTGCCTCTTTAGAATAGAAGTCGTAAGATTTACTCAATGGGTTTTGTGGGTGAGGTAAAGTTAGTGTAGCAGAGCCTGGCAAACACACACTGCTCATTAGATATTAGCTATTAATATCATTAAAAAGGAGGCTATAAACTCCCCCGTGTGTCCATACTTTGTTACAGATAGTGTAACTCAATTAACAGGAGAGGGAGAAAGTTTTTCCAGGTTCTTAGAACTGAACATCAATATCAGAGCCCTCTCGGATTCCCGGATTGTAACTTGCCAGTGAGCACAGGTGTCTGCGAGAAACAGAAGTTTGGGGGTGGCAGGGGGCGGGGCAGGTCAGGGGAGGCTGCCGGGATGAGCTGAGCCCTAATGTGGGCTTAGGACTGGACATGCAACGGAGTGTGGGGCAGGAGGGGTCTGGGTGGTGGCACCACCATGCTGAGGACGAGCCCAGGGCCCGAGGGTGTGAGAGAGGTAGCGACACACAGGAGACTGGGAGCACCTGTGTGGACACTATGCCCGTGTGGAGTGTGGAGGGGTAGGTGGTGGACTGGGCAGGGGAAGGGGTGACGCAGGGCAAGTGAACCCCCAGAATGGCTGGACCTGTCCTCTGTCCTCTATCCCCACCGAAGGAACCTCTGCCTGAATACACCTCCATGTTTTTATCCATTGTACTGTTGAGTGACACTTGGGGGGTAGGTACCCTGTTATGGACTATTCTGACGAGTGTTTTGAACATTTTTCATGCATCTTTTCTTGAACACATGTACGTACATATGTGTGAGTATGTGTGAATCTAGGTAGGAATAGTATTGCTGGGTAATGTGGTCTATGCATGTTCAACTTTAGAGGATAGTGCTAAACATTTTCTAAAGAGATTGTTCAAATTTACACTCCCATCACAGTGTAAGAAAGCTCTAGTTGTTCTGGCCAACACCAGGTGTTATTCGTTTTAGTCTTCTGGTGGACATGTAGTGGGGCTGGGCTGTGGTCTTCATTTGCAATTATGAGATGACTTTTTCACTTGAGGAATGGTTATTTAGATAGCCTCTCTGAGAAGTGTGTTTTTAAATCTTTTGCCTGTCATTCTATTTGGTAGTCAGTTTACTTGTTGATGTTGTAGGAGTTCTCTAGTTATTCTGGATATAAATCTTTTGGGTTCTTCTTTGTGATACATTCTGGTTTATCATGTTTCTCTCTATGGTCAGAATTTTGGTGTTGTATTTAAGGTATTTTTTGTTTACTTTGAGAGGATAAAGATATTTTTCTGTGTTTGATTCTAAATATTTGATTGCTTTACATTTACCATTTAAATCTACAATACATCTGAAATTTATTTTTGTGTAATGTTTGAGGTAGGAAGAAAAATATTTATTTTTCTGTCTGAATATCCCCATGATCCTGCAACATTTATTGAAAAGATCACCTTTTCCCCATTGCATTGTAGGATCAACTGTGTTATAAATCAGGTGACTGTATATGCATGGGTGTGTCTCTGAGGTTTATTCTATTCCATCGGTCTCTTTGTTTATTCTTGTGCCAATCTCACACTCGCTTATTTTGGTTTTCTAGTAAGTCTGCTATCTGTTAAGTCCTCCAACATTGTTTTTTTGTTCAAGATTCTTCAAGATTTCCATATATATTTTATAACTATGGTGTGAATTTCTTCAAAAACATTAAACAAAACTTCTGGGGCTTTGACTAGGATCACAATGAATCTGTAAATCAACTCAACATCTTTATAATGTATACTTGTTCAGCCCATGAACATGGCATATCCTTCTATTTACTTAGGTCTTCCTAGATTTCTCTAAATAATCATTTTTACACATATTTTGTTAGATTTATTTCTACATATTTTATTGTTTAAAATGTGATGATACATTTTTTTGTGTCCACTTGCTTAATAATTTGTTTGTTTTTGGTTTCTTTTATATTGTCTACCTACACAATCATGTAGTCAGCAGAAAATGAAAGTTTTATTTCTTTTAAACTTTTATTTCTTTCTGTTGCCTTATTTCACTAGCTAGACCACCTATACAATGGTTAATAGAAATGGTAATAGGAAACATTTTGTTTCATACCCATTGTTTGGGAGTAAGTTATCAATATTGCACCATTTAGTGTGACATTTGCTATAGGTTGTTTCTTTCTTCCTTTACTGGAAATAATTTTTATTACACCAAGAAGGTTCTTGTCTATTCCTAGTTTACTGAGAAGTTTATTGCTTTTTCCTTTTTCAAAGTATCCATCTTCAAAGAAGGAGGTTAATTTCTAATCATAAATAACTGTTGAATTTTATCAAATACTCTTTCTGCATCTACTGAGATAGTCATATAATTTTTCTCTCTGACTTCTACTATAAGGTGAATTACATTGATTATCAAGTGGTAAACCAACCTTGAATCACCATAACAAACCCTATCTGATTGTGATGTATTCTCTTTTTTAAACGTTGCTGAATTCAATTGCTAATATCTTGTTTAGTAGTTTTGCAACAATGCCTATGAGAGTGATTGGTCTGTAAGTTTTCCTTCTTGTAATGTCCTTGTTATTTTCTGGTATCAAGTTTATGCAGGTCTTATAAAATGCATTGAGATGTTTTCACTCTTTTTTCATTCTTTAGAAGAGTTAATATTTTTCTTTTCTTAAATATTGGAAGAATTTACCAGTTAAGCGATCTGGGAGTTTTCTTCCCATAACAGTTTTAAATGATAGATTCATTTTTAAAAAAGATATTGGAGTCCTCTGAATTTTATTTCTTCTTATGTCAGTTTTGATAATTTATATTTTTTAAGACATTTGTTCATTTTATTTAAATTGTCAAATTTACCAGCATGAAGTTTTTTCTGATTATTTAAATTATCTTTTATATGACTGTAGGACCTTCAGTAATGTTCTCTTTTTCATTCTTGATGTTGCCAATTTGTTTCTGTTATCACTCTTGCTAAAAACTAATCAATTTATTATTAATAGTTGTTTCAAAGAACAGTTTTTAGATTTGTTGAGTTTTCTCTGTTGTTAGTTTAATTGTCATTTCATTGTTTTCTGCTCTTATATTTATTATTTCCTTCCTTTAACCTCTATTTGAGTTTGATGTAGTTGTTTTTTTTTTTTTTAGCTTGTTGAGATGGAAGTTTAGCTAATGAATTTTCAGCCCTTTCTCTATGCCAATATATACATTTAAGGCTGTAAATTTCCCAGCATTTATTTGTTTGTCATGACTGATATTTTTTAATATTAGAAACTAGTTATTTTATGCACCATTCCTCAATTTGGATTTCTTTATATTTCTTTATCATTAGATTCAGGTTTTACGTTTTTGGCTGAAATAATATATAAATGGTGCATTCTTCTTAGTATTTCATATCTGGAGATACATTTTGTCTATTTACTCCTTATTGGTGATGTTAATTGTGATAGTTAAGATGTTGTCCAGTTTCTCTACTGTATTTTACCATTATTAATTTTTATAATTAATAAGTACTTTGTGCATAGATAGCTTAAAACATGTAGATATTCTGTTCCTTATGGAACTCACTCTCCTTAGATTCAGCATCTGTATGAGTCAGGATCCAGTAAGTAGACAGAACATAGTAGTAATTTGAATAGGAAAAATTCAGCCTAACATATTGTTAATTGGCCAGGCACAGTGGCTCACAGCTATAATCTCAGCACTTTGGCAGGCTGAGGTGGGAGGATCGCTTGAGGCCAGGAGTTCTACACAAACTGTTAATTAGTAAAAGGTGAATACCAAAAGGTTAAAAAAGAACTTTAAGAGATGCAGAAGTAGGGAGTAAAACAAACAAACAAACAAAAAAACAATAAAAAAATAAAAGTAAGAGAAGTTAGTGGAAGTTAGTGTGAGATTCAGACATTTCCAAGGAGGCCGTGACTCACAGCGAGCACAGCCCACCACTGGGCACAGGCCGGAGTCCTCACTGAAGCTGCCACTGTGCGGGGACACTGCTGCCTGAGAGCCTGGCCAGGGTGGTCTCTGGAAACGGGCTGCCAGGTGGGAGCAGGTGCCTGAGTGCAGGGCCAGAGCTGCCATGGAAGCAGCCACTAGAGCTGCCAGGAACGCAGCGGCCAGGTGGGGAGAGTGTGGCCCGAGTGTGTGGCTGGTGTGGGCGCACTGGGCTCAGCTGCGGTGAGTGCTGCTGCCCTTCCACACACCAGCCCGCTCCCCGCAGGCTGAATGAGGAAGAAGAAGTGAAGGCAGCAACAGCAGTCCCCTCCTGCTGCTCTCACAGGAAGTGCCCTCCACTGCTCTGTGTGAACCAAGCCTCCTGGTGCACAGGCTGGCAAAGGAGCATTGCTTCCAGGGTGCCAGGAGAGGCAGGTAGCACATCCAGACAAATGTTTTCTAAGGGGGAGGGAAACTCCATCTCTGAGAGGTTTGGGGGCTGGGGCTGATGTGGTTGAATCCATTGTTGCTAGACTTGTGAGTGAGCAGGTTTCTACCGAGGCGTGGGGAGTGAGAGTGGGAGATTGCACACGAGCATTTTATGTGTCCCGTACTGGTTTTTGAGGCATTGCATCAGATGCGTCACATACATTGCTTCTGCTCCTCATAAGGATCCCGAGAGGTGAGTATTATTAGCCACATTTTACAGATCAGAAGACTGAGGCTGAGAGAGTTTAAGTAAGTTGTTTAAGATAACACAGCAAATAAGTAATGGGACCACAATGATAATCTTAGCCCGTCTGCTTTCACAGCTGGCATTGTGCCAGGCTACTACACGTTAGAAGAACTTTACTCAAGTGTGATTTTTTCCCACAGGCCCCGCCATGTGGATGCCTCCAGGGCAGAACCAAAGCTGGGTTTCTGAATTTATACTGCTTGGCTTCTCCAGGGACCCCACGACCAACAGGACCCTCTTCATTGCCTTCCTTCTCCTCTACCTGAGCTCAGTCCTGGGAAATGGGCTCATTGTCATCTTGATCCGCCTGGACACACATCTCCACACCCCCATGTACTTCTTCCTGTGTATCCTGTCCCTGATCGACATGGCCTACGTCACCACGACCGTGCCCCAAATGCTGGTACATCTTCTTACTCCCTCTCAGACCATCACCTTTGCTGGCTGCTGGCTGCAGATGTACGTGTTTAGTGCCCTGGGCCTGACCGAGTGCACCTTCTTTGTAGTCATGGCTTATGACCGATACGTGGCCATTTGCCACCCACTGCGTTATACTGTCATACTCAGTTGGAGCCTGTGCACACGGCTGGCAGCTGGCACATTGGCCTGTGGTTTCTTCTTCTCTCTGATCCACACCTTCCTCACCATGAGGCTGCCCTATTGTGGGCCAAACGTGGTCAACCACTACTTCTGTGAAAGCCCCTCATTATGGAACTTGGCTTGCATGGACACCCACCTGATTGAGGTGGTCGACCTGGTCATCAGTGTCTTTTTGATTGTCACCCCACTGTGTGTCATTCTGGCCTCCTATGTTCATATTGCCCTGGCCATTCTCAAGATCAAGTCCATTCGGGGCCGCTGCAAGGCTTTCTCCACCTGTGCCTCCCACCTGACCGTGGTCACATTCTTCTATGCTCCAGCCATTTACATCTACATGAGGCCGAGCTCCAGCTATTCCCCTGAGCGAGACAAGCTGATCTCACTGTTTTACAATGTCTTCACTGCCCTGCTCAACCCTGTGGTCTACAGTCTGAGGAACAAGGACATTAAGGAGGCGTTTCTGAAGGTGATGGGTCATGGTAGGGTTGCCCGGTGAACTGGGAGCCAGGATAAGCCTGGGATACAGTGTTCAATGTTGAAGAAGGAGACAGCATCTGTATGCAGCCTACATTGTGCATTTGGACCAAGGTAGTACTTCGTTGGTGACACAAATGTATGCCAAACCAACATGGCTGTCTTGATCAGCTTGCTACCTTGTGGTACAGTGACAAGTCCATAATATCAGCAACTCACAACAGCAAAAGTTCATTTATTGCTCATATTCCCTATTAGTGGTAGGCTGGCTGTGGCCTTGTGCAGTCTCAGAAACACTCTGAAGGAGGAGTCCTTACTTGGAACATGCCGTTCTTATGACAGAAGAAATAACCCATGGCTAAAACACAGATGACTCCCAATAGCTTCTCAGAGGTGACACACATCTCTTTGCTCACATCCTGTTGGCCAAAGCAAGCTACATGGTCAAGCCAAGGGCCAAGAGACAGGAAGTATTTTCTCCCATAGAGAAGTAATGCAAGTCACGTGGCAATGGGCAGGCATGTGTAATTCCTCTACGGGGAGGGAGCAAGCAATGAGAATAAATATAATCTACCATAGTGTCACAGAACCCATTAGAATACATGTAACCAACATGAAGCATGGTAATTCTAAGTTACCTGGTATATGGGAATAGCAGAGGTCCAAAGTGATGTAAACAAAGCACTACATGTAAATAATATCTGTTGCCAGCATTGGAAATTAAGCCAATTGTTTGTGGAACCCATACGGCCTATGAACCTTACTTGGTTCCTGGAATCAACATGGCACATGGGGCTCAGGTGGTGTCCTCGGCGTGTGCTGTGGAAGGACACAGGACTTGATGTCAAGTGACCTGGGTTCTAGTCCCAACCGTGATTACCTGCTGTGTGTGTGATTTTGGGCAATTTGTCTCCTCCCTCTGCATCTCACTTTATTCATATATAAAATTAGCACCTTGAATTTAATGGTCTCCAAAGCCTCTTGTGACTCTAAAATTCTATTTCACAGTAGGTGGAGTGGGTGTGTACAAAACTCCAACGCAATGAATTTGTGACCGTCCTCTGTGGACCATCGCAGGATACGGAAGCCAGAGCAGAAGAGAGCTGCTGCTGTCTGTCAACCATAGTGGGGAGCACACCTAGCAGTGACTCTTATTCTTTCTAGGGACTGAGACGATATATGGGGCTTTCTAGCAATCCTAGCATGGGCCTCAGACTCAGCATGGACACAGAGTTTTCTTCCAGGTGTCGTTGGTGGCCCAGAGGTCTTAGGGATGAGTCAGTTCAGCTCCACTATTTCCTGATTATCCACTGTGGTCCCACTAGGATCAGGCCCTCTGGAATCCAAGAGAGACATATAGAGAGATTTACAGTCGTCAAATTATAATACCCCACTCAAAGCGGTGCTACAGTGACCTGTGGGGACCAGTGACTTCATGGGAGTGAGGTTCTCTGAGAGGGGAGCAGCCATGAAGGACCAGGTTACACCTGACCCCATTTCCATCCACTGCTGTGAACTTGAACTTTGTAAGCCTCCAGAGCTTGAAGTCAGGGGGAGAGAGAATATGATGTAGGCTGTGTGACCCCTAATTGTGTCTCCCCAGAGTTAATATGCTGAAACCCTAACCCCCAACTTGGCTATATCTGGACTAAGGACGTAATTCACATTAAATGAGGTCATAAGGGTGGGACCCTAATCCAAAAGTATTCGTGTCCTCATAAAAAGAGGCACCAGGGAACTTTTTCTCTCACAGCAAGAAGGCAGCAGTCTGTGACCTCCAAGGAGAGCCCTCACCAGACAGCGACCCTGCTGGCGCCCTGATCTCAGACTTTAAGCCTCCAGGACTATGAGAAATTTGTGGTGTTGAAGCCGTCTACTTATGGTATTTTGTTATGGCAGTCTGAGATGATAATACCAATGGCAACCCCAAGAAGATTAGTATTATTTCTCCCAGAAGTGGAATTAGAGCTTAAAATAGAAATCAAGTTCAGTTACTGCAAAATGAAGTCACAGAACTCCTAAGGAACAAACAGAGTCCTGTGACAGGAAAAAAAAAAAAAAAAAAAAATGGAGGATGGAAACTTACCTAGCAACAGTGGAGGAGAAAAGTCTTAGAATCAAGGACTTCAGATTTAGCTTATACCTGAGAATGGGAAGGATCCAGGCATGGAAAGAGCCAGGAGAACTGAATTTCAGTCCAAGGGGTGCACCAGGTACAAAGGCCTCAAGTTATGAAAGGACTGTGCCTTGTTTGAGAGCTGGAGGAACGTTCATGTGGTCACAATAACATGAGCAGCAGAGGGCGAGATAATGTCAGAGAGTTAGGCCAAGGCCAGGTCCCTAAGAGCCTTATAAGAAGTGTTTACTTTATGCCTAGTACGATGCAAATGCTTAGATCCTGACTGGGAAAGTGGTGCAGTTTAGGGATGATAACCTCCAGTGTGGGTGATTTCAGGAGGGAGTGCCTGGGAAGGGGCAGGAGAAAGGAGTGAGAGTGTCAGGGAGTCAGGGTGGGGAGTGAGAATAAGAACCTCCCTTTTAGGGAGCTGCAGGGGATGTGGAGCCCCCAGGGAGAGTTCTGGGTTAGGGTGCTGGGAGATGGTGTTTGCTGTTCATGCTGCTGGAGTTTAGATGACAAAGAGGGAGGACTGGGGAAAGGAAGCAGTGGGGGCTAGGCCGAGGCCACGAATAGAGTGATCAGTAAGAAATGGAGGTCTAGGATGATGAATGACTAGGGACTTCTGCATTCATCTCTACTATTGTGTGCAAATGTGTCCTTGGTGGTGTGGTCCTGAAACATTTATGGAGAGACATAAGAAGGCTGGGCTGGGCCAGCAACTTGGGTGGGTGCGTGCGGCTGCACCAGTGAGCTCCAGGCACTGCTATGTGAAAGTTCAGTCCTTCCAGAGCTTTGGTTCTGGGCTCTTCAAGACCCGGCCTTCACCTCTCTCTAATACTATCTCCACCTTCCCTGCTCAGCAGCTCAGAACCCTTCAGAGGGCTTCAATCATATGGTGAGGGGTCCCATGGCTGTTGGGGTGGTCCCTCCTCCACCTGGGGAGAAGGTATTGGGCTTTGGGGGTGGAGGAGGGGCCTTGCCAACCGATGAGAGTTTCCTACTTCTGGCTTAGTGGGCAAGAGGGCTGCTTGGATAATCGGGAAGGGGCCTTCCTGGCTTGTGAAGTTCTGTCTGGAAGGTGGAGTGTCTACCTGGCCATCCTTTTACAACTAGAGAATCACAGAACAGGGTGCAGGAGAGGTGAATATTGTGGCTGAAGTGTGATGGGGTTTTATCTGTCTCTCTCCTAGGTCAGACTGTAGAAGAGTTTGAAATTCAGGAGGATATGAAATTTTATCTTGAAGATCAAGAATGACCTGTTTTGTTGAGCACCAAGGGTAAGAGGTGAGGTAGAAGAGAGATGGTTATACAATATTTTTAGAAGAATGGCTCTGGGACCTGATGGGGGTTGGATGGAACACAAGCACTTAGTGGGGATACCTGGCCTAATAAGTGAAGGGGTAGACTTGGAAGGTGGCATTGAGTGGGGAGACACAGAAATACACGAGGAGGAAAGAAGCAATAGCACTGGAGGGCATGGCTGTGCTGGGGGAAGGGAGGAATTGAGGGAGGTATCAAGGTTTTAAGCCAGCTCTGCCATTGCCTCTGCTTCCCTACAGTTCACTGATGGCACAATGACTGTCACTTGTCACCCAGTGATGCCCAGCACTGCTGAAGGAAGACACAGCTCTGTTTCTGTAGAATTTGCAATGGCCAAACCAGCCCAGCTCACAGGAAGCAAATATGTACTTAGGCATGAGTTTTAAAAATTATTGCTATTAAATAAATTCTTTGTTTAATTGGGGCTCTGTGACTTTTTTTTTTCTTTCTCCCCCCGTGTTTCCTTGCACAAAAAAAATGGGTGCAGAATAGGTTCCAGCTGCCTAAGTCTGGTGGGACACTAGAGGGAAGCAGTCTGGTACTAAACCAAAATGCCTGCCTCTTCAAATTCTGTTCCTTTTGGTCCCATTTAATCACTAATGATCTCAAAGTCTCATAAATAGCAGATTGGTAAGAGTACCCTACCATTTTTTAGCTGTTTGTCTTTTTGCAAGAAACTTCTGCAAGCCTCAGTTTTCTCAAGAATGGGTTATGTTGTAAACCATTTGCTATAGGCTGAATATTTGTGTCCTCCCAAAATTCTTATGTGGAAACCAAATCCCCAATGTGATGGCATTTGAAATGAGGCCTTTGGGAAGTGATTAGGTCATGAGGGCAGAGCCCCTATGAATGGGTTTAGTGGCCTTATAAAAGAGACCCCAGAGAGCTCCCTCATCTGACTTCATATGAGATTACATGTGACAATGGCCATCTGTGAATCAAGAAGTGGGCCCTCATCAGACACTAAACCTGCCAGCAACTTGTTCTTGGACTTCCCAGCCTCTAGAATTTTGAGAAATAAATTTCTGTTATTGATAAACCACCCAGTTGATAATATTCTGCTATAGCAGCCTGAATGGACTAAGACACCATTGAAATATAAGAAATCTAAAAAACTCACAGTTGACTACTCTGCAGTGCTCTATGCAAACAAATTTGAAATCTTAGATGAAATGTATAACTTCCTGGTATATACAGATTACCAAAATCTGGAAGACATTTTGCTAAGTTAGATAAGCCAGACACAGAAAGGCAAACACCACATGATCTCCCTTATCTGTGGAATCTAATAAAGTTGAACTCATAGGAGTAGAGAGTAGCACAATGGTTCCCAGAGGCTAGAAGGTAGGGGGGGAGGGAGGAACTAGGGAGTTGGTGATCAAAAGGTGCAAAGTTTCAGATAGACAGGAGAAAACTGTAGTCAATAAAAATTTATTATATATTTCAAAATAACTAAGGCAGTAAATTTCAAATGTCTCATCATCATAATGATGAGAAATTTGCATACAAATGTCAGTAAGTGAGGTGATGGCTATGTTAATTAGTTGGATTTAACCATGTAACATGGTAAACGTATATCAAAACATCACACTGTAATTCATAAATGTACCTAATTATGATTTGCCAATCAAAAGCAATATTCATAATAAAAAGATGGAAAGTTTAAACAGATTAATTTTTACAGGAGACTAAGAGAAATAGACAAAGTTATTAAGTAACTGCTATGGTTTGAATGTTTGTGTCACCCTCAAAATTTATGTGTTGAAATCCTATTCCCCAAGGTGATGATGTTAGAAGATGGGGCCCTTTGGGAGTCATTGGTGCCCTTATAAAAGAGGCCCAAGGGAGCTTGGTGTCCCTTACCACTGTGCGAGGTTACAGTGAGAAGACATCCATCTGTGAAGAAAGCAGGCCCTCACCAGAACCGAGCATACTGGCACCCTGATCTTTCCAGCCTACAGAACGGTGAGAAGTACATTTATGTTGTTTATAAGTCACCCAGTTTACTGTATTTTGTTATAGCAGCCTGAACAGACTAAGACAATAACTACCTCACAACAAGATTGGAAGGTTGGTACAAGGAAGTTTGGGGAGTGAGGGAAGTACGTGGATGGACCTCTCAGAAGGGGCACAGACTGTGTCCCATGTAAGTGTCCACAAAAGGACATCCACTGCAGAGGAGATTCAGATCGGTGGTGTCTTAGTCCATTTGCGTTATTATAAAGGAATAACTGAGGCTGAGCAATTTCTAAAGAAAAGAGGGTTATTTGACTCACGGTTCTGCAGGCTGAACAAGAAGCATGGCACCAGCATCTACTTCTGGTGAGGGCTTCAGGAAGCTTCTACTCATGACAGAAGGTGAAGGGGAGCTGGCATGTGCAGAGATCATATGGTGAGAGAGGAAGTGAGGTGGGGTGTGCTGGGTTCTTTTCAACAACCAGTTCTCTGGGGAACTAAGAGTGAGAACTCACGCACTCCCATGACTGGCACCAAGCTATTCATGAGGGATCTGCCCCCACAATCCAAATATCTCCCACCAGGCCCCACCCCCAACATTGGGATCAAATTTCAACATGAGACTTGGCTGGGACAAATAAACTATGTGTAAACCATAGCAGATGGATAACATGATGCACTCTGTGCATGTCAGTCAGCCCCTATCCCAGCCACTCAAGTTGCTCAGTGGGCTGTGCAAATGGCATTTTGCACATTTTGTGAGCAAAATGGCCATGGTGGCAGGGATGGAGGATACACAGGTGCACATCTTGGACTTCCCCTTACCAAGGCTGAGCCGGCTACTGCTACTGTTGCGTATCTAATCTGCAAACAGCCGAGATCAACATTGAGTTTCCAATATGACAACATGCCCCAGGGAAACCAGCCTGCCACCTGTGGCTGTTTATGTTGGACCTTTTTCTTCATGGAGGGGACAAAGATTTGTCCTCACTGGAATGGATACATATTCTAGATATGGATTTTCTTTCCCTGCCTAAAAAGCTTTTACTAGCATCACGTTCTGGAGACTCACATGGTGTATTACCCACTGTCATAGCACTCCACACAGCATTACGTTGGATCAAGGAACTCATTTCACAGGGAAAGAGCTGCAGCTATGGTCTCATGCCCATGGAATCGACTGGTCTTACCACATATTCCACCATCCAGAAGCAGCTGGCCTAATCAAAAGGTGGAATGACTTATGAAAGGCTCAGGGAACAGAGCTTTATCTTATAGGATGTAGCTTATGCTTTGAATCAGAGACCATTGTTAGTGTTGTTTCTCAGATAGCCAGAATACGTGGGTCCCAGAATCAAGAGGTAAAAGTTTGAGTGGGCCCTCCCCCTATTACACCTGATAACTCACAGAATATTTTCATGTCTTTTCTTTTCTTTTCTTTTTTTTATTAATTCAGGATATTATGGGGGTACAAACATTTTGGTTACATGTAATGTGTTTGCCTTGCCCAAGCCAGGGCTACAAGTGTGTCCTTCCCCCATACAGTGTGCTCCACTTCCATTAGTTGTGGGTTTACAGCCCCCCTCCCCCGACCACCTGACCGGCACCTAATGAGTGTTACTACCATGTGAACACCTTAGTGGTCATCACTTAGTACCAATTTGATGGTGAGTACACTTGGTGCTTGTTTTTCCATCCTTGTGATACTTCACTTCGAAGGATGGGCTCTAAGATAATAGGTGCTAGATCACCGTTGTTTTTTATAGTTGAGTAGTATTCCGTGGTATACATATACCACATTTTATTAATCCACTCATGTATTGATGAGCACTTGGGTTGTTTCCACATCTTTGCAATTGCAAATTGTACTGCCATAACCATTTGAGTGCACATGTCTTTATTATAGAATGTCTTTTTTTCTTTTGGGTAGATGCCTAGTAGTGGGATTGCTGGATCAAATGGTATTTTTATTTTTAGCTCTTTGAGGTATCTCCAAATTAATTTTCACAGGGGTTGTACTAATTTGCAGTCACACCAGCAATGTAAGAGTGTTCCAATCTCTGCACATCTACCCCAGCATTTTTTCCCCCAGCATTTGTTGTTTTGTGACTTTTTGATAAAGGCCATTCTCACTGGAGTTAGGTGATATCTCATTGTGGTTTTGATGTGCATTTACCTAATAATTAGAGATGTTGAGCACTCTTTTATATGTTTTCTGGACATTATTCTATCTTCTTTTGAAAAGTTTGTGTTCATGTCCTTTGCCCATGGGGTTGTTTGATTTTTTCTTATTGATTTTCTTAAGTTCTATATAGATTCTTGTTATTAGCCCTTTATCAAATGTGTAGAATGCAAATATTTTCTCCCATTCTGTAGGTTGTCTATTTGCTCTAATGATAGTTTCCTTGGCTGTGAAGAAGCTTTTTAATTTGATCATGTCCCATTTGTTTATTTTTGTTGCTTCTGTGATTGCTTTGGGGTCTTGTTCATAAATTGTTTGCCTAGGCTGATGTCTAAAAGAGTCTTCCCAACATTTTCTTCCAGAATTCTTAAGGTTTCACTCCTTAGGTTTAAGTCTGTTATCCATTGTGAGTTGATTTTTGTGAGAGATGAGAGGTGGGGATCGAGTTTCAATTTTCTGCGTGTGGATATCCAGTTTTCCCAGCACCATTTATTGAATCAAGATTCTTTTCTCTAATGTATATTTTTGTCTGCTTTGTTGAAGATTAGATGAAAATATAAGAATGGTTTTATATCTGGGTTCTCAGTGCTGTTCCAAAGGTCTGTATCTTTGTACTTGTGCCAGTACCATGATGTTTTGGTTACTATAGCCATATAATAAAGCTTGAAATCTGGTAGACTAATGCCTCCCAATTTGTTCTTTTTGCTTAAGATTGCTTTGGCTATACTTCCATGCCCAACAGTAAAAGTTAATGGGAAAGTAAAGGCATCCAAGGGAAAAAAAAACAAACCCCACAGGATGATTAGATGATTGAGGACTCAGACCCTTCAGGACTGAAAATTTGGGTCACTCCATCAAGAAAAATAACCTGGAGCACTGAGTTTCTGGCTGAGGGCAAGGGAAATATGGAATGAGCAGTGGGAGAAGGGAGCCATAGATATTGATTATGTCATGACCAACTGCACAAACAAGGACTGTGGTTGCTTTGCATATGTTCTCTTTGTAATTTCTATGTGTTCATTTGTATATAATAATCATTCTGCTTATCTTTTTCATTCTCATTAAAAATTATTTTATACACAAGTTATTGGAAGTTAACTTTCAATTTTGTTGTTAGGTAACAGAATATTCAGTGTGACCATGACTGAGTTTGAGGGGTAATTAATACATCCTGCAATGGATGCAGTGACTGTTGGGAATGTGCACCTTCTCACAGGAAGAGTGACTGATGTATCATGTTATGTGTAAATATGAAGTTGTTTTGTTTGTTGTAAGGGAGTTTAAATGTTCATAAACAGGGACGTATGACAGCCAAAGGCGTGGACTATGTCAGTTGTCCATTTCTGGCTCTCAGTGTCCAATGCAGCCAAAGGCGTGGACTATGTCAGTTGTCCATTTCTGGCTCTCAGTGTCCAATGCAGCCATTAACATATACTCTGTAATAAACAACAGAATCCCTTTAAGCATTTCTCCTTTGAGGCGAGTGTGATTTTAAGCTTTCTCAGTAGAGGGCACCAGAGGAGCACTGCGGGAGAATGAGGTTTTCTGCAATCCCCTACCAGGGCCACGGGCTCAGAATGCACCGTGACCTTGCAACCTTGGGCCCGACCACCCTCTCAACGTGAAAAGCAGACCCCCGCACAGCCAGTCAACTGCCTGACTCCTTCAGCAAGCCCTGCAATGGCCTGCACGCAGCCACCTGGTGGGTTCGTTCAGCAGGCTTCTACGTGGCACCTGTAGTCTCCAGGGTCACATGCAGAGAAGCAGTTCTTTCTCCAAACCCCATGCACTGCAAAGGCCTGCTGTTCCCAGTGGCGCCCAGTGCCCAACTGCATGCCCACGCCACTGTTGCTGACCGCCTGCTCCCTTACCTGCACTTTGGAGGGTGGCCTGTAGTTTGCCTATCACCTTCAAAGCAGCTCTGGCCTGGCTAATCAGCAATTCCTCTGCAATTCAGTACCGGAATCATACCTTCTCCAAAGGGGCCTGAGTATGTCCTTCTTTAGCCACTATCCCTCAGCTCCAGGGCACTATTCATAGTTAATACTGATTTATATTAAATTTCCACTGTTTATCCTACTGGGTAGTTTCTATCTCCTGATTGGATCTGAGGGCTACAGTTTCTCTAACTTTTCAAAGTAAGTATCATTATCTCTATTTTACTGAAGAAAAAAAACTGAAGCTCAGAAAACTAATGCTCACAGTGGTTGGGGACCATACCCAAAGTCCTTCAGCTAGTTTGAAGGAGGCGGGATTTCAACCCTGTTCTGTCTGCTCCATCTCTGGCCATTACTACCCAAAATGTTCACCCCAGGGCATCCATCCATCCCAAATATTCTTCCCACGCTGAGCTTCACCTCCTCTTCTTGCAGCTTCCCCTTCTAAAATTGAAGCACATCTAGAATTTCTTCACGGAATGTTCCCTTCACTTCTTTACCAAAACCTGAATTTTCCCCAGTGGCAGCCCTCTTGGGTGGGCTTTTAATCACCTGGACCATTTTCCACTCTGAAATCTTAGTTTCCTGTATCCTACTCTCTGTCAACAACTCTCCCAGTTCTCTCCCATCCTTATTCCCACCACATCTGTTCTCTGACCTGTCGTCCTTCCATCTCTTCCCAATGTGCCAACGTTATCTTGATGTAGGCTGGATACCACGCTCAACCCCTGTAATGTCTCTGCAATTTTTGACTTTGTCCTGGTGGTCTGGAGGCTTGCTGTATCTGCCAATCCTTCTATATGGCTCCTGCCAGCTCTCTCTCCCATTGCCCTCAGCACTTCTCTTCAAGCCCCCCTCCTTAACACTTTCCCAAACATGCTCAGCAAATGCCCGGTAACCAGCTGTGAAATGTGAAGCCAAATATTATTCTTCTTTATACCAGTTATCATGATCATAACTGTTATCAATACCACAATCATCACTACTTTCCTATTGATCTCAAAGTACACTCATGGACATCAGGTTCAATTGAATCTGTCTCACCTTCCTTAGAACAAACACTGTTTTATTGAGGACTGTTAGTTAATGAAAGTTCAATTAAGCTGATCTTAAAGAGACTATAAATAGTTTTAAATTTACTTTATTTTTAAAGCAAGAATCCGATACTATTTCATCACGGCAGCATTTCCTTGAATAACTGGTCACTTGTATCCATTGGGTAATTTGGACTCTGAAAAGTCAAGCCAAATTCAGAGCAAGAAAGTCTGGGATGTTTCTATGGACTGTGAGATGACAGAATGTTGACAAGCATTAAGCAAATGATAGGAACTGCTGCCTCTTTTTCTCTTGTTCCCCTGGTGCTGGCAAGGGTGAGGGCAATACTTGGAGGAGGTTCTGTAAATGTGGGTAAAGGCTCCCCAGGAAAGCTCCCCTCTGAATCAACCCTCACTGGAGTGTTGCCTGCCTTTCTTGGTATGATAGACACTGTGTTGTATAATTTCCTAAGATTCTGTGGAGCAACTTGTCTATGCCTCCTCCAAGGTGCCAGGGCCCATAAGAGGCCAAAGCCATGGGTGAAGTGTTTTGGCACTGGTAACAGAAGCCAGTACCATTATGCCCATCATATTCTTCCATTCCTGACAGCAACTTGTTGAATCAAGTACTCTATTAGCACCATTATTCCTCAATTCAGATTTGAAGAAAGGTTTATTAAAAGCTCTACCATGTGGGAATATCAGTGAAGGTATCTTTGAAGGGTACTGGCTCATTGAAATCAGGGCCTCTTCATGTAGCATCTTGAGGGGGTTATCATAATTTTTTAAGGTTTTGCTGACTCTGTGCTCATGAGCTTCTTGGTGACAGACCCAAGCTAACTAAATCCATAGCAGACTGAAGTGTAAGCACGTGCCAAACTTTTCATTTGTAATATTAGTTATCCTTTTCCAGAGAACAGAATGACCCCTTTCTCTAAGCTGAAATAATATCTTGTGTCTGCCTGGGAACTGTGGTGGTAGGGAAGAGAAGTAAAATATAAGAAGAATAGCAGTGTTTATACAGAGCATTCATTGTGTCAAGCTCTGCTTTAAGAACTTTACCAAAGTTCATTTCTCACAACAATACTACAAAGTAGTGTTTTACTTTTATTATTATTATACCAATTTTACAGATAAGGAAACAGTCTGGCTACAAAGTATGATCTCTTAACCTCTACAGTATGGTGTGGGTAATGTTTTATCTGCATATTGAGAGACCCCTCAAAACATCTCTTCACCGGAGCAGGAGCTCACCTCTCCAGGACCAGATAGATTGTGTCCCCTGGGACCCACACTCCCCTGGACAGTGCTGAATGGACAATGACCTATCTTGAGCCCTATTCCTAAGATCACTTTCCATTCTCCTAAGACTACGTTTCTTTAGACATGCTCATGCTTTTGATTGAGTTAAAATAAGGTCACTGATCTGGAGTCCTGTGAGTCATCTTGTCCCAGCCATCCTGAGTTGACTCAATGTGTCCAATCTTCATGTAATCAGTCACTCAATTAGAAAATGTTAATGATGCTTTGTGGCAGACCCTTGGCTAGGCCCTGGGGAAACAAAAATTAATCAGACACATGTCCTACTTGGCACTCTGTCCACAGTTGTGTCTGTTGATGTTGGAGGATAGGCTAGCTGCTGGATCCATCAGCAAGTCTACACCAGGTAACTACATCCATACATCATCTCCCTTAACCATCAGCCAATGATTTGTGCCTGTTTATTGGGTGACGGAAAAGAATAGGGTAAAAGAGCCACATACCCCATGGCTTCAAGTCTGGCTGTGGCTTTCTTTGCTTCTGTGGTCTTACTCAGGGGCCCTGTCCCAGCCTGTTACTTTGAAGAAAGCCCTTTTGACATCTTTGTTTCTGAGGCTGTAGATTATGGGGTTGAGAAAGGCAGAGATGACATTGTAGAACAAAGCCAGTTTCTTGTCCCGCTCTGGGGAGGCATTGGCCCCAGGGTTCATGTACATAAACATGGCAGGTCCACAGAACATGGTGACCACAGTGATGTGGGATGCACAGGTAGAGAAGGCTTTGAGTCGACCGTGGGCTGAGCGGATTCTCAAGATGGTGGCAAAGATGAGAACGTAAGAGGCCAGAATGAAGGAAAGAGGTACCAGGAGAAGGACGAAGCCAAGGATGAAGTCTACTTGGTCATTGAGGGATGTGTCTGCACAGGCCAGCTTCAGAACAGCAGGGACCTCACAGAAGAAATGGTTGATCTCATTGGGGCCACAATAGGGCAGGCGCATTGTGAAGAAAGTGTAGACTAGGGAACAGCTGACACCCCACAGTCCACAAAAGACTACCATTGCCCCACACAGCCATGGGCTCATGATAACCTTGTATCTGAGTGGGTAGCAGATGGCCACATATCTATCATAAGCCATGACAGAGAACAACCAGCCCTCGGTGATGCCCAACACCAGAAAGATGAACATTTGGGCCACACACCCAACATAGGAGATAGTTTTCTTTTGGCAGACCAGATGCACCAACATCTGGGGCACAGTGGTGGTGACATAGCTCATGTCCAGCATGGAAAGGACACTGAGGAAGAAGTACATGGGTGTGTGGAGGCTGGAGTCCAGGTGGATCAAGGTGACAATGAGCCCATTGCCCACAAGTGTCAAGAGGTAGAGGAAAAGGAAAATGGTGAAGAGAATTGCATTAATTTGAGAATCTCTGGAGAAGCCCAAAAGGATGAACTCAGACACAGAGCTGTGGTTCTCCCACAGCAAGTCCTGCATTCTTCTTCAGCTGCAAAGCAAGAACAGGACCTATTAGTGGCCTAGCTTAGAATGCATATCCAGTTACCATGGCCATTCCATTGCTAGAAAAGCCAGTGATTATTTAGGTCCTACTTGGGATTAATGTCAGTTCAGAGACTGAGCTCTACCTGGAGTGAAGCTAAGTTTGGGAGAGGGAGGAAAATATTCATGGAATATTCAGTTTCTCAGGCCAAAATCTCTCAGAACCCCCAACGTCTCATTTCCTTCTCTTCCATCAGCCTCAGCAAGGCCATCTGCTTCTCTCTCCTTCAGAAGCTCAATCATATAGTGCATTGCTTGGGGCTCTTCTTCCCAGCCCTGGCTGCAGAGTAGGATGATGAAGATTTGAAGCTCTTCCCTCTCTCTTCTCTGAAAATAAGTATATGGAACCCTCTCCTCTGGTGCCTCAAACATTTCATCACTACAGAGAAATAGACAGGGTAAGTTAGAAATGTGGAAAAGATATATGGCTCCATAAACATGAAAAGCTCTTAGAAAATTTCACCTAGGTCTATATTTCTTGACTCTTGAGCCATTGGAAGCTTTCTCATATCTGATTTCATTTTAGATGAAGTTGTTTGCCAACTCTGCCTCTTCCTGGTCTTACTCACGCCTAAAGGGAAGAGTCTTCCTGCTTGACTCTAAAAGTTGACTATTTAAGGCAGAATACCAGCTGTCTTCTTTACTTAAACACACCTGGGATATCTCTGAATCCCTCCAGCCTGGTAGGGCTATCTCTTCCAGTAATATCCCTATACCTTTAGAGTCTTTTTCTCTCTTTGAGACTTATGACTGTCAGGGAGCCCAGGATAAAGATTGTGCCTGGGTTTAGTTTATACCTTCAAAGATGAAGGCTGATTCCCTTGTTCATGGTGCCATAGGAGTAGTGTTTTCCAGTGGAGAAGCATAGGATTTGGAATCAGAACATCTGAGTTGGAGTCTCAGTACTTCTACTGTGTACATGGGGAGCCAGACAGATTCACAGCCAAATTATGTCAGATACACAAAGAAGAACTGGTACCAATCCTGTTGAAACTGTTAAAAAAAATCAGGGAGGACGGAATCCTCACTAACACATTCTACAAAGCCAGTATCACCCTGATACCAAAGCCAGGCAAAGACACACACAAAAAAATAGAAAACTACAGGCCAGTATCCCTGATGAACATAGAAGCAAAAGCATCAATAAAATACTAACAAAGCAAATCCAACAGCACTTAAAAAAGATAAGACAGTGTGATCAAGTGGGTTTTATTCTAGGAATGCAAGGATGGTTCAATATACCCAAATTAATAAATGTGATTCACCACATAAACAGAATTAAAAACAAAAACAATTTGATCATATTAATAGATGCAGAAGAAGCATTTGACAAAGTCCAGCATCGCTTCATGATAAAAAGCCTCAAAAAACTAGGCATAGAAGAAACATACTTCAAAATAATAAAAGCCATATATGATAAACTCACAGCCAACATCATACTAAATGGGGAAAAGTTGAAAGCATTCCACCTAAGAACTGGAACAAGACAAGGATGCCCTTTTTAACCACTCCTATTCAACTAGAAGTCCTAGCTAAAAAGTCTTAGCTAGAGCAATCAGACAATAGAAAGACATAAAAGGCATCCAAATTGGAAAAAGTGAAGTCAAATTATCTGTTTGCTGATGATATGATCTTATGCCTAAAAAACCCTAAAGACTCTTCCAAAAGACTCCTAGATTTGATAAGTGACTTCAGTAAAGTTTCAGGATATAAAATCAACATATATAAATCAGTAGCATTTCTATACACCAATAACAATCAAGCAGAGAACCAAATCAAGAACTCAATTCCATTTACAATAGCTCTAAAAAAACAAACACCAAGGAATACATTTAATCAAGAAACTGAGAGATATCTACAAGGAAAACTACAAAATGCTGATTAAAGAAATCACAGATGACACAAACAAATGGAAAAACACCCCATGCTCATGTATTAGAAGAATCAATATTCTTAAAATGACCATACTGCCCACCACAATCTACAGATTCAATGCAATTTCTATCAAATTACCAATGTCATTTTTCCCAGATTTAGAAAAAACAATCCTAAAATTCACCAAAAAAGAACCAAAAAAAGAGCCCAAGTAGCCAAAGCAATCCTAAGCAAAAAGAATAAAGCAAAGAGGCATAATATTACTCAACTTTAAACTATACCACAAGGCTATAGTGACCAAAATAGCATGGTACTGGTATAAAAATAGATAAACAGATCCTTGGAGCAGAATAGAGAACCCAGAAATAAAGCCACATACCTATAACCAACTGATCTTTGACAAAGTCAACAAAAATATACAGTGGGGAAAGACACCCTATTCAATAAATGGTGCTAGGAAAATTGGATAGCCACATGTAGAAGAATGAAACTTGACTCATGTCTCTTACCACATATAAAAATTAACTCAAGATGGATTAAAGACTTACATTTAGACTTGAAACAATAAAAATACTAGTAGAAAACCTAGGAATAACTCTTCTGAACATTGACCTAGGCAAAGAATTTATGACTAAGAGGTCAAAAACAAATACAACAAAAGCAAAAATAGATAAATGGGAATTAATCAAACTAAAAAGTTCTGCACAGCAAAAGAAATAATCAACAGAGTAAACAGACAACTTATAGAATGAGATAAAAATATTTATAAGCTGCATTCAACAAAGGAGTAATATCCAGAACCTACAAGAAACTCAAACAGCTCAACAAATAACCCCATCAAAAAGTGGGCAAAGGACATAAACAGACATTTTCAAAAGAAGACATATAAGTGGCCAAGAAACATATGAAAAAATGCTCAACATCACTAATCATCAGGGAAATTCAAATTAAAACCATAATGAAATAACTATCTTACATCAGTCAGAATGGCTATTAAAAAATCAAAAAAACAACAGATGTTGATGAGGATGTGGAAAGAAGGGAATGCTTATTCACTGCTGGTGAGAATATAAATGAATATGAGCTCTATGGAAAACAGTATGGAGATTTCTCAAAGAGCTAACAATAGATCTACCATTTGATCCAGCAATCCCACGACTGAAAGGAAAACAAATCATTATATCAAAAAGACACCTGCACATGTATGTTTATTGCAACACTATTCACAATAGCCAAGTCATGGAATCAAACTACATATCCATCAACAGATGATTGGATAAAGAAAATGTGATACACACACACATACACACACACACACACCATGGAATACTCTGCAGCCATAAAAAAGAATGAAATCGTGTCTTATGCAGCAACATGGATGGAACTGGAAGCCATTATTCTCATAATTCAGAAACAGAAAGTGAAATACTGCATGTTCTCACTTATAAGCTAAACCATGGGCACACATGGATATATAGAGTTGAATAATAGACACTGGTAACACCAAAAGGTGGAATGGTGGGAGGTGGGTGAGGGATGAAGGGTTATCTGTTGCGTACAATATACACTATTTGGGTGATGAGTACAATAAAAATCCAGACTTCACTGTTACGCATTATATCCATGTGACAAATATGTACTTGTACTCTGTAAATTTATAAAAATAATATATATTTATTTAAAAAGAGTATTGTATACCTTTCAAAGGAGCATGAACTTGATCCTTTAGGCTGTGGCAAGACATCAATGAGTTTCAAGCAGATGAGTTTTAATTTGTCAGGCTTAGGTTTTAGAAACATACTATTTGGGTGGAAGTTAGGAGAAGGTATTAGAAGACCAGTTAAGGGATGTGGGGAAAAGGCATAAGGCAGCTAGTGTTCTTTTGCATGAAGAAGAGAAGAGAAATTAGAGAGAGGTGTGGGAAATTGAATCAATAATACATGGTAACAGGGGTATAGTAGGTGAGAAAGGGAGGAAACAAGGATGAGCTTGAGGTTTCAGGCTTGGGAGCCTAGGTTGCATTAGCGCCATTCTACAAGATAGAACTGGGCCAGGTGCAGTGGCTCACACCTGTAATCCTAGCACTTTAGGAGGCTGAGGCAGGAGGATTGCTTGAGCTCAGGAGTTCAAGACCAGCCTGAGCAAGAGCAAGACCCTATCTCTACTAAAAATAGGAAAATTAGCTGGGCATGGTAGCGTGCACCTGTAGTCCCAGCTACTCAGGAGGCTGAGGCAGGAGGATCACTTGATCTCAGGAGTTTGAGGTTGCAGTGAGCTATGATGACACCACTGCACCACTCTACTTGGGGTGACAGAGTAAGACTCTGTCTCAAAAACAAAGTCAAAAACAAAAACAAAACCAAACAAGATAGAGCCTAGGTGGAGGTAGAGGAGGGAGAGACAGGTAGGGCAGGAAATGGTAGGGAGGTAAAGATTAATTGTTACAGACATACAGAGTTTGAAACAGGGGGCATCCTCTTAAGGATCTGCCTGTCAGAGAGTTGGACAGATAGCTTTGGTGCTCAGGAAGGAAACTAAGTGGAAGATCAAAACTTAGGCAGCACAAGCATTTGGAGAGTAATTAAGGCAGAGAATGGATGAGAACTCTCTAGGAGAGAACAGAAGGTATAACGATGCAGCTCAGGAACATGAACATTGCAGAGATCCCCAGAGGAAGAGGTGGGGCTTGAGAAAGAGCATCCAGGGAGGCAGGAGCACATGACGCACAAACCCAGAGTGCTGGAGTCTCCCCGAGGGGGCTGCCCATGGTGCCAAGCACTGCAGACAGGGCCAGGGGAAAGAGGAATAAAAACTGTCAAAAAATATAATAATAAATAAATAATAATAAAAATAATAAGTGGCTTGGATGTGAGAAGTTTCTGAATGAAGGCAGAAGTCAGATTACAGTGGGTTCTGGGGAGTGAAGTGTACAGAGGAGTGAGATGGGGAGATGTCATGATCGGGACATGGGTGGAGAGTGTTTTTTGCTTTGGTTTTGTTTTTCCTAGAATGTATATACACTGAGGGAAAGGAGCAAGCCCCCTAAGGAACCATGTTGCAACAGGACTAAGTACCAGCCATGAGAGGCACTGCTGCAAGAGCAAGATGGCAGGGGAGCAGTAAGAACAGGGTGGATATTGACCGTTTACCTGTGACCACCAGAAAATTCAAGATCTCATCCCCCCGGACCAGACAGTCTCATGGGTTCTCTCTCTACAACAGCTGTGAACACAGTGAAGATCTGATTCAGAGGTTGAAGATCAGATTTCAGATCTCAGCTGGGTAGAACAAGAGGCTGATGCCCACAACAAAAAGTGTTACAGGACAAACATAAAATCTGTCTCATCTCTTGGCTCAAAAAGCCAGCTGTACCAAGCTCAGATGGGGCAGCAGTCTGTTGGGAAATAATTGAGAACTTAAACTGGGTCAGTGTAAAGAAACTTTTAAAAAGTCAATGTGAGGCTACGTCCTTGAGAAAGGCACAGGTGGTGGGATGGAACTGTCTGCAGTAGCCAGAGCATGTTTGGGGCATCGGTCTCACTTCTGGAGCCATGTTTTAAGGAGAAGGTGAAAAACTTGAAACAGGCTATGAAGAAGGGTCTGGTCACCACATCATATGAGTAAGGGTTGAAGGAAATAGGGATGTGTCCCCTGTAGAATTGAATGGAAAGGGACATTCTGGAAGGTGAGAACCAACTCTCTGAAAGTCTTTCAAGTGGAGGACAGATGAGCCTTGTTCCAGGTGGTCCCAAGAGGTTCGGTTGGGAGTTACACCAAGAAGGCAGGTTTTGGCCTAATCTAACCAGCCTACGCTAGTGAGGGAAGTTCACAAATAGGATCAACTGTCTGAGAAGGTAGTGAGCTTCCTGACCCTATGAGAAAATCAAGAAAAAACTGGGAACCACATGACAAGGATGCATTGCGACCAGTGCTGCACATGGTAGGAGGAGGGCACAGAGGGCAAGGGGCAAAAGGAATAAACATTGTCCAAAACCATAAAATAATAAATACATAATGAAACTAATAAGTGGCTGGGATGTGAGAAGTTTCTGTGATGGAGGCCAAAGTCAGACTGCCGTGTGTTCTGAGGAGTGAACTGTGTAGAGAAAGCGTGAGATGAGGAGATGTCTATATCAGGGCATAGGTGGAGAGAGTGTTTCTTTTTGTTTGTCTGTTTTGTCTGTTTGTTTTCTGTAAGGGCTTCTGGTCCACTCCAGCTGGAAGAGTGGAGGATTTTGCCATCCCTCTGTCCTCTCATCTTCCAGTGTCACCTGGAGTTGAGGCCTGGACTATTGCAGTAGACTCTCCATCGGTATCCCACTGCCATCCTGCTACAAAGTGACCAGAAGGTGGTGCAGAATGGAGAGAATGAGGAGAGGAGAGTGTAGAGGAGGAGAGAGGTAGAAGAGCTAGGAATAGATGGACCAGGGGCTCCAAGCCCACTGTGACCTCCTTTCCAGCCATGCTAAGACCTGGCCAGGGCTGTGCTTTGGAGGAATGCCAGGATGTCGGTATCCTGTTGGTTACTTCTCTCTCCTTCTCCAATGAGAGCATCATGCTCTTCCCAGATCTAATATCTCTTCCCAGCTTCCCTGAACCCTCCAACAGTCCTTTTCCCAAATCCCATAACTAGTCATCCCTGCTTTTATATCTCCTACCAGTCCCTGTATCCTCCATCCAAAGGTGCAAAGCGCAGAGGAGAGCCAGCTGCTTCAGCTGCACAGCAACAGCCTTCGCCGCCTTCCACTTCTCTCCCCCAACTGAGGAACACGCCCACAAGACAAATAAAAAGGGAGAAAGAGAGACAAAAAGACAGGCAGCTGCACAGAGAGAAATCAACAACTGAGCAGTACAGAAGTCAGGGAGAAGAGCCCAGGTCCAAAGCGCTTGATGTGGTGGAAAGGAGGGGGAGGCAGGCAGCGCCTTCAGACGGGGACTGACAGATGGGGAGCAGCAGGAGGGGCGCCCGGGTGCGGGGACTGCATGCCACAGGCCCAGGCCCCTGCCCCTGCCCTCCTCACCTGGCGCGGGCTCTGTGAGGGATAAGCCAGGGGGCTGCGGGGCCCTCCTTTAACAGTCTGCTCCTGGTCCTCTGGGAGGACAAAGCAGGCAGCTTCCTAATGAGCCACGTGTGCCTTGAGACCCGCCAGCCCCACAGTGGCCCTCCCAGGCCCTGAGCACACGTTTCGCCTCCTCAGCCTGGCACTCACGCCTCCAAGCCCAGGCCCCCGACTCTCCCAACCCAGTGGCCCCTGCTCCCCACAGCCTCTCTGTTCTGCCTTGCAGTTCACGGGGGACAGACGTGCGAGCACCAGTTGGAGTAAGTGCAAGGGGCCAGGGCTGGCCAGGCGTGTCGGGAAGCCGTCCACACACCGTGAAGGACGAGTAGGGGTTTCCCAGGGGCAGCAGTCAGGGTAGGGCTCCTCTCTGCTTCAGCCGCCAGGGACACTCCACCCTCCCTGCCATGCCCTCCTGGGTTCTGGCATTGTGTCCTGACATCTTGTGGCCACAAAAGACTGTGACTTCCTGCAGGGAAAGGGATATTCCCCAAACAATGGTGGGATCCTTCACGGAATCTGGCTGAAGATGAAACAGCTGATAAATACTCCACATGGGAGCAAAGCCCAAGACAGCCAAAGACCTGAGATCACATCCTGGCTCCTCCACTTACTCATGGTGGAATATTGGACGAGATAATAACCTCCCTGTACCTCAGTTTCCTCATCAGTAAAATGGGGCAATAACAGTATAGAGTGGCTGGGGGGTTAAATATGATCAGGTATGAAAGAGATATGGTAAATATGCATATTTTATAGTTTATACTCGGCCTGACTCCCCAGTGTATGTCAAATAGTTGATCTTCTGTTTGTCTTTCAAATGTGTTTTCATAATTAGACTCAGAGTGACCAAGGACCACAGCTTCTCCGTCTCAGCCATGCCCCTCTGCTCCTTGGATGGGGCAGGACACACAGCAGGTACTTCATAATGTGGTCAGAATCCATCCCAAGCATAACTGGGGGACATGCCTCTTGGATGACATGATGTGAGATATCTGAATTAGCCTTCTTTGATTTGAAATCCCTGTCACTGAAGTCAAATACTAGTGCCACTCAGAGATGGAAAACATCTTGTTTTCAAGCTCTGGTTGGTGGCAATTGCCTAGAGCACTGGGCTGTGATAGATTCTGAGCCATATCAGAGCTTCCTGAGAAAGTCTGCCAGAATTGATCAGCAATGTCGCCCATGATCACTGGAGGGAAATTAATGGAACATGATGTAGATATCAGTATGGTGCTCCAAAAGTCTGCATCAATGTTTCATCATTCTCTCTCTTATTAGCATGGTTGAATCAATTCAACCATCACCTACTGACATCCACTCTGTATTGCATTTTATGCATAAATGCTACGTAGTCTGTGTCCTCCAGAAGCTTGTGGTCTAGTGAGGAGAAATGGTCAATACACACCAGTGTATTGTGATGAGGCCTGTCCTGGGACATGTCCGTGGTACAGAGGTGGGAGCAGTGATTATTTCTGCGTGAGGTTAGGGAACATGAAGTTTTCACACAGAGGGACTCTTGCCTTTAACTCTGGATAATGACTAGGAATTTTCCAGGCAGAAAAAAGGATGGAAGTGTATTTCAAACAGAACAGAATGTACAAAGGCACAGGGAGTGCTGTGGGAACACAAAGAAGAAAATTCTCATGGGGGTACTGAGGCAGACCTTCTAAAGGAAGGGCATCAACACTAAGACCCTAAAGGCCAAATGACTAGATTGGCCACCAGGGTTGAGATGGATGGCAAATTCAGACTAAAGCCAGTATTACGGGTTGAATTGTGTCTCCCGAAAAGATTGGTTGGAGTCCTAACCCCTGGTACTTCAGAAGTGACCTTATTTGGAAATAAGGTTGTTGCAGGTGTAATCGATTAAGATTAGGTCATAGTGGAGTGGAGTGGGCCCTTAACCCAAAACGACTGATGTCTTTATAAGGAGAGGGAAGATGATGTGAAGACAGGTGCACAAGGGGAACACCATGTGACGACAAAGACAGAGACTGGAGAGATACAGCTGCAGATGAAGGACCACCAAGGGTCGCCACCCACCACTAGGAGCTAGGAAGAGGCAAGCAGGGATTCCCTTCTGCTGTTTTAAACATATCAAAGAGCCTACACACCTTGATATGTTATGGATATTCAAAAAGCATTTGATAACTTAGCATACATTCCATTTGATAAAATTTGACTTCCATTAAAAATAGACCTTTTGGTATTTTGAAGTTCAGCAATTCTTTGAAAAACCTGAGAAAGGAATAAATATTTGAATGTAGTTCTCCCTGTGGTGCCTTCCTCACATGGGCTTTCAGAGATGGCCTGCATCTGGCCATATTGGTTCTGAGGGCTGTCATAACAAAGTACTACAAACGGGCTTAAAACAACAGGAATGTATTCTCTCACAGTTCTGGAGGGTAGAAGACTGATATGAAAGTGTCATCAGGGCCATGTGCCCTCCGAAACTGTGCGAACATATGTTTTCATTTCTCTTGGGTATATACCTAAGAGTGCAATTGCTGGCTCACGTGGTAACTCTATGTTCAACTTTTTGAGACGATGCCAATTGTTTTCCAAGTGGTTGCACCATTTTCTATTCCCTGTAATGAATGAGGGTTCCAGTTTCTCCACATCCTTGCCAATGGTTGGTATTGTCCATCTCTTTGATGGTAGTCATTCTAGTGCTTGTGATGTGGTATCTCATTACAGTTTTGATTTGCATTTCTTTGGTGGATAATGATATTGAGCATCTTTTCATGTGCTTATTGACCATTTGTTTTTCTTCTTTAGAGAAATGACTATTCAAATCCTTTGCCCATTTTTAAATTGAATTATCTTTTTATTATTGAGTTATAAGGGTTGCTCATGTATTCTGGATACTAGACCCTTGCCAGACATATGATTTGTAATATTCTCTCTCATTCTTTGGAGCAACTTTTGGAGCACAAAATTATTTTAATTTCAATGAAGTTCAATTTATCTATTTTTTTCTGTAGTTGTTTTTGATTTAGGTGTTATATTTAAGGGCTTATTTCTAGACTTTCAAATCTATTCTATTGATCTCACTGTATTAGTTTTGCAACTCTGCCATAGCTATAGATGTTTGTTCCTGGACTTACAATTCTATTTCATTTATCTATATGTCTATGCTTGTGTCAATACCACAGTATTGATTAACATAGCTTTGGAGTAAGTTTTGAAATTGGGAAGAGTGAGTCCTCTAACTTTTTCTTTTTCAAGATTGTGTTGGCTATTCTGGATTTCTTGAATTCTGATGTGAATTTTAAAAACAGCTTGTCAGCTTCTTCCAAAAAGGTAACCAGAATTTTGATAGGGATGTGCTGAATCTATAGATATTTTTGGAGACTGTTGCCATCTTAACAATTTTAAGTCTGCTGATTAATAGACATGGGATATCTTTGTATTCTTTTATGTTATCTTTAATTTCATTTAGTGATGTTTAATAGTTTTCAATGTTCAAGCCTTGCACTACTTTTGTTGAATTTATTCCTAGGTATTTTATTCTCTTTGACGCTATTAGAGTAAATGGAATTATTTTCTTAATTTTGAATTGTTTATTGTAGTGTATAGAAGAAATACAGTTGATATTTGTATATGGATCGATCTTTTATTCTGAAACCTTGATGAACTTGTTTATCAGCTCTAATAGTTTTTTTGTGTGTATGGATTCCTTAGGATTTTTATACAGTTCAAACAGAGATATTTTTATGCCTTCATTAAAACCTCTAGTACAATGTTGAATAGCAGACATGAGAGTGGATATTCTTGCTGATTTCAGGACTTAGGGGAAAAGTCTTTCATCAATAAATATGATGTTAGCTGTAAGTTTTTCATTTATACCCTTCATTAGGTTGAGGAAATTCATTTTTATTCCTAAATTGTTGAAAGCTTTTATTGTGAAAGTGTTTGATTCAGTGAAATGGTTTTTCTATATCCTTTTCCATAATCATAAGGTCCCATTACTGGGTATCTACCCAGAGGAACAAAAGTCATTCTATAAAAAAGACACCTGCACCCGAATGTTTATAGCAGCACAATTCACAATCGCAAAGATGTGGAAACAACCCAAATGCCCATCGATTCATGAATGGATTAGCAAAATGTGGTATATGTATACCATGGAATATTACTCAGCTATTAGAAATAATGGCGATATGGCATCTCTTTGGTTCTCCTGGAGAGAGCTGGAACCCATTCTATTAAGTGAAGTATCCTAAGAATGGAAAAACAAGCACCACATGTTCTCACCAGCACACTGGTTTCCCTGAGTGCACATTTGGGATTAACACCAATTGGGTATCGGACAGAGGTCGGGGCTGGGTGGAAGGGATGGGTGTATACCTACTTGATGAGTGCGATGCGCACTGCCTGGGGAATGGACACGATTGAAGTTCTGACTGGGGGGGATGGGGTGGGGGGAGGGGAGGAGTGCACACCTACATGATGAGAGTGGTGTGCACTGTCTAGGGAATGGACACAACTAAAGCTCAGACTCGGGGGGATGGGGAGGCATGGGCAATGTATATAGCCTGATCTTTTGTACCCCCTTAATGAGCTGAAAAACAAAACAAAACAAAAAACCAAGGTATTTACACTGATTAATTTTAAAATATTGAATCAGCCTTCTATTTCTTGTATGAATCACCATTGGTTGTGGTGTATAATAATTTTATGTGTTGCTAGATTTCATTTTCTAGCATTTTGTTGAGGATATTTGTGTCTATGTTTATAAGAGATATCAGTCTGTGGTTGTCTTTTCTTGTAATGTCTTGGTGTGGTTTTGGTATGAGAATAATTTTGGCCTCAAACAATAAATTGAGTACTATCTCCTTTTTTTTTTTTTTTTTTTTTTTTTTTTAGAATTTGAAAGGATTGGTGTTGATTCTTTAAATGTTTGTAGAATTCACCAGTAAAGCCATCTGGTCCTGGGCTTTTCTTTTAGGAAGTTTATAAATTACTAATTAAATATCTTTACATGAATAGGTATATTCAGAGCTTCTGTTTCTTTTTGAGTCAGTTCTGGTACTTTATGTCTTTCTAGAAATGTGCCCATATCTTCTAGGTTGATTTGTTGCCTTGCAATTTTCTATAATATTCCCTTATAGTTCTTATTTCTGTAAGGGCCATTAAGTCTTCTCTTTTCTTTTCTTAGTCAGTCTAGCTAAAGGTTTGTTAATATTGTTGATCTTTTAAAGTAACCAACTTTTGATTTTGCTCATTTTCTCAAAAATTTTTCTATTCTCTATTTTATTTATTTCCACTTAAATCTTTGTTATTTCCTTTCTTTCTGCTTGCTTTCAGATTAGTTTGCTTTTCTACCTTTCTTAAGGTGAAAGGTGAGGGTATTGATTTGAGATCTTTCTTCTTTTTTAAATATAGGCACTCACACATATAAATTTCCCTCTAAGCATCACTTTTGCTGCATCCCATAAGTTTTGGTATGTCCCATTGCTGAATCTCCAGTTCCAGAATTTTTTACGTAGAATCTTTGTGCTTTGTTATTAGTTTTGTTTTACATAGACAACTAGGTTACCTGCAAATAGGGACAATTTTACTTCTTCCTTTCCAGTCTCTTTTCTTGCCTTATTGCACTGGATAGGATTTCCAGTACTGTCTTAAATAGGAGTAGTAAGAGCAAACGTTCTTATTTTAGTACTGATTTTAGGAAGAGTGCACTTAGTCATTCATCACTATGTGTGATGTTACTGAGGTTTTTTGTAGGTGGTCTTTATCAGAGTGAGGAAGTTTTCTTCTTTGCCCAGTTTGCTGAGGGAGAGAGAGAGAGAGAAAGAGAGTGTTTGTGTGTGTGTGTGTGTGTGTGTGTGTGCGTGCGCATCAGGAATGAGAGAAAGGACAGTCCAAGATGCATACATTTGAAATAGTCTTATGCAAATATATTTGAATGACATGTTAGCAGCTCTTTTTATCAAAAAGATATAAGGCAAAGATGTGGGCTGGATCCTATATAAGATGTCTTCCAGCCTGATTTTCTATTTGTTTCTGAGGTCAGAGTTAAGTGCTTAGTTGGCAGTGCTGAGAGTTCATGGAGAAGCAAAAATTTTCATCTGTCAAATGCTTTTTCTGCATCTATTGAGAGGATCATATGGTCTTTATTTTTGCTTCTATTTATGTGGTGAATTACATTTATAGATTTGTGTATGTTAAACCATCCCTGCATCTCTGGGATGAAGCCCACTTAGTCGTGATGGATTATTTTTTTGATAAGCACTTGGACTCGATTTGCTAGGATTTTATTGAGAATTTTTGCATCTATATTCATAAGAGATATTGGTCTGTAGTTTTCTTTTTTCGTTGCATCCTTTCCTGGTTTTGGTATCAATGTTATATTGGCTTGGTAAAATGTGTTGGGGAGAATTCCATCCTTCTCAATGTTGGAGAATAGTTTATGTAGGATGGGCACCAAGCACCATATATACTCACCAGCAAATTGGTTTCCCTGATCATCACCTAAGTGCACATTTGGGAATAATACCAATTGGGTTTCAGACTGAGGTGGGGGGAGGGGGGAGGAGATGGGTGTATACCTACATGATGAGTGCGATGCGCACTGTCTGGGGAATGGACACGCTTGAAGCTCTGACTTGGGGGGATGGGCGGGACATGGGCAATATATATAACCTGAACTTTTGTACCCCCATAATAAGCTGAAATAAAAAAAAAATTTCATCTGGTTTAAAAGTAGTTAAGAAATTTCCTGAAGAGATCTGTATGGGCCCTTTATTAATGAGTAAGGAGAAAGTTGGGGAGCAGGAAGACAGGGCATTTCAGGTGGAATAACCTATGCAAAGACCTGAGAAGTCAGGATGGGCCAGAGTAGAGGGATCACACTGAGAGATGGGGAAATTGGGTGGGCCTGCTGTGGGTTTCTATTGCTTTGAGAGCTCCAAGAAAGAAGGCCCATGGCCAGGCACGGTGGCTCATGCCTGTAATCCTAGCACTCTAGAGGGCTGAGGTGGGAGGATCACTTGAGCTCAGGAGTTCTAGACCAGCCTGAGCAAGAGCAAGACCCTATCTCTACAAAAAATAGAAAAATTAGCCAGGCATGGCAGCACGTCCCTGTAATCCCAGCTACTGGGGAGGCTGAAGCAGGAGGATCACTTGAGCTCAGGAGGATCACTTGAGCTCAGGAGTTTGAGGTAGCTGTGAGCTAGGATGATGCAACTGCACTGTAGCTGGGGCTACAGAGCAAGACTTGGTCTCAAGAAAGAAAGAAAGAAAGACAGACAGACAGAAAACGAAAATGAAGAAGGCTCATTAGTTCCAGCAGATAAATGATCCTCACATGCCCTCTGTAATGACCCCAGAGCAATTTTTTCAACAAACCCCCAAGAAACACAATCAGCATATCTTGTCGACAATTCTATTTCTGTCTCCAGAAAATCAAGGCTGCTCTTTCTCTAGGGCTTGTCTCCTTAGGGGCTGTGGCCTTCAGGCTGTAAAGCCTTGCACTGGAGACTCTGCCCTTCTCAAAGTTCCATGTCACTCTTAGAACTTGTATTCATTTAATGCTTGGGGAATGTTAAGAATTCTCTAGGCTGGCAATTCTCATAAATGTATCTTCTGGAGAAAGTGGCTAATGAACAAACACACTCTTAGCATTTATTAGTCTTTTGGGTTGTCTTATTCAGATAATCCTTCATTTTCAGGTAATACTTCCTTCAGAGCAGTTAAGAGAAAGTGGAATATTTTGTTAATTGTCTCCTATCAGAAAACATGTAAAGAGTAACTAACTTAAAAGGTTCATTTTGTGTCACCTTTTGCAAAGCAATTTAATATTTGTCTAAAGCTAGAGTGTTGGAAAATTGATTTGCTTTAATAGCACTAGAAGTAGTTTAGTTCTTGGTTAATGTGGCATCTGATGTTGTGATTGTGTCTAATTTTGGGGTGTGTGTGTGCGTGTGTGTGTGTTGAAAACATGTCTGTCTGGATATGTAGTCAATTGCCACCAGTAGTATACCACCCACACCTTCTGATCTCACAATAAGCCTAATCTTAACATTTGAAGTTGACAAATACAAGCTACTCCTAATAATTTAATGAACATTTTGTAGGGTATTTATTTTGAAAGTAATGACTCTCTAACGATAATATATACAATTATTTAAGTTTTAAATCCTGTTCCCATTTGAATTTAACAATAATTTTATGGTATAGCCAAAGTCAGACTTGGTCATTATCTCCACTTTATGTATGGGAGGACAGAGCTCCAGAGAGATTAGGTGTTTTTTCCAGGTTCTCAAAAATTTAAGTCAGGTCTAAGGTCTGGGGCACTTCCCACTGTCCTCATATGGTCTCTCTGGTGGCGGAAGAAGTTTAAGGGTAAGTCAGTTGTGGAAACCAAGACACTCTCCTTGTAAATAAGAGTCTGAGTTATTGGAAACCACAGTTGGGGTAGACACAATGGAAATAAAAGGGAAGCCCATGAAAGTGAAGTAGATCTGAAAGAAGATTTGGGGAGACTGCAGGCCATGAATGGGGGTAGAGCTTGGAAAAATTACTCAAAAAACATTTATTGAGAAGTTAACATTCCATTGTACAATGCTATCATGTTGGGCTACAGAGCTGGAGAGGAAGATCTAAAATACCCAACAGAGCTCTAGACATCAGGGATCTCAACCTGTAGTTGTGACTTATAATAATAATCTTGACCCTCTATTTTCAACTTTTCAAGTCTTTTCAACTTTCCCCAATAGCATCCCATCCATTATCTCAGCTAAGCCTCAAAAATCTTGATTGGCTCCTTGAGATGTGTCATAATATAATAGATGAGAGCCTGGGCTTTGGATCTATGCTACTGAGATTTAAATCTCAGCTGCATAACTTTCTAGCTGGGTGACATTTGGCAAGTTATTTAGTCTTTTTGTGCCTCAGTTTCTTTATTTGTATAAAGGAGATAAAATACCTACCTCTAGAGTTATTTTAAGAATTAAAATAAGTACATATAAAGCACTTAGACAGTGACTGTCACACAGAAATAGAGCCATAAAGTTGACTATTCTTATTTAGGCACAATGACTACCATAAAACACATTTTACAGATATGGAAATTAAATCCCAGAGAAATTAGATGATTTTTCCAGAGACACAGAAGGTCAATGACCTTGAACAAAGTTCTCTCTGAGTTCTTTTCTAATGTTTCTATGGGCAAATTAACGTGAAAGTGTTTTTTTCTAAGTATCTTGCTCATCTTGGGAGTCCTCATTTACTCCGGTGACTTAGGCAAAGGTGTAGATGGTGCAGAGAAGAGATGGAAGCACCACAGATAGTCCTAATCCATGACCTATTGAGTGTCCTCACTCATTCGGATTAACTTGAGGAAAGCCCTCTTCACATCCTTGTTCCGGAGGCTATAGATGATGGGGTTAAGAAAGGCAGAAATGACATTGTAGAACAGAGCCAATTTCTTGTCATCCTCTGGGGAGGCTTCAGAGCCAGGCCTCATGTACATGACCATGCATGGAATACAGAACATGGTGACCACAGTGATATGGGAGGCACAGGTGGAGAAGGCCTTGATCTGCCCTTGGGTGGAGCGAATCCTTAGAATAGCTGTGAAGATGTGAATATATGAGGCCAAGATGAGAGATAATGGGATCAGGAGCAAAATGAAACCCAAGATAAAGTCCACTTGGTCATTGAGGGATGTGTCTGCACAGGCCAACTTCAAGACAGCAGGAATTTCACAAAAGAAGTGGTTGATCTCATTAGGGCCACAGTAAGGCAGATTCATTGCAAAGACTGTGTAGACAAGGGCACAGGTGAGACCACAGAGGGCAGAGCTGACTGCCAGGAGTACACACAGGGTTTGACTCATCTGGATCCCATAGTGGAGTGGATGGCATATAGCAACACATCTGTCATAGGCCATGGCTGCAAAAATCCAGGTCTCAGTGATGCCCAAAGTCAGGAAAATGTACATCTGGACCACACATCCAACATAGGAGATGGTCTTCTCCTTGCTTATAAGATGGACCAACAGCTGGGGCACTGTGGTTGTGGCATAACTGAGGTCCAGGAGAGAGAGGATGCTGAGGAAGAAGTACATGGGGGTGTGGAGGCGTGCATCTACTCTGATCAGGGTGACAATGAGCCCATTGCCCAGGACTGTAAATAAGTAGAGGAAAAGGAAGACGAAGAAAAGGATCCAGTTGGTTCTGGGATTTCTGGAGAAGCCCAAGAGGATAAACTCAGTTACAGAGCTGTGATTTTTCCAGCCTCGACTGTGCATGGCCTACCTGCTGAGGAAAGAAGAGGACACATTCCTGAATCCTTTGCAGTCTCAGTGGGAGGACATTGTGTGAGATCCACAGAAGCAGTGACTGAAACTACAATACCCAGAGAACATTCCATCCAAATTGGCCTAGCATAGCTCTAGGTATTTAATAGGAATTCTATAAATACTTGCTCCTTTGTCGAATTAACTAGCCCTTATAAAATTCCAAGGGCCTTGTTATGGGAATTGTACAGACAAAAAGTCTTATTTTGAAGAATGCACACACACACACACACACACACACAGAGCATATATCAGTCAAAGTGGGAGGCCAGGAAAATACAAAATGTTTTGCAGTAAACCAAAAAGTTCTAAACCTGTCTGTAGTTCCTAAAGTCATTCTTTCAAATAACAAGACCAACAGGTGCTGCGAAGAACAGTGTAAATGTAAAACAAACAAAGAAAAAACCCAGTTTCTTTTCTTTGCCTTCTTCCTCTCTGATGCTATACCTTTGAAAACCCACATGCCATACATTTTCAGGAAAAAGGAGATTTCAAATACACTTCTTTGGGATGAGAAGAGAATCTTTCCCCTACAACCTCTCTCCCCTCACCCCGCTTTCCCAGCCCCACCTGCAGTGATTACAAGTGTAAAGACAAATTGAGTCATAAAGGTGGCCTCTGAGACTCTGAGACTCAAGAATGAAAATGTAGATAAAACTTCTGTGCCCTTGGCATTTCTCAAAAAGATGAATCACAGTTAGCTAGGAACGAGAAACCTATGTGTCTGGAAGCTTTGCTTGAAAACCAGCAAAGAATGTCCCACAGCCACGCTGTTCACAGGCGAGAGCTGAGTGGTGGGTGGGAATGAATGTTCAGTTTGGTCTGGACTCGACCCTTGATCCCAGGTGGGATGCCTGGGCAACAGGACATGTTATCGACTAGTCCTTTACTCTTTACCCTTTTGCCAGTCCTTAAATGACTGCAACAGAATGCTATCACCTGGATATACCACTATTTTCAGACCCCAAAGAAGGAAAGGGCCATTTATAAAATGGCACTGTAAAATGCTTCAGTAAATGTGATCCCACTAGATTGTCAACACGACCCATGGAGGCAGTATAACCATTTTAGTTTTCATAAAATCAGCCATCCAAGGTCTGATAGATAGTAAGTGATGGAGCCAGGACTCAAACTCCAAGACCTATGTTCTTACCACCACATTAAGCTGAACCGTGTCTCTCACACCATCAAATTTTATGCAGAGTTTAGCATGCACCAAACACAAAATAGGCCAACTATTGCTGACATTGTGAGAGAAAATTGACTTCTTATTCACAGATTTAGAGGGCAGAAAGTACATGTTGCACAGCATTGTGAATTGTCTAGTTTTTCTCATAGAAAACCCCCAATCCTTGGCCAAAATTTCAATATCTGAATTGCACAGAAAGTGAAAGGCTGGTAGCTAACAATTTGGGTTAAAATAACGCTCCACAAAGCCATGGACAGGACTCAGGCTCAGATGGATGAGGAAATGTTAGATGCAATATGCAATAACATAGGAGTTAGCGGGATTCCTTGCTTTAATTGTGAACACAACCTAGTAAGTGCTAACTACGTGCTGAGAAATCTGAAATATATCTCCAACCTGGATCCCTCCCTTGAATGTATCTGTCCAACTGCCTACTTGATATCTATCTTCATTGGGAAGTCCAATCAGCAAGTTAAGCTTAACATCTTCTAAAATCAAACTTCCAATCTTCCCCTGTAAACCTGCTCCTTACACAGTCTTCCTCAACTCACATAATGGCAGTTTCATCCTTTGAAGTGGCTAAAATGAAAAAACAAACAAACAACAACAAAAAAAAACCTCAAAGTCTTTCACACTTTTCCTTATCCCACACCCCCCATGCAATACATCCTCAAATATTCTTGGTTCCCTTCCAAAGATATATCACAGAAAAGATCACTTCTCATCATCTCCACCATTGCTACCAGTCCAGATCATCATCTTCTCTTGCCAGGAATATTGCAGTATCCCCTAACTGGTCCCATGGCTTCCACTGTCTTCCCCCACAGCCTATTCTTAGCACAGTTACTAGAGTGATCCTGTTAAAATGTAGGCCAGACCAGGTAAATTCTCTCATCAAAACCCTCCAGTATCTCCTTGTGTCACTCAGAGCAAAAGCCAAAGTCCTGATAACCGTTCCAGGGTCCCCCATAACGTCTCTGTCCTCACTTCCTACCTCTCACCTCTCATTCCCTCTGCTCCAGGTATACAGTTTTTTGTTGCCCCTCACACAAGGCATCTGCTGTTTCAGAGCTTTTGTACTTAACTATTTCCACTGCTGGAAATTATCTTTTCCCAGATATGTTTATGGTTCACATTCCCACCTCCTTCAAGTATTTGCTCAAATGTCATCTCAGGGAAGACTTGAGTCTCTCCTGACCACCCTGTTTAAAATGGAAACACCCCACAATCCTTATCCCTACTTCCTGTTTTATCTTTCCTAAAGATAGCATTTAGCATATTCTAATGAAATATAACTTTTTGTCAGTTTCCCTCACAAGAATGGAGGAGTTTCTGTCTTCTTAATTCATTGTGTATTGCCAGATTCTAGAACAGTGTCCTGAATATATTAATAGCAGGTATTTATAAATGTTGGGTAAATGACCCAACTGAATCTGAGCTGGGCCTCCAAGGCACAAGCAACCAGGGTTGCTCATGGTGGAACTATCTATCCTTGGTGCGGAATCTTACTTCATATGCAGCTAGCAGTTGTGCCGACCTCATTTTGGGTCTTTCCCTTGAATTTACACAACTTTTACCAGATTTCTAAACAGGGACTTGTCCAGGCCATTTACATACATTTTCCAAAGTCATCCCACAATATTTCAAAGTCAATACTCAGTATTAACTGCATCTTACAACTGTGGAAATTGAAATTTATCAGAGTTAAGCAAAGAGCCCAGTGACTGCCCAGAGCACCATTTTCAATTCTTGGACCTGACATTTAAAAGGAAAAAATAACAAAGAGTTATCTCTTTGAGTTTATCTACCTGAAGAAGAGACTTTATCATAAAGAACCTGTGAAACCATGTTATTTAAAGAAGAGTAGAAGAGACGAGAAAGTTGAGCTTGCAGACTTATAAGGGACTTGAGAGATCTCATGAAATTTTCCAAGGTTGTCATGCAGAAAAAGGTAGAAAGGTGTAATGTATGTTCAGAGGGAAAAATTATAAATTATTTGTGAAAGTTACAGGGAGGGCAAATCTTAAGCTCAATTTACAAAACAGAAAAAATACCTCTGGTGATTTACACTGCCAAATGATGGAATATTTTGCTATTGAGGGGAGAGTGAAATAGTAAGCTTTCCACATTTAGAAGTGTTCAAGCATAAGCTATAAGGCCATATTATTCAGAAGTACTATCACTGCTTTGGATGTGAAGTTAGGCTAGACAACTTTAAAAGTCTCTTTTATCATAACTATCCTAAATTTCTAAAGCTCAATGACATAAAGATTCAGGGAATATATAATTTGAGGGGTGACTCCTCAGTAGGCACCCAATCCCATAGCAGCATCTAGAACCAAAACAAAGTAATAGTGTAATAATGGGAACAAAGTAAGCCTGAAAGTAGGAATACAATATTGGTCAACTGTTACATGAACTTTAAAAAGATAATTTAAACTTTCTGCTGTCTTGTTTTTGCAGATATAGAGCTCCCTCAGGGCTATTCTTGGTGCCTAGAAGGGGTTACTCTTCTGCCTCCTGAGCAGGCCCCACGTGGGATCGACCCTGGAAGGAGAAGAGAGATATTAAGAAAAGGAACAGGCTAGAGGCTAAAGGAAAAACACGGTTATAAACCTGCTTTAAATTTTTGGTATGTTTTCCTGTTTAAAATTCTTTATTCTTGTCCCTTTTGAGAGAATGTTCTAAGAACCGAATTAGGGAAATATGGACTATAAAAATTTTGTCAAGTCGCAACTGTACTTAAACCACAGGAGGACATAACAAGATCCAAGACAGAGTAGGGACAAGAAGCTTATTTTTACTAAAGGAGGACGAAAGCTTCTTCCTTGATCTTCCTGCTCTAATCTCTCTTCCATCTAACCCATCCTACACACCGCCAGAGTGACTGTTCAAAAAGCAGAGCAGACCATGCCATTTCCCTGTTAAAAACTCCTTACAGAACTCTCATTATCTATTACTAATACCGAAACTTCCTAACATGGCACTCATGGCACTTATCTATTTGGCATTTCAACTTTACTTCCTGTATTTTTGCTCAATGCTTATGTTTTCATATAGCTTGCTAGCTAGGAATGGCTTTTGAATTTTATTATAATATGGCTGAAAAAAATTATTCATTTATGTCTGTGGCTGCTTTTGTCCTCCAAAAAGAGTTGACAGGTTGTGACAGAGACCATAGGAGTCTCTGTATGTGTCCCACAAAGCCTAAAATATTTCCTATCTGGCCTTTTATAAGAAAGAGTTGTTGACTGCAGCTCAAGGCAAACCAACTCATTCTCCACCCTCCAAATTCTCCAGATACATTCACAGAGCTGTGGCCCATGAGGCAGTATGTGTCAGGGAGGCAGTAGAGGCTCTGGGGTCAATGAGAATTAGGTTTGAGTCCAGCCCTGCCACTTACCAACAGCACAAACTAGAGAAAGCCATTAACCTCACTAAACCTCCATTTTATCATCTGTAAAAGGAGGAGAATAACACAGACTTTGGAAGCTTTTGGGAAGTTTAAATGAGATCTTAGATATATGCAACACTATAGCAATAATTATCAGTGGTTACTACTACTATTGTTAAATTACTCCTCTAATTGAAATGCCCTTCTCTTGTTTTCTCCATTTGGTAAAATCCAAATCATGGAAGTCTTCTATTATTCTCACCATACTTCTCCCTCCTCTGGATTCTCATAGCACCTTGAATGTACTTTTATTACTGCCCATACTTAGACTGGTACACACACTGATCTATGGAATTCCTTAAAGATGAAGAACCATGTCTTACCTTTGTATTGCCAGTTCTTAGAACAGGATATGTGTAGGGACTAATAAATATTAGATTAATGACTCTATGAAGTTGTACCAATGATACAAGGTGAGTCAGTTGCAAGAATGAATTTTTAGCTCAATGGTTTTTCCATCATTTTCTCTTTCAAAACTACTCTCGAGATCTTCCTCCTTGAGGACTTCTACCAAGGTTATCTACTCCCACAACTAAAATTCTCTCCTTGGCAATTTCTTTTAACTGAACTGAACAAGTTAAGTGGAAAGCAGGACTGATGAAATCAAGAACATATGAACAGTCCTTATATTATCTTCCTGAAATGTGCTTCTCTTCCAGTCTTAGTATGTGTCACTTAAAATGACATTAAGGTGGGACATGGGACAGGGATAGAATTCATTTTCATTGAGCACTTACCATGCACAGTTACTTTACATCAAAGACAGGATAATGGCTAAGAGCATGGGCACTAGCATCAGACCTGGATTCTAGTCCTGAATCCACTGCTAATTAGAAGAGTGACACTGGGCAAGTTATCCAAACTTTGTGTGTCTACATCTTCTAGAAACCAGTGATAATAATAGTACTTAAGTCAAAGGATTGCCCTGATGATTAATTGAAATATTACATGTAATGTTCTTAACACTGTCCCTGTAGAGTAGTGTTCAAAAAAAGAGTAGTTATTATTGCTGTGTTATTTTATCCACACATCAAATCTTTTTCAATCCACATCTGTCTTTATCCAAAGACCTCTTTTCACTGCACTCTACTGCTTCTGCACCATCCACAGGTGACACTGTGCCAGAGTCACGGCTGCCAGTAAACTGGTGGGATTAGCGTTCCCAGACTCCTAGTCTTGTCCTTCATGTCCCTTACCTATCCTCCCACTCTGATCCAAGGTCTCACGCACACCCTTCCTCCATACCCACATCCCTCAACTGCCTTAGGCAGCTCTGACATCCATATACTGGACCTATTTCAACTGCATCTCAGCAGCTCCCCAGAAGATACCCTGATTGGTGTATTAATAAGGCCCATGGGTATGGAGGATCAAACAGTCCCTAAGGGTGTAGCCAGATAGGATCCCAGTGTAATCTCAGGAGCCTTTCAGTGCTGAGGGATTTCATTACTCAGGAAGTTTCAGCAACAAGCAAGCAATCAGGATAGTGATAAGGGCTGTGTGTGCCCTAAAGATTTTGGGAACTAGAACTCCAGGAGGTATGTAGAAATTGGTCCTTTAACTAAGGCCTCCATTTTGGCAACTCTAGGTGAGAGCAGAAAGTAGCCCAACACCAGGATCCAAGTTTTAGCTGTTCTCCTGGACTTATTTGAACTTTACCTAGGTCCTCTATAGAAAAATAATGTCAGAACTGTAAATCCCTTAGATACTGCCTTCCCAAACTCACATTTTAGAGATGGGGAAACTGAGGCCCAGTGTCTGGAAATAATTATGGAGAGTCACACAGGCAGGACTAGAACTGGGAGTAAGGTATCCTGATCCCACTCTGTAATGTTTTCTCACCTCTCCTGGTTACTGGTGTATCCCACTATGGGTTGAGATGGTTTCAAATCTGTGTTGGTCTCTTCCCATTTCCATGCCTTCCAAGTCCATTTTTAGCTTTTTTTATGTAGCCCAGGAAAATTTCTTCCCATCTTTGTCCCCACTGACTAAAGCACCAAGTGAGTGTTTGAGCAAGGTGGGTGTTAGGTAGGAGTGGGGTCAGCAAATGATGGGAGATGACGCTGGAGAAATCATCAGGGCCAGGTCACGGCAGGTCTTGTAGGCCAGCCTGAAGAGTTCATATTACATATCAAGGGCATTGAGGAGCCATCAGAGTTTATGATTCAAGAATGACGTGGTGCACTGGTGTGCTGGGGCTGCTCACAGTGGCTCACGAGAGACAAACCGTGCTCATGTCTTCCCAACTCTGTGTTCAGTGGCATCACATTGGTAGCCTGGAATTGGCCTTGATGAGGATATTTATTCCAAAGCAATCATGGAGTACAAAAACTACAAATCAAGGCTTCTTATTTTCCCCAGAGAGATGATTGTTAAATGTTTACCAGCACACCATTGGTTGGTCAGATGAATGTTTTCAAAAGATTAGCAGACAGATAGCTAATAAGACTGGAAGGAGGAAGGCCAATTGGAAGCTTTTAAAATAGGTTATTTTTAAAAAGTGAGAGATTATTAGGCTTTATTGGCCAGGTATAGTGTGGATGAAAAGAAGGGGACAGACTGGAAAGAATGAAAGAGGTTGAATGGTGACTACCTGGATGTGGGGCATTCATTGTTTTGGGCTATTGGGTGGATTGTGGTGCCATTTATTGGAGAGAAAAGCCCATGAGGGGAGCAGATTGGAAGTGAATGGCAATGAGCTTCCTTTGAGACATGTTGAGTTTGAGCTGCCTCTGAGACATTAAATTGAGATATCGGTCAAGCAGATGGACACAGATGTATGCTCATTAATTTTAACATTATGGAGGACTAAGGTTTTCTATATTGAATCTTGATATTCAAATGGAATTGGAATTAACTTTGCTTAATGGCATATCAGACTTTAGAATTTCTCTCCATCTTATCTCCCCCATCATCCATATTTCTTGTTTCTGTGATATTGAATGCATATCAATCAGGAAATCCCTTTTCAATTGCTCAGTAGGGAGTAATTGTTATTTATACTTAGACATAAAGGTGAACAGCTTTGTTCTCTTAGACAATTCATTATTCAGAGCTATTCATACCTTCTATTCTCCTCTCCAAGAAGAAACCTCAGTTTATCTCCCCAAGTGCAGGATGTTCTCTATTAAGGAAGCACTCATATCTGGGGCAGATACAGTTGGGGAAAAATCTTTCCACAGTCTAAGAGATCCAGTTCCATAACATTTCCCAGGGAGTCAAGGAGAAGATAAAATTTAGGCAACAGGCATTAAATAGAGCTGAATACTAGAGAGAAGATAATTTAGAGTAAAGACTTTTGAGCTGAAGCAGATCATGCCACACCAGAAAGCAATGCTTCACATCCATTGAAAATATTTGATGTCAGAGATTTGCTTCCATACCAACTCACATCAATGCAGTCATTCTTAGACCTTCATATTAGTTTTCTGGGTTTTCTCCCTAATAGACACTGTTCTTGCAAGATCTTCATTTTAGTTTTCTAATGGTCAAAACCAAATGGATCAAGTTTATGGGTAATTTTATTTATATTTCCATCTTAACCAAAACTGTTTTTTCATAGATCCTTTTCTATATGCCACTCTTTTTGGCCCTGAGTCCCATTCAGCTTATTTTAAATATTATTAGTGAGATAAAATTTTCATACAGTGAAATTCACAAATCTGAAATATATGATTATAAATGTCCAAATGTCTAATACATGAAGGAAAAAATGACAGAATTAAAGTGAAAATTGAGAAAATTTATAATCATCATGGCAATTTATAGAACAATTCGATAAAAATCAGGATATACAAGATCTGCACAATGTCAACTCTTTCAATACAACTGACATTTATTAATCATTATAGCCTACAATAGCATTTATTTCAAGTGCATATGGAATGCTTACCAATACATACCACATATTGGGCCATAAAATTTCAAAAGATTGAAATATTATTGAATGCAATGGAATTAAATTAGAAATCAAAAAAAGAAAATATATAGAAAAGTTTCAAATATTGGAAGTTCAATAACACATTTCTCAGTAACTCATGTATTAAAGAAGAAATTACAAAGGAAATTAGAAAATATTTTGAACTGATCGATAATGAAAAGACAACATATATTAAAATCTGTGGATGCAGCAAAATTGGTGCTTAGAAGAAAATATATAGCTTTAAGTACTTATATTAGAAAAGAAGAAAGATCTTTTTTAAAAAAATCTATGTTTCCACCTAAATAACTTTTAAAAAATTGATTAAATAGAAATGGACGAACAATAAAGGAAATCAATGAAACCAAAAGCTAGTTTTTTTGAAAGGTTCAATAATATTGAAATTTGCTAGCCAGATGATGAAGAAAGAAAAACAGAAATTACCAATATCAGGAATAAAGAGGAGGCATCACACAGGCCTTAAAGATGCTTAACAAATAATGAGAATATATCATGACCAACTTCATGCTGACGAAGTCAACAACTAGATAAAATGGGAGACCTCACCCCTTCCTCCCCTGCCCCCTGCAAAACAAAAAAAGAAAAAGAAAAAAATAGATTAAATGGATAAATGCCTTGAAAAACACAACTCAGAATGGACATGAGAAGAAACAGAAAATCTGAATAGTTCTCCAGACAAATGGAACTGACAGGATATTATATAGATATAGGTATATACATATAAGAGGGGACTTAGTGTGGGAATTGGCTCATGTAATTATGGAAGCTGAGAAGTATTACAATATGTCATTTGAAAGCTGAAGATCCAGGAAAGTTGGTGGTATAATTCAGCTGGAGTATGAAGACCTGAGAACTAGGGAAACGGATAGTACCTAACTCTCACTCTGAGGGTGAAGGCCTGAGAACCAGAAGGGGTGAGGGGACATTGATATAAGTCTGGAGTCAAAAGGCCCAAGAACGAGGAACTCTAAGGTACAGGGGCGAGAGAAGAAGGATGCCCTAACTTAAGAAGAGAGAGAAGAAATTCACCCTTCCTCTGACTTTTTATTCTACTGGGGTCCTCGGTGGATTGGATGATTCCCACTCACATTGGTGATGGTAGCTGTTCTTTACTCAGTCTACTGATTCAAATACTAATCTCTTCTGGAAACAGTCTTGCAGACACACCCAGGAATAACGCTTTACCAGCTACCTGGGCATCCCTTAACCCAGTCAAGTTGACACATAAAATTAATCATCACGGTGTATTAAAGAAATTAAATTTATAACAAAATACCTTTCCACAAAGAAAACTCCAGGCCCAGATGATTTTGATGATAAATTTTATCAAAATTTAAGAATGAAATAATACTGATCTTAAAAAAAAAAACCTTCAAAAATCAGAGGGAGTGGAGACTTCCCAATTCATTGTATGAGGAATGTATAGCCTTGATTCCAAAACCTGACAAACACATTAAAACAAAGGAACATTACAGACCAATATGCCTCATGAGCATAGACACAAAAATCCTTAACAAAATATTAGCAGTTTGAATCCATCAATGTATAAAAAAGATTTTATGTCATAACCAATTAGTATTTTCCCCAAAAAGGAAAGACTGAATTAACATTTAAAAATCATCATGAAGAAAATGTGAGGAAAAAACATTGAAAAATCAATCAGTGTAATTTTTCACACTGATAGAATAAAGGGCAAAAATAGAATAACTACTCCAGTAAGTGTAGAGCAAGTATTTGTCAAAATCAAACACATATTCATAATTTTAAACAAATCTCCCAACAAACAAGGAACACAAGTGAACTTCTTCAACCTGATAAAGGACAACCATGAAAATCCTATAGATAAAATAATACTAGAGGTAAAATTGGGAATGTATTCCCCCTCAAGAACAAGACAAAATATCTGCTCTCACAACCTCTGTTAACATCATGCTGGAGGTCCTAGCCAGTGCAACGAGTCAATAAAATAAAATAAAACACATATTTCTATGGTTCAAATGTGTCCTCCAAAAAGCCTGTGTTGGAAACTTAATCCCCAATGGGAATTCAACAGTACTGGGAGGTGGTGCCTAATGGGCAGTGAATGGATTAATGCTGATTATAAAAGGGTTCAAGGCTGTGAGTTCAACATCTTGCTCTCTTGTGTGCTCTCTCTTGTCCACATGATTCTTGATTGCTTCCACCATGTTATGACACAGCAATAAGGTCCTCACAAGATGTGGCCCCTAGAACTTCTCAACCTCCAGAACTGTGAGCCAAATAAGTATCTGTTCATTATAAATTGTCTAGTCTGTCATATCCTGTTATAGCAGAATAAATTGGACAAGACACATGCAGATCGGAAAAGATGTAAAACTGTCTCCATTCACAGACAACATGATTGCTGTGTATAAAATTCTTAAAGAATATACAAAAAATTACAAAAACTAGTAATAGTAATTAGCAAGGTAATATGATACAAAAGTAACATAAAATACTATATTTATATACTGGCAGCAATCAATTGTAAAATAAAATAATTCTTTTCACAATAGGTTAGATGAATAAATTAGTGAAATCTCTCTCCCTCTCTCTCTCTCTCCAGATAGATACATAGATAGGTAGATAGACCAATCTAAATAGATACATATATTTGATTGATATAGACATGATCTCTCTCTCTCTAAACATGTATATTTGATTGATACAGTCATTTGATTTTCAATATATATGCCAAATCCCTTTAATGGGGAAAGGAAAGTTTTTCAACTTATAATGCTAGACAAATACATAGTTGTTTGCAGTGCAAATGACCTTGATTCCAACCCCACACCACACACACACAAAACTAATTTAAAATAGGGCATAGACATGAACTTAAAAGGTAAAACTATAAATCTCCTAGAAGAAAATATAAGAGAATATCTTCATAACCTTGGCACAAGAAAAGCACAAACCATAAAAGAAGAAACTATTAAACTGATCTCATTAAAATTAAAAACCTTCACTCATCCAAAAACACCATTAAGAAAATGAAAAGACGCGGCCGGGCGCGGTGGCTCACGCCTGTAATCCTAGCACTCTGGGAGGCCGAGGTGGGCGGATCGTTTGAGCTCAGGAGTTCGAGACCAGCCTGAGCAAGAGCGAGACCCCATCTCTACTAAAAATAGAAAGAAATTATATGGACAGCTAAAAATATATATAGAAAAAATTAGCCGGGCATGGTGGCGCATGCCTGTAGTCCCAGCTACTCGGGAGGCTAAGACAGGAGGATCGCTTGAGCTCAGGAGTTTGAGGTTGCTGTGAGCTAGGCTGACGCCACGGCACTCACTCTAGCCTGGGCAACAGAGTGAGACTCTGTCAAAAATAAAATAAAATAAAATAAAATAAATAAAAAAAAAAAAATAGAAATAGACCTACAGAAAATCCAGATATTGGGGCTATCAGACAACATTTCAAGTAACTGTGATTAAATAAGATGGAGAATTTCAGCAGAGACTTAGAAACTAAAAAGGAATAAAATTGAAATTTTGAAACTAAAAGTATAATAAATGAAATTAAGAATTATTACGGGGTTTACTCTCCCTCTCCATTTTGGTGGGCTGGTGAGTGTGCACTTAATTTTGCTTTCCAGCTGCCTTGAGTTTCTCTTCCATTTGAGCCATGTACCCATGTGGTAGGCCTTCATTTCAAGCCAGCATTGGAATGTGTGTGAGTTGCAGGTGATTAATTTTGGCTGAGTGGTGGTCGGGGGAAGGCAGTGAAATGCTCTGCCTGGCTTGTTTCCATGGGGGCCTCTGCAGTACTGGGGTTAACTTCCTTCCCCAAGACCTGGTGACCCAGGAACAATATACTGTGCTTCAGGTTGAAGATGAAATCTACTGAGGAGGGAAGGCCTGAGTCTTTAGCACCCTTGTGCCAGCCCAGAAGTGGCTCTGGAAAAGCCTCTATAATATCTATCGACCCCCTGAAAATCAAGTGGGCTTGGATTTGGACATTCTCAATAGAAAGGGTTAGAGGCTGATGGGAGCATAAAGGCAGAGATTTTTAGGTAGTTGATAGATTCTGCAGTTTTACTTGATTCCTGGATAGAAGCTGGATTCATCTGATAACAAAGAAGTAAAATTTCAAGAGACCAAAACCAGACCTGAATCTCACTTTTCTAGTCTGGACCGCTTCAGTGCTATAAATCCTGGATATACCAAAGATGATGACTGAATTTTTCTTTTACACGTGAAGGCAGATGATTCTTCAAATTAAAGATGGAAGCTGACTTTTCTTACCAGAAATGGTTTTATACAATCAACTTGCAAAAATGACTCTTTGCAGCATCTGGAGATCTCACTATCCCATAATGTCTTTGTGTGAAGACATGTTGCTCTGTAATTACTGAAAGTGTCACATCAAACTTTCTGGTTATGCTTGGGTCACCACCTGCTCTCACATCTTCTGTGATCAGCATGGTAGTGGTGAGTTTAGTCAATTTGCCCTGCCTGCACAGTGCCCTTTCTGGAAAGCTAGATATTGTCTGCACAGAACTCAGTCCCTCAGAGGAATATGAAGGTATGGTATTAGCAGTACTGTGACCAGTGACTGTGTTGGACATTAGCTCTCGAGCACTGGCCTTCTGGACATATCGGGTACATTGGGAGTGTCTCTATCAAGAATATAATTTTAGCAAGGCTGAGGGCCATCTGAAACAGATGGAGAAGACATATGTTCAGCAAATACAGAGCAAGGATGTAGAATTGACCTTTGTGCAAAGGGAGGTCACCTCCATGAAGAAAGAGCTAAAAGAATACAAGAAAAAGTTCAATGACATCTCTGAGAAACCTGTGGAGTGCAATCACCAGTATCAACCGCTCCAAGGCCTCTGTGATGGTCTTCGGCTATGAAATCTAACTATTGCTATCCAAGAAGGCACAGTAGGACCATCCGTGATCACACAGTCTGGTGTTTTTGACTTCCATGTGGGAACAACTCAAAGTTTTCTTTGGATGATAAACCAATTCGAAATTGGAGATGGAGATTTTCAGTTCAGACTGTTTTTTGTGGGTTCTCCCACAGCACCTGAACCCAGCAACAGCTTTTTTAGTTTTGCCTCTCCAAGTCATGAAACACAGCAGGAGCAAGTCTCTAGCAGGGCCTTCAAAGTAAAAAGAATTTAGCTAATTTTACAGAATGTTTCTCTGTTCACTTTCAGTAATTTCATCTAGCAAATGATCTTTATTCTAGATAGGAGTCATCAACCTCTTTGTGTTTTTAAGTCTTTGAAGTTGTCTTCACATCATGAACTTACAAGAAACTAAGTGGCAATGAGGAGGGACTTTAGAGTCTGGTTTCCTTTTTTCTGTTATTTAAAGCATGAACATTTTAATAATCTCAGTTTCATCATTAACTGTTGAATTTTCATTGCTAGCAAAAAGGTCATGACATTACTGTGTGTTTCATAGATCACGATTTCTGTCTGGGCTGTTTCTGGTTGAGTTCTGTGTTTATACGTATGTATATAAGTACCTATGTTATATGTCTACATGTCACTTTGGATTCTGGTATATATGTATATGTACATGTGTTAATGTACACTGATATTTTGCTTTATTTGCCAGTATAATTGTGTGAAAATTTTGGTCTTGGAAAATGATGGGAGCTCTGTGGCTTGTTACTTGAGTGTGTGTCTTTATTTGTGGATTAACATGTTTGGATTTGTGTTTATGTCAGTGAATGAGAGTACAATTTGATGCATATGTGTCCAGTCCCTAGTTGTATTTAAAAATAAATCACATTGATAAAGTTATTTTGTAAAGTTGAGTTTTTGGCATTTACAGTTGGCCCTCCATATCCTTGGGTTCTGCATCCATAGAGTCAACCAACCACGGTTCGAAAATATTCAGAGGAAAAAAACAATAAAAAAATAACCATACAGCAATAAAAAAAAATACAAATAAAAAAGCCAATACAGCCTAAAAACTATTTGCTTAGCACTTACAATGTATAGGTATTTTAAGTAATCTTGGGGTGATTTAAAATATACAGTGGAAAGTGAGTAGGTTATATGCAAACACTATACCATTTGGTGAAAGAGACTTGAACATTCAAGAATTTTTGTATCCACAGGGGTTCCTAGAACCAATCTGCTGCAGATGCCAAGGAACAACTGTATTTTAAAATAAATCTACTTATTATATTTTTTTACCTTTTTGTCAATGTTGCCTTGGGTTTTACTTATTTAGGAATACACTTCTATGGCAGAAAATTTGCCAATTTGTTATTGATCTCAAGAGACTATATTAATTAAAATAGTTTAAACATTTTTTTAAAAAAAGAATAATTACTGATTTAACAGCAGTGTAGACATAACTGAATAGAAAAACTAGTAAACTGGAAACCAAGTCAAAAGAAATTATAGAAACTGAAGCAGAGTGACATAAAAGCATCACAGCAATACAGGTCAGGTCATGGTGAAAGGCTGTAGAACAGTATTTACATAGGATCTCATCCATGTAAAAGACATGCAGACATAAAAAGCAATACACAAAGATATTAAAAATGGTTAATTCTGAGGGGTGACATTTGAGGTATATTTTAATCATTTCATGTTTTTTATATCTTCCAAATTTTCTAAAATGAGTATATATTATGTTTATAATGAGGAAAAGGTTTGATTTCTCCTCCCCCTTCTACTCTCTCCATGTGTACCTTAGCATTCCTCAGAGTACATTTTTAGAAAATACTAGTTTCTTTGGCTAATAAGTATTCCAAGAAAAAAGGATTGTTATCCAACAAATTTGGTAAAAACTGATTAAATAGAATTAGCATAAGTATTTTTCCTGTTTTTAATTATTTATTTATTATCAAACCCCTCAGAGTCTTTAACACACTGTTGTGCATCGTGAAGCATTAAGAAGAGATAAGTGTTTCTGATCCTGTCCGGGCAAGAATCTCTTCATCACAGAATACTTCAGAGGACCAGAGTTCCAGGCAACAGGTCGTGGAAAATGCTGGTCTAGCAGGGAAGAAACCCTAAGTTCTCCAACAGGGCATGCCAGGCTCTATCAGTCACATCTGATCTCTCTCGCCTGAGCTATCCTGCCTATTTTGCATATTCTCCATGTCTCTATGCTTTTAACATCCTATGTCTTCTGTTTGGAACACCCACCCCTGCTCCCCTGCCCTTGTCTCCTCCTCACCCCCTCAGAGCTTTGAGCATGCCCCCTGCACCAGACTTAGCACCTCAGGGCATCTTTGTCTCAGTACTTGTCTCTTCCCCACCAGACTGGGACTTGAATTATTCACGTCTGTATCCATGGACTGAGCACCGGACTCGTCACAGAATGGGCATCAGTGAACGTTTGACAGATAAATGAATGGGGCCAATATCATGGCTGTCTTTTCTCTGACAGGACAGCACATACTTTTGGAGCAATGTTTATTGCTTTCTGCTGTCAAAACAGTATGTGCTGATTGAAAAAATTTTAGAGACTAGACGAAAGTACAACTGAGAACAAAAATCATGTATTACTACTATGTGATTTCCATATGTGTGTGTATATATATATCCTTTCAGGGTTTTAAAATGAATATATGCATATTTTAAAAAACTTAGATTAATTTTTATACAATCTTTATCTTGTTTTTTTCTACTTAACATTACACTTTTCAGTGATATTTAATATTACTTGAAACATGTATAATATTGGTTGCATAGTATTTCATGAGGTTAAAAAATCATATTTATAGATATTTCCAGTAATTCTTTAAGGAAAATCTTGTGCATAAAACTTGGTCTACATTTCTTATTTTTTCCTTAGGACAGAGTCCTACAGTTGAAATTTTTAGACACAAATATATGAACATTGTAAACATTTATGATATATATTTTTATATGCTTTCCATTTGTTGATATTTTTGTTAAACGAATTAATATATGTAATATTCTTAAAACTATATTTGGTATATAAATATTCAATAAATACAGCCATAAAAATTAACATCATTGCTATTTAACAAGTATGCTGAGTCCCTACTATGTGGAAGGCACTGCTCTAGGAAGGTAGAAACAATTGTCTTCTTTTCAGCAGTGAATGGGGGTGTCAATTTCACTGCATCCTTATCTGCATTGAGTGTCACCATTTTCTATTAATAATTTTGTTAGTTTGATCAGTGAAAAATGGTATTCTACTGATTGAATTCATGTTTATCAATAACAAAACAAACAATTTTTGCCATATGATTAAGGTTAAGTAACAACATTGAATCCTTTTTTATCTTCTCCCCTCTTTAAAACGTGCCACCATTTGTAGCATTTTGCTACGTTGCTCATTCATCAACTTGCCACTCCCCCGGCACCATATTCCCTCTCTGGCTTTTCCCGTGAGCTGCTCATTCCTTCACCCATAACATATTTGGTAAAGGCCAGTTTGTGGGAGGCACAGTGCTAGACCCTGAGGATACAGCAGTAAACCAGACAGTCACGGTCCCTGCCTTGTGGAACTTGGTATCTGGCAGAGAACTAAAATGTTGAGCTATGTGCCTTCATTCTCCTGAGAGGGAAGTGCAGGATGGTTTGGAAGGCTCACTCACTCTTAACTCTTTGGGTCTCAAGCAAAGTCCTCTTTAAGAAGCTGCAATTTAGCCAAGACCTGGTGGACAAACAGAAGTTAACAGCCTGTAGGGGTGGCTGGAGATGGGTTGGGGTTAAGAGTGAGGAGAGGGCCGGGCGTGGTGGCTCACGCCTGTAATCCTAGCACTCTGGGAGGCCGAGGCAGGTGGATCGCTTGAGCTCAGGAGTTCGAGACCAGCCTGAGCAAGAGTGAGACCCCGTCTCTACTAAAAAAATAGAAAGAAATTATCTGGCCAACTAAAAATATATATAGAAAAAAATTAGCCGGGCATGGTGGCGCATGCCTGTAGTCCCAGCTACTCGGGAGGCTGAGACAGTAGGATCGCTTAAGCCCAAGAGTTTGAGGTTGCTGTGAGCTAGGCTGACACCACAGCACTCATTCTAGCCCGGGCAACAGAGTGAGACTCTATCTAAAAAAAAAAAAGGGGGGGGTGAGGAGAGAAGGAATGGCATACAAGGAAGCCCTGAGGTGCAAAAGACAGTCAAGGCAATGGCAGACATCCAGTTTACGTGGAGAGAGGGAATGAGGAGCAGACTGACATGGCATGAGTCTGCGAAGGTCAGTGGGACAGGTCATACTTGGGCTCCAGCCATCCTGACTTGTCTCCAATCTGCATCTCTGAAACTTTTTGCTCCTCTTGGGCCAGGAATCCCCCAATGTCAGCACCCTTGCGCTTCTCTCTACGTCACCTGATACTGTCTGTGTGGTTTCTAGAGGGTCATGAGCCTTTCTTAAGATGCAGCCACAGGACATGGCCCCAAGCACATTCCCTTTGTCTCCATAAAAGATTTTAATGGCTCAAACACGCCCTCTTTTGTTAAACCCTGAGACCCTAGTACAAAAGGGAACTGAATGACGGATGTGCCTGGAAGACATTTCATAACTTCTGGTTCTGCTAGCCAGATAGTGGGCTGTCCCTCAAGCACCTGCGTAGAGTTGAGATGGGGGCTGAGGGGTGGCGTGGGCTGGTGCTGCTGGGTCATGTGAATGAGTCTTTAGGGCAGTGACTGTGCACCATGAGTCTTGTTCCTCTGACCCTCACTATCCTTCCAGGTACTCAATCTGGGGTCCTGCCCCAGCCCGTCACCTTGAGGAAAGCCCTTTTCACGTCCTTGTTCCGGAGGCTGTAGATCATGGGATTGAGGAAGGCAGAGATGATATTGTAGAACAGAGCCAGCTTCTTGTCCTCTTCTGGGGAGGCCTTAGAGCCTGGCTTCATGTACATGACCATGGCTGGCACACAGAACATCGTGACCACAGTGATGTGGGAGGCACAGGTGGAGAAGGCCTTCAGCTGTCCCTGTGCTGAACGGATCTTCAAGATGACAACAAAAATGTTAACATAAATTACAAGGATGAGGGACAGTGGGATCAGGATGACACTAAAACCAAGAATGAAGTCTACTCGGTCATTGACTGAGGTGTCCGCACAAGCCAGCTTTAAGACCGCAGGGACTTCACAGAAGAAATGGTTGATCTTGTTGGGACCACAGTAGGGCAGACGCATGGCAAAAATGGTGTAGACAAGGGCAGAGGCAACACCCCAGAGTCCACAGAAAATGACCATTATCCCACATAGCCACGGGCTCATGATGACCTTGTACCTTAGTGGGTGGCAGATGGCCGCATACCTGTCTATAGACATCATGGCAAAGAGCCAGGACTCGGTGATGCCCAGTACCAAGAAAATGTACATTTGGGCCACGCAGCTAGCAAAAGAGATTGTCTTCCTCTGGCTGGCCAGATGTGCCAACATCTGGGGCACAGTGGTAGTGGTGTAGCCCAGGTCCAACATGGAAAGGACGCCAATAAAGAAGTACATGGGAGTGTGGAGGTGTGAATCCAGGCAGATGAGGGTGGTGATCAAGCCATTGCCCAGAATAATCAACAGGTAGAGCATCAGGAAGGCCAAGAAGAGCAGAGGAGTGGTCCTGGGGCCCACAGAGAAGCCCAGAAGGATGAATTCAGTCATAAAGGACTGGTTGGGCTCTTGCATCATGTTCTACCTTTCAAAGAAAAAGAAAGGCATGGATTCAGACAAGGGACTGGCTAAGGTATGCGCTGGAGCTGGGACTACTGGTGGGGTTGGGTAGTGGTCAGTGTCCAGTCATGATGAAACACCATGATACCTCCCAACAAGACAGTCCATCTTGTCTGCTCTTGTCCAATGCCATCACTCCCAGGACATTATGAAGAGGAGAGCGTCACATCTAGTACTGGCTGTGCCTATAAACCACCAGCCATTCACCATGACAGCCTTGGTGTCCTCAGCTGTGAAATGGAGCATTGGGCTGGCTGATCTCAATTCTCCTTGGCATCCTACTCTTAGTGAGACACCTCAGTGTCCTTCCTGTGGCCAGGTTTTTTACAGGTAAACATTGGTGTGCACACTCTATGCAAGTTGGCAGATTTCAGAGGCCTGGGACAGAGAGAGAGCCCACTTGGTCCTTTTGAAAACATCAATTTATTTTCCCACATTAATTTTACCCTCAGTCTGTCCACAGGCCACTCTGACTACCTACCTACCCCATCTAGGCTGTGTAATTTACTGGCGAATGACCTTGAGCAAGGCATTCCCTCTGCCCGGCCTTGTGGAGATTGCTTCCACAAGTACAAAATGAGAGCAATTGTCTCTTCATTACAGGTCTGCTGCAAGGAGTGAATGACATTTTGGCATGATAATCATCCCACAGAAGGTCTAATACATGGTAGATGCTCAGTAAACATTAACTACATTTCTTCGTGGTCCTCCAGACACAAGACTGGGGTCCAGGTCGCAGCTGTGCGAGCAAACACCCTGAGAAGTCATGCCCATCAGCAGTTTCACTGCCCCAGATCCCGCCCTCTGTTCCTTGTCCCCACGAAAGCCAGCATCACATCCACTCTTTTAGCTTCTTACTGGCCCTTAGCTCTATCTCAGCCCAACCTCTCTGAACCACAGTTTCTTCACAGGAACAGGGAAAGGACCTTGTCTCTGAAGAGATGTCACATGCATCATGAGTACTTAGGGAATGGAGCAGTCCTGATGCTCTCAGCATTACTCTCCCTCTTGGCACCAATGTGTCTGACCCCAGCCTACGTGTCCCCCAGTCTGCTTGTTCTCCCTCGGAGCTCCATGAATGAGTCTTCACAAGAACCTGCATCTACAGTCTGTGCCTGACATGGTTTCCTGACTTTGGCCAAAACGACAGCACATGGTTTGACTTTCCTATGTGCCGGGCACCTTCCCAGGACCTTCACAGATGTTGCCTGACAGGTGTCAGGTGGCTGTCAGTTATCTTTATTAAATTCCTGCCTTTCACCAAAGAGCCTTTGTAGCTCATGTTATCTCTCTAGGTTTGCCTCAGTTTCCTCATCTGCACAACAGATAATGGTGCTGCGGTCAGTGGTCTTGAAGGCAGAGAAGCCGCATGGCAGGGTGGGAAGGGGATGGGTTCAGAGACAGCTGGTTCTGCTTGAACCCGGTTCTCCCTCTGCCTGCTGTGTGACTTGGGCTGTTAGCTCAGTGCCTTTGTTTCCTCAGCTGTAAAAAAGGAATACAACTACCTACTTTGCCACCCACATTCTTCCTATGAAGAAGCAACCCAAACATATCAGAATATTCGACATTGGGGCCTAGAGTGAGAAAATGTGCTGCTGTTTCTCACTTTTAATTTTTTACACAGAGCCAACGAGTGGGATTTTTCTTTAGGGTCTGGTGTTTAAGAGTGTGCAGCCCGGCTGAACTGCGAGGGCAGGCTGTGGTCAGGGACAAGAGGTTTGCCAGCCAGTGCAGTGCATCTTCAGATGCTGCTCCACAGCCAGGACTCAGGCTCCCAGAGCCCCTGGGCCCCTGCACCCCGCCCTGACTCTCCTGAGAGTGCACAGCAGCCCCTGCGAAGTCCTTGGGGAAACACTGCCTGACTCTCAGGCACTGGAAGCGGAAACCCCATGTGAGGGGACAGGAGAAATGTCACTATCTACTACGACGAGCCAGGCCTCAGTGCCTGCATTTGGGCCAAAAACATAGAAGTCAGCTTTTGGGCTGTGCCTTACAAAATGCCTTGACACCCCTTTCCCATTAAGCCTCATGGTGACTCTGTGAGAAGGACAGGGTAGGGACCATCTTCTCCACCTCACAGATGGGGAAGCCGAGGCCGAGGGAATGTGCGGGAGAAACCGAATCTCGCACATTCTTCAGCACAAACAGGGCTTCTCCTGTGCAGCAAAGCCAGAGCTCAAGCAGTCCGAGCCATCAGGTTACTGACATGTTCTGTCCTTGATTCTTAGGAGAAAAAGGCAAGTCATTAGGGCAACGGATCTTGTTTTGGGTTCAGTTTAATTATATGTATATATGCATATAGATAAGTGCACACACACACGTGTGTGCACACAGACATGCACACAGTAACCTGTCGTATCCATCCAGTCAGAAACCTGGGGAAACCCCTTCAGCTCTGTCTTATGCCCATACATCCTATCTGTCCCCGGGTTCCATTGCTGCCACATCCAAAATGCCTCTCCCTCCCGTCCAGCCCTCTCCATTCCCACTGCAATGTCCTGGTCCCATGTCAGTCCTGGCCCTGGACCCCCTGCCCAGCCCGTCTCTGCACCGGCCTTCAGAGTGCTCTTTCTAAGACAAAAACCTGACCGGGCCCTCCTCCATGGCTCCCTTGTCTACAGGGAAAAGTCTAAGGGAGTTAGACCGATACCCTGGCTTTACTCCTTAAAGCCAGACCGGGTTGTGGTCCCCAGGCTTCAAGGCAGGTTAGTGGGCTCAATGCTTGAGAGAGAAGATCTGTTCCAGGTCACAATGGGAGTCTGTGGCAGGGTTGAGACCAGGGCTCAGAGTGCCTGGCTCCCAGCTGGTCAGCTCCTCGGGCTCTGTCCCAGCCCAAGGCAAGCCCCAGATAACTCGGAAATTCTGCAGGTCGGACACGTCCCCACTGAGCAGCCGGGTTCCACTGCACACGACCTTGCTGTTTCCCATCGTAACCTCCTTACTCGATACAGAGCCTGGCACCTGGTAAGACCCACAAATGCTGACCAAGCTGTCCACGTACTGGGAGACCCTGCAAGCCAGAAGCAAAGAGAGAGGAACGATTACATTGTCTTTCTCCCTATGCTTTTATCTCTCGTTCACAGAGGTCAGGAAAGAATTGCCTGGGTCTGCAGGTCACAGGTCCCTCAGGAGAAACCAGGGCACAAGTCAGGTAGGGGGAGGGTTGGAAGAATTGGCACTGAATGTGAAGAGTCTTTCCATCATGTCCCCGCCCCAGCTGATAATAATAATCTCCACAATAACAGCTTATTATGTGCCAGGCATCGTACTGTGTGCCTTACATTCAGTATTTTATTTTATCCCAAAAACTGGGGTGATGGGGAAAGATTTAACAGCAAATACGGGCACTGTCCAATCAGATCAGACACCTGCCGCAGGAAACAGGTAAAGCTGTACTAGGAGCCTGCGTGTAGCCACCCTGTGAGTTCAGATTGTTACTATATTCACTTTACAGATAAGGAAAGTGACACACCCAGCCAAGGGCCACAGCTGTGGCTGACGCAGAGCCCGTACTCATCACCACCAGGCAGCACAGATTCTCTGAGCATCTGTGGCAAGGGTGTGGTTGGGCTGACCGGCTTGCAGACAGGTCCTCTCCACCCCACAGCACGTACTCACTCACTCCCCGCCTCCTCCAGGACAGAGCTGAGTGACAGGGCGCAGGAGGAGCAGGAGTCATGGCCCAAATGAAGGACGAGTGAAGCTGGGGCAGGCAGCTGATAGAGCCCAGCAGATGGGAGGGAGGAGACAAAGCCAGCCTTGTTCCTAAGGCAGCTGATGCACCCTGCAGCCTCCCGGAGCATCTTCAAGGAATAATGCTGCCCCAACACATGGCCCTCCAGACCTGGTGCTCCACTCCAGGGTGAGAAGAGCATGCCCAGTCCTCTACAGAGCCTCTGTGCCTGGGCGGGGCCTGCACCCAGGGTGGACGGGGCTGGGCAGGAGTCCTGAACCAGCAGGCTCCGAATCATGCTCTCATGTGCTCTGGGCTGCAGGGCCCTCCCTGAGCCCTCAGCAACACGCACGATCTCACAGTCTGTTCTGGACAACTTCAGAGATTCACCAAACCTGGGTCTGGAGGCTGTCCTGAAGTTGGTGACTAGGACACCCAGCTTCTCTGCAGCCTCCCTGGCAAGGATGCGCCAGTGCTGCTCACATAGCCCAGGAGGCTCACGCTCTCGAGACAGCTTAGGTGGCTGTGACTTTGCCCTCCATAAAATCCTTTCCTGTACTAGCTAAAAGCAAGTGCTGGTCCCTTTTGAGGTCGATGATGAGTTTTCTAAAGCACCTTGTGCTCCATGCTCTGCTCCTCTTCCTGCCCCCTCTAACCACACTCCCCTCTGCTCCAGAGTCCCAGCCTATGTTACACTGCAGGGGCCCTTACCTACCCTCACCTCTCCTTAGGAGGGGATGTGGGGCTGCTAGCGTCCCTGTTCTCCTCTAATACTCCGTTCTTGTCTGATCCCGCCCATAATTCCCAAGCTGGCCTCCTGCCTTTTCTCAAGATCTCCAATACCAGACAGTAGCCCCAGCAGACACTCCCCACTGCCAGCCACGGATCACCCCGCCCTTCTGCTCAGCAGCCGAGAGCCCCAAAGAACAATCTCTGGGGAAGAGACTGGTGCAGCAGAAGACCAAGGGATTTGTAGTCAGACAGACTTGGTCACTGTGACCTCAGCAAGTCACGTAGCTTCCCAGAGCTGGCCTTTCCTCTATAAAATGGAGCTATGTTCCATAGACCGTAATTGCACTAGCATTTAATTGGGTTTTTTTTTTTGAGTGATTATTATGGGCCAGGCATGTGATATGTACTATTAATAAATCCTAGCAGCATTATTAACCCCATTTTACAGAGACAGAAATGGAAGCCTGGAGCATTAAGTAGCCTACGCAAAGCTGGGATTATGAACACAGTTTTGTCTGAACACACCGACTGTACTCCTAACCAATACCCAACCCAGCGTCATGACCCAGGACAAGCCAGACCAGAGGCTGAGAGCCTTCCAGAGTCCGAGCTGTTCCTGAGATCTCTACCTGAGCTGCAAGGTGACAGAGGCTGAGGAGAAAATAGGGAGTCCTCGTTCTCGGTCCAGACATTATTCCACTGTGGACTCCTTATACCTAGGATAATCTCCACTAGATTCTTCCCTGTTCCTGAATTACAAAAGTAGTCCATGCTCATTGAGAAAATTAATAAACACTGAAAGGTAGAAAGAAGAAAAAATTACCCTTTAGTTCCACATAGCAAAGAAAATTTCCGTTGTGACTTCTTGATGTTTGTTTCTAATTTTCTTCTATGCTGAAATGATAGTGGTTTTTTTTCTCTCTCTCGCCTGGTTGATATCACACTTTAGATTCAATTTTACTGAGACGGACACTAGTTGGTTGACTATCAATTTCCCCCTTTTTTGACAGTGGAACCATCTTTACTTATGACATTTGTTTGGAGTAATCAATATGTCATGAGCAGTCCGAGCACAAATGATAACCGTGTTTCTCCCTTTCCCAGAATCCCTTTCAGCAAGAGCAGATACGGAACCTGGTCCCGTCCAATGAGACTTAAGGCAAATTCCACTAGGGAATTTTTGTGAAAATATTTTTTTTCTTAACAAAAGAGATAGTGACTACGAAAAAGAAAAAAAAAAAAAAAAGCCCATCCCTCAAACCCTCTTTCCCTCACCATGAATACAAATGTAATATTTGGAGTTGGGCAAACTCTCTTGAGACCATAAGGAAAAGACTCAGAGAATCACAGTGGTCTCCTGCTAACATTATTCAGCTGTGCACTAATGTACATAGCTGCTTACCTCAAGACATTTTGTTATGTGAAAAAAAATTCCTGTATATCTCTGAGCCACTATAAGTTAGGTTTTTTGTTTTTTGCAGGCAAATCCTAATGGATCAATTATTCTGCCTTTTTAAAAGATTTAATATTATATGATAAGCAACTTACTATCCACTTGCATATACTTTATTATTTTCAAGGAATTCTTCACCTATTGTCAAACATATAGTTTTGATTCCATTTTTTTCCTATTAGAAATGAAACCAAACTGGATATCACTGCAATGTACTAAAATATCCTGGCCCAAAATAATTACTGAGTTGAGTGAGAATTATAAAATATAGAGATGCCAGTTATAGACTTTGTTCCCAGCCAGGACAAAGTAACAGGAATCAAAATTATCTTCCCATTTGTAATAACTAAAAATCCAAACAAAATACGCGAAATAATGTTCTCCAAGACACTGAACATCAAGCAACAAAGACGGTGGTCTATGAGATAAGGGAAACCAATGCAGTGAGCCCTACAATTTCCCCAAGTTGCTGCTTAGAAAGAGTAACCCATTTGTGCCATGGGGATTGAGAACACAGAGGAGATTAGTGGTCTCCCTGGGTTAAGGAGATAGAGTTGGGAGTTCAGAGACGTCAAGGTGTCTAGAGTTCATGGAGCAGGGTACTGGGAAAATGAAAGCTTCTAGAAAAAAAGAGCTCCAGGCCAGGCACGGTGGCTCACGCCTGTAATCCTAGCACTCTGGGAGGCCGAAGCGGGTGGATCGCTCTGAGGTCAGGAGTTCGAGACCAGCCTGAGCAAGAGTGAGACCCCGTCTCTACTAAAAATAGAAAGACATTATATGGACAACTAAAAATCTATATAGAAAAAAAAAAAATTAGCCGGGCATAGTGGCGCATGCCTGTAGTCCCAGCTACTCGGGAGGCTGAGGCAGTAGGATCGCTTAAGCCGAGGAGTCTGAGGTTGCTGTGAGCTAAGCTGACGCCACGGCACTCACTCTAGCCTGGGCAACAAAGTGAGACTCTGTCTCAACAAAAAAAAAAAAAAAAAAAAAAGAGCTCCAGAGATCTGCAGAGAATCCCACTCAAGTGTTCAGTTGAGTACTGATCAATGCATGTGTGTGAGGAAACTACTGGAGGATGGGGAAGGGAGGAAAGGAGGTGGGGAAAACAAGTGGAAGGATTAGTGGGAACAATTCTCAGAGCTCAGACAGGACCAGAGGTATTTCCTATCCCTGCTAGCCAGACTAAATGCTGCTCTGGTCTCACCTCACAAAACTTAAAAGCAAAATTCCAAAGAGTCAAAATGTTTACAAGTAACCTAACTTCATTCCGGAAAACCCTCAAGAATATTTATTAAGAATCCAAAAAGTATCCAACATGTTGAATCAACAAGGTAAGATTCAAATGTCTGACACCCAATAAAAAATTACCAGGAGTATAATGAAACAAAATGATACCACCCATAATGAGGGGGGAAATAATTCAGTTAAAACTGACTGAGAAATTACAGATATGATAGAATAAGTTGATAAGGACATTAAAGAGTCAATATATCTATATTCCTTATGTTTAAAAAGCTGCAAGAAAGACTGAACTTATTATGAAGAAACATGAAGAATATAAATCTAAGATTTACATGTAATTGTAAAACCATATGTAGATGAAAACTACAATGTGTTAGATGAAAAATGCACTGGGTGAGATTAACATTAGATTAGAGATTACAGGAGAAAAGATTAATCATCATAAAAACATTATAACAAAAACTAACCAAAATGCAGAAAAAAAGACTTTAAAAGTGAACAGAGTATCAGTGAACTGTGGTACAATTTCATGTGGCCTAATACACGTTTAATAAAAGTTCCCAAAAGAGAATATAGGGGAAACAGAAAAATATTTGAAAAAATAATGGATAATTATTAATTATATATTAATATTATCACATATTAATTATAAAATTTCCTAAATGTGATTAAAAATAAAAGCCCACAGTCCTAAGGCAAGCTAAATTAAAAATAAATATGAAGAAAACTATATTGGCCGGGCGCGGTGGCTCACGCCTGTAATCCTAGCACTCTGGGAGGCCGAGGTGGGCGGATCGTTTGAGCTCAGGAGTTCGAGACCAGCCTGAGCAAGAGCGAGACCCCATCTCTACTAAAAATAGAAAGAAATTATATGGACAGCTAAAAATATATATAGAAAAAAAAATTAGCCGGGCATGGTGGTGCATGCCTGTAGTCCCAGCTACTCGGGAGGCTGAGACAGGAGGATCGCTTGAGCCCGGGAGTTTGAGGTTGCTGTGAGCTAGGCTGACACCACGGCACTCACTCTAGCCTGGGCAACAGAGTGAGACTCTGTCTCAAAAAAAAAAAAAAAAAAAAAAAGAAAATTATAACAGGACCCCATAATCAAATTCCTTAAAACCAGTGCTGGCCTTAAAAGAAGCCAAACAAAGACACATAACATACAGAGCACCAAAGATAAGAATGACAGGTGACTTCTTATCAATGATAATGGAAGCCAAGAGACCATGAAGCAATATCTTGAAGGTTCTGAAAGGAAGGGGGAAAATCTGTCAAAGTAAAACATTTTAGTCAAAGAAAATATCTTTAAAAAATCAAGGTGAAATAAAAAATTTTTCAGATATCAAAATCTGAAAGACAATGACAAAAATATATCTAGAAAAGGTCCAAAATTTGGAAACTAAAAACACACTTCTAAAAAAACACCCCTATCAATCAAAGAGGAAAATAAAAATTTAGAATGTATTTGGAAACAATGAAAATGAAGACATGATATATCAAAATTTGTGAGATGTAGCTAAACAGTACTTTTTCTTTCTTTTTTCTTTTTTTTTTTGAGACAGAGTCTCTCGCTCTGTTGCCTGGGCTAGAGATAAACAGTACTTAGTGAGAAACTTATAGCACTAAAGTGTCTATATTAAAAAAGAAAAAAGATCTCATATCAATGACCTCTGCTTCCATCTTAAGAACTAGATAAATAAGAGCAAATTAAACTCAAAGTACAAATAAAAAAGGAAACAATAAAGATTAGGAAATCAGTGAAATGGAACATAGGTAAACAATAGAGAAAAATCCATGAAACCAAAAGCTAATGTATTGTTTTGTTTTTTCAGACGACAAATAATATTGACAATGTTATAGCCCAACTGATCAGGAAAAAAGGTAAGAGAGAAATTTCCAATTTCAGAAATAAGAAGGGTAACATCACTATTGATTATATAGACATTAAAAGAATAATAGGGGAATATTATAAATAATTTATTTCAATAAATTAGATAACAGATAAAATGGACAAATTCATTGAAAGACAATAACTCACAAATCTCCTTTGTAAAGAAATATATAATCTGACTAGACACATATCTGTTTTAAAAATTGAATGTGTACTGGGGGGGATGGGGTGGCGGGAGGGGATGGGTGCACACCTACATGATGAGTGTGATGTGCACTGTCTAGGGAATGGACACGCTTGAAGCTCAGACTCGGGGGGATGGGGGGGGCATGGGCAATATATATAACCTGAACTTTTGTACCCCCATAATGAGCTGAAATTAAAAAAAAAAATTGAATGTGTAGTTAAAATCCTTCCACAGTAAAAACTCTAGAGTCAAATGGATTAACTTGTGAATTCTACCATTTAAGGAAGAAATTCAATCATTTAAGGAAGAAATAATTAAAAGTCTGCACAAACTCTTCTAGAAACTTTCAGAGGTGGGAACAGTTCTCAACTCATTCTGTGAGGCCAGCAGCACTCTGATACCAAAACCAACAAAAGATATTATAAGAAAAGAAAACTGTAAGCCCATATCCCTCACGAACACAGATGCAAAAATTCTTAACAGAATTTTAACAAATTGAATCCTATTATGTCATGGCCAAGTGTGAGGTGAAGAGAGACAGAGATGTACGCTGCAATGGAGACAGACTTCAAAAGGGCACAGGTGTGGGCTCAGCCCATCTGGACCATTTCCTAGCTGTCTTACCTCAGATGAATCATGATGATCATGACGATGATGATAATTTCTCCCATTTCTTTAGCACATACTATGTTCATGGTGTCCAATGCTTAAAAACCACATCTCACTTAACCCTCAGATCATAAGAAGTTCATGTTGTTATCCAAATTTTACGGTTTAAAAAACTGAGCCTTGGGGAGGTTAAGTAACTTACCTGAGTAAGTGACCAGAAAGAAATATACACAAAAAAAGAGTCTGAATTCTACCTTACGAGACTGGACCATGTCTCACAGTTGGTCAATGGCTCTCACCATGGTGCAGCTTCCTTTCCAGTAATCCCTGACCTGCAGCTGTTAATGAGGCCAAGCGAGTCTCTTGCCTTTCTCTCTTGGAATTCTAGAAAGACTCAAGAGAGAACTTAGTTGGGGAGAGTGTCCCCAAAGTGGATCAGAGGAAAGCTGCACATCTGTCCCTTCGACCCTCTGGCTCCTGCACCCAGCCTTAGAAGCATTTCACAGCCGGACTATACACACCCTGTAAACCAGCGCTGCTGCTCAGCCATAGAAATGCTGCGGCACAATGATTTGTAATCTGACAGGTCTAAGTTTAGATTTGGGCTATACCTGCTGTGTGGTGGGAACAAACCACTTAGTTCTTTTAAATTCTGAACCTCTTAGTCTATCAGATGGCATATCGACCTTGTTGTGATGATTACCACATTAACTGCCATGTGAGTTGTAGTTAACTTACGCTAGTTCTGAGCCCGAGAAGCATATGTAACTCACATGTCTCTTTACCTTGGGAGCCACGTGGTGCGAAGGCAACTCACGCTGCCGTGCTGTAGCATACATGTTATGTGATGGGTGGCCCTCTGGGCAGAACCACAGAAAACAATAAAAAATATCAAATTTTTCATTAAATTAGAAAGGATCATTTTCTTTAAGTTTTTATTCTATTTTCATAATAAAACACCATGGCCCCAGGGGAAAAAAAATTATTTTCTAGTGTGGCAGTCAATGTGCTAATTATATTAGGTGTAATGACCAGGGTAGCATCTGATCAGAGAAGGTGTTCAATACTAGTAGGCATCGTTATGGTAATAGATTTGGTAGCATTTATACCACAGTAAGGTATGTGGCCTTGAGTAGGTACCTGAGGAAATCAGTAGGTCTTCAATATATGGTAGCTATGGAGACACTGATAAATATTAGGAGCATTTATATGACAGTTACCCTCATCCATGGTTTCAGTTACCTGCAGTCAACTGTGGGTCCAAAAACATTAAATGAAAAATGTCAGAAATAAATAATTCCTAAGTTTTGAATTGTGTGCTGTTCTGAGCAGTGTGATGAAATCTCTCTCCACCTCGCTCCGTCCCACCAGGGGCACAAAGCATGTGCCACCACTTGTTAGCTGAGCAGTCATCTTGGTTATCAGATTCCGTCGTGGCATCCGGATGCTTTTGCTCAAGGTCAATAGTAGCCTAAGGCTACAACACAAAATCTCCGTCATTCACCTGACTGCCTCTCATCCTGTAGGCATTTTATCATCTCACATCGTCACAAGAAGGACGAGTATAGTACAAGATATTTTGAGAGAGAGACCACATTCACATAACTTTTAATACACTACGTTGTTCTAATTGTTCTATTTTATTCTTATTGTTTTTAAGCTCTTACCGCACCTAATTTATAAATTAAACTTTTTCATCAGCATGTATGTATAGGGAAAAACAATGCATACAGGGTTCAGTACTATCTGTGGTTTCAGGCATCCACTGGGGGTCTTGGAACATATCCCTATCCCTGGAAAATCCCTGTCCCTGGAAAATCCCGGGACAGGATAGAAAAACCACCCCCCAAACTAAGAGGGAACCAAGAGGCCAAAGAATGACTCAGACAAGACCATCTTGAGAGTTAGGTGCGTTTATTAGAGCTTACTTACTAGGGCGCTTGCTGCTGGGCGGCCCAGGAATGTCGTCCACTGGAGCCTCGTGCATGCAAAATCGGCATCTGCCCACGCTGGTGTTGCTTTAAATCTCTTCCCAATGAGTAATGCAAACTTTTTACATTGTAATTTTGCTTGTTCACAGTGAAACAAATCAGCAGGCGCAGTACCATCATCATAGGCTGTCATGCAACCCATGTGACATTAATGATATTACAATTTCCCACTAGGTGGGACTTTTAGTATTATAATTAACTAAGGACAACTGAAGCAGCTCTAAAACAGTCAGGGCCAGTTTGAGCCGGCCATTTCAGGGCAAGAAAGTGCTGAGGCATCCAAGAAAGTTCTGGGCACTCCGCCCCCACCAGCAGTTAGCCTGGTACCTGTTTAGGCTACTTTGTAACAATTTTGCTGATCACTGCAGGCTGGCACAGTGTTTGTTATGTGGTGGGGAACCTGTATTTCTCCCTGATCCCTCATGGGTAAAGGGGGAGTATTGTATCCAAGCCCTACTTTCCCCCCATTAGGTGTGCATCCTGGATAAGATGCCTGAGGATGCAAAAGACACACAAACGTGTTTGGGAAGGAAACACAGCACATCTTATTAGTGTCATCACTGTGTCACACAGGGATGTGGCAGCTCAGCCACAGGACCCCCCCACCCCTGCCCCATGTCTCAGTGGGAAGAAATTTCAGTCCCCAATGGAACCTTCAGAAGGATATCCAGCTCTCCAGATCCAAGCCCAAAACATCTCGGAGGCATTAAACTTTCTGGCTGTATCTTTCATCCCGCCCAGAGGCTTATAGTGCTGCATTTGCCAGCACAGACAGGGAATCCTCAGGGCTTTTCAGGGGTTGGAAACTCTCCAGCCCTGTTCTGACACAAACAGGACCCTTGGATCCACCAACTGGAAGCCCCTCCTTCCAGGGCTGCTCCGGGTCCAGTACACATAAGAGAGGTACCGTGTCCCTCCTGCAGAGCTAAGAAGAGGAGGAACTACTTTCTCCTGCACTGCATGTAAGTGAGAGAAAACAGGCCGATGCTGCCACAGGAGGGAAGGAGGCCACTTAAGCAGAAGGACAAGCATGTGTAGGTGGCACTGAGGGAGACTGGGCAAGTTTGCTTCCCTGGGCATCCCCAGCCATGGACAAAGGAGCCCCACTCTAGTCTTCTCTCCCCACTCACCGGGGAGGAGAGGAGGGAGAACTGCCCTTACTGAGTGGGTGTCCGTCGATGTCCAGGGCACCCTCCCGGCCATTTCCAAACTTGCACTCGTCCCTCTCAGGAGCACCTTCCCACCTCCGCACCAAACAGTGTCCTGGGGCTCCCTAGTGGGAACCCTGATGAGGCATCTTCTCCCTTCCTCTCTACCAGAAGCCCAGAGGCCAGGAGGGGGCAGGGGAACATTGTCAGATGGAGAGAGGAGGATGGGTAAGAATAGGAGCTTAGCCGGCCTGAGGGCTGGATGTAATTGCGTCCTTACCATGCCTTTGCCAGAGGCAGGAGGCGCCACGGTCAAGAGCCTGGCAGGCTATGCAGCCAGAGCCCCAGGTTTTAGTCCTGGTCCTGCCCCTTATTAGCTTGGTGGAAGGTAGAGCAGACTCTGATCTTAAAGCATAGAAAACTAGAAAAAGCAGCCTGCCCATCCCTGCTTTCTCCTGGCTGGGTGGACGCTCACTGTCTTTCCCCAAGCACTGACACAATCAGGAGCCCAGGGTTTTGTCAAGCCCTGAACATGTGCCATCTTTGTGCTACATACAATGGAGAGATGTAAAAGAGAGACACTTCTGCCTTCAGCCTGGTGGGGAAGACAATAAACACATAAAATAAACAAGGCTGGACCGTTCAGGTGAGGAGGAGGAAGAGAGCAACGTAGGAGGCAGAATGGATTAGGGAAGTCATTCTCAGCAGAGGCCCAGCTGGAGCAGAAGGTAGTGGCACGTGTGGCAGTCACTGAGGAAGCCAGTTAGCCTGGAAGATCTATGGCTCCGCGGCGGGAGACCCCAGAGGCCCAGACTAGGATCCCTTTGGTGGTTGTGTGTTAGTATCATGGCTCAGAAGTCTCACTGAGATAACTAGAGAATCACACAGACATGAAAACTGGTTAGAACCACTGAGGAGAACGTTCTCCAGTTCCATCCAGATTGTTGCAAAAGGTATGAATTCATCTTTTTTTTTATGGCTAGAACAAACGCTACATGTACTCACTCTTAAATTGGAACTAACTGATGAGCACACATTTTTACCTAGAGGCAGGTAAAATTCAGTAGAAATCAAGCTGGGGGAGAGGCTGGAGTGGGGGCAAAACCCTACCCAATGGGTCTGGTGAACACTATTTGGGTGATGGGCACACCTATAGCTGGGACTCAAGCATTACAAAAGAGATTCATTTAACCTAAAACATTTGTACCCATTTTAATTTTGGAAATTTGAAAAAAATGGTTAGAACCAGATTGAGAAAGACCTTGAATTCCAGTCACAGGGGGCGTGATTGCTGAGACAGTATCTGCTAGTGGGAGATGGGCAGGGGAGACTGAGAGGAGTCCTGTGCAGCAGTGCAGGTCTGGGGTGTGGATTGGGGCAAAGGAGGATGTGGGATTTGGGGACAGGAGTATGTGGGCACCTCCTCTTTCTCAGCCCTGTCGTCTTGGTGCCAGGGTTTGACCTGTGCACTGCTCACCAGATCTTCTGTCTTGAAGGTTTCCTCTCTCAATGTCCAAGATTGAGCTGCCCCAGCCTCCTCTTACTTTCACAAACCTTCCTTCTCTGGGACATTTTCTCCTTCATCCAATTATTGTTGTTTCTGAAAGCATAGAACACATACCTAACACTATATTCTTTTGCCCATTCAGCCTTGGACAGCTTTTCCATCTCCCTCTCCTCCACCATCATCTCCTGACACTCGGTCCTCATGATCAGGTTTTCAGCCTTGTCCTCTGGAACCTCAGATGCTCAAGAATGCTAGTGCACCTGCTCTCTCCTCTCTCCATGCCTCCTTCTACCTAGCCTCCCATGATCTAAATTGCTTCCATTTATTGCACTTTCTAGAAACCAGGCATATTTCATGCAATCTCCACTATGGAGATATCACCCCCATTTTACAAATGACCCTGGGACTCTGAGAGGCTAAGTGACTCAGGAGTAGGTAAAGAGGTTACCAGGCTCAGGTGTGTTCATACCCGAGTCTGTGCTCTGTACATTCTCCAAGGCTCTGGGTGTGTGTCTGCAGCTCCTGGGATGAATCTCCTGCCAACACAATCCTGCTCAACTGGCTGCTCTGCTCAGCCTGCCCTGTCGCGCTCAGGCACTGATGCAATCACAGGTCAGCAGCCTGGTGCTCCTGGTACCAAAGAACATCAGAGCTGGAAGAGCCCTTTGGGGCCATTGAGTTCAACAGCCTCATATCACAAATGGGGCTATGAAGCTCAGAGAGGGATGTGGAGTTACCCAAGATCAAGCCAAGACTAGCTCCCAGCCCTTCTTTTCCCAACTCATTCCACTTATACTAACCCTTTTTATTTGCCTGGTGTTTTATATTTTGCAAGATGTCTTGATATATAGCATCTCATATGCTCCTTGCCATAGATGTTCTATCTATATTTAACAGATGGGGAGACTGAGGCCAAGGGAGGTGAAGGGATTCGCCCAAGGTCACACAGTTGGGTAAGTGACAACCATGGAACACTCAGGGAACAATGGAACAATGTGGTCATGGGGTGGTAATTGTAAGGATTCAACAGAAAATTCCACTTACACCTGGTACAGGAAACAAGGCCCAGACAGGCCTCAGGGGGACGGGGGGGGAGCAAGCCAGGAGCCAGGGGCCCATCTCTTGGGTGCTCAGGGCTGTGAGGCCTGTCCCCTCTGTCCATAGCATGTCTTTCATGATCTCTGTAAGACCTCCTTCCTCCCCTCTATAGTTGCAGCTCCCTGTGACTTTGGGTTGCCACCACAGTAGCTCTGAGTTGACAGAGCCCACAGCCCACTGACACAGACTTTCAGTGTCATCATTTTAAGTTCTCAGCAGAGGCATCTGCTCACTCCAGATTGGGACAATGTGCAGCCCTGATAAAATTTGGCAGTGGTGAGGGGTTGGCTGGGTTCCCTTCTACAAACGTGGCTACCTAATGCCTTATCTTCTATGGTGAGGGTGGTCTCCAGAGAAGGCCCCGTGAGCATTCAGGCATCCTATGCTGCATTATAGGCATGAATCCAGATGTTCTGACCTATTGCCCAGTGCCACGGCTGCCCTAGCTTCCTTGACCTTTTTGTCCAACTCAAAAAAGGTTGGATCTAATCTGCAAGTTACTGTGAATGCTGTTGTGTGTGTGGTTCAGGTTCTGTCAATCCCATCCTCCCTTACTCAGGGCCAAGGACAGAACAGGAAAGTCCTTGTCTCTACTTAAAGGCAGATCACCATGCAGAGCCTTGGCAAGGAAAACCACAGCTCTGTGTCCGAGTTCATCCTCCTTGGCTTATCCAGTGAGTCACAGGTCAGAATGGCCCTCTTCACCTTCTTTCTCCTCCTCTACCTCATCACTCTTCTGGGCAACGGACTCATCACCACCCTGATCTACCTGGACTTACGCCTCCACACACCCATGTACTTCTTTCTCAGTATCCTCTCCTTGGTGGACATGAGCTATGTCACCACCACTGTGCCTCAGATGTTGGTTAATATGGTGTATCCAAAGTGGACCATCTCCTGGGGAGCTTGCATTGCCCAGATGTTCATCTTTTTGGTCCTGGGCATTGCTGAGTGTGTCCTCTATGCCATTATGGCCTATGACAGGTATGTGGCCATTTGCTTCCCCCTTCACTACACCCTACTCATGAGCCGTCCGATTTGTATCAAGATGGTCACAGTGTGTTGGTCCATTAGCATAGCTGGGGCTCTGGTCTACACTGTCTTCACCATGCGTCTGCCTTACTGTGGCCCCCACAAGATAAACCACTTCTTCTGTGAGGTCCCTGCTGTTCTGAAGTTAGCCTGTGCAGACACATCCTTCAATGACCGATTAGACTTCATCTTGGGTTTCATCCTGCTTTTGGTCCCACTCTCCCTCATCCTGGCCTCTTACCTGCGCATCTTTGCCTCCATCTTCAGAATCCGCTCATCCCAGGGGAGGCTCAAGTCCTTTTCCACATGTGCTTCCCACATCACTGTGGTCACCATGTTCTATGCACCAGCCATGATCATGTACATGAGGCCTGGGTCCTGGTATGACCCCGAGCAGGACAAGAAGCTGGCGCTGTTCTACAACGTTGTCTCGGCCTTCCTCAATCCCATTATCTACAGCCTCAGGAACAAAGATGTAAAGGTGGCCTTTCTGAAAGTACTTGGAGACAGAGGGACAGCTCAATGACCCAGGATGTTTCAGAGTTGTCCACAGTCATGGGCAGAATCGATGGGGCTCATTTGGTACCGTAAAGGTACAACAGTTCTGACCCACCTGAGTCTTCCTGGGGCTGTGAGCAGCCAGGAGGGTTTGGCCACCCCAACTGAAGGTTTTCCCCCAACCCATTTGTTGGAAAATTTTCAGCTGCCACAACCCAAAGACTCAGTTGAGTAGTGAAGACAAAGAATTTCTTTACAAAGACTATGTCCTTGAGGTTCATGGCTATTGCTTTATTGTTTTTCCTGGGTTCTCTCCTTACCTCTGGAAGTTTATGTCAGTTCAACATGATCTCAGCCAAATGTTTAATGTGCACACTATATTATTTTATATAATCTCTGTTGCTGTATCTCTATCTTTTTATCTCTGTCTCTATCAATCAGTATGTGCATATAGATATATGTAGGTATAGATGTGCATGATAGACACACATATTTTTCTTTTGTGAAATATATATGTTTAACATGCACATTGTTTCTCTACACTGTAGAGGAATTTGGGGTAAAAATGACATAAACAGCAGGCAGATTATGGAGGGAGATAGTCTTGTGTTACTGTCTGACAAGCACTTACAAATAATATTAAGCATTGCTTTTTGCACTGGGTGCTATAAAATCAGAGCTAGAACTATTTTAGCTCATATTTGTACAACAATGTGGCTAACAATTGGTCTAGTCTGGGCTCAGCTTGTGAAACTGACTCCTACCTGGTCAGTTTAAAATTTACATTTTAAATTTCACTTTTATTTTGACAATACAAATATAGGTTGAGTATCTCTTATCTGATATGCTTGGGACCAGAAGTGTTTCAGAATTTGAATTTTTTGGAATTTTGGAAAATCTGCACTATTCTTACTGGAAAAATGCAAATTCTTACTGAACATCCAATGAGCATTTCTTTTTAGTGTCAAATCAGTGCTCAAAAAGTTCAGATTTTGGAGCTTTCAGGTTTTGGATTTTCAGATTAGGGATGCTCATACAGAGAACACGAACAGTGCCCTGTAAGCCTTCCTCATACTGCCTCCCAGTTACTATTCCTCCAAAGTTTACCACTATTCGGACTTCCACCTAGATTCATTTTGTCCATTTATGAACCTCATGCAGGCAAATATACAGTGTACACTTGTTTCATTGTGAACTGAACCTGTGATGCTGTTTTCTCCCTGGCATACATTTCCAGGGTCTTCTTTGTTCAACACTGGATTCCTCTAAAACTTACACAGTGGGTTCTCAATGAACATTTGGAGACTGAGTAAACAACAAATGACATACCAATGAAACTGCAAAGAGACATTAGGAGGTGCATTAGTATTCTGATGCTGCATTAAAAATTACCCTAGAGTTTAGTGGCTTAAAACAATAAATGTTTATTATCTCACAGTTCTGAATCAGGAACCCTGGCAGGACTTGGTTGGGTTCTCTTCCCCAGGTCTCTCCCAAGGCTGCAATCAGAGCATCAGAAGGTGCCGCAGGCATCTCAAGATGCAACTCGGGAAGGATCTGCTTCCAAGCTCACTCACATGATTGTTGGCAGGCGTCAGTTTCTCACAGGCTGTTGGCTGTTGGACCAACAGTCTTAGTTCCCTGTCTGTTGACCAGAGGTTGCCCTCACATGGGCCTCCGCACAGGGTAGCTACAACATGGGAACCGACTTCATCAGAGCAAGTCACTGAGAGAGCCAGGGAGAACTTTTGCAAGATGGAAGTCACAGTCGTTTATAACCAAACCTCAGAAGTGGTATCTCATAGCTTTGGTGGGGATCACACTAAGGTGTGAATACCAGTGGGCAGAGAAGTGAGCATCTTAGAGCACTGTCTGCCACAGGAGGTGCATGGATTAAGCTCAGAATGGAGATGTGACAGGAATGGGGGCCGGCACCCATCAGCATACCTGCATGGGGGATAAGTCTGCCAACCTCCTCCTTTGCCAGCAAATCAATAAACTCCTCTTTCCTTCTCCTCAATAAATAAATAAATAAAATATACAAGTCATTACATTCACCAGATTATCAGACTGGTTTGAAGATCTAAAATCTAATTATATGCTACTTTTAAAAAACATCTAAAACATAAGGATGCACAGAATTGAAAGTAAAAAGATAGAAAAAAGATATAATGTAAATGCTAACCAAAAGAAAGCTGGTATGGCCATATGAATAACTTACAAAATAGATTTTAAGCAAAAAAGCACTATTAGAGGTAATGACAATAACTTCACGACAGAAAGTTCAGTTCACCAGTAAGATACAATTCATGTGTATATTATAAATTTACTTGGCCTCCAGATGGATAAAGGACAAATTGCAAGAATGGGCTAATCCATAATCATAAAATTTCCTTGAAACACCTCTTTTTGAAGTATAATGTGCATAACAAACATGGACAGATCTTAAGGGTACAGCTTGATTAAATGTTCAGAGTGAACTCATCCATGTAATCACCACCCAAATCGAGACATAGAACACAAAGAGCATAAGTCTGCCTTGTGCTGCCTCCCAGTTACTAGCCCTCCAACGTTAACCACGAATCGGACTTTTATTTAGATTGGCTTTACCCATTTATGAACCCCATATAGGTTCATACCCAGCGTGCACTTGTTTCAGTGTGAACTAAACATGCTGCTGTTTTCTCCCTAGTGTGCAAATTTCCAGATCTTTGTTCCAAATGAGCCATGGTGGCTGGGCGCGGTGGCTCACGCCTGTAATCCTAGCACTCTGGGAGGCCGAGGTGGGCGGATCGTTTGAGCTCAGGAGTTCGAGACCAGCCTGAGCAAGAGCGAGACCCCATCTCTACTAAAAATAGAAAGAAATTATATGGACAGCTAAAATATATATATAGAAAAAATTAGCCGGGCATGGTGGTGCATGCCTGTAGTCCCAGCTACTCGGGAGGCTGAGGCAGGAGGATCCCTTGAGCTCAGGAGTTTGAGGTTGCTGTGAGCTAGGCTGACGCCACGGCACTCACTCTAGCCTGGGCAACAGAGTGAGACTCTGTCTTAAAAAAAAAAAAAAAAAAAAAAAACAAATGAGCCATGGTATGTGCTGAGATTTCCTAAAGGAAGCACACGCTACCCGACCGCTGCGTTCATTATCCCATTCGCACGGTAACCCTGTCTGGGAGTTACAGCATCTCCACTTGGTAAATGAGGCAGGACAGAGAGCTGAACCGACTTGCCCCACAGCCAGCAAGTGGCAAAAAGAGATTCAAATGCGTCTGTCATCAAAGCTTGTGCTCATTCTTCTGTGCCACGTGCTTCACCAATAGCTTGTCATTGCTCTTCTTGGATACCCCATTTCTTCTCCTCTTCCAAAGTTTGATATCTGCCAGAAAGGCTGGCAAGGTTTGTGGCTCAGCTCTCAGTGTTCTCATCTGTATACAGGGATAACAATGCCTGCTCAGGATTGTGTTTAATGAGAAAATACATGTTGAGGCACATTGTAGACAGTCACCTGCTGTTAGTTCCCTCTTGTGTTATGGACAGAAACTACTTCTCCTGGGATTTCCAGGACAGCAGTGATTTGGGTAAAAGTATTTTTTTAAATAAGGAATAAGATATTTTATTACATGCACACTAGAATGAATTTAATTTGTATACTTTTGTAAAGTATTCCTTTTTTTCTTTTTTTTTCACACTCTGCCTTCTTCCAGAAAGGACTTGAAGCAGCTATTTTTCCATATAAATAAATTTGCTGATCAGAAATACAAATCCTTTGTCCAACCATTTCTGGTCTATCTGGCCTTTAGCTAGGAAATTATGTTTGCCACCTTTCTGGGATGGGAAGGGTGCAGCCCTTGGGGAGCAAGCTGCAAGGCTGGGAATGGGCTGTGGACGTGAGCCAGCCGCCAGCGTCCCCAGGGGCCAGTGCACAGCTCCAGGGAGCTTTCAGGGACAGAGATCTGGCTAGGAGTCCCCGACCCAGCCAAACCAAAAATTCGAAACCTGTTTTCTTTGAATCCTGCCCTCCTCCCAGGATACCACATGCCCCACAGATAACTTCTCTCAAGCCCTGTTCACACTGAACTTTGTTCTGTCCTCCAAATGCACCACTCATTCATTTATTCCCTCCATACTTATTGATGCCTCCTCTTCCTCAAGCCTAGTGATAGAAACTAGAAACAGCAACGTAAATGATGCCGTCACTCCCCTCGCATGGCCTGAAGGGGGAAATTCATGGCCATCTTCTTTCCCTTCTCTGTTTCTTGGCACATTCTGTTCCCTGTACCTGGGTTGCCCTTCCCTGTCATCTTCATCTGTCAAACTCCTCTTCTTCTTTCAAGCCCCATCTCAAATACTGCCTCTTCTGTGAACTCTCTCACGTCTCTCAGAGAAGAAGAGTCAGTGACCATCCTCTGTGTCACTACAGAATCTTGTGTGTGTTCTTCCCCAGGCCTGTGGGACACTTGGACCCATGTTAGTCCCCACAAGCAGTCCTCAAGCTCCTCACAGACAGAGCCAGGGACCCAGTCTTGTTCATCTTTTGTGTCCAGTGACCAGTCATGTCTGATATGCCATTAGCACCTACGAGTGTTTGTAGAATCATCAGTCAGAGAAACCACAGCACAGAGAGGAACAGGACGAGCGATCCTGGGGGGCTGTCAGGAGGAAGAGCCGGAGGGTGGGTGCACAGTGTCAGGGAGGAGCTGGGCAGGGCATGAGAGCAGGTGACTGCAGAGGGAGACAGGCCCAAGTTCCGCAGGGAGGGCTTCGCAGACGAGGGAGCACTGGAGCCCAGGATTGAGGACACACAGGGGTTCCCAGGCAGCACGCTGCACAGGGCATCTGAGGCTGAGGAGGCCGTGGGAGGGGGGCACCTGCAGGCGGTTCTGGCTGCCTGGATGCAATGAGGCACCTGCAGGCGGGAGGCAGGACAGCTGGGCAGGAGTCAGCTCAGGAGGGGCTGGGGCTGCCAGACAGAGCCTGAGATTCCCATTTGCAGGTGGAAAACGTGAAGGTTTTTGAGCAGGGGAGGAACAAAGTCAGAGCTGTGGTTCAGAAAGACGACTGTGGCAGCCATGTGGGCACTTCTGGCCGCAGAGCTTGGTTGTTGAATTCAGGCCCTGCCACCTGAGGAGGGAGAGGGGTCACAGACCGAGAGTCTCTGAGTGCTCAGGGCTGGGTCACCAGGGAGAGTCTTCCAGGCTGTCCCAGGGGAATGCTGGAAAAGAAACAGGAGTGGGGGCTTCCCTGTTGGGGCCTCCAGCCCTGAGGGCCTGAGAGAGCCTCAGTCAGACAGAACTGGACATGGACACCACCGAATGGTGAGGTCCCCTCAGCTGGAGGAAGAGGCCTCCATGGCCAGTCAGGGCTGCAGTGGACCCTGCTGGGGTCAGGACCAGGCAAGCAAGGAACAAGGGAAGGCTCTGTCACCGTGGAGGACGTGCCCGGCCCTCAGGGTGGCCCCAGGAATGGCGAAGGAAGCAGGAGGAGGAGGAGGAGGGCACTTCATCCAGAGTGCAGGGAGCAGTGAGGCTCAGGGTTCCCAGCTCTGCCTTGCCGACACCCGACCCACCCAGGGGACAGGCAGCCCAGCCTGTGGACCCTCCTGCCCCAGAGCCCAGGCTCGTGGGCTCAGCTCCCCTCAGCAGCTCCCTGTGCCTGTCCTTGGCTCCAGACTTCCTGCCAAGCCCAGCCTAGCTCCTGGGGTGACACATTGGGCCAAGCTCCAAATATACCTCCAGACTCCCTGGGGTGTCCCTGGGCCATCTGTGAGCCAGTGGACTCCTCAGGCCCAGAAAGGACGGAGCCCAAAGATTCCTTTGCGACACTGGGCTCCTCCTTCCCCTTTGGTCTTCCCTGTGGCCTCACTCGGCGTCCTCCACACGGCAGCTCTGGCCCCATCTCCCCTGCTCTGTTCTCCAGGTAAGGGGGGCCAACACCAGGTGATCTGAAATGCCAGAACACACCCTAAAAGGGCCGAGACCCAGGAGGCTGCTGGGAACTTTAAGACTTCCATGGAGAGCAGACTTTATAAGATACATATTAAAATGTTCGTATGTTCCACACTAAATATAATTACTATATCAATTACTGTATAACTATGTAAGAGTTTAATGAGTTGTAGTTGACCAAATGATAAAATAGTATATTTAATAGTCATTTAAACACTAATTTTTATTTTGAGCATCCCTATTTCTTAATGATCTGTTCCTGGCAAGCAGAGGATCCCCATGTATGAGCCCATGATCTTTTCTCTCAGGTCCCCACACGTGTGTAGACTATGAAGCTCGAGGACCCCAGACACTCTGGCTGCAGTGCCTCATGGGTGAATCAGCCCTGGGGACGCCACCTGGCAGGGGGAAAGGACAATCTCCTGGCCTTTCTCACCCTAGACCTCTCAAGGAGCCTCATTTTTTCCCCTTTCCTGGGGACAGAGGAGCAGCTGAGGAAAGACCTGCCCTTGGGCCCATGTAAGCCCAGCACAGATCCCCACCCGCCGCAGCTGAGCCTCGAGCTCCCAGCCCAGCCTGGCTCCAGCAGAGGGCAGGGCCTGAGGCCCTCGGGGGAGTGGGGCCCGCAGTGGGAGCCCAGGGCTTCCTCCCTGAGCTCATGTCTACAGGAACTGTCCTGGAGAGGCCCTGGGGCCACGTGCCCCTCAGGAGTGGCCCCCTGAGGCTAAGAGGGCTCTGCCCACACCCCCTGCCCTGCAGGTTATAAGTTCAGGACAGCAGTGTCCCCAGGCATCTTGGGGAGAAGTGAGGCTGCTGTGCCCCTGTCCCCAACCTTGCTGGCTGAGCTGTGGGAAGGAGCCCTGCCTGGTCTGCTCTTCCCGCTGGCCATGCTGGTCTCTCTGCCCGTCGCTTCCCATGTCTATGTGAGTGTGCACCAGGCTCCCTGTGTTGCCTTCTCTTCCTTTCTCTCTGTCCACCTGTTCCTTCCTCTTTCTCTGGGCCTGGGAGACTCTCTCTGTATTGCTTTCCACCTCCCTCCACCTGTCCTCTCTGCCTCTGTCTCTGTTGCTGTCTCTGTCTCCAAAGCTTACGTTCCACCTCCCCCGCCGCTTTCTGTCCAGCTCTAATGGTCTCCGACTGGGCCCTCAGCTCACTCTTTTTGCCTTCCTTTCTCTTGCTCTCTGTCTCTCTGCCTCTGGATTTGCCCTCAGTGCAGCCCTCTCTAGCCGTCCTTGTCACCCCTCACCCTCTCTAACTCACGAGCCTTCCCCTTCTGGCACTGCCCCGGGCCTCTCACTGGAGTCTCCCCACTGCCTGGCCCAGTCTCCCATCACCTGCTCCTGGGCTCTTCCAGCTGGCTCTGGGGGACCAGACTGGCCTGCCCCTCCCACCTCCCCTGTCAGACCACTTGGCTTTCTCTGACCCCGGCTGGGCTGTGCCTGCTCCTTGCTGGTCACCAGCCCTTTGCACGACCCCACCCTGTGTCCCTCTCCTAGGCCTCACACCTGCTTCTCAGCATCTGTTGTGGACACGCTGCCCTGGCCCCTCTCCCTACCCCTCTCCCTCTTGTTTCCTCGCTCTGCTGGGTCCCTCTGGCAGTCGCCCATGTGGTCTCAGGGTCTCACGCCTCTTTCCTTTAGCCTTTCCCTCCGCTAACGTGAAGGGAAGAATAAATATTCCTCCACCTGCCTCCCCTCCTGAGCTGCCCCTTCTCTCCCTGTAGCTGCGGACTGTGTTCCCAGCACCTTCCCCTGCTCCCGTCTGTGCCCTCAGGTTCTGCTTCTCTGCGCCTTTGTCTACCCCATTGTGTCCCTGTGTGTCTCTCCCTTCTGAGGCCTCGCCACCTCGTTTCCATCAGTGTCCACTTTCGTCCTTGCTTTCCAGTTGTACCTGTTTCTCTGGGCCATTCTTGGCCCTGCAGGATGGTGCTGACAGTGGGGAGGGTGTGCGGGCGTGTGGGGGGAGGGGAAGGGAGAGAAAACGTGTGTCTTCCGAACCTGACAGAACCAAGTGTTATTGCCGTCAGCCTCCCCTTTCTACAGGTAAGGAACAATCACCTGCTCAGTGTCATGGCCGGTAAATGGCAAAAGTGAAAATTCAGCACTACCTGTCTTGCGTCATTTATCTCCTGGTCTCTGCTGCAGGAGAAGAGATATGAGAGGAGGAGAGAAATATAAGAGTCTAAAGCAAAAAACGAAACTCTTTTTCTCTGATTTTCACTACAGCCTGACAAAGGACCAAGGCTGCCAACCCCAGCCCCAGTCAACGTGGGGAGCAGAGGCTCTACCAGGACCTTGTGATCACATGTCGATCTCTGTCTTCTCGTTGGCAACAGGTCATCATCAAACCTGGCTGTGACAGGGTTAGAACCTGAGGTCAGAGAGGTCAAGCAACTGTCCCTGAGACACACAGCAAGCGCACCAAGGAAAGTGAAAGTAGAAACCAGTCCCCAGGCTCCACTCTGGACAAAGACACAAACTCATCAAAGGGCAAGGAGTCCTGGGGGACAGGGACCTGTCCTCCACATCTTCTCCGCTTCCTCTGCCCTCAGCCTGCAGGCATAAGCTGGAGGTAAGAAGTGGGCAGCCGCTCATCACCACTGCCCTTGCTCAAGGCCCCCTATCTCAGGAGCTGTTGTGGTCTGCAGCATCAGACTCCTCTGTCCCAGGTCCCATGCCATGCCTTGTGGCTCATCTGGAAGCAGCACTTGGCACTCCAAGAGCCTGGACTGGAGGTCAACCCCCTTGGGTGCTCACCCTACTCAGACACTGTCAGGCTGTGTGACCTTAGGCCAGCTGCTTCCCCTCTATGGCCTTTGGTAAAATGAGAGGATTGTACTAATGGTTACCAATTTTAGTTTTTCTCTCATAAGAGGAGCCGCAGGGAACCGCGTGCATCTGGGTGAAGGTGAGTGAGGTCGGTTCTGAGCTCCTGCCAGAATCCACCTTTATCAAAAGAAATTCAAGGGCTTTGAAAAGGTTGAAACTGTATAATTCTGAAATAGTAAGACTCCAGGCCCCACTCCGGTACCCACTGTCCTCCACCCCTTCCAGTTCTGTTCTCAGCGAGTACCAGTCTCCAGGACAGGGTCCCCTCTGCTGTGCACACCTCCCCACCAGTTTCAACCTCCTGTGGCTTCCCCAGAGGATATGTTCCCCCAGTGCAGCTGAAGCACCTAGGGAGGATGAGATTGTGGGGTGCCGGGCTCTCTGTTCTATCTCTACAGCCCCACATCTGAGCATTAATAGAAACACGTGGAATACCTGTCTTAGAGGAGCCGTTACTGATGATCCATCACCCTCATTTACAGATAAGTTCATGACAGCCAAGGACATTAGGTGACTTGCCCAAAGTCGAGTGATCCAACGGGAGGGAGAGCCCAGCTCGCACAGGACATATTGGGTACAACATCCAGGAACGCTGGTTGGGCTCAAATGTAAAGATCTGACATGCAGATGCAGAATGCTGGTCTCTTTGATATGTGTAATGATCAAGGACCTTCCCGCCCTAGCTGGATGGCAGGCAGGGCAGGGGAGAGGGCGGGATGCCAGCTGGGGGTAGAGTGCAGTCTCATTCTGGTCCTGCGTCCCCCTGATCTCAGACCTGCTACTGGGCTGGGGGCCTCTTATGAGGAGCCTGCAGGAACCTTCGAGAGCAGGCCTGGGCCTTTCTCGGCCTTTCTCTCCACTCACCCCAGTGCCCGTCTGCTTCCTCCTCTCCTCAGCCGGAGCCCTGTGTGCTCTCACCGCGGTTTAGGAGACAGAGAAGCATCTGTGCGTGTTATGTTTCCACCTCCTGGGCTGGCTCAGCAGACACAACAACAGTCCCTCACGTGTCTCTGCCATTTCTTCACCACCCACTTTATTCATGGGCATGAACCCAGGACTCTTTATTATCCAACCCCAACCACACTGTAGAGTCCCACATTACAGATGAGGCTGCTAAGGCTCAGAGAGGGGAAGTAATGTGCACAGGTTACACAGCAAAAATGGCAAAGCCGCTCCCAGAGCCCAAGCCGACTTGACACCAAGACCAGGCTCTCTTCTACCCCACGACACTGCCTAGTGCCACAGCGGCCTGAGCTCGGGCCCAGTGTGTCCTTAGTTTTCTAGCCCTAGAGCTCTACCAGCCTCACGAATGCAGAATCTAAGTTTATCTCTGTCTTCTCTTTACCATCACTCTCTTCCCCTCCGTGGGCTGCTCTAGTTCCTCCTGGGTTGAGTCGCGCTAACCTGGGTTATCAGTCTGCCTCCCCACCTAACTTCTCTACATACATGCAGTCAGCATAGGCTTTCACCCTCCATCTCTTTCCTCCCAGATAATCTCCGGACCCAAACACTTTTACATGAATCAGTAAATGGAGGCACATTAAACTGCACAAGAAAAGCTGGGTAGGGGGAGACCAGGACAGCAGAGAAGCTCCCCATCCTAGGGGTCCACTGTGTGCTCCATCTCTGAGCTTCCTCTCTCACACCCACCCTTCTATCTGATTACTGTGAATAAAGAAACCAAGTTCCTATCTACTGGAACTGTATTCGTTGTTATAAACGTAGCTCATGTTTACTGTGACAAATTCAGAAAGTTCAGAGAAATTTAATGAACAAATATCACCTATAAACCAGAAATGACTATTGTCAAAATTTGACATATTTATTTCTAATTTTTTGTCAATGAATATAAATCTTTATTCTCTTAGGATTGAGCCATATATAGTTTTTATATTCTAATTTTTTAACTTAACAATCTATTGAAGCACTTCCCCACAGCATGAGATAGTCTCCAAAATATGACTTTACATGCTACAGGTATTCAATCCTGTCAATATGCCATAATTTTATTTATCCAATCCCCTGTTGTAGGAGGACATTTAGGTTGTTCCCCATTTTCCCTCTTATAAATAATTCTACAATGAATATCCTTATTGAAATCTGTCCTCACACTTCAAATTGCTTTCCCCTTTCCAAAGTTCTTAACAGTGTCAAATTTTCTACAGAAACATTATAGCAATTTATTTTCCACAGCAATATATGAGAATTCCTGTTTTACTGTAAACCCCAGGTGTTACTATTTTAAAATAATTTCTGTGCACAGTTAAGTAGATCAGTGGTTCTCACAGTGTGATCTCAGACCAGGGCATCAACATCACTCGGGAACTTGTTAGAAATGCAGATTCTTAGGCTCCACCCTAGACTTACTGAATCAGAATCTCTGCAGTAGATATTTTAACAAACTCTGCAGTAGATATTTTAACAAGCCCTCCAGGTGATTCACATGCAAGGTGAAATCTGAGAACACCGAGATAAAGCGATGGGGGTTTACAGCTGGCTGCCCAGATGTCAGGGAGTAAGGAAGACCAGGGAAGATGGGAGGAGGTCCCAGGAAGGAGATCAGACCCCAGTAACCTGAGAGCTGACTGGGGATAAAAGAGGAAAATGCCAAAAACAAACAAACAAAAAACCCCAAAATCCCATTCTGCTGCAGAGATAGTTTAGAGACTTTACAATATTAAATATTCAAGCTTAAATGGTTTTCTATGCTGCTTCATAAGTCATGTCCATTTTATCTACGTCTTGGGAAAAGTTATAGAAGTGACTGCCTGGTGTTAATGAGGTTTGGGGCCATAAAGGAGAAAGAGAATAGGGAGGCACTATTGAAGAGGTCAGTAGCCACACAAAGGAAGGCAGCAAAGTGTGGATCAAGACTTCAATGACAGCAAGAATGTTTAGAGCAAAGTAACCACAAGGAACCCTCAAAAATATTGGGGAAAGTATTAGATTCTTACAGCAGGTCAGAGGAGGACCTATGTTCCTTCATTTGCATAGGAAAGGGACAAGGGTTATCACCAGGAGGCAGAAGGACCTGGAAACATTTAGCTTATGTTTAACAGGTCTGTGTCCCACCATAAAATAAACATTCACCTATATTTTCTCCTAGGTTACTTGATAGTTTCATTTTTTGTATATAATCTTTTAAAGTGTTTAGAATTTATCTTGATACACAGCATGAAGTAACCCAAATCATAAATTAATTGAGCAACATTTGTTGAATAACTAACTCTTCCTTGTCCTTCATTATATGGGAAGGTCTATTTCTGGGTCTTCTATTCTGTCCCATCAATCTGTCTAGCTCTGAGATCGCACTATATTTTTATTTTTTGGTATTACAGTATTAATATGTTTAAACCTTTAGGAGGCTGTCTTACACTTAGGCTTACCAGATAAAACACAGATGCCCAATTAAATTGAATTCACACTTATTTTTATATGCTAAATCTGACAATTTTATTCTACTTCTTTATTCTTTCTTTTGCTTCAATAATTCCTTGGCTAAGCTCACCCTGTTATTCTTGCACGAGCTTTTGAACCACATTATCAAGATCCCACAAAAATATCCCATTGAGTTTTAATTGTATTTGCATTAAATATATAATTAAGTTTGGAGATAAATGCCTTTTCTTTTTCAATTTTCAGTCTTTCTACCCAGAAACATGGTATATCTCTGAACTTGTTCAAAGCTTCCTTTATCTTTCTTGGTGAAGTTCTGGAATTCCTATTTGTTTTGTTCATTTTTCTCACATAGGTCCAGAATAGTTCTTGTTAGGTTTATTCCTAGTTATTTGTGTATTTTGGGGTATTTGCTGCTTTTGTAAATCCTTTTTCCAGCACACTTCTAACTTTTGGTTGGTGTATGCAGTTTCATCTTCATATTTATTAGTTTTTTAATTACATAAAAAAATACATGCCCACGGTTGAAACATGTAAACAGGAAAGAAATGCAAAAAGAAAAAGGAAGCTCATTTGTTCCTATCTACCCACCCACCTCCATTGCAAATCCCTCAACAGTAGTAAGTGCTAACAGCTCTGCATGTATACTTCCACCCATTTGCTATGCATTTAAAGTGTGATATAAAACACATTGCACAGATTTGTGCATATACAGTTCTATACACATGGAATCTTACTTTGCATATTGTTCCTAGAATCTTTTATAGTAAGCCACCTTACCAAACTCTTATTACTTCTAAAACCTTATTAGTTCATTCTCTTGGATTTCTAGATAAGGACATTATGGCATTTGCAAATCATGATAATTGATCTTTATAATTTTATTTAACAGTTTTTTGACTTAAACAATTTCTTTGGCTAAAATTTTCTGTATAATATTGTATAATAGTAGTTATAGTAGCATGTAATATTATAATAGTACACCAGTAGAGCAGGGATCATAACTTCAAATGCCCCAGGGGCCAAGCAGGCAATGTAAATGCATAAAACTAGTCTAGGAACAATAATAAGAATAATAAAGAATATTTTGAACTGAGGAGTTCCCACTATATCCATAAGGGAATCACACATTCACCTCCTAGCTGTTGCCAGGAACAGGAACATAAGCCCATTATGGCCAAATCTAGTTTGTGGTTCTCAAGCTCGAGTTTTTTTTTATGTGTAAGCTTGATTTCTTAAAATATTAGCAGTTAATTCAACTTTTAAAAACTATACAATCCAAGCAAAATATGTCAGTGGGTTCTACTTGCCTTGTAGGCTTCCCATTAAGTGATCTCTGCTCTATGGTTTTAGCATTAAGCATGATGTTGGCTGTTTGTGACAGACATTTGTTAGGGTCAAGGAAGTTTCTGAAGATGTAATATTAAATATCTCTGTGAGAGCTCACAAAATAGAAAGTTGAGATAACTAGGAAGACAGGGTACCCAAGTGGGTACACATCAGAAATGAGTAAGAAGGTAGCCAAGATACTCCACCCCAGCAGAGTACATGTGATTAGCTATGCATTGTAGGCCTTTCCCAACAAACTGCTTTTTCACAAAACTCTAGTTTGTGGATTTACTTGTGCATAGTTTCCCAGAATCTCTGGAATTCTGAATATGTTAAACACAGAATATAAATTTCTCTGAGTCATAAAACCAGAAAAACAATGAATAGTGAAAGGTACATCCAACTATGAGGAAAATTTTAAAATCTCAGTATGTTCATTGTCTCCAACAAAGCAAAAACAATTTATTGGCACCATATCAACAGTGTGAAGGAGAGAGCCTTTGAAGCATTTCTAATTAAGAAGGTATGCAAATGAAAATTAATCATACAATAGATGTATTATTAATTTAAGACTTTATCTTCTTTGTATGGTGCACTGGGATCATTTTTATTTTAGTAATTCTAAAAATTGTTTATAGGACTATACTCAGCTTATCCAAGATCTTTCTTTGACTACAAAATATCCTGCCCCAACATTGTAGAAAAATTATCTTCACAATTGAGGAGACAATACTATAGTGATCATTTTGATAAAAATTGTTGAATAAATGCCATTCCTTCATTCATGAACACTCTTGAAGTGTAAAATATAAATCTTGAACATTAACTCTAGGCTTTATTCTACATAGCACTGACCTTAATGCCCAATGTGATCCTTAGCCCTAATCCTAACAGTGACAGAAACCTTCACCTGAATGATGAATGTAATAGTCCCAATCCTGATCCTAATCTTAATTCACACAAGGCTTAGCAACCTCTAAGTCCCAAGAGAAAGCAGAATATGGAGCAAATAGTAGAGAGAAAACAAGGCTGTGTCAGGAAGAGGAAAGAGAGAACTACAGGCCAGACTGGAGCACAGCCTCCGGAGCTGCCCTGACCTGGCTCTCCCCATTTTCACCAGCACGACCCTCAACCAAATCCTGAGCCAAATTCCAACATCACTCAAACTGCAATTGGGACGTGGCTCTTGGTGCCTCCATCTGCCAATCCAAAGCTTCCTGATACTGTTAGGAAATGCAAATGAAACAATGAGTGTGAAAATTCCTTCCACACCCTTGGCACAGACACTCAGTGAATTATGTATCATAAATAATCTTTAAACAGGCATATCACAATGCAGGAACTCAACCAGTCCACTGTGACAGAGTTCATCCTGCTGGGATTTGCCCCCAGCGCCAGGACCAATCCTCTGCTCTTCACCTTTTTTCTGGTCTTTTACCTGCTGATCCTCACAAGCAACAGCCTCCTCATCACCCTCATCCACCAGGACTTGCGCCTGCACACGCCCATGTACTTCTTCATCAGCGTCCTCTCCATGCTGGATATATGCTACACCACCACCACTGTGCCCCAGATGCTCGTGCACATTCTCAGCAAGAAGAGGGCCATCTCTTTTGCTAGATGTGTGGCCCAGATGTACATCTTCCTCCTCTTTGGGGTCACTGAGTCCTGGCTTTTCTCCATCATGTCCGTAGACAGGTATGTGGCCATCTGCCACCCTCTCAGGTACAAGGTCATCATGAGCCGCTGGGTGTGTCTCCTCATGGTGGGTATCTGCGCAGCCTATGGTGTGCTGGGAAGCCTGTGCTATACTTTCTTTGCTATGCACCTGCCCTACTGCGGTCCCAATGAAATTGACCACTACTTCTGTGAGGTCCCTGCAGTTCTGAAGCTGGCCTGTGCAGACACATCCCTCAATGACTTGGTGGACTTCATCATAGGCTTCAATGTCATCGTGGTCCCACTGTCCCTGGTTGTCCTTGTCTATGCCAACATCTTTGCCACCATCATGAAGATCCATTCGGTCCAGGGGCGGATAAAGGCCTTTTCCACCTGTGCCTCCCACATCACCGTGGTCACCATGTTTGCCATTCCGTGCATCATCATGTACATGGGCCCTGGCTCTGGCTCCTTATCAAACAGTGGCAAGAGAATGGCCCTTTTCTATAACATTGCCACAGCCTTCCTCAACCCTGTCATCTACAGTCTAAGGAACAAGGATGTGAAAAAGGCCTTTTTCAAATTGATGGGGTGGAGCAGGGCCCCAGAGTAAGGTTTTAAAGCTGAAGACCTGGGAAGCCGAACAAAGCAAGACTGGCAATCAACAACTCCTTGAGGACTCTTCCATGAGACCTAGAAGAGCTGGACTCTATAAAGATATAGTAACTCTTCACCTTTGCCCAGGTGGGAGAGGAAAAGGGTGCTCAGACATCTGAGTATCTATGGTGATGCTGTTTGAAACTGAGACAATTGTAAAGGTAGAGTGCTGTGCTTAAGAGCCTGGACTCTAGTGCCAGACAGACCAGGATGAGAGGCTCAATTTTGCTACTTAGTAAGTTCGTGAATTTTTGCAAGTTATTTAACTACTCTAGGTTTGTATTTCTTTCTTACAGGGAAGTCATGATGATTAAATGAGACAGTATATAAATATATGCTTAGTACAGAGTCTGGCATATAGTAACCTTTCAACAAATGTTAGTTTTAATTTTTTAAATTCATTACTCAGGGATGAACCACTAATTAGTCATCAGACATGATCCTCCTCAGCTGTGGAAGTGACTGGAGCTCTAGAGAGTAAAGGACAAAGAGGGGAAAGTGGAAGAAGTAGAAACTCAAGAACTCAAAAATGGAGAACCTTAGGGTGAGAAAGAAACTTGAGAAGGAAGAAATGAGCCTATATCTACCCACCTACAAACTTTGCCAGTTAGAGCACCTGAGGTTGATTGAAATTATCTTGGTGGGAGTGCTTTTTGTAACAGTGTTTTGTTTCTGTGCTTTAAAAAAATTTTTTTATACCTCTTGATTTTCCTTTTCCCCTTGTTTTTAATAAAGTCTATTTTGGAACACTAGAGCCTGTTTTGGGTGATTTCAAGGAAAAGGGACCTTGTCCACCTAAGGATGAGAAAAATGAGGAAAATCAGAAGGGGAAGAGTGGGCATAGTGTTACCCCCCAGATGCAAAACTTAAGGAGTCTGGAGACAGGTAAAAACTCATTGGGAAAGTTTAGCTCTATTTTCTTTTGCTTATTAATAGAAGGGCATCCCCCCACCAAACTCTGATTATTGCTGTTAGAATGTTTACAAACTCCATGAGAAGCCAGTGTCCATGCCAAGGGTATGAGTTCTAAAAGTTCTAGAAAATACTACCCTACCCACACACCTGGGAGTCACAGTGTTGCATAACTAACAAAACAAAATTAAAAGGTAGGTGACCAAACAAGGCATATAATTGCAACATACTTAATAGGCATATGGTTAACGTCATTAACACAGAAAAAGCCCTTTCCAATTGGTAAGAAAGATAAAAATACTTCAGAAAATTGGCAACAGATATGAACAGTTCATAAAAAAAGACATCCAAATCATTAATAAGTATATAGGAAAATCCTGCTACAGTCAGCATCAAGAAATATAAATTAAAATATCAATTTCCCTTTTTCACCTTAGAAATTGTCAAAGAATTTTTAAACAGAAGTATCAGAGGCAACCAGAATACACTGAAAATGGACTTTTATGCTGGGAGTTAGCTACGCTTCCAGCAAAGAATTGGATCACTCAGGCAGGGATCATCACAAAGGATGAAAAAATAATAGAAAGTAGAAAATAGAAATAAAACAGTACACAGAGGCAAAAACATAGCTTATAAAGAATAGATTTATGAATATAGAAAAAGCGAGGGTGCTCGAATGTCCCCAAAATATTCCTGTGAATTTTGAGGTCAAGACTGAAGTTTTACATCAGTATTTATAGGTACAGTGATAGATTGCCAGGGGTAACATATTTACATAATAATAAGTAGTTCGTTTTAGGTTCAAAGTCTCCCAAAACACTTCTATAGGGCCCTTAATTAACTCTATCTATGTGAACAAAGGGTTACAAAATCTTTCTAGGACAAACTTCTAAGTTTTAACATAAAGCTATCACTTTAGCAGAAAAGTTAAATAGAGACATAGTGGCTCCATATTTTATCTAGTTATTGTGAATGAGACAGATTCTTCAGAAGTCAAGCAAGAGCTGTCCCCTAGGCTAATTGCTCTAGCCACAGGTGTCTGTCTCTCCAGCAGGTCTTTTTGATCAGCTCCCATCTGTGGTTCCATGCAAACCTGTTTTGTCCTTCAAAGCAGGCGAGAACCACAGGCTTGAGACTGCAGCAGTCACCCTGGAAAGCAGCTGCTACTGACCATTGGGACGCCCTCTTGATGTGAGGCAACTTTTGATATGTGAACTAACACATTCACATATTCCTTTAGGACAAAGCCTTGCAAAATTCCTGAAATCATTTCTGTCTCTAATATAGTAATGTCAATCTAGCTGCTGATGCTTTTATAGATTACTAGTGGGAAAATAAATTGATTTTTTGCAAAATGATTTGGCTTTATGTATCAAGAACATTAAATATTTTCATGCCATTGAATCCAATAATTCCACTTTTAGGACAACTTTGGAAATAGGATATCAGAAGCTTGGGAAAAGTAACACAATGATTTTTATTGTATTACTTATGATAAGGAAAAATTGGAACCAATTGAAAACACTTCTACAATAGTGAGTCATTTAAATATATTATGATATGGCCACATATTGGTATACTATGTAACCATTAAAAATGTATTTTATAAGAATATTTGATAATATAATGCTCACAACTTGATTTTAAGTGAATAAAGGCAGGAAATAGCTGGTGAGCAGCAGGGTGTGATCACCCCATTGACAGTTGTAAATACCTTTGCACCCTTGAATTCAGACATCAAAGTTTATAGCAGGAGGAGGGAGTCACACACATGCACATATTCCCTCCAACTGTGAACCCTAGTTAATAATAATGAATCAATATTGCTACATCAAATATAAGGAACTTACCATACTAGTGCAAAATGTTAATAATAGGAGAAACTATGTGTGAAAAGAGGGAAAAGAGATATATTAGAACTCTGTAACTTCTATGCAGTTTTTCTGCCAACCTAACACTGCTCTAAAAATAATAATTAATTAATTGAAAGGAGATCAAATGAAAATGCTAGAAGGAAAAAGCATGATATCAGAAGTGAATAATTTATTTTATTGGCTTATCAGCAGAAGACTACAGCAGAGGAAAGAATCAATGCACTCCAAGACAGGTGAACAAAAATCTTCCACTGAAACACGAGGAGGAAAAAAGGGTGGACAAAGAGAACAGAACATTCAAGACATGTGGGACAATGCCAATGGTCTAACATGTATAACTGGAGTCAGAGAAGGAAAAGGGGAAAAAAACAGGTCAGAAAAAATATTTGAAGAAGTGAAAACCAGGAATGTTCCAAAATTAATAAAATAATATGAACCACAGATCCAAGAAGCCCAGAGAACCCTGAGCAGAATAAACAGATACAAACACGCTTAGGGGAATTATGGTCAAAATGGTGAAAACCTCAGCTAAAAAGGTATCTTGATGGTAGCCAAAGAAAAAAGAAACATTACTTACAGAACAGTGAAGAATGACAGCAGACAGTTCATCAAAATTATGCAAGCCAGAAGACAACAGAGCTTCATCTTCAAAGTGATGTAAAAGAGAAAAACGAAAACAAAACCCCAAACCTTGATAATCCAGAATCCTATACACAACAAAAATATCTTTCAAAGATGAAGGTAAAATAAAACTTTTTCAGAAAAAAAAAACAGCTGAGCCCTTCTGTCAGCAGACTTGCACTATGAGAAATGTTACTCGAAGTTCTTCAGTAGAAGGCATATGTATGGCACAAGATGGAGGTTTGAATCTGCACAAGAAATGAAGATCCCTGGAAATATAAATATTTCTTATTTTTAATCTTTCAGATGAAACTACGTGACTGACTGAAGCAAAAATTGTAACAGTGTGTTGTATAATATGTAGAAGTAAAATCTATGACCCAATGCATGACAGAGGATAGGAAGCAAAAAATAAAAGTATACTGTGTAAGAATCTGACTCTGTACATGAAGTGGTATGACATTATTTGAGGGAGACAGTGATGAAATAAAGGTGTACATTGTAAACCTTAGCACAACAACTAAACGAAAAAAGGTGCAGCTAATATTGGAGATAAAATGGAGTCATAAAAATGCTCAACATGAAAGTATGCAGAATAGCTTCTCAGCTTTTTGGCTAAGATCAAGTGTAACAGGAAGCAGAAAAAGAGGCAATAAAGGAAAGAGAACAGTTGAGACAAATAGAAAATAATTAGCAAGATGGTGAATTTAAAACAAATTATATCAATAATAGCACTGTAGGAGAATGAACCAAACACTCCAATTAAAGGCAGAAATTGTTAGATTGTTTTTTCTTAAAAAGCAAGGTATCTAAAATAAACACACTTACAACATAATTGGCTCAAAGTAAAAGAATGGGCAATGAAACATCACGTAAACACTAATCAAAAGAAAACTGGAGTTGCTTTATAAATATTAGATATAGCCGACTTCAGGACAAGGACCATTAGCAGGAATGAGAAAGGACATTGTGTCATGATGAAGAGGTCAGTTTATCAAGAAGACATAGCAGTCCTAAATTTTCATGTTCCTGAAAAGAGAGCTTCGGAATGCATAAAGCAAAAAATTGATACAATTAAAAGGAGAAATAGAAAATTTCCACAATTATTGCAGAAGATGCTAACACTCCTCTCTTAGGAATCAGTAAAACAAGGAGGCAAAGATTCTGTAAGGACATAGAAGAACCGAACGAGAATCTAACTGGCATTTATAGAACACCCAACAATAGAACACACATTTATCCTCTGGTCGCTCACTGGTAAATGGCAGAGCTGGGACCTCCACTGGGGATTCTGATTCCTGGCCCAATGCTCTTCTACTGTCCCTTGAATATTAGCAATGTGCAGAGTTTATGGTGGGAAATACCAGCTCAGAGGGCCTCTGACTCAAGCTACCTGTGATTAATGGCTGTAAAACAGAACGGAGTGCTGGGGAGAAGGGTAGGGTGGGGACTGTAGTGGGGAGGGATGCCACAGATTTGGAATTTCCTCCAGTCCCTTCAGTGACATCAGGTCCTGAATAGAACAATATTTAGGTCCAGCTGCCCCATCCAGGATGTGGAAGGCTTTGTCCCCAAGCCATCCCGAGTTCCCCTTTGTCAGCCACCCTAGCAGTCAGTTGGAGCTTCTGGGAGGCAGCATTCTCAGGCCACCTGCTTAGTTCAAAAGATGAGTTGGAGACTGAACAATGTCCATTGTTCCCAGTGCCCTGGACATTTCTTCTTACATAATGTAAAGAGTTAGGGGCTGAGCCTAGAAGCATCTGTGTAAACTCCCTGGACCTGACTCAGAACATGGGAATGCTGGAAACACACGCCTTGCTCCTGGTCTGTCCAGAGTGGTTGTGTGAGATGGGCCAGTGGCCCACTATCAGAGCAGGGCAGGATTTGGGGTCACATTTCCAGCGGGCCACTTTTGCAAAAGGAAGCTGGATCTGAGGCCTGCTGCTGCTGGGCAGAAGAAGATAGTAACAGGTAGTGCTGTATCTAGTGTTTTGTGTACTGTTCTTATGTATAGAAACTCATTTCCTCTTCAAGTCAGTCCTAGGAAGTGAACAGGAATGATGACTCTTGCCTCTCTTAGATTTAATTAGTGACATTCAATTTTTCATGTGCCTGGAATTTATTCTGCTTTAGTGTTTTCCACTTTGGCTTTTCAAGACTCAATTCAGTTGTCATCTCCTCTCAACTTGCTTAGAACCTCTTCCTCTGTGCCAATTTCCCCGAGCAATTTTACATTACTGTTCCCCAAGGTATTTGGTGACCTCCAGGTTTCTAAACTTGTTGAACACATTCCAATGTTTGTGGTATTTGACCTCTCGGCATTGTTCCTTTCTCTAAGTCCTTACTCCTTCAGCTTCAGTGGCTCTACTCTTTCTTTGCTTTCTTCATATATTTAGACATTTCTCTTCATTTGTCCATCCTATAAATGTTGCTGCACCTCAAAATTCCAACTTGGTTCACTCTTCCTTACAAACTCCAACCATACCCATGGTTTTAAATGCCACCATGTGCTGCTGATTCACAAAGCCATGTCTCCAAGTGAGACCTTTCTTCTGAGCTCCATGACAATACCACGGACTGTTCAGTAGGCACCACCTCAAGGATATCCATAGGCATCTGAAACTTGATATATACAAGCTAAATTTATATCTCCTCACTATTGCAAATCTTGTCATACTCTACTATTTTCTATCTCAATGAGTAAAATTATCATCCAGCCAGTTATCCAAGTCAGAAAAATAAGTCAGGTATCCAAATCTCCTCTTTTTCTCTTACCTTCCAAAACCAAATAATATATATATAATTTGTATATATTTAATACATATATACATACATACACATAGTCATGCATTGCTTAATGACAGGAATACGCATCACCGAGAATGTGTCATTAGGCAATTTTGTCATTGTGCAAACATCATACAGTGTACTTACACAAACTAGGTTGTATAGCCCACTACACACCCAGGCTAGACAGTACTCCTAGGCTACAAACCTGTACAGTGTGCTACTGTACTGAATACGGTAAGCAACTGTAACACAATAAATATTTGTGTAAAGGGCTTATATGGTGATCAGGATAAATTATATGGTGATCAATTTCCTATACTAAAAGTAGTAAAATATTAATTCTAAGAACATGGTTAAAAGTTAGATATGTGCATTGTAATGCCTGTTAATGGTTACAAATGATATCTTCAAGAAGGGAGGGGGCATGATGAGGCATGTCTGACCTCCCTCCTCATGGCAGGTAATTTAGTTTTAGGATACCCCCTTGGCCAAGAGAGGGTCCATTCAGTCAGTCAGTGGGGATTGGGGGGAGCTTAAGATTTGATTTTAGTTCACAATTCCCCCATTTTGGCCAAGATCTGCCAGAGGCAGCCTCTCTGGCCAAAATCTTATTTTGTCCCATCTGTTGTCAGGGTGGTGTGGCTACCTGCTCCTGGTCCATCCAGTCCCTTGGTGGGACCCTTGTGACCAAGAGGACTGAAGAGCCAAAAGGGGGCTTACAGCCAATTAAATATTTTAGGCCAAACAGGACTGGAGGTAGACAGGCACTCATCAACACTTTAAAAACCTTTTAGGCGACATAAAAGTAAAATCCAAAATGTCAAAGGCAAGGCTACAAAAGTAATTTATCTATAAGTGTTGAGCTACTATATTCTTGGGTCTGGTGGTAGACTTGTGGCAAACATAAGCATTGTTAATATTTAAGCTAAGGGAATTTAGAGACTTTTATTATATCACAATGTTTTAGTCTCTTTAGTAATTTATACTAATGTGGCTAATAAATTACTTGTTATATCTCCTTTTGTATAAACCCATAACTGAGAACAATCATACTCAGGAAGTTCTAAGTCTATAGAAAGCAGGGGGAAAAAATTTTATGATTAGGATGGATATCTGCAGCATGTGGCCTGAAAAGACAAAGTATTTCAGTTAGTATTGGTTTAGGCTTCTGTGTGCCCCTCCTTGATCTGGCAGGTCTAAACTAATTTCATCCCTCAGAATCGGCCCTTACAATCTTACACGCCTCCTCTTCCGTGATAGCCCCTGCGCCTAGAGGGAGGAAATTTGAACGGGGCTTTGGCAGATTTCATAGTTCTAGGTCCTGGAGGTATGAGGTAAGCTTGCTATTTACTTAAAACTGGAAAACAAAAGAATCAGCAATGTTTTAAATAAAGAGCCTTTTTATGAAAATTTAGTTCAGTCTCATGAGGTTGAGTTAGCTATACTCATGGACATATCAGTTTTCTAATTAAAGTCCTGGAAGTTTGTTTTGTTTTAGTCCAATGGCATATAATCTCCAAAGTTATCAGAAACCAGTATTCAAGTGAACTTGTAGGTCCTTTCTGTGACTTGACTTGAAGAAGCAAACTTTGGCTTAGCCAGAAAGAACCACTTTCTGAGATGAATCAAAGTAAAATAATAATTGTCTAGGGGAGATAAAACTTGGACTAGCCATAGTTAAAGAGACAATTGACAAACAAAACTGGTTATTTTTGTGGCATACAGCAATTTCCATAATAACCATAATTATTTCTGATAATATACACCAAGGCATGTCAATATTTTATAATACTGGAACATATATTGATAACATACTTATACAAATATACCCCAAATAAAGTTAAATGCCACTTCATACTTAACAATGTTCCCTGTATGGTTTTAATGCACCAAATAAATCTAATGTCTGTCTTAGACTTTCAGTGGCCTGAATATATCAAAAGTTAGTTTAAGGCCAAAAGGCTGGATTTAGAATGTGGGTTTTGGAAAATTTGTCAGATATCAAAGGTTAAAACATTTGTTCAAATACAATCACAAACCACTATAAAATAAGGGTCATTTATTTAACCAAGAGAGATAGTCATCAAAAGAGTCTATGGGTGATAAAGTAGGTTATATGGGTGTAAACCTTAACCCTTTTAAAGTTGAGTTTTTCTAGTTAGTCAAAACCTAATAAAGAGAGCACAGGGATTATCTTAATAAAGCATAAAATCGTTGCTTCTTTTAGGTCAGTTACTGGAAAGCAAAGAAAAACCTTCTGTACTGTGGTACTTTTTTATATTAAAAAGGAAACAGGTTATAGAATCAAAATGAGTACATAATGTCATTTCATGCACATTTGGGAATAACACCAGTTGGGTATCGGACAGAGGTGGGGGCTGGGGGCAAGGGATGGGTGTATACCTACTTGATGAGTGCAATGCGTACTGACTGGGGAATGGACACGCTTGAAGTTCTGACTGGGGGGATGGGGGTGGGGGGAGGGGATGGGTGCATACCTACATGATGAGTGCGATGTGCACTGTCTAGGGAATGGACACGCTTGAAGCTCAGACTTGGGGGGATGGGGGGGAATGGGAAATATATATAACTTGAACTTTTGTACCCCCATAATGAGCTGAAAAAAATAAATAAATAAAAAGTCCATTTTGGTTAAAAAAAAAGAGCAAATTAATATCTACAGAAAAGTTTGTTTTACCCAAAATTTCCTTTTTTAATTATAGCCAAGTGGACCACATATAAAATTTCTTAATAAATTCCCTTTTATAAACTTTATCCCAACCTACACGGACCATAGACTATCTACAAAACATGCCGAAAAACTTTCTATTTTGTCCTAACATTCCCTTTTCCTAAATAACCAGTCAGTTTAGGACAAAAATTTAATATAAGATCCTTTCTTTACATTATTTTCTTTTTAACCTTTCTTACCAAAAAATATATATATATATTTCTATATTCATTGCCTTTTTACATCTTTCTCTTATTCACAAGTTACTTTCTATTTTGTTTTTATTTTCTCTGTAAATCCATTTGATTCAACCTTAAATAACCTCTGAATTAGACAAAGTTATATATATTTCAATAAGAACACATTCTGTTTTTTTTATAATTTTTCTTATTAAAAACATATCTTGGCCAGGCGCAGTGGCTCACGCCTGTAATCCTAGCACTCTGGGAGGCCGAGGTGGGTGGATTGCTCGAGGTCAGGAGTTCGAGACCAGCCTGAGCAAGAGCGAGACCCCCATCTCTACTAAAAATAGAAAGAAATTATCTGGCCAACTAAAAATATATATAGAAAAAATTAGCCAGGCATGGTGGTGCATGCCTGTAGTCCCAGCTACTTGGGAGACTGAGGCAGTAGGATCGCTTAAGCCCTGGAGTTTGAGGTTGCTGTGAGCTAGGCTGATGCCATGGCACTCACTCTAGCCCAGGCAAAAAAGCGAGACTCTGTCTCAAAAAAAAAAAAAAAAAAAAAAAAAATATATATATATATATATATTATTCTTTGGTATACTTCATATATAGAATCACATGCATTGACTAGAATTCTTATTTTCAGTAACTTTAAATTTTAGTGAAAGCTTAAAAAGCAGGAAGTCATGAGTTTTTCATCATAAGACACTTGTCATGAAGCAAGATTGCAGGGTACTATAAAATTATAGCCAAACTGATAATTCAAATATTTTTAAAATGAAAAAAATTCCATTCTTTGATAGAGAGGAGACTATGTTTCTCAAACAAGTATAAGACCTAATAGACAGACTGAAGTACAATTTAATGAGGAGGCAGGCTGAATCTTTCTCTCCTTCCCTTCCTTTTTGCAGTTTATTAAAAAGTGAATTTAAAAAATCTTTTGTTATTACTAAAACCTTATTATTACTATTAATATCATATGAAAATCTAGGTCAAAAGAGAAAGTCAAATTTTTCATTGTATTAGTGTATTAATGATAAAGTTAATTTCAGTAAAATCTTATAAACAAATCTATTTAATTTTAACCAATTTGACTGTAACTTAAGACTTTTACAAACCTTTTATAGCTTTTAACTTGTATATCCACTTAATTTTTAATGATGATTTATGTACTGAACTTCAAAGCAGTTTCAAAAACCAATAAATTAGACAAAATTATCTTTTTAACAAAACTAATATCTATGTCTTATAACATTTTTATTAAAAAAATTTTTTATATATAATTGTCTCCCTTCCATCTAGAAGTTTCAATTACATATATTAATCATAATGTCAACTCTTAGAAAAACCTATGAAGTTAAAGTAACTTTTAACTGTTAGTCACCAATTTTATTAGCATTCCCAAATATAAAAATAAGATATCAAGGTATAAGCTTAAACTTATTTTTAAGAATTAATGTTCTAGTATTTTACCTTATAAATGACTCAGACATTTTATGATTATCTTTTTTAACTTAACAAGATGACCTTAAGATTTTAAATTATATGAAAATTTCATTTGTATTTATTCCATATATATTATTTATCTCAGTAGTTCACTTAGATTCCAGCTATCCATTTAAGTTACTTTTCTGTTAACCATTTTTATACCCTGTAAATTAGATATATAACATAGAACAAGGATCAAAATATAGTTTTAATTATAGTTTTTTTCTTTTAAACTCATAAATCTTACCAAGAAAAACAACTAAGTATTTCAATAAGATGTGTTATTTTAAACAAATATAACATCACTTCTAAATTTTATAAACATAGTAGACATTTTAGAATATCCTGTTTAAAGGTATTAGTTAATTAGATCCTTCCAAAACACCACATCCCAAACAAAATCTATTGACATCATAGGGATCAAGGCATCCCTGGCCCCCAAAGTTTGGGCCCCCAAAGGCTACTGTTCCCATAAAGACTTGCTGAAAATTTACTGACGTGAAGATTAATAGGAGAAAGAATTAAAAGCTATACATGGATGCCTTCAGAATGAACACTCAAAGATGCAGGGGAAATTGTCCATTTTTATGTTTAAAGTATGGACAGCCGTGTAGAAATATGATTGGACAAAAAGGGTATAAGCTAATCAGGCTGTGTGGCAGAACTCAGCAAGGCTTTTATATTTAGATTCTGTTTGGTCCCTCTTAGTATGCACCCTTCCTTCTGGGTGCAGGGCAAAGGCCCTTTCTGGAATGGAGTTTTACAGTAAAACAAAGTAAGTCAGATAATTACTTTATGGCCATTTTACATAGAATAATTTTAGGTTTTATGACTAGCTTTCAGAAAAAGGAGTTCTGGCCTTTATGACCTGCCTTGGGGAAGAGGGATTCTGGTTTTCATGGCTAGCTAGCTTCGGGGAAGAATTGGTACAAGAGGCAGGCAGACAAGGAAAGCTCAGAAAATCTTTGCTTCTGAAGCCTTCATTTTAGGTTAGTTTTCGGAATCCCATCAACATAAAATCACCTGACTGTAGACTGAAAAAAAACCTTCAGCACCAACCCTTGGCACCTCAAACAATGAAACAAAGTGGTAACATGCTTTTTACATGAGGATCAAGATTAAGATGTTTTAAAAAACAACCTGAATAGTCTCAAAACATTTTTTCCCTTGGGTGTAAACTTGAGTACATGCAGTATTTCTAAAAAGTTAAGACTGTTTTGAGATTCTCTTCAGATTTTACCAATCATTCACTTTTTATCTTAAATAAATTACTATAAAAAAATGAACAGTTTAGAAAATTTTTTTTTAGGTAAAAACTTTCTTACAGCAACATAACATACAGGTAACTGGCTAGCTTGTAAAGAGTAGGACAAAAATGGACAAGACCAAGGGAAAACTGAAGCTTTCAATTTAAGCTCTTGTAACTACAACTTTTAGGACAACTTTGAATCCCTAACAGTACTGTTAATACCAGATGACAGTGAGTTAGAAACACATTATGTGTACCTTTCTACAGACATTAAATCAGTGGAAGTAAACTATATCTGCAGTTAGGATTAAAAGACCAAAACCAAAATATTTTCATAAACCTTTGACCATAAGTTTGTTTTTGTGCTCTATCTACTTGGTGTTTTATTTATTCTAATTTGCTGACACTTAGGCACATTTGCATTTTTACCTTAAAATTAAACACATAGGTATTTTTTGTTGGTAACTCAGATTTGGTGATTATCATTAGACCAAATATTAAATTTACCTTGCTTATCAAAAATCATACAAACACAGATCATTTTGTGTTTGGCTGAGTTTATAGTTTTGTAAACTTTATGTCAAATCTTGACATCTCAAGAACATAAAAATGTCCAGTAAAACCCAGGCAAAAGCAAATGTATGCTGACAATTTGAAAAAAATTTTACTATTCCTTTACTAATAACACTTTTTTATTTTTTAATAATAACCCAGCTTAGGCCAGGAGCGGTGGCTCACACCTGTAATCCTAGCACTCTGGGAGGCCGAGGCAGGAGGATAGCTCGAGGTCAGGAGTTTGAGACCAGCCTGAGCAAGAGCAAGACCCTTTCTCTACTAAAAATAGAAAGAAATTAGCTGGACAGCTAAAAATATGTATAGAAAAAAATTAGCCCGGCATGGTGGCACATGCCTGTAGTCCCAGCTACTCAGGAAGCTGAGGAAGAAGGATCGCTTAAGCCCAGGAGTTTGAGGTTGCTGTGAGCAAGGCTAACACCATGGCACTCTAGCCTGGGCAACAGAGCAAGACTCTGTCTCAAAAAAATACTAATAATAACCCAGCTTATTTACTAAAGATTACTAAACTCACGTGGACCATCTGGGTTTTTTTTTTTTTAATTTATGAGCACTCCCTTATCTTTAAGCCAGTCCTGAACCATGTAAGCACAAACATGTAATACATGGACATACACAAAACATACCTAAACACACACGCACACACACACACACGCAGACACACACGCACAGAAAGTTCTAATAGATTTTACTCTAGAACTCTAGCCATGAGATGGTAACACAAACTCACCAGTCCGTAAAACACAGCTGGATCCAAATCTCCTCTGATGAAACTGGAACTTGTTCACATGGCAAACTTTAGTTGCCCTGATAGGTAACCTAATTAGGCCTGTGGCTCAAAGTTTTGGGTAAAGCTATTTCCATGGCAGTTTGATTTTTTAAAAACCTCTTTACTCTTTTTTCCCTTCAGTTCAAAATGAGTTTTCAATGTTTGCATTTTAGTTAGAACTGGATGCAGGATCTCCAGGTACCCTTTCAATTGTAAATACCATAAACAATGAGCTATCTTAACATCAATAGAAAATGTTAGCAGGTTTTAGAGTAGCCTGAAAAGAAAAGAGAGGAATAGCTTGAGACATTTTTAACTCTGTAGTGGTAGGTCGACCATTTGAGCTCTGAATTTTCCTTGATGTAATTTGCCCTTTTGTAAAAACCTGTGCACAAGAATTAGCTATAACCAGCTGGAGCCCTAGAAAACCTGGCATGCCTTTGAATCTTTTCATTTACAAAATACTTGGAAGTAGAGGCACCACAAACCAACTGGGGTGCCCAAAGGGGGTCATTCTCATTGTCTTTCCTCATTTTTAACTGATTTGTTTCCAATTTTTCCTTAAAAGAAGCAACCCTAGAAATAGTCTAGGGTTTGGTGTTATGGATCAGAGTGTGTTGATTAAGGGTGGGGCTCCTCAATGTTTCACCACTGAGTCAGTCCCACCCTCTTACGTGTCTCAGTTTCTCTCTTGGGGGGTCTAGTACCTCCCAGAACGTGATCAGCTCTTATATGTGTTTTCTGGATGAGCCTTCTTTTAATTAATTTGTTGGGAAGTTCCCTGTGGGGCCATTCCTGCCTCAGGGAATCAGCCCAGGCAACTCCCACTCAGGACCCCGGTCACCCAGGGCTGCCAAGGCTGGGAGGAGATTAAGATGCCCCTTCTCTTTGGAGCTGAGGAACTCAGTCTCTCATTTATCTACAAACAAGACAGTTCAGTTTCCTCTTTTGAAAATGCACAGAAAAGCCAATTAAGATTAATTTTTGGATAAAAAGACAATGGAGAAGACCCTTTAGAATGCACCCCAAATCTAGATTAGGATCCCAAACAACAATTCCTAGGAAAAGAACCAGCTCAGAGTAAACCAAGACCATCAGCCAAAAATGGGAGGTCTGGAGCTCAGGAGGACTTACCAGTTCCACCAAAGGAGAAGGAGGGAGTCAAGGGGGCCCAAAAGGGCCATATCAGTACCTGGCGCCAAGTTCGGACTACTCCTTTGGTGATCCTGAGTCTTTGAGCCCCAGTTGGGCACCAGTCTTGTTAACAGAAAAGAAGCCAAACTCTGTAAAATAATTTTAAAGAAATTTATTCTGAGTCAAATTTAAGGACCATAACCCAGAGCCACACCCAAGAAGCCTTGAGCAAGTGGACATGTTGTAGTTGGCTTACAGTTTGGTTTTATACATTTCAGGGAGATAGGGATTACAGGTAAAGTCATAAATCAATACATGGAAGTCATACATTGGTTTGGTCCAAAAAGGTGGGCCATCTCAAACGGAGGCTTATAGGTTATAGGTGGGTTAAAGATTCTTTGACTTGTAATTGGTTAAAGACATGAAGCTTTGTCTAAAGGCTTGAAATGTTTTAAGATAAGGAGGTCTGTTAATCAGAAACAAGCCAGGGGACATACATTTGTTATGTAAATTGAGGACCTGCAGGTTTGTCTGGCATACCCTTGGGCCTGTTAATGGGTTACAAAGGATGTCTCCAAGAAGGGAGGGGGCATGATGAGGCATGTCTGACCTCCCTCCTCATGGAAGGCAATTTAGTTTTAGGATATCCCCTTGGCCAAGAGGGGGTCCATTCAGTCAGCTGGTGGGGCGGAGCTTAAGATTTGATTTTAGTTCACAGCTGGACATTGCTAAAACCACATCAAGGGATGGAGAAGTCAAAATGAAAACTTAAGCAAGTGAAATGGAAATGAACAAAGAATTTGAAAGGATTATAAAGAAATGATAGATATGTAACAGACATAAAGGCCAATATATGCAAATAATGTGTGTCTTTGGAGACTAAAGTGAATAAATTAATATTCAAAGTTTAATGAAACAACATTTAAAAAGAAAAATAACCTTTGACTCTATAGATTGAAAGGTGACACAATGCAATGTGCTAGTAAAAACTGATACAGAAGATCAACAAAGAAGTGTACAGTATGCTTCATTGATAAATAAAATCTCTTTTGGAAGGTCCAAAGAAAAAAATTCTTATAAGGGAAAAATACTAGGTTGGTGTCAGACTTTTCCACAACATCATTCAGTGATAGAAGACAGATGACAGTGGGACAATCTTTACCCAAAGTTCTCAGTGGAAAATAAAGTATCAACCAAGAATATTATATCTAGCCAAACTTTATTCCCATACATGAGTAACAAAATTTTTTATATGCAAGAACTCAGGAAATATAGTTTTATGGTCTTTCATTGAATAATGAATAGAAGAACTATGGTTGTAAGCACAGAATTAATTTAATAGAGGCTATATATTTAATCTATAGTACTAATATAAAAATATTTTAAAGATAATTGCATTATTTTACCTGTTTGATGTTTTCCTGGAAGACCCTACTACTAGCACAGTTGTCTGTTATTTGATCAGACTTGGACCTCATGCAAGGTTAAAAAAAAAAAAAGAGAGAGAGAAAGAAAGAAATATAGAAAAACTTTTCTCCAGAGGCATTTGTTGAAAAAAAATTAGAAGCAATCGATTAACTTCATGGCAACCTGAAGTGGTGAATAACAATTGGGACAAATAGTCTAGTCAAGAATCTTGAAAGAAAAATCTGTGGAATAATGTCTATAGGGTTTTTGAAATGCTCTGATATATTCCTTGGGCCAACTTTGTTTTACAAATAATAGATATAAATATCCTTTGAAAATATTAACTGAAATGTAGGAGTATATTAAAATAATAACACATCATAAACAAGTAGGGTTTATCCACTGAATGCAAAAGTTATTCCAAATTAGAAAATATACTCATTTAATATACTATATCAATAGGTTTAAAGGGGCCAGGCGCGGTGGCTCACGCCTGTAATCCTAGCACTCTGGGAGGCCGAGGTGGATGGATCGCTCAAGGTCAGGAGTTCAAGACCAGCCTGAGCAAGAGCGAGACCCCATCTCTACTAAAAATAGAAAGAAATTATCTGGCCAACTAAAATATATATAGAAAAAATTAGCCAGGCATGGTGGCACATGCCTGTAGTCCCAGCTACTCAGGAGGCTGAGGCGGTAGGATCGCTTAAGCCCAGGAGTTTGAGGTTGCTGTGAGCTAGGCTGACACTCACTCTAGCCTGGGCAACAAAGTGAGACTCTGTCTCAAAAAAAAAAAAAAAAAAAGAGTAGGTTTAAAGGATAAAACCATACACAGGATGAACAGATAAAGAAAAAACACTCTCCAATCATCACCAATATAATGGGCAAAAAGACTACCATTTGCAATAGCTACAAAAATTATAAATTTTATAGAAATAAGCTTATTAATATGTAACTTCTGCAAATGTATTCACTCCAAACCCAATCTAAGTTCAAACTTTTATTTATGAAATTTGATAAGCTGATTTGAAAATTCATTTGGAAGAGAAAATACATAAAAATGGCCAAAGAGAAAAAAGACAAAAGAAAAATTGCCCCACCAGATAGTAAAACATCCTGATGCACAGATCAATAAAACACTAAAGTCCAAAATAGGCTCATAATTACCTGGATCTTTAGTGTATGGTAATGATGGAATTTTAAAGCAGTTGGGTAAAGAATAGATTATTCAGCAAATGGTATTGGGACAATCCGGCTCTCCGTTTGGGAAAAAGAATAGTTAGATCCCTTTCTCACACCACAACAAAAATAAATTCTTGATGAGTTAAAGAGCTAAAAATATATGTGAAAAAATATGCAGAATGTTTTTAGACTTTTAGGATGTGGATTGCATTCCTAAGACTACATACACACCCACAAGGAAAAGACTGATTGATTTAACAACAGAGAAATACAAAAATGTCAAAGAAAAGATTATAAGCTGGGAGAAAATATCTGCAACATACATAAGACACAAAGGAGATATATATACACTCAATATACAAAATATATACAATAAAAATACTATATAAAGGAATATACTCAGAACATATAAATAACTATTTAAAAAGACAAAATAGAAAAATTAGACCAATTATATGAATATATAACTCACAAAAAATAAAAATAATTATGACCAACTAACATTTTTAAAAATGTCCAACCTCATTAGTAATCAGTGAAATTCAAATTAAAGAAGTTGTTAATTTACCCATTAGATTGGCCAAAATGAAAAAGTAATAGTTTTCCAATTTGGGCAGTGATAGGAGGAAATGAATACTTTCATAGATTCTTGATAGGGCTTTACATTGAATAGTGCCCTTTTGGAAGTACCTATTAAAAGTTAGTGTATATACCTTTGATCCAGCAGTAAAAATAGTATATCATTTGTATTATCTGTATGTTATGTTATGATGTCATTATATCCCTCCACCTTAGAAAAAAGAAACAAAAAAAATTGTATTTCTACCTGTCACGTATAAGTAATGTTAAAGCATATTTTTTAAAAGTGTGGAAGCAGACTTAATCTCTGCTGTGGGGACTAGTATTAAAGAGAGGATCAAAGAGAACTTTTACTTATCTCTATTGTTTGAATGTTTATAATGTGTATATTAATGTTTACTTGTATAATTAAAGAAAAATGAAAAGAAATTACAAATAATAGCAATAAAAACTTCAGGAGTTTCTGATGTGGCCAGGGTGTCAGTGGTCCTTGAACTGTCACTTAAGAACTGGCAAAACCAAACTTTAAGACTCCTAACAGCACTGATCTTCAGTGACTGGCTTGCATGTCAAGGCTAGCTCAAGGTGGAAAAAACTTCTCAGACAGGAACATATAGTCCCCAAGTTCAGCGACCTGCCTTAGGATTGTGTATGTGGCTTTGCAGGCACAATCACAGGCCCCATCCTTGGAGCTACTGAGAATCTCACACAAGCTCTGCATTAGGCTGACACTTCCCAGGAGAATATAAGAACTGCCAATTTATACACTCTTCTAATCCCAATTAAGCTAATGTCTTCAAAGTCTCTACTCTTCCTCTTTTACCCTTCTGCTGTGAGTTTCCAAGTTTATTTCCAGTTATTGGGGGCCCACTCCTGGGTCCCTCTGCCCCAGGAGTCTTCCTTCCTGGCTGTGGCCCAATTAAACCACAATTGAGTTGCTCTGAAGTAAGAATTCCTGGGAGGCTTGTTAAGTTCAGTGCTTAAGAAAATGGAAGGAACATCATTAAGAACCCTCAGCTTATTAGGCAGCTGGGCCAACACCTGCAGCTAAGCAGAAAAAGCAGAAGTGACTCAATGTCCCTTAGAGGCATCTGAAGAAACTTGTTTTAACTTTTACCTAACTCTATCCCAAGTGTGTACACCAGCTACTTAACACATACTCAAGGCACCTTCACTTGCACGGCCATCACCTCGTTATTGTCACCATGCATTACATCATCACAGCCTCATCATCCCATCAGTATTTTCTTTTTTTTTTTTTTTTTTTTTTTGAAACAGAGTCTCACTCTGTTGCCCGGGCTAGAGTGAGTGCCGTGGCATCAGCTTAGCTCACAGCAACCTCAAACTCCTGGGCTTAAGTGATCCTACTGCCTCAGCCTCCCAAGTAGCTGGGACTACACGCATGCGCCACCATGCCCGGCTAATTTTTTGTATATATATATTTTAGTTGTCCATATAATTTCTTTCTATTTTTAGTAGAGACGGGGTCTCGCTCTTGCTCAGGCTGGTCTCGAACTCCTGACCTCCAGCGATCCACCCGCCTCGGCCTCCCAGAGTGCTAGGATTACAGGCGCGAGCCACCACGCCCGGCCCCCATCAGTATTTTCATCATCACTTTCATCAAACATCACTCCAAAACTGTTATCCTTTCCCTGTTGCATTATCACTCTCAATATCATGCAATTCATCTAACCATCATCATTATCCTCAGTGTTATCATCATCCCCATTATCATTGCAAACACCATCATTCAGCTTCATCGTCCCACCACTCCCATGACCAACACTATAACAAATTTCAGCAGTTCATGAGAAGAGAGAAATGTACTAAAGACACAGAGAAAAACTCTTTACTTAAAAGACAGACAAAAAAATTTTTAAATAGATGTTTTGTTATTTCAATCAGGTGCAAGAGGACAAAACAGGTGATGATAAGAAAGTAATAAATTGAGATAAGAAGAATGCATTAAGTACAATAAATAAAATTTGACACTGGTCAAAATATAACTGCAAACTGGAAACAGTAATCAGAAAAATTGATCTTGCATAAAAATGAAAATATTCCCAGAATGCAGTAGAAAAGAAATAAAATTCTGAAATTACAGAATGAATATTGAGTTGCATAGATCAAATATTAAAGAATTTCTAAAGAAGAAAGCAGTAAATATATCAGAGGCAATATCCAAAGGCATGATATAGGAAAAATTTCAGAATCTCAAAAGAAATACTCTGAATATGGAAATGTCCCACTATATCCCAGGAAAAATTAATAAAGGGATCTACATCTGCATATATTCACTTGACAATCTCTTCTCCACACTATGACTAGAATGATCCATTCAAATTATGAGTCTTAGAATATCACCCCCAGGTTTAAATACTTTAATAACTTAAGCATTATTAAGGACTTAATAGTTCTTAAGAACTATTAAGATAAAGAACAAAATTCCCATGTGGCCCACAAGGTCCATGATTGGCCCTGCACATCTGCACCTGCTTCTCCCTTGCATTCTGCCTAGCTGGACTTCTTTCTGTTACTTGCACAGGTCATGCTCCTTTCAGCACCAGGAAGTTGGCATAGGTTGTTCTCTGCCCACTCCCCAGGAATGCTCTCAACACTCCCATCAGTTTCCTCTGGTTAACTCCTACTTTAGGATCTCATACATCACTTCCACAAGGAAAGCTTTTCAGATCTCTCTAACGAGGCTACAATGTCCCTATTATATGCTCATGTAGCACCACACATCTTTCTACTTCAGCACTTCCACCAAGTAAGTTTATATTTATTTATATGATTCTTTGATTAGTAACTGCCCCCTCCCTGAGTATAACCTCCATGAGGGCAGGGACAAAGGAGCCAAGTCACATTTCCAAGCAGTGTAGACACTGCCGCATCCCATGGTAACCATCTTGCAACACCAAGTGGGGAAGTGCAGGCTGCCCCACTGTTGCCCTTTCTCCTCTTCCTGCCTTTAAGGGCCTCTCCAGCCAGCCTCTTGCCTTCAGAATTCTCCAGGTGCGAAGGAGGCACCTGTCTCATTCATCCCTCAAACTCCAGGGGACCCATATCAAAATCTCCCAGCCTTTTCTGGTGCATCTGTCCCATGGCATTATGGGGTGAAGGTAAGGAGGAGACGTAGAGACTCTGGGGGAAACCAGCTCAGCACAAATCTCTCTCCACAACCTCTCTGACCCACTCTGTTGGAGCCTCTCTCACTTGACCTCATTCCCATTTCCCTCCCACACTCAAAGGGGAGGGAAAGAGCCACACTGCTCTCCCTCTGGAACAAAGACTACACTAAATGCTCCTACTTGTCCCTTTCACATTTCAAGTCTTTTCACGTAGTCTACAGGTGTAAGATAATGGAGTGATGGTCACAGGATGGGTTTGTGTCTAGCAATTCATCAAGGCTCTTTTAAAAAGTAAAACTTTAGCCAAACTTTGGAGATAACAGGAAAAGTCCCAGTCAACATTCTGTTATGAGTATTTTCCTGAAAGACTGGAAGATAAGGAATATGAAAAGGGAATCAACCATATGCCACTTCTTTAAAATCAATGACATTTTCTTTTCAGTGTATTTTCTTCCACTAATTTATCAAGTACATATTTTTGTGTAAACTTGCACTCTTTGCACACTAGTCATTTGGTGGACTGCTTTCTTCCACTTCACATTATATACTTTTTTCCACTTTGTGTTATATTGTATGCATTGCTCCAAGTTGCTCCACATTGAATATATATATTATCTTAAATGAGTGCACAATAACAGGCTTGGTTTGACAACACTTTGTTTTGTAAACAATGGTCCCAAATGGCAGAGGTCCCAAAGGGATTATCCTGGCAGTGTGGGAAAGCTGGTTAGGGGTCAGTGCCCAGGGGGCCCAGGGAACATACCTCCTACAGCCATTCTTATACGGTATCTCCTTTGGCCAAGATACAGAGCAGAGTTTCTGGGTTGGAGATGGTAGTCCTGCCCGCCTCATTTGTCTCTGCCTACCCTTAGGGATATTTCTCCCCTCAGATAGTCACAAAGCTACCCAGGGGTATCATGGAGATCATGACCGATCTCCTGGCAGGGAACCCAAGAAGGTAGGGAAACTGGTTGATCACTTTAATTTCCCTTTTTCCAACATAGAAACCATGAGTTGAGGGAGATTTTCTGCACGATGGGTGCCCACAGAATGGGGGGGAGGGGCATGATGGATGTGGAAGTCTGGTTCTCCTACTGTCTGCTCGGAGTTTTTCCGTTTCTCTGTGCCCCTGGAACTGTCTTGTCTTCATACTTGAGCTCTGGGTTGTTGCTGGTGAAGATCTTGGCACTGTATATTTGTTTCTGGTTTGTTGTTGGGGGAAGAGAAGCCAATTTACCTTTACACCTCCATTTTGGAAATGTAAACTCCCATAGGTGTCTCTTAATGACCAGAAGTTCCTGATTTTAAAATAGCCCAATTTATCAATCCTTTGCATTATGCTTAGTGAATATGGATCCTTTTTGTGAATCTTTCCCTATTCCCAGGTCTTAAAAATATTTTCTCTATTATTTCTTAGATTTTTGTTTTGTTTTGTTTTTCTTTTCATGTTTAGATTTACCATCCACCCAGAATGAGTTTTTATGTCTAGTGTGAGGTTAGGAGTCCCATTTTCCTTTTTCCCATATGGATATCCAATTGCGTCAGTACCCCATTTACTGCAGTGGCATCCCCATCATAAATCAAGTGTCCATTTATGCATAGTTCTGTTTCTGGACACTCCATTCTTTTTCACTGGTTTGTCATTATCTATCCTTGCACCAATACCATGCTGTCTTAATTATCATAGTGTTATGGTAAGTCTTGATATCTACTAGAATAATGACTCTAAACATATTCTTCTTGAAAATTTTCTTTGTTATTCTTAATTCTCTGCATTTTCATATAAATTCTACAGTCAAGATATCATTTCTAACCACCACCCAATTTAAAAAAAATAAAACCATATTTGCTAGTATTTTGTTTCTTATTGCAATAAATCTATTAAATTTGAGAAAATTGAGAATTGTTATATTTACAATATTGAGTCTTCCAATCAATGAACATGGTTTATCTCTCCAATTTTTTGTTTCTTTAATTTCTCTCATATTTAACAATTTTCTGTATAAAGGCTTTGCACATTTTTCACTTGATTTTTTCAGAAACACTTGATAAGTTAATACAATTGTTAATAGCATAATAGCATGATTTCTTTAAAATTTTATTTTCTAATTATTTATCAATTAATAATTTAATTAATAATTAAAATTTAATAATATAAATAACAATTCAATTGTTAATCTAATTTGTTTTTGTTCATGGAAAGAAATACAATTCAGGCCAGGTGCGGTGGCTCACGCCTGTAATCCTAGCACTCTGGGAGGCCGAGGCGGGAGGATCGCTTGAGGTCAGGAGTTCGAGACCAGCCTGAGCAAGAGCGAGACCCTGTCTCTACTAAAAAATAAAAAGAAATTATATGGACAACTAAAAATATACAGAAAAATTAGCCAGGCCTGGTGGCACATTCCTGTAGTCCCGGCCACTCGGGAGGCTGAGGCAGTAGAATTGCTTGAGCCCAGGAGTTTGAGGTAGCTGTGAGCTATGATGACGCCATGGCACTCTAGCCTGGGCAACAGAGTGAGACTCTGACTTGAAAGCAAAAAAAGAAAAAGAAAGAAATACAGTTGATTTTTTATTTTGGCCTTCATCTAATGATAGTAATAAATTTACTTATTTCTAATAGTTAATGTCTAAATTCTTCTGAATTTTCTACATATATAGTCATATCAATTTTATTTCTTTTTTTCTAATCTTTATACCTTTTATTTGTTTTTCTTGCATTATTCCACTCCTGGGACATTCAGTATTATGAGGAAAAGAAGTGCACATAATAGACTTCTTTGTCTAATTTCCAATGTCAAAAGGAAAATTTTCAACATTTTAATATGGCTATGCATAGGATTTCTATAGAAATTTATTTTTTATTTTTTATTTTTTATTTTTTTTTTTTTGAGACAGAGTCTCAGTCTGTTGCCCAGGCTAGAGTGAGTGCCGTGGCGTCAGCCTAGCTCACAGCAACCTCAAACTCCTGAGCTCAAGCGATCCTCCTGTCTCAGCCTCCCGAGTAGCTGGGACTACAGGCATGTGCCACCATGCCCGGCTAATTTTTTCTATATATATTTTTAGCTGTCCGTATAATTTCTTTCTATTTTTAGTAGAGATGGGGTCTCGCTCTTGCTCAGGCTGGTCTCGAACTTCTGAGCTCAAACAATCCGCCCACCTCGGCCTCCCAGAGTGCTAGGATTACAGGCGTGAGCCACCGTGCCCGGCCTATAGAAATTTTTAAAAAGTATTTTTTAAAATTTATACTGTTCAGATTAAAGAAGTTCTCTTCTAGTCCTAATATTCTAGGGTTTCTTATCATGAATGGATGAATACTTGAACTTTATCATATGATTTTTCTGCATCTATTGAGATGGTAATATGACTTTTCACCTGTTTCTGTTAATAATGTGCTATGGTCTGATTGTATCCCCCTAAATCCATGTGTTGAAATCCTAGCTCCCAGTGTAATGGTATTAGGAGGTATGCCCCTCAGGAGGTGATTAGGTCACAGAGGCAGAGCCCTCATGAATGGAAGTAGTGCCCATAAAAAAGATTCATGAGAGAAATCCCTTGACCCTTCCACTGTGTGAGGACACACCAAGAAGGCACCTCTATGAACCATAAAGTGGGTTCTGCCAGCACCTGGACCTTGGACTCCCTACCTCTGAAACTGTGAAAAATAAATTTCTGTTGTTTAGACGGAGCCCAGGCTGGATGCAGTGGCTCATGCCTGTAATCCTAGCACTCTGGGAGGCCGAGGCGGGAGGATTGCTTGAGCTCAGGAGTTCAAGACCAGCCTGAGCAAGAGTGAGACCCCCGTCTGTACTAAAAATAGAAAAAATTAGCCCAGAGTGCTGGCATGCGCCTGTAGTCCCAGATACTTGGGAGGCTGAGGCAGGAGATTTGCTTGAGCCCAGGAGTTTGAGGTTGCTGTGAGCTAGGCTGACGCCAGGGCACTCTAGCCCAGGTGACAGAGCGAGATCTGTCTCAAAAAAAAATATGTATATATATACATATTTTATACTTATATGTAACAAATATAATTTTATAAATATATTTATATTTTATGAATATATTTATATTTATATTTTATATATATTAGGAGCCTAGTTTATGGCATTTTTCTATAGAAGCCAGAACAGACTAAGACATAATATAAATTACATTAATTGATTCTCCAATGTTAGATCAACCTTAAAGTCTTGCAGTAAGCCATCATTGTCCTGATAATATTAATCTTTTTATGATACTACTGGCTTGGATTAGCTAATATCTTGTTTAGATGTTTGTATCTGTGTTTATGATTAATGTTGGCCTAAAATGTACCCTTTTTATAATATCCTTTTTAGATTTTGGTATCAAGGTTACTATGGCACAGTCTGGATGATGGCCATGCTTGTAGCTCTGGCTTGGGTGATGCAAAGGCAATATATGTAAACAAAATGTTTGTAGCCCCATAATATTCTGAAATTAAAAAAAAAAGAAAAGAAATAAATTTAAAAAAAAAAAGAAAGAAAAAATCTCCACATGACAAATAATTGAAACCCTTTTCAAACAACCAACAAGGAACTGAGATCCTCACCAAGTGCCATGTAATAGGGCATCCTGAAAGTTGATGCACTGGCAGCAAATGTTAAAATTTTTCATTTTAAAATTATATGTTATGAGGACCTTAGAATAATTTAACTCCAATTACCTATTTATCTGCCTGCTACTATTGGCCAGCATTTTTTCACCTCAGTTTTTCTGTCCCCAAAATTAGTCATCATTATTATTTTAGGTCACAAAAGTGCTTATTTCGATTTACTTATGTGTATTAGTTTCTTTATTCACCCATTGCCATGCCAGTTATTAATCTATCACTTCTCAGTTCCAAATCCTCCCTTTGTTGGCTCGTTTTCTGATAGTGGAGCTGGATCCTTTGAAAAATTATTTCTCCTTTATCAGCTGGCACAATGTAATGTTAATCTATATCAGTAGAAGTCACCAGAGGTTCAATGCTGGAAGAAGGATCTCTCTCTCTTTCCCGCGCGCGCGCTCCACAGTGTTTTTATTCTTATTTTCTTACTGTTACAGCAAGGGGACTGCCAGCAGTGTCCACACACCCTGCAACAAGTTTTGCTGGCACTCTGCTGGGAAACTTCCTACTCAACCAATCTCTGCTCATGGTGTCCTGCTCTTTTGCCTTGCTTCTTGCATTTCCTTTCTCTTGGAATCAAATTTCTTCTTCTCATCCTTTTTACTGTTTTAATTAGATTTTATTAGTGGTGAATTCTCTCATTCTTGTTTAGCATTCAGTCGCTAGTGATCAACATGTCTTTATTCAGCACTCAATTTTGAATGATCATTTAGATGGGTATGACATTCCAGATAAACAGTTATTTCTTCTTAGCACTAACAAAATATCACTATACTTTCTTCTTTATTGTTTCTTTTAAGAATTTTGCTCCTAGTTTTATTCCTTTATGGATACTCTGTCTATTCTCTTTTACTGCTTCTGAGATCTCTGTCTTTAATGCTCTACAGTTTCACTGTTTTGTCTAGATGTGGATTTCTTGTTTTCTGCTAAGATTTCATTGTGTGTCTTCAATATGAGGATACATGAGTTTTATTATTTCTCAAACAAACTCAACCATTATCTCTTCAAATCTTGTCTCTTCCTCATTGTCTATAGTTTCTCCTCCTGGTACTCTTTTTAGAAATATATTTGACCTTTATAATCTATTCTACCACCTCTCAACCTGTCTTTTGTAATTTCCTTCTTTTTATCTCTTTGTTCTATCTCTTGGTAATTCCTTCAGATCTATTATCTTTTTCTCACTTCAGTGACCTCTAATGTCAAGTTTATACTGTTCAGTAGGGTATTTCTAGTATCATTTCAATGATCATATTTTTAATTCTCGTATTATAAAGTTGAGCCTAGTCTGAAGTTTATCCTGACCACTAAAGTTTTTTTAATTACCATATTTTTCATTCCAGAATTATTTTTGCTACCTATTCACTAGCATCTTGTTTTTTTAGAATTTCAAGGCTTTTTATGTATTTAATTGTATGAAATTCTGGGTGAGGTATGTTAAATCTGCTTTCTGTTGTATCTGCTGACAATTCTTCATATGAACTGTTTGCTTATGTGTTTTGTAATTTTGGATTGCGAGCTCATTTTCAGTGGGGCTTTCCAATGGGATGTCCTGTGACCTAGGTTATGGTACTATTCCTACAGTGTGATACATTTTGCAACCTCCTTATATCTCAGGGGTAACACTGATCTGCAACCAATTGGCTGTGGGTTGTTTCCAGACCCTGTGGTTTAAATTTTGGACTGAAAACCAGGGCAAGAGGTAGGCCCAGCATTTCAATTTCAGAAGAAAAACTTTTTTAAAACTCATATTCTAGTCAGAGTTCTTATCATTTCTCTGTGATAATGGACAATTTTTCAGGTACATCTAGAGAGACAGCAAAACCCAAGCCCCTAGAAATTATCAAATTCAATAATTCACCCCTACCCCATCCTAGATTTCCACAGTATCACCTCACATACATACTGCTATTTATTCTTTGTATTTACGGATTTTCTTTTTATATTCTATGGTGTAGGTGCATCATAATTTACCTACACTTTTATTTAAAGCATTTAGGTCATTTTTAATTTTTTTACTCATATAAACAATATTTGTATGAACATTTTCAAGTATTAAGTACACTAGGTATTGTTTAGGATAGCATATAGAGTTGAGATGAGACCACTAATACCAATCATCTAAGCTGTAGGAAATTTTGTTGAAAAGGACAGGATATGGCCATAGGTAGCTGAAGTATAATGTAGGTAATGGACTTTGGTGATAAATTGCAAACTATCCATCTGACAAGGGGTTAATATCCAGAATATTCAAACAACTCAATAGAAAAAAACCTGAATAATCCCATTTCAATATGGGCAAATGACCTGAATAGACATTTCCCAAAAGAAGACATACACATGGCCAACAGGTATGTAAAAATTGCTGAACATCACTAATCTTCAGGCAAATGCAGATCAAAACCACAATGAAATATCACTTCAGTCCAATTGGAATGGCTATCATCAAAAAGACAAAAACCCACCTGAGCAAGAGCGAGACCCCGTCTCTACTAAAAATAGAAAGAAATTATCTGGCCAACTAAAATATATATAGAAAAAAATTAGCCGGGCATGGTGGCGCATGCCTGTAGTCCCAGCTACTCGGGAGGCTGAGGCAGAAGAATCGCTTGAGCCCAGGAGTTTGAGGTTGCTGTGAGCTAGGCTGACGCCACGGCACTCACTCTACCCTGGGCAACAAAGCGAGATTCTGTCAAAAAAAAAAAAAAAAAAAGACAAAAAAATGGCAACTGCTGGTTGCTGGTTGCCCCCTTACCTTTATAGTGTTGGTGGGAATGTAAACTAGTACATTATGGAAAACAGCATGGTGGTTCCTCAAAAAACTAAAATAGAACCACCATATGATCCAGCAATCCCACTACTGGGTACTTAACCAAAGAAAATCAAATCAATATGTCAAGGAGATATCAGCAGTCCCATGCTTATTGCAGCATTATTCATGATAGTCAAGAAATAGAATCAGCCCAAGTGTTCATCAATGTATGAATGAATAAATAAAATGTGTTATATACACAATGGAATATTAGTCTATCATACAAAAGAATGAAATCCTGTCATATGCAGTAACATGGATGAACCTAACATTATGTTAAGTGAACTAATCCAGGCATAGAAAAGCAAACACCACATGATCTCACTCATTTGTGGAATCTAAAAAGTTGATCTCATAGTAGTGCAGAGTAGAACAGCAGTTACTGGAGACAATGGAGTGTGAGGGGTGGGGAAGGGGAGATGGGGAGAGATTCATTAATGAGCACAAAATTATAGTTAGAGAGAAGGAGTAAGTTCTGGTGTTCTGTTGCACAGTAGGGTGACTATAGATAACAATATGTATTGGATATTTTAAAATAACTAGAAGAGAGTATTTTTATTGTTCTCACCCCTAGGAAATGGTATGTGTTTGGGGTGATGGATATGCTAAATACTCTGATTGGACAATTACACAATGTACACATGTATTGAAAAATCATACTGTACCACACAAATATGTACAATTAAGTGTCAAAAATAAAATAAGATGTTTTAAAAATACAAAAGACTTATTAAAAGTAAAAAAAAAAAATCAAGGAAAGGAAAGACCAAAGAACTCAATCAGGTCATGTGAACAGACACCAAAGTGACTCAAGGTGATGGACTCAAAAATAAGACTTTGAGACAAGTCTTGAAGTTTTCATGTTATAAAGACAATGTCCAAGAGATCACAATGTGGCAGTACAGGGAAATGGTGGTGGGTAGCACAAACTTCTAAGGAGCAAGCGATTTTTATTAGGTGGAGAGGAATTGGTTTGAAATGACTTGGAAGGACCAAAGAGAATCTAGGCACCATGTTTGTGTCCTGAAGAGCTTTAGAGTTTGAGAGAATGAGTAGTCTCTACTTGAGACACATGAGAAGCAATGTCCTCAAGGAAAATCTACGCAATATTATTAATAGTTAAGTCAGGAGGTGCAATAAACTGTCAATAAAGATGCAGTGTAAGTTCATTTCACCTTGTCAATCCTCACAGTTATAGTTATTGCTTATGCCCTTTTTCACCTGATAATCTGTACCTTCCACTATTGTTACCTATAGTCACCCTACTGTGCAACAGAACAACAGGAAGTAGCTTGATGACTACATCACCCCTCCTCCTATAGATATGGAAGGGTAAAATTGATAGTGGGGAACAGAGCATATGGCCTGGAAAAGGGTAGAAATGTTTTCTGTCTCTTCAAAACCCCTTTACCCTTTTTGAGAACTAAAACCTATATGCCTGCCTCAGTCCAAGGGTTGGGAGGGGCAGGGCAGTGTCCTTTGTTCTTTGTGCCACAGGAGATGGTGCAAGGGAATTGTCCAGATGGAAGTCACAAGATTGTCTTAGCTGAAGATGGGATGAATCAGAACCTTGAAAAGCTCTATTTCTGCTCAGAAACAGGACGTTGGTACTTTGAGATAGGAGTCTGCCAACCACCTCATTTGCTGGCAAATTAATAAACTTTTTCCAGAAGAAAGAAGAAGAAGGAAGAAGAAAATAAAGAAGAAGGAAGGAGAAGGAAAAGGAGAAGGAGTCATCTAAGGAATAGTAAGTTTGCTAATCATGTAGCTGGACTTCCAGAGAGTACAACTCAAAGTGTTGCTAACTATGGGAGAAAAGAAGTGTTGAGTTAAGGAGAAAAAAGAAGATTATGGTGATAAGAGTACAGGGAAGAACAGGGGACCAATGTGGCTTATTATTTAGATGGTAATCAAAGAAATCAGGAATGTTAAGCAGAGAGGTTGCTACATCAGACAAAAGAAAGGGGTAGAGTGCAGTAGCCTCCTTAATCATCTCACTTGGAATTAGGCATCTTAGGTAGTGAGCAAGAAAGCCCAAATCTAGTCATCAGGACCTCAGAAGTGGGCAGTCATCCTGCCAGCCTTGGCCCTATGTTCTGCTCCCAGTGAAGAGTAAGGCATGAAAGCACGGGAGCACAGGGACCAAGAAGTCAGCTAGCAAAAGGAAAGTCCCGCTCAGAAGTGCCACCTACAGGACCCTGTCCAGAGGCATAGGGAGAAGTGTGCCAATCTGTGCTCACCCCACTTCTTGTGTTACGGGTTCCCGTTCCACTGTAATTGGCTCCATAAGCATCAAAATGTTTTCTAAATAATATTTTTTATTATTTATTATATTTATTATTATTTTTATTAAACTCATATTTCAAATGAGTTTTCAATGTTCAAATTATACCTGGGGCTGGCAGCTCTAAGTGACCTTGACAGTGAGATTTATCTCAGCCCTTGTAGCTTAGCAGCTACAGTCCCAAAATGGACAGAAAACAGACAGAACTCTCAGTAAGATTTGCTGACCAGAACTTTGTAACTATCTGTTGCACTGATGCATTCTCTTTTGAGTTTCTTTCCCAGGAACAGCAGAACCTCCTACAAAGCCTCACATCACCTCTTTGTCCAGAGAAGACAAGAGAAGCGATTCTCGACCACAGACTGTGCCCAAAGAACCACTGAGCCTGCACACAAAGCTGAAAGAACTAGCACTCTGGGAAGCCAATGCAGGAGGATCACTTCAGCTCAGGAGTTCAAGACCAGCCTGAGATCCTGTCTCCACTCAAAATAGAAAAAACTAGCCAGGCATGGTGGAGTGTGCCTATAGTCCCAGCTACTTGGAAGGCTGAGGCAGGAGGATCACTTGATCCGAGGAGTTTGAGGTTGCTGTGAGCTAGGCCAACACCATGGCAGTCTAGCCTGGGTAACAGAGTGAGACTCTGTCTCAAAAGAAAAGAAAAGAAAAACAGGCTAAAAGAATGATCAGTAATAACATTAGCTCAATATAATACTAAAATCCCCACCATGGGAGGGACATCACCATTTTTTGATCATGAGACATATGTACTAACATGGTTTCTCACCGTTCTTGCATGCCCTGCACTTCATCCCAAACACACAATGATGCTCACAGCCCTCATGCATCATTCATTTCTCCTACAGAAAACCCCCCTGCTCTAATCTCTCAGAGAGGCAGATTTCAGTTAATTCATAACCTCCCACTCCCAGTTGACGCCTCCACTGAAATATATCCTTTCCTCCTTAACAATCCTCACTGTCTCAGTAATTAGCTTTCCATGCAGCAGGCAACATTGAACACCCCTTGTGGGTTTGCTGACACCACCTGCTCTGTCACCTGCCTGCCTATGGTAGTGCCCTCTCTGGTCTCCAGGGTCCTCATTGGTGAAATGGACACAGCACCTCTTTGCTAATCACTCATATTCATGCAGTGATATAAAATGATGATATAAATGATGTGAAAGGGCCAGGAAAAATGTGGTAGGTTAACGAGACTGGGTCACTGTCTCTTCCCCATTTCCCAGTTCCTGCTCAGAACTGCTCTCCAAGGCCCCAAGCCCCTAACTCCATCCTAGCCCTTTCAACAATCCTGGCCTACTTTGGGGAAAAATGACATGGGATCCTAAGAACAGGGATGAATATTGCATCTCCATTTCTTCTCTTTGCTATTTCCACGATCACTCTTACATCTAAATACTGGGGCCATTTTCCTGGCTGCTGGGCCTACTCATGAGACCTGGGGGAGGGGCTTGTGCATGTCATAAATGGCATTCATTGATGGGGTATTCCGAGGGGTGGGCGTGACATAAATACCAGAGGAGGGCTGGGCACATTTCACTTACTCATTTTGATTCCTCTGGACTAGTGAGTACGTACCAGTGTCTTTTGAAAATGACGAAAAAACTCCCTCCCGTTTCTCGCCCTCAGTTCCAGCCTCGACCTCCTCCTGTTCCTTCATGCTCTCGGCCGAAACCCGTCCTTCCTCCCCTTGTTCCTCAGCATCCCACCCCTCAACCTCCTCCCCAGAACCACCCAGCTCTTTCTGTTCATTGCCCCACCAAGTTCCCCTCTCTGAATAATCCCCCGAATTCCCACTACTCTACCCCCATGTGCTACACGCCCAGCTCCTCCTCTGTTCCTCCCCGACAACAGCCCCTCTGCAAACCCCCGGTCCGCCTGGCTCCCCTTGCCTGCTACTCCTACATCCAGCCCCCCACCCCTCCTTCCAGCCCCTCTGCCTAGGCCCCTACACTCTCAGCCCTGCCGACTGTCCAGTCACCCCTGGCCAGACCTGCAGGTCCCAAATCTCCTCCTGGGGAGATGGTGTCCCTATGACTGGGACAGTTTGGAGCAGCCCAGAATTGCTGGGACAGCAGCCTAACATGGTGGCCACCTGGCAGGCAAGACACCGGCAACCCGTGCTCAGCCTCGGTGAGTTTACAGGACCCCATGTGCATCACTGGCTCCTGGTCGTCTCACTCCTATCTGCGTTTGGCCTGCACCCCCATCTTGTTAATCCTCCTCACATGCCAGGGATGCCTTTAACAATTCCCTTTTCTAGACAGTCTGGTCCTTTCCTCTCCTGCCGCATCAGCCAGCCTGCATGCGCCTCTGCTTGTGTGACTGGCCTCTCCATGGAACTTGGTCTGTAACCACACAGCAAACTGTGGGACCAGCGGCAGAGAGGGTAGAACAGAGTGAGGAGTGGAAAGCATCCCACCTGCTCTCAAGGAGACAGGTGCCGGGGTCTAGTGAGTGCAAGAAAGGGTGAGCCCTGAGCACGTGCTCACAGGGCACAAGGCCCTGCTATAGAGACATGGGGACTCAGGGCTGCTTTTGTTTGTATTTTTGGGTCTGCTTCCTCCCAGATTCCATTTTTCCTCACCCTAGGATTCTAGAACCCTGCCAGGGACTCTCTGCCTTTCAGAAATGTCTCCTACAAAAGAGGGCGTGGCCCTCCATTGTGTTCTCATCAAAGCTCTGAGGACTGAGCCCCTGTCTCAGTCAGCTGCTCCTACCCCAGAATGGGATAGAAAGCAGAGTGTGGAAGACAAGAACATGTCCAGATCCTACCCACGTGATAGGATCTGATGAACAGATGACATTTTTAAAAAGTGCTCTCCGCCAACTGATGTCTTGATTAAATAAAATCTCAATCAAAATCGCAGCAGATTATAAGAAACAATGGTGATATAGCACCTCTTGTATTTTCCTGGACAAAGCTGGAACCCATTCTACTAAGTGAAGTTTCCCAAGAATGGAAAAATAAGCACCACATGTACTCACCATCAAATTGGGTTCACTGATCATCACCCAAGAGCACATTTAGGAATAACATTAATCAGGTGTTGGGCAGATGGGGGGGTGGGTATATACATAGATAATGAGTGCCATGCGCACCATCTCGGGGATGGACAAACTTGAAGTTCTGACTCGGGGGCCAGGCAAGGGCAACATACGTAACCTAAACCTTTGTGCCCCCACAATATGCTGAAATAAATTTAAAGTTGTAAAAAAAAATACCAGCATATATTTTCAGGGAATTTGACAAGCTGATTATACTTTCTATGGAAATGCAAAGGGACAAGAATAGAGGAAATTCTCTCCTACCACATATCAAATCAGCAAACAAGAAATAGAGTAAGTCAGAGAGTGCAGTACTCCTGCAAGCATAGAGAGAGAGAGAGACGAATGACACAGCGGAGTCCAGAAACAGTGTCACACGTGTGTGGACACTTTCTTTAAGACAAAAGTAGCAGAGCAGAACAGTGGGGACAGGACTGTCTTTTCAATAAATTGGTGCTGGGTCAATTGGATACCCATTTGGAAAATAAATTAGGCTGCATTCCTACTTCCCGCTACACTCGAAGACCAATTCAGGTTAAACGCAGATATAAATCTGAAAGGGTACAAACAAGAAATCTAGAACTGTACTGCCCATGTATGGCTAATGAGCACTTGAGATGTGCCTTGAAGTGTCCTGTTCACCCAAGATTAGAAATACTATGAAAAATCAATGTCTCAGTACTTCTTGTATCGAAACGTTGAAATGAAAATAACTGGGATATATTGAGTTCCATAAAACAGGCTTAAAGCTAGTTTTCCCTGATTCATTGTTCCCTTTTAATGTGCATCTGCTTTAAAGTGGGAGGGGTTTCTGAGTCCTTGCAAAATCTTTTTTTAGGAAATGATTGACCAAGGTGAGGTCCATCATATGTCCATGAGCTCCTGGGTCGGCCTCTTTCTTGCCAGCCCTTTCCTGGGCATCTCCAGGGCCGGTTCTAGTAACCAAGATGGTGCCGAGAAGCCCAGGCAGCTGAGTCGAGCACCGGAGTGAGGAGGGGAAGGAAATACTGTCCCCAGAGGTGGGAGAAGGGTGGGACGGATCCAAGCGGAAGACTGGGGGCTTCCAGGTGATCTAACTCACAGGGTCCCATTGCAGGGGCTGTTGCCTGGAGACTTCGAAGCCGCCACCAGGCCAGCCAGCAGAGGGCGGGGGAAAGAACGGGACCAGTCCGCCGGTACACGACACAGGACAGGCTGCCACCAGGCCAGCACAGGACACAGGAAAGGCCGCCACAAGACCAACCAGAAGACGGTGCAAGAAAGGACAGCACCAGTCCGCCACCACACGACACAGGACGGGCCGCCACCAGGCCAGCTGGCAAAAGGCGTGAGAAAGGATGGGACCAGTCTGCCAGCACAGGACACAGGAGGGGTTGTCACCAGGCCAGTCTGCACAGGGCTTGAGAAAGGACGGCACCAGTCTGCCAGCACAGGACACCGGAGAAGCCGCTACCAAGCCAGCCGGCAGAGGGCTTAATAAATGATGGGACCAGTTCCCCAGCACAGGACATAGGAAAAGCCGCGACCAGGCCAGCCGACAGACGGAGTGACAAAGGATGGCATCAGTCCGCCAGCACAGGACACAGGACGGGCCGCCACCAGGCCAGCCAGCAGAGGGCGTGAGAAAGGACGGCACCAGTCCACCAGCACAGGACACAGGAGAAGCCGCCACCAGGGGAGCCAGCAGAGGGCTTAATAAAGGATGGGACCAGTCCCCCAGCACAGGACATAGGAAAACCCTCGACCAGGCCAGCCGACAGACGGAGTGACAAAGGATGGCACCAGTCCGCCAGCACAGGACACAGGAGAAGCCGCCACCAGGGGAACCAGCAGAGGGCTTAATAAAGGATGGGACCAGTCCCCCAGCACAAGACATAGGAAAACCCTCGACCAGGCCAGCCGACAGACGGAGTGACAAAGGATGGCACCAGTCTGCCAGCACAGGACACAGGAGAGGTCGCCACCAGGCCAGCACAGGACACAGGAGAGGCTGCCACCAGGCCAGCACAGGACACAGGACAGGCTGCCACCAGGCCAGCCAGCAGAGGGCTTAATAAAGTTTGGGACCAGTCCCCCAGCACAGGACATAGGAGAAGCCGCAACCAAGCCAGCCGGCAGAGTGAGAAAGGACGGCACCAGTCCGCCAGCACAGGACACAGGAGAGGTCGCCACCAGGCCAGCACAGGACACAGGAGGGGCTGCCACCAGGCCAGCCGGAAGAGGGTGTGGGGGACACTAATACTGCACCAGGTGAGCCAGGAGAAGATGTAGGAAAAACATTATATTTTTCAGGGTTTTTATGTTTTGTTCTTTGTTGGTATTTTTGTTGCTTTTTAATGAGGTAGAGGGTTTTTTTTCATACTTTTCCTCCACTACAGCCGTGTTCCTTTAACAAGCATCTTGGTGCGGAGTCTGCACCAGCCACTGCTAATGATCGCACACGCCCTCCTTCCTCCACTGCCTTTTCTAAATAAATGGATTTTCTAAATACATCATGCCATTTCTGCAGCTTTACCTAAGGAAACGTTGTTCCTTCTTCCTGAATTCAGTCTCCAACTCCTGTGCCTAATAAACTGTACACTACAGTTCACTGCAGTCTGGCTATCTAGAGAATTTATACTGTCTTTAATTATAACTAACGTGGTTTCATCTGGAAATCTCAACCACTAATTTCAGTACAACAAATTTAAAATGTCCAATTCTCTGAAATGTGTTCCATGGCAATGACATAAATAATCCTCTCAGGCAACAGTGAGGCTTTCTAGGAAAAGTGCTGCCTCTCAGCGACAGTCCTTTGGGCACATCACTCATTGGGGTAAAGTGAGAAAATGTTAGAAATTGTATTGATGGTGACTTTTATCTATACAGAGAGAAATTATGCTTTGCTAATGTGCTGATAAGAGTACATGGAGACTATCTAAACATACATCTGTTAGGGGCGCATGCTCCAAAGCTACTTTACTGCTAGGAGTTTGAGATGATCAGTTTGGAGTCCACTGGTTTCTACTCAACCCTGCTCATTTCCTACCACTCTCCACCTAGCTCACTCCACTTGACCACTCAGGCCTTCCTGATGTTTCTCAAACCCTCCAAGCTCACGCTCATGTTCTCCCCACATGTACTCACACCGCCCATTCCCCTATGGCAGTCAGGGTTCTGCTCAAATGTGTCTCCCTGGACATGTATCACCCACACCCCCACCATCAATGCTCTATCCTCTCATCTTGCTCTACTGTCTCCTTCACACTTAAGTCACCTGATGCCATGTTTGTTTATCATCTGTCACCACAAATAGAATGAAAACTCAGGGAATGTGGGAAGCTTCTGTGTCGTGTTTACAGCTGCGTCTATGGTACAAGAGTAATTTTGAGCTGACTGTGGAATGTGGATTCTGCTCCTCTCTTATCACAGGCCCTCCTGGGTAGAGATCGGTACCTGGCTCCCCTCCCTTGGCTGCCTGGCACGTTTGCTTTCCCTGTAGACCAGCACTGTCTGAGAGAGCATTTGTCGATGATGCCAATGTTCTGTGTCTGTGCTGGACTCAAAACCATAGCCAGTAGCCACATGTGGCTGTTGGGCACTTGAAATGTGCTGACTGGTGTATCTGAGGAACTGAATTTTTCATTGCATTTAATTTTAGTTAATCAAACTCAAGTAGCCACATGTGATTGGTGCCCACCATACTGGATGGTGCCACCGTGGATTGTGAGGTTCTTGAGGCCTTTATTCAACTTTGTCCCCTGGCCCCAGCATAATACCTGGCATGTGCCAGACACTTGGTAGGTGCCAAATGGGTGTTCCGCCTAAGGTAGGTCTTGGAGAGGGCAGGGAATTTGTGTCTTAGTGTGCACCTGCAATGCTGTTTTTCCCTAGTTCACTCTATTAGCTCCTCACAGAGCTAATAAGGGAATGCCAAGTGGAAAAGGCCATACATAGAAGAATCCTTATGCCAGAAGATTTGGCAGATAAGGAAAGTAACTGAAGAACTGATCATGAAGATGTCATTGAGGCAGACACTGAGGCTTAGAAGAGAAGAAATGAAACCATACAGGTGTCTAAGAGACAGTGGAACAGGAAAATGAAAAGAAGTTTGCTGTCACTGAAACCCCAAATGATGAGTTCCAAAAAGTTAATGATTTGTTCCCAGTTCCCATCAAGCTAGATCCTCAGTTGGGCCCTGTATGTGCCAAGAAGCTGCAGTGTTTGTAAAACGGCCAACCTAGAAGGTATAGAAAAGAGACTAGTGACAGCATGTGACAGAACTAGGTTGTAGCAGAAAAATTATAAGGTGGATAAAATGATGAAGCGTCTGAAATCAACTAAAGATACAGAAGGACACCAGCTGCCCGAATGTCTCAGTAAGAAGGAGCAGCTTTAGATGAAAGAGAAAGAAATAAACAGACAGACAAACATAGATCAGATGTGGGTCTGAAGGAAGGGTTCCAGAGCCTTCGGGAGACTCCATGGGAAGAAGTCTTAGTGCAGAACAAGAAGGAGCAAGGTATTGGCAAAGATCAACCCCTGAGAGGCTTGGAGTCCAGCGAAAAGGGAGGTTTCAACTCCTCAGGGTTTGTCCTCCTTGTTCCCACACAGACGTTTCCCAACTCTGGCCCAGACTGCAGGAGCCACAGGGGTCCAGTGGGTCCCAGGTGATCTGCATGACTCCATAGCCTGGACATGCTTGGCAGACTGCCACCCAGAGAGAGGGTTGGAGACGGAGTGCTAGCACTCCTCCAGACAGACTCATTTCCTCCCCTTCTCCCCGCCCCCTACAGCTGCTGAGAGAGACAATTGAGTACCACAAGAGGCTTCCACAGAGAGTTGGGCTCAGGCCTTTCCTCTTGGGGTCTTGCAATGGACTGAGGGGTGCTCAGACTGTGAGCTCCCTGCTAACCAGCCCTCCCTGGTGCTGCTTCCCTAGTGGCTCCATCAGAGCAGCACACTCCCTGAGGCAGAAGGACATTGATCCTGCTCAGGCCCCCGGATGGTGACTCAGGACCAGTGCACATCTCCCTGGCATGGTCAGGGATTAATTTTCTTGGTCTCAGGAGGTGAGGGAGCCCATGTGGACAGATCTGCGGGGAGAGCACAGTGTGGGTCCTAGCTGTGGCATGTTCATGGGGCACCCCTTCTCCCGTGGGAGGCCCACGCTCTCAGTTCAGGATGGGATCCTGGATGGGGAACCTCCCAGCCCACAGCACAGTCATGTGGTATCTCCACTGGCTTAGGCTCCTGTTGCTGGCAGGTGCCAGAGCAAGATTGTGGAGCAGAGAAGAGGAGAGAGGAGCGAGGTCCACTGCACACTGCCACATTGTGACTCTCAGATGGACCTGCCTCCAGAAGCAGACTTTCTGATTGGGTGGGGTCACTTCAGCCCCTCCCTGGTGGCTCTGCCCAGAAGCTGGGAGCAGACCTTTGACCCTTGGCAAAATAGCTACCTTGCCAGCTTTTGTAGAGCCTAAGGGCAAGCTCATACACCCGAGCCCTACCCAGCCACACTCCCCTACCTGCCTTTGCTGTGGCAGAGAACAAGGACTCATCTGGAAATTCCAGTGCCTCACCCACCACTTAGGGCATTTGAGTACTTCTCCTGAAGGACTAGAGCTGGTCACAGGACCCAAAAACAGCATTGCAGCTTGTTCCTTGTGACAAGTGCCACCTACAGATAGTGAGATCACTTTGCACACCCTTGACAGCATTTATTGATTCAATTTTACAGGGTTTGTGGGAGTCCAAGGAGTAGCCATTTGGGGGAGTGCCTAACTCTCTCCACAGAAAAACTGTGCTACTTGGATAAGGGTGGAAAGATCCCAGCCCGGGGCCTTAGCATACAAGTGTTTATCCCCCTCGCCCAGGTACAGCTCTCCCAGCTGGGAGTGCTTGTCCTGACTCTCCTACCAGAAGCTCCACCTAGTGGCCAGAAAAGCAATGTCTGAGCCCCACTGAGGCATAGAAAAGCCTTTCAACCTCCCACAACCTAACCATGTTCCTCGCCCCACCTCCATGCTAGTGAAGATCAAGAACACCCCTGGGAGTTACAGGGTCCCTTCTGAAGCTTTGGTCACTCAAGTACTCCACCTAGGGGACCAGAGTCTACCACAGACACAAAAGGACATCTTGGCAGCTGTCTCTATCACACAAACATCCAATAATGACGGGGAGAACAAAGATATAGTTCATCATAGCATCTTCCAATTCAAGCAAACAGAGTGTGGCTGATTCACACTCACAAGTACCACCCACCATCACTGAGATTAAGCTCGGGGACCTAACTCACTACACACTATTGGGAAGAAGTGAAGATAGCAGGTCAGAGGGAACCCAAGAGGTAACCAAACCTGCTAGAACACCCCACAGGCAACTCAGGATCAGCACTCCTCTCCCTGGCTCAGTCAGGGATCAATCTTTGGGGACACAGAGACAGGCCATAAGCCAGGCCCAGCATTCCCAGCTCTCAAGCGAGAGGAATCAGAGAAAGAACTCTGGAAACATAAAAAATCAGCTCAACGTGAAAGGAAACTCACAAAAGAAAACAATAACTCCTTAACAATGGATACCAAACAAAACGAAAGGATTGAAATGACAGATAAAGAATTCCAAATATGGATTATAAGGAAGCTCAATGAAATACAAGAGAAAATTAAACCCAATACAAAGAAACCACAAAAACAATGCAGGAAATGAATGAAAAATTTACTAAAGGAATTGAATTATTAAAAAAAAAATTAAACAGAACTTCTGGAAATGAAACATTCATTCAAGGAAATACAAAACACAGTAGAAAGCCTTAAGAGTAGGCTAGATCAGGCAGAAGAAAGAATCTCAGAGCTAGAAGACAACACCTTTGAAATAAACATGTCAGTCAAAGAGAAAGAACAGAGAAGTAAGAGAAACAAACAAAGCCTACAAGAAATATGGGATTATGTGAAGAGGCCTAACATAAGAATCATAGGCATCCCTGAAGGCAAAGAAGAAAATATGCAAGGGTTGGAAAACCAATCTGAGGGAATAATTGAAGAAAATTTCCCTGGCCTTGCTAGAAATCTAGATATCCAGGTACCAGAAGCTAAAAGGACCCCTGGGAGATTCATCATAAAGAGGCAAACACCACGACACGTAGTCATCAGACTGGCCAAAGTAAGCACGAAGGAGGCATTCCTACATGCCGTAAGGTGAAAGCAGCAGGTAACTTACAAAGGAAAACCCATCAGACTAACTGCAGACTTCTCAACTGAGACCTTACAAGCCAGAAAGGATTGGGGCCCCATTCTCAGTCTTCTCAAACAGAATAAAGGCCAGCCTAGAATTTTGTATCCTACAAAACTGAGTCTCTTATATGAGAAAGAAATAAAGACTCTCTCAGACATGCAAAAACTGAGGGAATTTTTCAAGGCCAGACCTGCCCTGCACACAGTATTCAGAACTGCATTATACACAGATGAGCACAATAGACACCCACCAGTGTAAAATCACCCAAAAGCTAAAGGTCAGAGCCTGGATACTGTAACCGGTTCTATAAGCAAGAAAATGTTTTCTCAATAATGTTTTTGGTTCCCTCATATTTCAAATGAATCTTCAGTGTTCACATTATGGCTGGGGCTGGCAACTCTGAGTGGCCTTGAGCCTAGCTACAGTCTCAATCAAGGAGAAAATAGAGAACTCTTTAGCAAAATTTTCTGACCAGAACTTCGTAACTTTCTGTGGTATCGATGCATTCTCTTCTGAGTTTTGTTCCCAGGAATGGCAGAACCTCCTACAAAGTCTCACACCACCTGTGTGTCCAGAGAAGACAAGATAAGTGATTCTTCACCATAGACTGTGTCCAAAGACCCAGTGAGCCTGCGAGCAAAGCTGAAAAAATGACCAATATCAATCCCTAGTTCATTATAATACTAAAATCTCAGCCATATTTTGATCCTGGAATGTATGTACTAGCATGATTTCTCACTGCACTTGTGTGCATTCCACTCCACCCCAAACATACAGTAATGATCACACCCCTCATGCACTATTCATTTTGCCTGCAGAAAAATCCCCTGACCCTGTTGGTCAGGGAGGCAGATTTGACACAGTTCATAACATAGACTTCAAATCAACAAAAGTAAAGAACGACAAAGATGGTCATTATATAATGAGGAAGGGAAAAATTCAACAAAAAGACATAACAATTGTATTTATGCACCTAACACAGGCGTGCCCAGATTTATAAAGCAAACCCTACTTGATCTAAACAAAATGATAAACAGAAGTATTGTAATAGCCAGGGGCTTCAACACTGCACTGACAGAATGGGACAGATCCCCCAAGCAGAAAATAAGCAAGGAAATGATGGACTGAAACAGAACTCTAGATCAAATAGAGGATATGTAAGGCCTCATGGAAATGGTTGAGACGGACAGCTCACCTTGTTGAGGGGAAAAAAGAAGAGAATTCAGAAAGCCTTCAGTGATCTCTTAGCTGGGAATTGAAGTTGCACTTAAAAGGCCAGGAGGGGAAATCCTGGGGACAAGTGCAGAGAAGGATTCCAAGACACAGAAATGTGAAAGAAAAAAATGTATCTGTAGGTGGTCGTGTTGTCGAAAGTAGCTGGAGCCAAAGTGCGTGGGTTGAAGTATCAGAAGAAAAAAACAGGATAGACAAATTATAATATCATCAGATACAAAAAAACTGTAATACCAGGCTGTGGAGTATGGATTTTATCCTGCAAGTGACAGAAACCCACTATTGGAACCAAGACTTTACTCAGGTTTCCTAACTCTAATCACAGGTGTCTTTACTCTGTACCACATGATCTGTCTCCTTGGTTAGCAAAGCCCTGAATGTAACTGGAAGCCTTCTACAGGCATGTCCCTACCCTCCCCTGCATACCACTTTTCTAATATACTGGGGTAATAATTCTCCCCTGAACGTTCTGTTTTCTTCCATGCCTTAGTACAATCAGGGCCGGCTTGGTTGGGTGATTGCTAATGCATTTAGGGTGGAGCTTCTTACCTTCAGCAACACAGATGCCAGGGACCTGGGAGGCAAACCAACTTTTACATCATAGGAAAAGGCCACAATTCCAGCACCAGAAAGGCTAAGCAGAAACATGAAGTCCAGAGGAGTAAACACAGATAGAAACCATACAGGCAAGTCCTGGAAGCTGGATGAAGATGGGATCTGAGCAATAGCAGGAGGGGAACGGGTTGGGAGGTGACTGGACACTATATGGGGCTGGTGGGCAAATGGTGTGTGATGAGGCTAGCAGGGCATACACCTCAGTTCTGCAGATGCTGCTTCTTCTAAATGAAATATGGTCTCTTCCTTTCTTCCTGTAGGCAAATCTTACTCTCCTTCAAGACCCAACTTAATACTTATTCTTCCAGAAAGCCCTTCCTGACCTTTCTCAGACAAAATTCCTCCTTCTGGCTTCCTACACTACCTTGTGCCAGCCTCCATTAATGAATTATTATAATTATTTGCTTATGTGGCCACTTTCCCCTGTGAGCTCTCCAGGGCAGAAACTATGTCATTTATTTCTCTATCCCTAGTGCCTAGAGAGAGTGTGTATGTGGTAAGTAAGCAGGATTCCTGGGAGACCACAGAGTGCCAATGTTGGCTTTTTTGTTTTTTAAGTGCTTTCTTTTTTACTCTCAGCCTTTATTTATTTATTTATGAGACAGAGTCTTGGTCTGTCACCCAGGCTAGAGTGCTGTGGCATCAGCCTAGCTCACAGCAACCTTAAACTCCTGGGCTCAAGCAATACTCCTGCCTTAGCCTCCCGAGTAGTTGGGACTACAGGCGTGTGCCACCACGCCTGGCTAATTTTTCTATTTTTAGTAGAGACGAGGTCTCACTCTTGCTCAGGGTGGTCTCCAACTCCTGAGCTCAAGCCATCCTCCCTCTTCGGCCTCCCAGAGTGCTAGGATTACAGGCGTCAGCCACCGTACCCAGCTCCGAAGTTGGTTTTCATCATGGGGTATCCACCAAATCTAGGAGACTTTGAAATGCTGCTTGTATAACTGCTTGGAGTGCAGAGGACCGTAAATAATGTCAGAGCCTGGTAAAGATGGGGAATCCAATGGAAGACCCTGATGCAAAGCTCCTGTCCCAAATGACTACACTTAGAATTTAACAGTGAACAAGAAACAAATTCTACTATACAGAAGGAGACAACAAAAAACTTTCCCATTTGAAACATGGCACTAGGAATACAAAAAATATCTCCTCTAAGATTTTTTTTTACCACAAGCTCAACCTTAAGAGGGTTGCAGCCCAAATTTTTACTACCTGCATAGTTCAAAAAAACCTCAATAAAATAATTTAATTTGTAGTAGTAACACATTGGTAGAACCTACCTCCCTTCTATTCAAATAATTGGCCTATTTTAAAAATTGGGTTGTCTTTTTCTTGTTGCATTGTAATTGTTCTTAAATATTCTAGATGCAAGTCCTTATCAGACATATAATTTGCAAATATTTTCTTCCATTCTATGGATTGCCTTGTCATTTTCTTGATAGCATCCTTTTGAAGCACAAAAATGTTTAATTTTGACGTATACTTTATGTGTTTTTTAATTTGTTGATTGGGGTTTATCCGTCATCAAAAGTCATGAATATATACACTATGTTTTCTTTAAAGAGTTTTATAGTTTTGGGTCTTATATTAGGTCTTGATCCATTTGTGTAAGTACACTCTATAATGTTTGCACAATAACAAATTCCCTAATGACACATTCTTAACGATGCATATCCCTGTTATTAAGCAATGCATGACTATGTATATCTGTATTAATATATATAAATAATATATATATTATTTGGTTTTGGAAGGTAAGAGAAAAAGAGGAGACTTAGGTACCTGACTTTTATTTTTCTGACTTGGATAACTGGGCAGATGATAATTTTACTCATTGAGATAGAAAATAGTAGAGTATGACAAGATTTTCAGTGGTGAGGAGATGTAAATTTACCTTGTATGTATCAAGTTTCAGATGCCTTTGGATCTCCTTGGCATGTACTGAACAGTCCATGGTATTGTCATGGAGCTCAGAAGAGAGGTCTCACTTGTAGACATGGCTTTGTGAATCAGCAGCACATTGGTGGCAATTAAAACCATTGGTGTGGTTGGAGTTTGTTAGGAAGAATGAACCAAGTTGGAATTCTGGGATGCGCCAACATTTAAAGGATGGACAAATGAAGAGAAATGTCTAAATGTATGAAGAAAGCAAATAAAGAGTAAAGCCACTGAAGCCGAGGGAGTAAGGACTTATGAGAAAGGAACAATGCCGAGAGGTCAAATACGACAAACATTTATTGGAATGTGTTCAACAAGTTTAGAAAACTGGAGGTCACCAAAGACCTTGGGGAACACAAATGTAAAAATTGCTCAGGGCAGTTGGCACAGAGGAAGAGGTTCTAAGCAAGTTGAGAGGAGATGACAACTGAATTGAGTCTTGAAAAGTCAGAGTGGAAAACACTAAAGCAGAATAAATTCCAGGCACATGAAAAATTGAATGTCATTAATTAAATCTAAGAGAGGCAAGAGTCATCATTCCTGTTCACTTCATAGGACTGACTTGAGGAGGAAATGAGTTTCTATACGTGAGAACACTACACAAAACACTAGATACAGCACTACCTGTTACTATCTTCTGCCCAGCAGCAGCAGGCCTCAGATCCAGCTTCCTTTTGCAAGTGGCCCGCTGGAAATGTGGCCCCAAATCCTGCTCTGCTCTGATAGTGGGCCATTGTCCCATCTCACACAACCACTCTGGATATATGAGGGGGAGGGGTATGTTTCCAGCATTCCCATGTTCTGAGTCAGGTTCAGGGAGTTTGCACAGATGCTTCTAGGCTTAGCCCCTAACTCCTCACATTGTGTAAGGAGAAATATCCAGGCCACTGGGAACAATGGATCCCAAGCCCAAGGCTTGCCTCCTTGCCTCAAGGGCTGAAGTCTCCTAAGGCCCTATGGTAACAGACTCTTTTTTGCTTCTGAGATTGGCTGACATGTTCTCTCTGGTAAACCTTTCTTCCTCATTGGACAGTGTCATGGGGCCTGACGAGGGCACAGGGTTAGTAACTCAGGCAAAGTGAAAGTTTTATTCTCCAACTCATCTTTTGAACCAAGCAGGTGGCCTGAGAATGCTGCCTCCCAGAAGCTCCAACTGACTGCTAAGGTGGCTGACAAAGGGGAGCTCAGGATGGCTTGGGGACAAAACCTTCCACATCCTGGATGGGGCAGCTGGATCTAAATATTGTTCTATTCAGGACCTGATGTCACTGAAGGGACTGGAGGAAATTCCAAATCTGTGGCATCCCTCTCCATTATGGTCCCCACCCTACCCTTCTCCCCAGCACTCCGTTCTGTTTTACAGCCATTAATCACAGGTAGCTTGAGTCAGAGGCCCTCTGAGCTGGTATTTCCCACCATAAACTCTGCACATTGCTAATATTCAAGGGACAGTTGAAGGGCATTGGGCCAGGAATCAGAATCCCAGGTTGAGGTCCCAGCTCTGTCATTTACTAGTGAGCGACCAGAGGATAAATGTGTGTTCTATTGTTGGGTGTTCTATAAATGCCAGTTAGATTCTCGTTCAGTTCTTCTATGTCCTTACAGAATCTTTGCCTCCTTGTTTTACTGATTCCTAAGAGAGGAGTGTTAGCATCTTCTGCAATAATTGTGGAAATTTTCTATTTCTCCTTTTAATTGTATCAATTTTTTGCTTTATGCATTCCGAAGCTCTCTTTTCAGGTACATGAAAATTTAGGACTGCTATGTCTTCTTGATAAACTGACCTCTTCATCATGACACAATGTCCTTTCTCATTCCTGCTAATGGTCCCTGAAGTCAGCTATATCTAATATTTATAAAGCAACTCCAGTTTTCTTTTGATTAGTGTTTATGTGATGTTTCATTGCCCATTCTTTTACTTTTAGCCAATTATGTTGTAAGTGTGTTTATTTTATATACCTTGCTTTTAAAAAAATCCAATCTAACAATTTCTGCCTTTAATTGGAGTGCTTGTTTCATTCTCCTACAGTGCTATTATTGATATAATTTGGTTTAAATTCACCATCTTGCTAATTATTTTCTATTTGTTGCAACGGTTCTCTTTCCTTTATTGCCTCTTTTTCTGCTTCCTGTTACACTTGATCTTAGCCAAAAAGCTGAGAAGCTATTCTGCATACTTTTATATTGAGCATATTCATGACTCCATTTTATCTCCTATATTAGCTACACCTTTTTTCTTTTAGTGGTTATGCTAAGGTTTACAATGTACACTTTTAGTTCATCACTGTCTCCCTCAAATAATGTCACACCATTTCATGTACAGAGTCAGATTCTTACACAGTATACTTTTATTTTTTCCTTCTTATCCTCTGTCATGCATTGGGTCATAGATTTTACTTCTACATATTATACAACATTTGTTACAATTTTTGCTTCAGGCAGTCATGTAGTTTCATCTGAAAGATTAAAAATAAGAAATATTTATATTTCCAAGGATCTTCATTTCCTGTGCAGATTCAAACCTCCATCTTGTGCCATACATATGCCTTCTACTGAAGAACTTCGAGTAACATTTCTCATAGTGCAATTCTGCTGACAGAAGGGCTCAGCTGTTTTTTTTCTGAAAAAGTTATTTTAACTTCATTTTGGAAAGATATTTTTGTTGTGTATAGGATTCTGGATTACCAAGGTTTGGAGTTTTGTTTTCATTTTTCTCTTTTACATGACTTTAAATATGAAGCTCTATTGTCTTCTGGCTTGCATAATTTTGATGAGCTGTCTGCTGTCATTCTTCACTGCTCTGTAGATAATGTTTCTTTTTTCTTTGGCTACCGTCAAGATACTTTTTATCTGAGGTTTTCACCATTTTGACCATAATGAACCTAAGTGTGCTTGTCATCTGTTTATTCTGCTTAGGGTTCTCTGGGCTTCTTGGATCTGTGGTTTTATTATTTTATTAATTTTGGAACATTCCTGGTTCTCACTTCTTCAAATACTTTTTTCCGACCTGTTATTTCTCACTTTTCCTTCTCTGATTCCAGTTACACATGTTAGACCATTGGCATTTTCCCATATATCTTGAATGTTCTGTTCTCTTTGTCCACCCTTTTTTCCTCCTAGTGTTTCAGTGGAAGATTTCTGTTGACCTGTCTTGGAGTGCATTGATTCTTTCCTCTGCTGTAGTCTTCCACTGATAAGCCAATAAAATAAATTATTCACTTCTGATATCATGCTTTTTCTTTCCAGCATTTTCATTTTATCTCCTTTAAATTAATTATTTTTAGAGAAGTGTTAGGTTTGCAGAAAAACTGCATACAAGTTACAGAGTTCTAATATATCTCTTTTCCCTCTTCTCACACAGAGTTTCCCCTATTATTAACCTCTTGCACTAGTATAGTAAGTTTCTTATAATTGATGAAGCAATATTGATTCATTATTATTAACTAAGGTTCACAGTTGGAGGGAATATGTGTATGTGTCTTGACAGGGAAGTGTTGACTTAGTGACTTCCTCCTCCTGCTATAAACTTTGATGTCTGAATTCAAGGGTGAAAAGGTATTTACAACTGTTAATGGTGTGATCACACCCTGCTGCTCACCAGCTATTTCCTGCCTTTATTCACTTAAAATCAAGTTGTGAGCATTTACATTATCAAACATTCTAAAAATACATTTTCAAGGGCTACATAGTATACCATTATGTGGCCATATCATGATATATTTAAATGACTCACTATTATAGAAGTGTTTTCAATTGGTTCCAATTTTTCCTTATCATAAGTAACACAATAAAAATCATTGTGTTTCTTTTCCCAAGCTTCTGATATCCTATTTCCAAAGTTGTCCTAAAAGTGGAATTATTGGATTCAATGGCATGAAAATATTTAATGTTCTTGATATATAAAGCCAAATCATTTTGCAAAAAATCAATTTATTTTCCCACTAGCAATCTATAAAAGTCCAATTTTCAGTGTATTCTGGTTGCCTCTGAAACTTATGTTTAAAAACTCTTTAGCAATTTCTAAGGTGAAAAAAGGACATTGATATTTTAATTTGCATTTCTTGATGCCTACTGTGGCAGGATTTTCCTACAAACTTATTAGTGATTTGGATTTTTTTTTTTTATGAACTGTTCATATGTGTTGCCAATTTTCTGAAGTCTTTTTATCTTTCTTACCAATTGGAAAGAGCTTTTTCTGTGACAATGATGTTAACCATATGCCTGTAAGTATGTTGGAATTATATGCCTTGTTTTGCCACCCATCTTTTAATTTTGCTTTATTATTTATGCAACATTGTGGCCCCCAGGTGTGTGGGTAGGGTAGTACTTTCGAGAACTTTCAGAACTCATACCCTTGGCATAGACCTTGGCTTCTCATGGAGTTTGTAAACATTCTAACAGCAATAATCAGAGTTTGGTGGGGGAGGTCCTTCTATTAATAAGCAAGAGAAAATAGAGCTCAACCTTTCCATTGAGTTTTTACCTGTCTCCAGACTCCTTAAGTTTTGCATCTGGGGGGTAACACTATGCCCACTCTTCCCCTTCTGATTTTCCTCATTTTTTTCATCCTTAGACGGACAAGGTCCCTTTTCCTTGAAATCACCCAAAACAGGCTGTAGTGTTCCAAAATGGACTTTACTAAAAACAAGGGGAAAATGAAAATCAAGAGGTATAAAAAAAATTTTTTTAAAGCACAGAAAAAAAACACTGTTACAAAGCAGCCCTCCCCCCAAGATAATTTCAATCAACCTCAGGTGCTCTAACTGGCAAAGTTTGTAGGTGGGTAGATATAGGCTCATTTCTTCCTTCTCAAGTTTCTTTCTCACCCTAAGGTTCTCTACTTTTCAGTTCTTGAGTTTCTACTTCTTCCACTTTCCCCTCTTTGTCCTTTACTCTCTAGAGCTCCAGTCACTTCCACAGCTGAGGAGGATCATGTCTGATGACTAATTAGTGGTTCATCCCTGAGTAATGAATTTAAAAAATTAAAACTAACATTTGTTGAAAGGTTACTATATGCCAGACTCTGTACTAAGCATATATTTATATACTGTCTCATTTAATCATCATGACTTCCCTGTAAGAAAGAAATACAAACCTAGAGTAGTTAAATAACTTGCAAAAATTCACGAACTTACTAAGTGGCAAAATTGAGCCTCTCATCCTGGTCTGTCTGGCACTAGAGTCCAGGCTCTTAAGCACAGCACTCTACCTTTACAAATGTCTCAGTTTCAAACAGCATCACCATAGATACTCAGATGTCTGAGCACCCTTTTCCTCTCCCACCTGGGCAAAGGTGAAGAGTTACTATATCTTTATAGAGTCCAGCTCTTCTAGGTCTCATGGAAGAGTCCTCAAGGAGTTGTTGATTGCCAGTCTTGCTTTGTTCGGCTTCCCAGGTCTTCAGCTTTAAAACCTTACTCTGGGGCCCTGCTCCACCCCATCAATTTGAAAAAGGCCTTTTTCACATCCTTGTTCCTTAGACTGTAGATGACAGGGTTGAGGAAGGCTGTGGCAATGTTATAGAAAAGGGCCATTCTCTTGCCACTGTTTGATAAGGAGCCAGAGCCAGGGCCCATGTACATGATGATGCACGGAATGGCAAACATGGTGACCACGGTGATGTGGGAGGCACAGGTGGAAAAGGCCTTTATCCGCCCCTGGGCTGAGGGGATCTGTATGATGGTGGCAAAGATGTTGGCATAGACAAGGACAACCAGGGACAGTGGGACCACGATGACATTGAAGCCTATGATGAAGTCCACCAAGTCATTGAGGGATGTGTCTGCACAGGCCAGCTTCAGAACCGCAGGGACCTCACAGAAGTAGTGGTCAATTTCATTGGGACCGCAGTAGGGCAGGTGCATAGCAAAGAAAGTATCGCACAGGCTTCCCAGCACACCATAGGCTGCGCAGATACCCACCATGAGGAGACACACCCAGCGGCTCATGATGACCTTGTACCTGAGAGGGTGGCAGATGGCCACATACCTGTCTACGGACATGATGGAGAAAAGCCAGGACTCAGTGATCCCAAAGAGGAGGAAGATGTACATCTGGGCCACACATCTAGCAAAAGAGATGGCCCTCTTCTTGCTGAGAATGTGCATGAGCATCTGGGGCACGGTGGTACTGGTGAAACATATATCCAGCATGGAGAGGACGCTGATGAAGAAGTACATGGGCGTGTGCAGGCGTGAGTCCTGGTGGATGAGGGTGATGAGGAGGCTGTTGCTCATGAGGATCAGCAGGTAAAAGGCCAGAAAAAAGGTGAAGAGCAGAGGATTGGTCCTGGCGCTGGGGGCAAAGCCCAGCAGGATGAACTCTGTCACAGTGGACTGGTTGAGTTCCTGCATTGTGATATGCCTGTTTAAAGATTATTTATGATACATAATTCACTGAGTGTCTGTGCCAAGGGTGTGGGAGGAATTTTCACACTCATTGTTTCATTTGCATTTCCTAACAGTATCAGGAAGCTTTGGATTGGCAGATGGAGGCACCAAGAGCCACGTCCCAATTGCAGTTTGAGTGATGTTGGGATTTGGCTCAGGATTTGGTTGAGGGTCGTGCTGGTGAAAATGGGGAGAGCCAGGTCAGGGCAGCACCGGAGGCTGTGCTCCAGTCTGGCCTGTAGGTCTCTCTTTCCTCTTCCTGACACAGCCTTGTTTTCTCTCTACTATTTGCTCCATATTCTGCTTTCTCTTGGGACTTAGAGGTTGCTAAGCCTTGTGTGAATTAAGATTAGGATCAGGATTGGGATTATTACATTCATTATTCAGGTGAAGGTTTCTGTCACTGTTAGGATTAGGGCTACGGATCACATTGGGCATTAAGGTCAGTGCTATGTAGAATAAAGCCTAGAGTTAATGTTCAAGATTTATATTTTACACTTCAAGAGTGTTCATGAATGAAGGAATGGCATTTATTCAACAATTTTTATCAAAATGATCACTATAGTATTGTCTCCTCAATTGTGAAGATAATTTTTCTACAATGTTGGGGCAGGATATTTTATAGTCAAAGAAAGATCTTGGATAAGCTGAGTATAGTCCTATAAGCAATTTTTAGAATTACTAAAATAAAAATGATCCCAGTGCACCATACAAAGAAGATAAAGTCTTAAATTAATAATGCATCTATTGTAGGACTAATTTTCACTCTCATACCTTCTTAATTAGAAATGCTTCAAAGGCTCTCTCCTTCACACTGTTGATATGGTGCCAATAAATTATTTTTGCTTTGTTGGAGACAATGAACATACTGAGATTTTAAAATTTTCCTCATAGTTGGATGTACCTTTCACTATTCATTGTTTTTCTGGTTTTATGACTCAGAGAAATTTATATTCTAACATATTCAGAATTTAAGAGATTGTAGGAAACTATGCAAAAGTAAATCCACAAACTAGAGTTTTGTGAAAAAGCAATTTGTTGGGAAAGGCCTACAATGCATAGCTAATCACATGTACTCTTCTGGGGTGGAGTATCTTAGCTACCTTTTTATCCATTTCTGATGTGTACCCACTTGGGTACCCTGTCTTCCTAGTTATCTCAACTTTCTATTTTGTGAGCTCTCACAGAGATATTTAATATTACATCTTCAGAAACTTCCTTGACCCTAACAAATGTCTGTCACAAACAGCCAACATCATGCTTAATGCTAAAACCATAGAGCAGAGGTCACTTAATGGGAGCCTACAAGGCAAGTAGAACCCACTGATATATTTTGCTTGGATTGTATAGTTTTTAAAAGTTGAATTAACTGATAATATTTTAAGAAATCGAGCTTACACATAAAAAAAACTCGAGCTTGAGAACCACAAACTAGATTTGGCCATAATGGGCTTATGTTCCTGTTCCTGGCAACAGCTAGGAGGTGAATGTGTGATTCCCTTATGAATGGAGTGAGAACTCCTCCGTTCAAAATACTCTTTGTTATTCCTTCTTATTTTTCCTAGACTAGTTTTATGCATTTACATTGCCTGCTTGGCCCCTGGGGCGTTTGAAGTTATGATCCCTGCTCTACTGGTGTACTATTACAGTATTATATGCTACTATAATCACTGTTATATAATATTCTTCAGAAAATTTTAGCCAAAGACATTGTTTAAAGCAAAAAAATATTAAATATAAGTATAAGATCAATTATCATGATTTTCAAATGCCATAATGGCCTTATCTAGAAATCTAAGAGAATCAACTAATAAGGTTTTAAAACAAATAAAAGAGTTTGGTAAGATGGCTTAATATAAAAGATTCTAGGAACAATATGCAAAGTAAGATTCCATGTGTATAGAACTGTGTATGCACAAATCTGTGCAATGTGTTTTATAATCACACTTTAAATGCATAGCAAATGGGTGGAAGTATACATGCAGAGCTGTTAGCACTTATTACTGTTGAGGGATTTGCAATGGAGGTGGGTGGGTAGATAGGAACAAATGAGTTTTCTTTCTCTTTTTACATTTCTTTCCTGTTTACATGTTTCAACCATGGGCATGTATTTTTTTATGTAATTAAAAAACTAATAAATATGAAGATGAATCTGCATACGCCAATCAAAAAGTTAGAAGTGTGTTGGAAAAAGGATTTACAAAAGCAGTAAATACCCCAAAATACACAAATGACTAGGAATAAACCTAACAAGAACTATTCTGGACCTATGTGAGAAAAATGAACAAAACAAATAGGAATTCCATAGAACTTCACCAAGAAAGATAAAGGAAGCTTTGATCAAGTTCATAGATATACCATGTTTCTGGGTAGAAAGACTAAAAATTGAAAAGAAAAAGCATTTATCTCTAAACTTAATTATATATTGAATGCAAACCCAATTAAAACTCAATGGGATGTTTCTGTGGGACCTTGATAATGGGGTTCAAAAGCTCATGCAAGAATAACGGGGTGCGCTTAGCCAAGGAAATATTGAAGAAAAAGAAAATAAAGAAGTAGAATAAAATTGTCAGATTTAGCATATAAAAATAAGTGTGAATTCAATTTAATTGGGCATCTGTGTTTTATCTGGTAAGCCTAAGTGTAAGACAGCCTCCTAAAGGTTTAAACATACTAATACTGTAATACCAAAAAATAAAAATATAGTGTGAGCTCAGAGCTAGACAGACAGACTGATGGGACAGAAGACCCAGAAATAGACCTTCCCATATAATGAAGGACAAGGAAGAGTTAGTTATTCAACAAATGTTGCTCAATTAATTTATAATTTGGGTTACTTCATGCTGTGTATCAAGATAAATTCTAAACACTTTAAAAGATTATATACAAAAAATGAAACGATCAAGTAACCTAGGAGAAAATATAGGTGAATGTTTATTTTATGGTGGGACACAGACCTGTTAAGCATAAGCTAAATGTTTCCAGGTCCTTCTGCCTCCTGGTGATAACCTTTGTCCCTTTCCTATGCAAATGAAGGAACATAGGTCCTCCTCTGACCTGCTGTAAGAATCTAATACTTTCCCCAATATTTTTGAGGGTTCCTTGAGGTTACTTTGCTCTAAACATTCTTGCTGTCATTGAAGTCTTGATCCACACTTTGCTGCCTTCCTTTGTGTGGCTACTGACCTCTTCAATAGTGCCTCCCTATTCTCTTTCTCCTTTATGGCCCCAAACCTCACTAACACCAGGCAGTCACTTCTATAACTTTTCCCGAGACATAGGTAAAATGGACATGACTTACGAAGCAGCGTAGAAAACCATTTAAACTTCAATACTTAATATTGTAAAGTCTCTAAGCTATCTCTGCAGCAGAGTGGGATTTTTTTTTCTGGCATTTTCCTCTTTTATCCCCAGTCAGCTCTCAGGTTATTGGGGTCTGATCTCCTTCCTGGGACCTCCTCCTCCCATCTTCTCTGGTCTTCCTTACTCACTGCCACCTGAGCAGCCAGGTACAAACCCCAATTCCTTTATCTCGGTGTTCTCAGATTTCACCTTGCATGGGAATCACCTGGAGGGCTTGTTAAAATATCTACTGCACAGTTTCTGATTCAGTAAGTCTGGGTTGGAGCCCAAGAATCTGCATTTCTAACAAGTTCCCAAGTGATGTTGATGTCCTGGTCTGGAATCACACTTTGAGAATCACTGATCTACTTAACTGTGCAGAGAAAGTTAACTCTCTTCCTCTCAATTTCGCTGTGTCCATATTATGCTCAAGGTACCCTCTTTTCCCCTGCCTAAAAGCCAATATTTTCTTCCTTCTTCATAAGCATAAAAACAAAGTAAGATACAATAAATGAAAAGAAGAAAATTTTCTCTAAGTAAAAAAATTAATATTTGTGGCATATGTGGAAGACAAATGATTAATGTTATTAGATTATAAAGACTCTAAAATGTTAAGAAAAAACTTGTAATTGAGAATGAGATATGAATAATTGGATTTACCAGGAAAGAGATTCAAATAGCCAATGAACGCACAAAAAAAGTTTCACATTACTAATAATTAAAAATTTGAAGTAAAAACATCAAAGAAATAATAGTTCTTAACAGATAAAATTAGCAAAATTCTTTTGAAATAGTAATGCCTGGGGTTTACAGTAAAACAGGAATTCTGATATATTGCTGTGGGAAATAAAATTGCTATAATCTTTCTGCAGAAAATTTGGCACTGTTAAGAACTTTGGATAGGGGAAACCATTCTGAGATGTGAGGAGAGATTTCAACAAGGATATTTATTGTAGAATTATTTATAAGAGGGAAAATGGGAAACAACATACATGTCCTCCTACAACAGGGGATTGGCTAAATAAATTATGGCATATTGACAGGATTGAATACCTGCAGCATGTAAAGTCATACTTTGGAGACTATCTCATGCTGGGGGGAAGTGCTTCAATAGATTGTTAAGTTAAAAAAATTAGAATATAAAAACTATATATGCTCAATCCTAAGAGAATAAAGATTTATATTCATCGATAAAAAATTAGAAAGGAATATGTCAAATTTTTGACAGTAGTCATTTCTGGTTTATAGGTGATATTTGTGCATTAAATTTCTCTGAACTTTCTGAATTTGTCACAATAAACATGAGCTACTTTTATAATAAGGAATACAGTTCCAGTTAGATAGGAACTTGGTTTCTTTATTCACAGTAATCGGATAGAAGGGTGGGTGTGAGAGAGGAAGCTCAGAGATGGAGCACACAGTGGACCCCTGGGATGGGGAGCTTCTCTGCTGTCCTGGTCTCCCCCCACCCAGCTTTTCTTGTGCAGTTTAATGTGCCTCCATTTACTGATTCATGCACAAGTATTTGGGTCCGGAGATTATCTGGGAGGGAACAGACCGAGGGTGCAAGCCTATGCTGACTGCGTGTATGTAGAGAAGTTAGGTGGGGAGGCAGACTGGTAACCCAGGTTAGCGCGACTCAACCCAGGAGGAACTAGAGAAGCCCACGGAGGGGAAGACAGTGATGGTAAAGAGAAGACAGAGATAAACTTAGATTCTGCATTCCTGAGGCTGGCAGAGCTCTAGGGCTAGAAAACTAAGGACACACTGGGCCCGAGCTCAGGCCGCTGTGGCACTAGGCAGTGTCGTGGGGTAGAAGAGAGTCTGGTCTTGGTGTCAAGTCGGCTTGGGCTCTGAGAGCAGCTTTGCCATTTTTGCTGTGTAACCTGTGCACATTACTTCCCCTCTCTGAGCCTTAGCAGCCTCATCTGTAATGTGGGACTCTAAGTGTGGTTCGGGTTGGATGATAAAGAGTCCTGGGTTCATGCCCATGAATAAAGTGGGTGGTGAAGAAATGGCAGAGACACGTGAGGGACTGTTGGTGTGTCTGCTGAGCCAGCCCAGGAGGGGGAAACATAACACGCACAGATGCTTCTCTGTCTCCTAAACCGCGGTGAGAGCACACAGGGCTCCGGCTGAGGAGAGGAGGAAGCAGACGGGCACTGGGGTGAGTGGAGAGAAAGGCCGAGAAAGGCCCAGGCCTGCTCTCGAAGGTTCCTGCAGGCTCCTCATAAGAGGCCCCCAGCCCAGTAGCAGGTCTGAGATCAGGGGGACGCAGGACCAGAATGAGACTGCACTCTACCCCCAGCTGGCATCCCGCCCTCTCCCCTGCCCTGCCTGCCATCCAGCTAGGGCGGGAAGGTCCTTGATCATTACACATAGTCAAAGAGACCAGCATTCTGCATCTGCACGTCAGGTCTTTACATTTGAGCCCAACCAGCGTTCCTGGCTGTTGCACCCAATATGTCCTGTGCGAGCTGGGCTCTCCCTCCCGTTGGATCACTTGACTTTGGGCAAGTCACCTAATGTCCTTGGCTGTCATGAACTTATCTGTAAATGAGGGTGATGGATCATCAGTAACGGCTCCTCTAAGACAGGTATTCCACATGTTTCTATTAATGCTCAGATGTGGGGCTGTAGAGATGGAACAGAGGGCCCGGCACCCCACAATCCCATCCTCCCTAGGTGCTTCAGCTGCACTGGGGGGACGCCACAGGAGGCTGAAACAGGCGGGGAGGTGTGCACAGCAGAGGGGACCCTGTCCTGGAGACTGGCTACTCGCTGAGAACAGAACTGGAAGGGGTGGAGGACAGTGGGTACCGGAGTGGGGCCTGGAGTCTTACTATTTCAGAGTTATACATTTTCAACCTTTTTAAAGCCTTTGAATTTCTTTTCATAAAGGTGGATTCTGGCAGGAGCTCAGAACCGACCTCACTGACCTTCACCCAGATGCACGTGGTTCCCTGCGGCTCTTCTTATGAGAGAAAAACTAAAATTGGTAACCATTAGTACAATCCTCTCATTTTACCAAAGGCCAGAGAGGGGAAGCAGCTGGCCTAAGGTCACACAGCCTGACAATGTCTGAGTAGGGTGAGCACCCAAGGGGGTTGACCTCCAGTCCAGGCTCTTGGAGTGCCAAGTGCTGCTTCCAGATGAGCCACGAGGCAGGGCATGGGACCTGGGACAGAAGAGTCTGATGCTGCAGACCACAACAGCTCCTGAGATAGGGGGCCTTGAGCAAGGGCAGTGGTGATGAGCGGCTGCCCACTTCTTACCTCCAGCTTATGCCTGCAGGCTGAGGGCAGAGGAAGCGGAGAAGATGTGGGGGACAGGTCCCTGTCCCCCAGGACTCCTTGCCCTTTGATGAGTTTGTGTCTTTGTCCAGAGTGGAGCCTGGGGACTGGTTTCTACTTTCACTTTCCTTGGTGCGCTTGCTGTGTGTCTCAGGGACAGTTGCTTGACCTCTCTGACCTCAGGTTCTAACCCGGTCACAGCCAGGTTTGATGAAGACCTGTTGCTAACGAGAAGACAGAGATCGACATGTGATCACAAGGTCCTGGTAGAGCCTCTGCTCCCCAGGTTGACTGGGGCTGGGGTTGGCAGCCTTGGTCCTTTGTCAGGCTGTAGTGAAAATCAGAGAAAAAGAGTTTGGTTTTTTGCTTTAGACTCTTATATTTCTCTCCCCCTCTCATATCTCTTCTCCTGCAGCAGAGACCAGGAGATAAATGACGCAAGACAGGTAGTGCTGAATTTTCACTTTTGCCATTTACCGGCCATGACACTGAGCAGGTGATTGTTCCTTACCTGTAGAAAGGGGAGGCTGACGGCAATAACACTTGGTTCTGTCAGGTTCGGAAGACACACGTTTTCTCTCCCTTCCCCTCCCCCCCCCCACACGCCCACGCACCCTCCCCACTTCAGCACCATCCTGCAGGGCCAAGAATGGCCCAGAGAAACAGGTACAACTGGAAAGCAAGGACGAAAGTGGACACTGATGGAAACGAGGTGGCGAGGCCTCAGAAGGGAGAGACACACAGGGACACAATGGGGTAGACAAAGGCGCAGAGAAGCAGAACCTGAGGGCACAGACGGGAGCAGGGGAAGGTGCTGGGAACACAGTCTGCAGCTACAGGGAGAGAAGGGGCAGCTCAGGAGGGGAGGCAGGTGGAGGAATATTTATTCTTCCCTTCACGTTAGCGGAGGGAAAGGCTAAAGGAAAGAGGCGTGAGACCCTGAGACCACATGGGCGACTGCCAGAGGGACCCAGCAGAGCGAGGAAACAAGAGGGAGAGGGGCAGGGAGAGGGGCCAGGGCAGCGTGTCCACAACAGATGCTGAGAAGCAGGTGTGAGGCCTACGAGAAGGACATGGGGTGGGGTCGTGCAAAGGGCTGGTGACCAGCAAGGAGCAGGCACAGCCCAGCTGGGGTCAGAGAAAGCCAAGTGGTCTGACGGGGGAGGTGGGAGGGGCAGGCCAGTCCGGTCCCCCAGAGCCAGCTGGAAGAGCCCAGGAGCAGGCGATGGGAGACTGGGCCAGGCAGTGGGGAGGCTCCAGTGAGAGGCCCGGGGCAGTGCCAGAAGGGGAAGGCTCGTGAGTTAGAGAGGGTGAGGGGTGACAAGGACAGCTAGAGAGGGCTGCACTGAGGGCAAATCCAGAGGCAGAGAGACAGAGAGCAAGAGAAAGAAAGGCAAAAAGAGTGAGCTGAAGGCCCAGTCGGAGACCATTAGAGCTGGACAGAAAGCGGAGGGGGAGGTGGAACATAAGCTTTGGAGACAGAGATAGCAACAGAGACAGAGGCAGAGAGGACAAGTGAGGGAGGTGGAAAGCAATACAGAGAGAGTCTCCCAGGCCCAGAGAAAGAGGAAGGAACAGGTGGACAGAGAGAAAGGAAGAGAAGGCAACACAGGGAGCCTGGTGCACACTCACATAGACACGGGAAGCGACAGGCAGAGAGACCAGCATGGCCAGTGGAAAGAGCAGACCAGGAAGGGCTCCTTCCCACAGCTCAGCCAGCAAGGTTGGGGACAGAGGCACAACAGCCTCACTTCTCCCCAGGATGCCTGGGGACACTGCTGTCCTGAACTTAATAACCTGCAGGGCAGGGGGTGTGGGCAGAGCCCTCTCAGCCTCAGGGGGCCACTCCTGAGGGGCACATGGCCCCAGGGCCCCTCCAGGACAGTTCCTGTAGACATGAGCTCAGGGAGGAAGCCCTGGGCTCCCACTGTGGGCCCCACTCCCCCGAGGGCCTCAGGCCCTGCCCTCTAGAGGACAGAACAAAGTTCAGTGTGAACAGGGCTTGAGAGAAGTTATCTGTGGGGCATGTGGTATCCTGGGAGGAGGGCAGGATTCAAAGAAAACAGGTTTCGAATTTTTGGTTTGGCTGGGTCGGGGACTCCTAGCTAGATCTCTGTCCCTGAAAGCTCCCTGGAGCTGTGCACTGGCCCCTGGGGGCGCTGGCGGCTGGTTCATGTCCTCAGCCCGTTCCCAGCCTTGCAGCTTGCTCCCCAAGGGCTGCACCCTTCCCATCCCAGAAAGGTGGCAAACATAATTTCCTAGCTAAAGGCCAGATAGACCAGAAATGGTTGGACAAAGGATTTGTATTTCTGATCAGCAAATTTATTTATATGGAAAAATAGCTGCTTCAAGTCCTTTCTGAAAGAAGGCAGAGCGAGGGGAAGAAAAAGAAAAAAGGAATACTTTACAAAAGTATACAAATTAAATTCATTCTAGTGTGCATGTAATGAAATATCTTATTCCTTATAAAACAATACAATTACCCAAATCACTGCTGTCCTGGAAATCCTAAAAGTAGTTTCTTTCCATAACACAAGACAGAATTAGAGGGAAAAAAATGGCAGAGTGGAGGTAACCTCCTGGATTCCTGCTCACAGAGAGGGAGGCATATATCTCGGTCTGCTACACATGAGTGGATCGGTCCCCTGCAAGAACAGTGTTGTAGATTGATGGAGAATCAGCATGGGATACAAAAAGCAGGAAAAAGAAAAGGTGAACGGGAGATAAGATCACGAATTGTGGAGAGTGAAAGACAAGTAGAGAGTAGAGCCTGGAAGGGCTGTGCCTGCCTCGGCAGCAAGGGAGGTGGGATCAGTCCCACAGGAGAAAGCCTTGCTTCCCCACTGACCTCCACACCCACCAGACAGGGATCTGCCTGAAGTTGGTGCAAAATCACCACGGGAGATGTGGGGCTCCGTGGAGAGGAGACATTAGCGGGAAGCATCTTGAACTTCCTGAGCTCTGTGCCAGGACTGTGCCAGGCGGGGGAGGGGCTGGTCTGGGCTACCACTGGAGACGATTAGGAGACAGGTAAATTGCCTCTACCACTCAGGGGGTCCAGATCGATGGAGGTGAACACTGAATACGGGACTCTAACCTGGAAACCGCAGCGCTCAGGGTGGATCAGAAAGAGCAAGAGCTCCTGCTGAACAGGCATGAGATTGTGGGAGGGCGACATAAAAGAGACAAAGGGGGCACCCTGATGACTCAGCCCCCTACCTGGCACCTGCCAACCCCTGAAGAGTCGCCCCCAGTGCTAGCGCTCTGTGGGCGGGCGGTCACCATTTTCGGGTTCCACAACCCAGCCGCTGTGCTGTGATACAGTGTCAGGCGGCTCCCTTCCCCCAGCCTGGGGACCCTCGCAACAAGCTCCACCCTTACACAACCTACGGTCAACTAGCTGGACCCATACTGATGTGTGAAATCAGAGTGCTTCCCCAGTCATGAGAGACTAGCGCCCCCAGGACTTGCAGGAGCTGGGGCGGGTGAAGCTATCGACTGTGGCACTTTCAGGCGCTGGGGCGATGGGCGGACTGTGGCACCACCCCCTCCCCCTAGCCAGCATCTTTAACGTGAAAGTGGTAAGTGCCACCTCTGGAGGTAGCGAGAGACAAGAAAAGCCACTCTCTGCCACTAGTGTGAATCCACGGGGCCCTGGCACAGATTAAAAGTTGACAGCCCAGTGACTTTACTCATCAGACTGGATTTGGTCATCCGGTCGGATCAAAATCCTGGGGCTGGACTCTTGCCTCCAGTTAGCTGCCAACAGTGGGATCCTCGGGGAGGAAACAAAAGCCCTGGCAAGAGGCCAAAACAGGCTCCCCAAGTAACCTCTCCCACCAGGAGCAGCCTCCCAGCTGTGGTAGAAGAACCCTGAATAACACATAAGCGGCTCCCCCTAGTGACAGAGCAAGCAAGCATAGAAGTGTACACATCCAGGCTGTTAGGCAGCAGCTATGAACTGCCTTGCCCCTACAGCATCCCCTGGAACAGAGCCTACAAACGGCATGTTACTTTCCAAATGAAAACTGAAAGGTGGGAAGCAACGACTGATCCAGATGGGAAGGACTCAGTGAAAGAACTCTGGAAGTATGAAGAATCAAATGGAAAACACACCCCCAAAGAGGAACACCACCTCTCTAGCAATGGACATTAACCAAATTCAGAACACTAAAATTACAGAAGAAGAATTTCGAACATGGATCGTAAGAAAACTCAATAATATGCAAGAAAAAATGGATAACCAACACAAAGAAACCACAAAGAAAATCCAGGACTTTGAAGAAAAATTCACTAAAGAAATCAAAATATTAAAGAAAAATCAAACCAAACTCCTGGAAATGAAGAATTTATTCAGGGAACTATAAAACACAGTGGAAAGCCTCAAGAGCAGGGTAGATCAAACAGAAGAAAGAATCTCAGAGATTGAAGACAACACCTTCCAATTAAATAAGTCAGTCACAGAGATAGAGCAAAGAAATAAGAGAAAAGAGCAAAGCCTGCAAGAAATGTGGAATTATGTGAAGAAGCCTAACGTGAGAGTTATGGGCATTCCTGAGGGTGAAGAAGATAATACGCAAGGGTTGGATAAGCTATTTAAAGATATAATTGAGGAAAATTTCCTAGGCCTTGCTAAAAATCTAGATATACAGGTACAAGAAGCCCAAAGGACCCATGGGAGATTCATTGCAAATAGGAAGACACCACATCATGCAGTCATCATATTGACCAAAATATCCACTAAAGAGGCCTTTCTTCAAGCTGTAAGGCGAAAGAAACAAGTAACATACAAAGGAAAGCCCATCCCAATAACACCAGATTTCTCACTCTTCTGAAACAGAATAATGCCCAGCCTAGAATCTTGTACCCAGAAAAGCTAAGTTTTGTATATGAAGGAGAAATTAAGACATTCTCAGATAAACAAAGACTGATGGAATTCACCAAGACAAGACCAGCCCTCCAAGATGTACTAAAAACAGAGTTGCACGTGGACCAGCACAATAAACACTCACGAATGTAAAACCACTCCAAAGCTAAAGATCAAAGGCCAGATACCACAATGGCTTAAGAGAGAAAACATAGCAATGAAGTTCTACCCAATAGGATGAAAAGAAACATGCCCCACCTATCAGTTCTCTCAATAAATGTGAATGGCTTGAACTCCCCACTCAGGAGACATAGGCTGGCCCAATGGATAAAAAAAATATAAGCCAAGTATCTGCTGTCTCCAGGAAACTCATCTAACCTGCAAGGATGCATTTAGACTGAAAATAAAGGGGTAGAAACTGATATTTCAAGCAAATGGAAGCCAAAAGAAGGCTGGCATGGCAGTTTTGATTTCAGATAACTTAGTTTTCAAATCAACAAAAGTAATGAAAGACAAAGATGGTCACTATATAATGGTGAAGGGTACAGTTCAACAAGAAGACATAACTATACTAAATATGTATGTACCCAACTTAGGCGTACCCAGATTCATAAAACAAACCCTACTTGATCTAAACCAAATGATAAACAGCAACACCATAGTAGCCAGAGACTTCAACACCCCACTGACAGCACAGGACAGATCCTCTAAACAGAAAATAAACAAAGAAATAATGGACTTAAACAGAACGCTAGAACAAATGGGCCTGACTGACATTTACAGGACATTCTATCCAAAATCCACTGAATATACATTCTTCTCACCAGCTCATGGGACATTCTCTAAGATTGACCATATCCTAGGACACAAAGCATGTCTTAAAAAATTTAAAAAAATAGAAATTACACCATGCGTCTTCTCAGATCACAGTAGAATAAAAGTAGAAATCAACCCTAATGGAAATTCTCATTTCTACTCAAAATCATGGAAGCTAAACAACCTTCTCCGGAATGATTATTTTATAAATGAGGAAATCAAGATGGAAATCAAAAGATTCTTTGAACTAAATGACAACAGAGACACAAGTTATCAAAATCTGTGGGACACAGCTAAAGCAGTCCTGAGAGGAAAGTTTATTTCCATAAATGCCTAAATCCAAAAGACAGAAAATTCACAAATAGACAACCTAATGAATAGACTCAAAGAGCTGGAGAAAGAAGAACAGACCAACCCCAAACCCAACAGAAGGAGTGAAATTAATAAGATCAAATCAGAACTAAATAAAATTGACAACAGGAAAACTATACGGAAGATTAATAAAACAAAAAGTTGGTTCTTTGAACAGACAAACAAAATTGACACGCCTTTGGCTAGACTAAGAGCAGAAAAGAAAAATCTCTAATAAGCTCCATCAGGAACATGAAAGGAGAAATTACAATTGATGTCACGGAGATACAAGATATCATCTATGAATTCTACAAAAACCTTTATGCACACAAACTGGAAAATGTGGAGGAAATGGACAAATTTTTAGAAACACACAGCCTCCCTAGGCTCAACCAGGAAGAAATAGAATTCCTGAACAGACCAAAATCAAGAACAGAAATCGAAACAGCAATAAAAAACCTTCCCAAAAAGAAAAGCTGCGGACCAGATGGTTTACACCCGAATTTTACCACACCTACAAAGAAGAACTGGTGCCCATCCTACAAAAATTATTCTACAACATCGAGAAGGATGTAATTCTCCCCAACACATTTTATGAAGCCAACATAACCCTGATACCAAAACCAGGAAAGGACACAACAAAAAAAGAAAACTACACACCAATATCCCTTATGAATATAGATGCAAAAATTCTCAACAAAATCCTAGCAAACCGAATCCAGATGCTTATCAAGAAAATAATCCATCATGACCAAGTGGGCTTCAACCCAGAGATGCAGGGATGGTTCAACATACGCAAATCTATAAATGTAATTCACCACATAAATAGAACCAAAAACAAAGACCACGTGATCCTCTCAATAGACGCAGAAAAAAGCATTTGACAAAATTCAACACCCTTTTATGATAAGAATGCTTAACAAAATAGGCATAGATAGGGCTTGCCTAAAAATCATACAACCAATATATGACAAAACCACAGCCAACATCATACTGAATGGGGAAAAATTGAAAGCATTCCCACTTAGAACTGGAACCAGACAAAGTTGCCCACTTTCCCCACTGCTATTCAACATAGTGCTGGAAGTCCTTGCGAGAGCAATCAGGCAAGAGAGCAGAATCAAGAGTGTCCAAATGGGGACAGAAGAGATCAAACTCTCAATCTTTGCTGATAATATGATATTATATCTAGAAAACTCCAAGGATTCAACCAAGAGACTCCTGGAACTCATAAATGAATTCAGTAGAGTCTCAGGATACAAAATCAATACACACAAATCAGAGGCATTCATATATGCCAATAACAGTCAAACTGAGAACCAAATCAAAGACTCAATACCCTTCACAATAGCAACAAAGAAAATAAAGTGCCTAGGAATACATTTAACTAAGGAGGTAAAAGACCTCTACAAGGAGAACTATGAAACACTGAGGAAGGAAACACAGACCATGTAAACAGGTGGAAAACCATACCACGCTCGTGGATCAGAAGAATCAACATTGTTAAAATGTCTGTACTACCCAAAGTGATCTACAGATTCAATGCAATCCCTATTAAATTACCAACATCATTTTTCACAGATATAGAAAAAATAATTTTACGCTTTGTGGAACCAGAGAAGACCCTGTTTAGCAAAAGCAATTTTAGGCAATAAGAACAAAATGGGAGATATTAATTTACCAGACTTCAAACTATACTACACAGCTGTGGTTATTAAAACAGCTTGGTATTGGCACAAGAACAGGGACACAGACCAGTGGAACAGAACTGAGAATCCAGACATAAAACCATCCTTATATGGCCATCTAATCTTTGACAAAGCAGACAAAAAACATACTCTGGGGAAAAGAATCCTTATTCAATAAATGGTGCTGGGAAAACTGGATAGCCACATGTAGAAGACTGAAATAGGACCACATACTCTGGGGAAAAGATCCTTATTCAGTAAATGGTGCTGGTAAAACTGGATAGCCACATGTAGAAGACTGAAATAGGACCCACACCTTTGACCTCTCACAAAAATCAAATCACAGTGGATAACAGACTTAAACCTAAGGTGTGAAACTATTAGAATTCTAGAAGAAAATGTGGGAAAGACTCTTATAGACATTGGCCTAGGCAAAGAATTTATGAATAAGACCCCAAAGGCAATCACAGCAACAACAAAAATAAATAAATGGGACCTGATCAAATTAAAAAGCTTCTGCACAGCCAAAGAAACTGTCACGAGAGCAAACAGACAACCTATAGAATGGGAAAAAAATTTTCACATGCTACACATCTGATAAAGGGCTGATAACTAGAATCTATTTAGAACTCAGGAAAATCAGCAAGAAAAATCAACCCTGTCAAAAAGTGGGCAAAGGACATGAATAGAAACTTTTCAAAAGAAGACAGAATAGCCAAAAACATATGAAAAAATGCTCAATATCTCTAATCATCAGGGAAATGTAAATCAAAACCACAATGAGATATCACTTATCTCCATTGAGAATGGCCTTTATCAAAACGTCCCAAAACAATAAATGTTGGCATGGATGCAGAGAGACAGGAACACTCATACACTGCTGGTGGGACTGTAAACTAGTGCAGCCTCTGTGAAAAGCAATATGGAGATACCTTAAACATATATAAGTAGACCTACCATTTGATCCAGCAATCCCATTATTGGGCTTCTACCCAAAAGAACAAAAGACATTCCATAAAGAAGACATCTGCACTCGAATGTTTATAGCAGCACAATTCACAACTGCAAAGATGTGGAAACAACCCAAGTGCCCATCAATACATGAGTGGATTAATAAAATGTGGTATATGTACACCATAGAGTACTTACTACTCAGCTATAAGAAACAATGGTGATATAACACCTCTTGTATTTCCCTGGATAGAGCTGGAACCCATTCTATTAAGTGAAGCACCCCAAGAATGGAAAAATAAGCACCACATGTACTCACCATCAAATTGGTTTCATTGATCATCACCTAAGAGCACATTTAGGAATAACTTTAATCAGTTCCTCTGTGATAGAGCTTCTGGTTTTTCCTTGAGTTAATCATTACCTCATATTTTTCTGCTTGCCAAATTTTCCTTTTATATCTTTTTTTCTTTCAGAATATTATGGGGGTACAAACATTTTGGTTATATGAATTACTTTTGTAGAGTTTGAGTCAAAGTTATAAGTGTATCCATCAGTTTCATTCAGTGACCTGCATTTCATTCTGATCTATGTCATAACAAATGATGTGGGCTCTGTCAGCAGGGAAATTGGTGAGGTTTGCAGGGAACCAGAAAAGGTTTTCAGGTTTGAAGAGAGAAGGAGCTTGGGGTAGACAAATAGAGGAGATTGTGGAAAGGAGGGTGAGCAGGGAAGACATTTTTCTGATTTTAACAAGGAAATTCATAACCCCACCCATTTAGAAAATTATACCAAGGGAGATCCCACAGATCCCAAACAATATCTTAGAGGGCTTGGTTAAAGTATTCAGGGTTTCCAGCAATATGCTCTATAGCAAGAAAGTAAGAATGAGAGTTATCTCAGGGTTCATGAGGACTGGTCTGATCCAATGTCTCTGAAAGAATGTCTACTTTGGTTGTTGCTCTAGAGACTGGCTGAGCCTAGGATGTCTCTGAAATCACAGGCAAGTGTCAGATACTGATTCAGAGGCCCAGGTGTGCTCATGAACACAGCCAGGAGCTCATTTTACATGTGAGATGTGAATCCAAGAAATGACTCCCCTTTAATTTTGCAGGACAAGAGTTGGTTAAAAGTATCTGATAAGGTCCTTTCCAATGGGATTGTAGAGGGTCCTTTAGTTGGTGTTTTTTCCAATAAACAGTCACCTGGATGTAATCCATGATCCCTGGAGTCTTTAGTCCCCAGGAGCTCACTGTGGAAAGATTCTGTTACCAGCTTGTGTTATGTGTTAAAGTGCTAAGTAGTCCTTGACATTAATGCAGTATTTCCCCCTTGACAAAGGCGGGCTCACATAAGGCTTCGTCCAGCCCTCATAGATCTTCCTGTTATTATTTCATAATGTGATAAAGTGTTTTCCAAAAGGAGTGGGCCTACAGTTAAGCAAGACCAGTGGGAGGGCTTTTAGTCAAGGGAGTTTAAAAACCTCCATTAACTTAGCTAATTGAGTATTTGTTGTGCCATTTTTCCATTCCACCAACCCAGAAGATTGGGGATGATAAGCGCAATGGAAATATTGTATTATGGGCCACATTTCACAAATGGATTGAATTACTTGCCCACTAAAATGAGTCCCATGATGCCTGTGTAGCTCAGAAGGGATTCCCCAAGTTGGAATGATTCTAACAATAATTTGCCTACTGTTAAGGCAGTAGCCCTCTGACAAGGATATGCTTCTACCCAATGAGAAAACATACAAACCCAAAGCAACACACATTTATAATTTTGAGATGGCAGCATCTGGATGAAATCCAATTGCCTTACTTCAAATGGTCCTGTAGGCAAAGGAAAATGACCTTGGGAGCCACGTAAGGGCTAGGCAGGGCTATGTTTTGGACACACAGTACATCAAGAGTATATCTTTTGGGTTTTTTTGTTTTTTAACTTTTTAAAGGTTGAATTTTATAATATGTTGATTATATCTCAAAACCAAGAAAGATCTGTTTACTACACCATACTACAATATTTAAAGTGAGAAACAGCCTAAATAGCCAACAACAGGAGAATCTGGTAAGATCCTGGCCACCACTGGATTGCAATGGGGGGAATGCTAATGGCACGGGCTTGCAAAACTGCCACAAAAAGTGGACACACAGACGAGTGCTGGAGGGAAGCCGAAAAATGAAGACGGTTCGGTCAGGACTATCTGCTTAGTGCAAAGAAGAAATAAAGTTTTCTGTTAACACTTACTTAAGAAATACTTCAGGCGGCAGGCTTTGTACTAAGGGCGGGCTTTGTATTAACACCCACCCTGAACTGATGTTTTAAACTCTATTTTACAAATGAGGACACTGAGGCTTAACCAGCTAAGTACCATACCCAGACAAACACAGCGGTGGAACAGGGATTCCACCTTCGTGAGTCGGACCCCTGGGCTGGTTACCCACAGGACACCACCTCAAGTATATTTTCCCGTTACTTAAAATGAGAGTTTGGGGCTTTGGGGGTTTTATTTCCTCCGGAAAGCTGTCCCATCAGTTTTCTTCCCTCGCTGCTGCCCAGTTCGATTCGCAAGACAGTATCTGTAGACCACGGAGAGGAGGGGTGTGTGACGGATTACCGAAGTCACTGAGGAGACCACGACAGGCGGCAGAGCTGGCTTTCCCGCTGACAGACACCCCAGCGTTGAGGTGAACGCCCACGGAGGAGGCCCGGTCCAAACCCGCTCCACCGCTCACGACTTCGCGCGTTGCCTCGGGCAAGTCCCGCCCAAACTACGTCCCTTTCTGCGCCGGGCAAGGACACAGTGGCTGTAAAGCAGTCCCGACAGTGCCCAGCACTTACTAGGCGCTCAAGACACCTTAGCTGTCGTGTCCGCCTGTCTGAAACGGCCAACCACAACCTGCGGGAAACCGCCCCCCAGGGCCCGCAGCCCGGCCCCCGCCAGGTATGGGTGGGGCCTTCGACCTCAGGACTTAGAAAGACGCTCTTTCCAGTCAGACCCTGCGCAGCGACCGGTCTCGGGGTACCCTCCCCCTGAGTTTAAGTTTAAGCCGACGCCACAGAACCAGCACGCCCCACACGCCCCGTAAGGCCTGCCCGGCCCCCACCGCGCTCGCTCCTCCCTCCCCTTTCCCGCCTTCCCCGCCAACGCCCCGTCCCTCCCCAGTTCTGTAGCGGGGACGGCAGCCCTCGGACCGCCGCCAACGGCACCCCAGCCAGCACGGGCCTTCCTGTGCAGGGGGTCGTTGCCGGCACCCCCTCAGGCTCAGCACGGCAGGAGTAGGACCAAAGCGTGGAAAGACCCAGAAAGACCTTTTAGGTTATTGTGAGGGATGGTTTCCAGAAATATTGTTTTCCCCATGACGTCATTTTTTAGGGGGCCCAATGAGTCATTTCATGAATAAACTGAAGAAAAGGTTATTGTGCCCCTACAGGAACTGCGGGTTTTCTGTCAGGGCCTAGTCACAATTCTCTATACCTGCTTCTTGCTGCCAGATTTGTTTCTCTCCAGGGGTTGATGTCTGTTGATGTTGTAAAAGAACGTTAGGGAGGATATTGGCAGGATGGAGCGCACGTTCTCGTATAGGACAGGCCATCTTTCTTAGGGCAGCAGTCTTTGCTGCAGCACCAGCTAGATTATTTCCTTTTGCTTCTCCGTTGTTATCCTTTGAATGCCCAGGAACTTTTATGATTGTGACCTGCCTTGACATGTGGATTGCTTCTACTGGCTCTGAGACTTGGTGCCCATGTAGTATAGGTTGCCCAGATGAGTGTGGCCATGTCATAGGTTGCGCATGCTGTGTTTCCATAGCATGCGGAAATCATGGGCTACTCCAAAAGTACATCAGCTATCAGTGTATATATTTCCTATCTTTCCTTCAGCCAACTGGCAAGCCCTAGTTAATGCTGTTAATTCAGCCACCTGGTCTGATTTTACTTCTTGGAGCAGGGCACTTTCTATTATACCCACCACAGAAATGATGGTGTATCCTGCCCAGTAATGCCCCTGGTCATCCCTTAAATAAGAACCATCTGGGAACCAAATTAATTCAGCATTCCTGATAGGAATTTCCTGTAAATCTTCCCTAGGGGAGAGTGAGATGTTAGTTAGTAGACTGCAGTCGTGGTCTTCCTCTGGTTGTTCGCCTGGGAGAGGGAGGAGAGTGGCAGGGTATTACAGCGCTTCCAAGTGATATCCAGGACAGAAAGCAAGAGCACCTCATAAGAGGTGAGGCAGTTGACATTAGAGTGTTGAGTGTGATGAGAGTTTACAAGAGATTCCACAGAATGAGGGGCACAAATGGTCAGCAGGGACCCCAGGACAAATTCTTTGACATTTCTTACATAAAATGGCTGCAGCTGATATGGCCCTCATACAATGGGGGTGTCCCCTTGTTACTGGGTCTAACTACAGGTTCAAATTACAAATTGGCCTGTGATTGTCCCTGTGTTTTTGAGTTAATATTCCTAGAGCATTTTCAATTACTTTGTGTACAAAAAGGCAAAAGGGAAGGCTGTAGTTGGGATGGCCTAAAGCAGGCACCTGGGTGAGAGCCTGTTTTAAACCCTCTATGTGCTATTTTTCCCGTTCTTCCCAGCTATCCCATAAGCTTGCATTTTATGGTTTCCACTGCCCTCCTATATTAGTTTTCTATCTTCTAAATATGTCCTCAGTTTTCTTGATTACAAATGTTTCTCTCCCATTCTCTCTATTGTGGGTTCACACCATTTTTAATCAATTTATCATCCTTTATTAGTGTCTGGGAAGACCAAGGAGACAATTACATGTACACAGCCTGCCACCATTCTCTGGAATCCTCACACTGGCTTATGAGATAAGGATTTCAACCAGCAGACTTGGGCAGAAATGAGAACAGTGAGACTTCAGATAGGAAAAGTTAGAAAGTAATGTTTATTTCTCTGTGCAGTGCACACTTTGGGCATCAAATACAGAGACTGACAGCACCGCTGGGATGCTACTTGTGGCGATCATCTTCTCCCAGGCTCCACATTTTAGCCTTATACAGAGTGATGTCCTTGTAGACCCTGAAGTGGTTCAGCCTGCGGTCATGGCGTTCTGGGTTGACCTAGAGAGGAAGATGCAGGATCAGAAAAAACCCTGTAGGGAAGTAGGCAGACCTGGATTTGTAGTAAATGGACCTGGGCTTAAATAGGTCCCCACTCTGCTGACGTATGGCTGCATTGGGAAACGGAGCTGACAACGTTCATATGAAAAGGGTTGTGAGTTTGAAGGAGAATAGCCTGTGCCACTTTGCTGCACTGCCTATCCCACTGCCTCCACTGGAGGCCTCACTGTGGACTCTTGCTAAGTGGAATGTGAGCTCTGTGAGGGGAGGGGCTGTATCTGTCTCAGTAAATCCCCAGCACCTAGAACAGTTGCCTGTGCACACTAGGCATTCAACACACACTTGTTAAAGGAATGAATGAATGTGTTGAAACAGTCACACAGAGAACTGAGTAAAAGTGAGCACTGACACATAAATCTTATAGAAGCTATGTTGTGCAATTAACTGCAATTGTCACCACGAGACATGAGGCTGAGAGGTGCTCACTGACTGTGGCTTCCCCATCCCAGTGTTGAGGTTGCAGATACTCTGCCTGTCCAGGGTGAGGTCCTGCCAGGTGGCTCCAAGCCCCAAGTGGGACTAATCAAGCCTCTTCTACCGCCAACCACATCACCCTAAAACTCCAGCTTCATTACCACTTAAGGCTACACAACACCTGGATCTGTGGCGTGGGGGTGGAGGGTGGGGGAGGTGGGGGGGGTATACTTTCTTACTGTGCCAACAGCGCCATCTGGTGGCACTGGCCCCAGGTTTATAGTGACAAACAAGCATGGAGTATTTGCAGACCCTTTGCAACTCTAGAGTGGTAACTGAGCTGGGGGCACATGCAGTCTGTTATCTGCAAAGCCTAGGAGGGTCCGAGCAAGGCACGCCTGGCTGGGCCAGCCACAGTTGCCCTTCCTGTCATGGTGAGCTTGCCATGAGATGTCCTTCAGGGTCAAAGATGCAGCATTTCCACACCCACTCTGGTTAAGAAAGTGAAAAATGGTGACCTCATTTAGTTGTACTTTATGGTATTTTAGTAAGTTGCTTAATTATCTAGCTTGGGTAATTTCTGTGTTCACCCCAACCTCCCTTCCCTCACAACCCTCCTTCTGCCCTGATGAAAGTTCTCTCCTTGAGCAAATTCTACTCAGGCTCCTTGAAGTCTTTTTCAACTAGGCCTGACATTTGGACGTCCACATTCACCTCTGCATTGTACAATTTTAGCAGAAATCCTGCTAAGTCAGTTTCATCAGAACCCTCCACCCCCAATATCTGACCACCCTAGTTGGGTCCCTCATCTGCCAGCATCCCCCAGGTGATGTCTGATCACCCTGGCCCCCCTTCAGCAAGAATCCTGTCAGGTGGGGTTTACACAGAAGCCACCTCCTTCCACCCCGATGTTTCCTCGTGGTCATTTTCCATCACTGACCCCACTTGCTCCTGGCTGGACATTCCCACTTGCCCAGCTGTGTTCAGAGTTGAGCACAATCCCTCACCACGAACCCCACTGAAACCATAGCTTCTCCATGTGAGAGAGTCTTCCTTTTCCTTTTGAAAAAATCACTGAATAATCCTTTCATTACTCATTTTCATATTTAATAACTGTCCTTCATTTTTTTCTGTACTACTCTCACCTCATTCACGATTAGTTAGGCCTCCTCCCTTCCTTTGAGTGGTGACCTCTTCTCCAGCTCTCCAACCACATCCCTGCTCTCTGGACTCCGTCCTTCCTGGTGTAAGTAGCAGGGGCTCCAGCTGGCATCTTCTGTCTCCCCCAGTCTCCTCTCTCCACGCCATGCCCCGTGTCTGAAGAGGAGCTGTTGCAAATGAACAGCTGATTTACTCTCCTCCTCACTGGTAAAACCTGGACATACTGAGGCATTTGTCCACGTCTGTGTGAAGCATCCCTGCAGGAGAGCCACATGCCCTACACTGGAGTTGCTTAAACCGATGAGAGGGCCTGGTTCCTGCAGTAGGAATCAGAAGCAACATGGCATGGAGCGTCCTTGGGAAGGGAGCACCCTGGAAAGTTCCTCAGTGGATGGAGGTAACGGAGCCCGGAGAAGGAGCCAGGAGAGGCCCCTGGTTGGTTCTAGGTGGGGCTTGGTGTCCTCCTTCCTATTCTTAACATCAGCATCATAGTAGCCCACATTTGGGGGGTAGTTTCTCTCATTGTCTCATTTAATCCTCACAACAAACCTTTGTGTTTAGATAATATGAGTATCTTCATCTTAAGACAGATGAATGGAGGCTTAGCTAGGTTACAGTCTTCTCCAAATCCTGCTTTTTCCTTATAACAGAAGCCCTGTATTACTTAGAGTGATAATATACAGAAAGCTATGTTTCCCAGGTCACCTAGAAGCTAGTTGTGTCCTTCAATCAAATGAGGAGATCGCTGTTTCTAACATTCCCATTGTACAGACAAGGGACCAAAACTCACAGATGTTAGGCGACATGCCAAGCCCACCCAGGGGGGTGGTCACTGGTGGAGCAGACTCAGGCATCCACAATCAGCAATCTTTAATCAACACGTATAGTGTTCCTCTGTGCCAGGCACTGTTCTAAGAACCACACAAATACACCCTCCATTAATCCTCATCACAACCTTATGAGACAGTACGGTAAGGTCTCCATTGGCAACCAGGAAGCTGAGGCACCAAAGAACTTAGTACTTCCAGGGCCCACAGCTAGGAAGTGGCAGGCAGAATTCATACTGAGCCACCTGCAGCTCTCTGCTCTGTTCTCTTGGCCCCCACTTATGCTGCCCCTGTGCTTCTGCTGTTACTAAGGACAGGAGCCATGCTTACCAAGGGCTCAGGGTCCCATCCAATCTCCTGGCTTTCGGTCTGTGTCTCTGGGTACTTCATCTTTGGTTCCTGGGCAGCATGGTGAATGAGATTCAGAAACCTGGCTGGGAGACAAGGTCAGAGTTATGAAGGAGTCAGGATCTGGGACCAGTGCTCTTTACTCTGGCCACATCATTCCTCAGAGCAAAGCATCCAGCCTCGGAGCCTTGCCAAGGCCTTGAGACAGGGACATCTGGTCCCTCTGCTCTGTTTTCAACAACTATGGGTTGGGCACTGACGCTGTGCCAGGCACTGTTCTGGGCCCTGGGGTTGGGGAGAGCATTGAGTGAGGCAGACATGGTCCCTTCTCTCCTAGAACTCAAAGTCTGGATGGGGGCAGAGGACACAACATACAGGGTTACAAATAGACCCAATGATAGCAAGCAGGGACAAATGCCATGAAGGAAGGGGTGAGCAAGGGCCTGAGAAGGAAGGGCAGCTACTGCAGGGCCAGCCCTGGGTAGAGGCAGAGGACAAGCACACCACACACAGTGAGAACAAAGGCCCTGGGGCATGTGAGAGTTTGGCTACCGGAGCCCAGCAGAGAGAGTGAGAAGGAAGGTGGTAAGGAAGGAGGTCCCATCCTCCTAGACTGAAATGAGCGAGGCTGCCAACAGCAAATGTATCTGCAGCTGCACAGCTCTTCTGCCCAAGACAGGCAGATGCACCATGGAACGAACCTGGGCTTTGGAGTAGGTGCCACTACTAGCCTGTCTGGTGGCCTCACTTCTCTGGGCCTCATTGTTCTCATCTGCAAAATGGGAGGAAAATGTCTACCTCAGCAGGATGACTGAGAATGAAAAGAAGAAAGATGACCCAGGGTTCGGGAACCGGGCTGGGCATATCCCTAACATAAGGCAGACAGCAAGTCCTGCTGCCTGGCTTTCCAGACACTCATCACCTGTTATGTTCCTTACTGCTCCAAGTCCCCCACTGGCATCCTTTATTCTGGTTGGGAGAGTGATTACAGATGGCGCCCTGCTCTCTCTGATCCTGCCCTCCCCATCAGCCTATCTACTAGTCAGTCTCTGTCACAGTGCCCTGAGATCCTCTACTGCCCCCTTCCCAGGCTGTCCTCAGACACCCTTCCTCCAGCACATTCCGCACCGAAAGCAAAGAGGAAGAAGCAGGGCTCACCGGAGGGATCAACTTTCCACAAATGCCTCTTTCCTCCTTCCCAAACGTGGCCCCCTCTCCACCTGTATTTTGTGGCCATGCCAAGCCACCTGCAGGAGTGTTTCTCATTTCTGTGCCTTTGCATACAGCTCAGAATGTCCATCCTCATTCTTCTCTGCTTCACCCTGTGGTCGCTCCCCCAAGAGGACTTTGAGAAGTCCCTGGCCTCACTGAGGCTCCTGTGTCCCATGCTGTTGCCACACCAATCATGGCTCCTCTGTACTTGTCTATTTATTTCCACGTCTCCCTACTTGTCTTCTCTGTCATGGCGCTATGAGATCCCCAGCCCAGCCACAGCAGAGTGACTACTCAACAATGAAAAGAATAATAATAATAACTAACGTTTACTGAGTACCAAGTACCACATACTGTTCTAAGCACTTGCATTATTCTGTTTCATCCTTACACCGACCCTAAGAAATATGCTCAGAAATGTTAACAACATGCCAGAAGTAAAGCAGTGAATAAGTGGCAGTCCCAGGATGTTACATCAGTTAGTGTGACTCCAGGACCTATGCTTGTGTCATGAATGAATGAGTGCAATGTTAAGGCCACTAGGAACATTTTTGTTGGTTTCACAATTGTAATTGAATATGTCAGTCACTTGAGAGTTTGAACAGTATGAATCAAATTTTCAGGATCAAAGCAGAGGACACTGAAGCTTGACCCAAGGTAACAGTAAACTGAGTTCTCTCCTGCCAGTCAGCCTCTCTGTGCTCTAACTCTATGGCATCTCAAACCCCGGGACTTACCATCTGCAGGTTCCTCCAGGTTATCATGCCAAGACATGGGCTTTCTGGTTATCGTGTGAACTAGAGAAAAACAGCATCAGAGGTTCACGTTAAAACACAAATTCCCTGCCCTCTCCAAGACCCACCTTAGGCGGGACACCCATTTGGCACCTACCAAGTGTCTGGCACATGCCAGGTATTGTGCTGGGGCCAGGGGACAAAGTTGAATAAAGGCCTCAAGAACCTCACAATCCACAGTGGCACCATCCAGTATGGTGGGCACCAATCACATGTGGCTACTTGAGTTTGATTAACTAAAATTAAATGCAATGAAAAATTCAGTTCCTCAGATACACCAGTCAGCACATTTCAAGTGCCCAACAGCCACATGTGGCTACTGGCTATGGTTCTGAGTCCAGCACAGACACAGAACATTTGCATCATCAACAAATGCTCTCTCGGACAGTGCTGGTCTACAGGGAAGGCAAACGTGCCAGGCAGCCAAGGGAGGGGAACCAAGTACTGATCTCTACCCAGGAGGGCCTGTGATAAGAGAGCAGAATCCACATTCCACAGTCAGCTCAAAATTACTCTTGTACCGTAGACGCGGCTGTAAACACGACACAGAAGCTTCCCACATTCCCTGAGTTTTCATTCTATTTGTGGTGACAGATGATAAACAAACATGGCATCAGGTGACTTAAGTGTGAAGGAGACAGTAGAGCAGGATAGAGCATTGATGGTGGGGGTGTGGGTGATACATGTCCAGGGAGACACATTTGAGCAGAACCCTGACTGCCATGGGGGATGGGCAGTGTGAGTATATGGGGAGAACATGAGCGTGAGCTTGGAGGGTTTGAGAAACATCAGGAAGGCCTGAGTGGTCAAGTGGAGTGAGCTAGGTGGAGAGTGGTAGGAAATGAGCAGGGGTGAGTAGAAACCAGTGGACTCCAAACTGATCATCTCAAACTCCTAGCAGTAAAGTAGCTTTGGAGCATGCACCCCTAGCAGATGTATGTTTAGATAGTCTCCACGTACTATTATCAGCACATTAGCAAAGCATGATTTCTATCAGTATAGATAAAAGTCACCATCAGTGCAAGTTCTAACATTTTCTCACTTTACCCCAATGGGTCATGAGCCCACAGGACTTGAGCTGAGAGGCAGCACTTTTTCCTAGAAAGCCTCACTGTTGCCTGAAGGGATTATTTATGTTGTTGCCATGGAACAGGTTTGAGGAGAATTGGACATTAATCTGTTTTCCTGAAATCAGTGGTTGAGATTTCCAGATGAAACCACGTTAGTTATAATTAAAGACAGTATAAATTCTCTAGATAGCCAGACTGCAGTGAACCGTAGTGTACAGTTAATTAGGCACATGAGTTGGGGACTAAATTCAGGAAGAAAGAACAATGTTTCTGTAGGTAAAGCTGCAGAAATGGCATGATGTATTTAGAAAATCCATTTATTTAGAAATGGCAGTGGAGGAAGGAGCGTGTGTGCGATCACTAGCAGTGGCTGTGCAGACTCCGCACCAAGATGCTTATTAAACGAACATGTCTGGAGTGGAGGAAAGTATGAAAAAAACCTTCACCTCATTAAAAAGCAACCAACACAAAAACAAAAGCAAAACATAAAAACCTTGAAAAATATAATTATTTCAAAAGCAAAATTATAAAACGCTGGTTTTATCCTGCAATGAAAATATATAATCGCCATGTGGCTGCATTGTAATATATCTATTACATCTGATGTGAAGCGGTGCGAGGCCCTCCCAAATCCTGGGTCTGAGGTCTAGGAGGGGCGGAGTGAGAGAAGCTCTTCTCCCTCCCTGGGACCCGCACCGCCATCCTGCAGCCCCCCAAGGCTCCTCCTGAGACTCCCCACCCCGCATCACCCCACCTCGCCCTTCCCCCAACCCGCCACCCCTCACCCTTGCGCAGGGGATTCACGTGATACTGCGTGTAGAGTTTCTGGGTGCGCAGCTCTTTAAGATACAGTTCTCGCAAAATCTGGTTCTGATGGACCTCATCCTTGACCCACTTCTCCCTCTGGCGTGCGGCCATGGCCTTGGCTAGCAGGTCCTGCCGGCCTCTCCGCGCCCTCTAATGGTAGACCTGGTGCCGGCCTCGCGGTCTCCAGGCAACCGCGTCCCACGCGGTCTCCAGGCAACGGCTCCTGCGGTGGGACCCTTTGAGTTAGATCACCCAGGTGTCCCCAGTCCCTGGCCTGGATTGATCCCGCCCTGCTCCCACCTCTGGGGGCTTTATTTCCTTCCCCGCCTCCTTCCGGTGCTCGACTCACCGGCCTGGCCTTCTCGGAACCGAGCCTGGTTACTAGAACCGGCCCTGGAGATCCCCAGAAAAGGGGTGGCCAGCAAATGGCAGACCCAGGAGCTCATGGACATTTGATGGACCTCACCTTGGTCAATCATTTCCTAAAAAGGATTTTGGAAGGACTCAGAAACCCCTCCCACTTTAAAGCAGACGCACATTAACAGGGAACAATGAATCAGGGAAAACTAACTTTAAGCATGTTTGATTGAACTCAATATATCCCAATTATCATTTCAAAGTTTCAGTACAAGAAGTACTGAGACATTGATTTTTCATAGTATTTCTAATCTTAGGCGAACATAACACCTCACGGCACATCTCAAGTGCTCATTAGCCATACACGGGCAGTACAGTTCTAGATTTCTTGTTTGTACCCTTTCAGATTTATATCTGCGTTTCACCTGAAATTGATCTTTGAGTGTAGCGGGAAGTAGGAATGCAGCCTAATTTATTTTCCAAATGAATATCCAATTGACCCAGCCCCAATTTATTGAAAAGACAGTCCTGTCCCCACTGTTCTGCTCTGCTATTTTTGTCTTAAAGAAAGTGTCCACACACGTGTGATGTGACACTGTTTCTGGACTCTGCCATCGTCTCTCTCTCTCTATGCTTGCAGGAGTACTGCACTATCTGAATTACTCTATTTCTTGTATGCAGATTTGATATCTGGTAGGAGAGAATTTCCTCTTAGAAGAGTCTTGGCTACTCTTGTCCCTTTGCATTTCCATAGAAAGTATAATCAGCTTGTCAAATTCCCTAAAAATATCTGCTGGGATTTTTTTTTTTTTTGTAACTTTAAATTTATTTCAGCAATTTGTAGGGGTACAAAGGTTTAGGTTACATATATTGCCCTTGCCTGCCCCACCCCTCTGAGGGGGGAACAAGAACAAGACAACCCAATTTTTAAAATAGGCCAATTATTTGAATAGAAGGGAGGTAGGTTCTACCAATGTGTTACTACTATAAATTAAATTATTTTATTGAGGTTATTTTGAACTATGCAGGTAGTAAAACTTTGGGCTGCAACCCTCTTAAGGTTCAGCTTGTGGTAAAAAAATCTTAGAGGAGATAATTTTTGTCGTCCTAGTGCCATGTTTCAAATGGGAAAGTTTTTTGTTGTCTCCTTCTGTATAGTAGAGTTTGTTTCTTGTTCATTGTTAAATTCTAAGTGTAGTCATTTGGGACAGGAGCTTTGCATCAGGGTCTTCCATTGGATTCCCCATCTTTACCAGGCTCTGACGTTATTTGCGGTCCTCTGCACTCCATGCAGTTATACAAGCATTTCAAGGTATCCTAGATTTGGTGGATACCCCATGATGAAAACCAACTTCAGAGCTGGGTATGGTGGCTGACGCCTGTAATCCTAGCACTCTGGGAGGCCGAAGAGGGAGGATGGCTTGAGCTCAGGAGTTGGAGACCAGCCTGAGCAAGAGTGAGACCTCGTCTCTACTAAAAATAGAAAAATTAGCCAGGCATGGTGGCACACGCCTGTAGTCCCAGCTACTTGGGAGGCTAAGGCAGGAGTATTGCTTGAGCCCAGGAGTTTAAGGTTGCTGTGAGCTAGGCTGACACCACGGCACTCTAGCCTGGGTGACAGACCAAGACTCTGTCTCATAAATAAATAAAGACTGAGAGTAAAAAAGAAAGCACTTAAAAAACAAAAAAGCCAACATTGGCACTCTGTGGTCTCCCAGGAATCCTGCTTACTTACCACATGCACACTTTCTCTAGGTACTAGGGACAGAGAAATAAATGACATAGTTTCTGCCCTGGAGAGCTCACAGGGGGAAGTGGCCACATAAGCAAATAATTATAATAATTCATTAATGGAGGCTGGCACAAGGTAGTGTAGGAAGCCAGAAGGAGGAATTGTGTCTGAGAAAGGTCAGGAAGGGCTTTCTGGAAGAATAAGTATTAAGTTGGGTCTTGAAGGAGAGTAAGATTTGCCTACAGGAAGAAAGGAAGAAACCATATTTCATTTAGCTGAAGCAGCATCTGCAGAACTGAGGTGTATACCCTGCTAGCCTCATCACACACCATTTGCCCACCAGCCCCATATAGTGTCCAGTCACCTCCCAACCCGTTCCCCTCCTGCTATTGCTCAGATCCCATCTTCATCCAGCTTCCAGGACTTGCCTATATGGTTTCTATCTGTGTTTACTTCTCTGGACTTCATGTTTCTGCTTAGCCTTTCTGGTGCTGGCATTGTGGCCTTTCCCTATGATGTAAAAGTTGATTTGCCTCCCAGGTCCCTGGCATCTGTGTTGCTGAAGGTAAGAAGCTCCACCCTAAATGCTTTAGCAATCACCCAACCAAGCCAGCCCTGATCATACTAAGGCATGGAAGAAAACAGAATGTTCACGGGAGAATTATTACCCCAGTATATTAGAAAAGTGGTATGCAGGGGAGGGTAGGGACATGCCTGTAGAAGGCTTCCAGTTATATTCAGGGCTTTGCTAACCAAGGAGACAGATCATGTGGTACAGAGTAAAGAGACTTGTGATTAGAGTTAGGAAACCTGAGTAAAGTCTTGGTTCCAATAGTGGGTTTCTGTCACTTGCAGGATAAAATCCATACTCCACAGCCTGGTATTACAGTTTTTTTGTATCTGATGATATTATAATTTATCTATCCTGTTTTTTTCTTCTGATACTTCAACCCACGCACTTTGGCTCCAGCTACTTTCGACAACATGACCACCTACAGATACATTTTTTTCTTTCACATTTCTGTGTCTTGGAATCCTTCTCTGCACTTGTCCCCAGGATTTCCCCTCCTGGCCTTTTAAGTGCAACTTCAATTCCCAGCTAAGAGATCACTGAAGGCTTTCTGAATTCTCTTCTTTTTTCCCCTCAACAAGGTGAGCTGCTCCGTCTCAACCATTTCCATGAGGCCTTACATATCCTCTATTTGATCTAGAGTTCTGTTTCAGTCCATCATTTCCTTGCTTATTTTCTGCTTGGGGGATCTGTCCCATTCTGTCAGTGCAGTGTTGAAGCCCCTGGCTATTACAATACTTCTGTTTATCATTTTGTTTAGATCAAGTAGGGTTTGCTTTATAAATCTGGGCACGCCTGTGTTAGGTGCATAAATAAAATTGTTATGTCTTTTTGTTGAATTTTCCCCTTCATCATTATATAATGACCATCTTTGTCGTTTTTTACTTTTGTTGATTTGAAGTCTATGTTATGAACTGCCTCAAATCTGCCTCCCTGACCGACAGGGTCAGGGGATTTTTCTGCAGGCAAAATGAATAGTGCATGAGGGGTGTGAGCATTACTGTGTGTTTGGGGTGGAGTGGAATGCACGCAAGTGCAGTGAGAAATCATGCTAGTACATACATCCCATGATCAAAATATGGCTGATAAGTCCCTCCCAGGGCAGAGATTTTAGTATTATAATGAACTAGGGATTGATATTGGTCATTTTTTTCAGCTTTGCTCGCAGGCTCACTGGGTCTTTGGACACAGTCTATGGTGAAGAATCACTTATCTTGTCTTCTCTGGACACACAGGTGGTGTGAGACTTTGTAGGAGGTTCCGCCATTCCTGGGAACAAAACTCAGAAGAGAATGCATCGATACCACAGAAAGTTATGAAGTTCTGATCAAAAAATTTTGCTAAAGAGTTCTCTATTTTCTCCTTGGTTGAGACTGTAGCTAGGCTCAAGGCCACTCAGAGTTGCCAGCCCCAGCCATAATGTGAACACTGAAGATTCATTTGAAATATGAGGGAACCAAAAAACGTTATTGAGAAAACATTTTCTTGCTTATAGAACCGGTTACAGTATCCAGGCTCTGACCTTTAGCTTTTGGGTGATTTTACACTGGTGGGTGTCTATTGTGCTCATCTGTGTATAATGCAGTTCTGAATACTTTGTGCAGGGCAGGTCTGGTCTTGAAAAATTCCCTCGGTGTTTGCATGTCTGAGAGAGTCTTTCTTTCTTTCTCATATAAGAGACTCAGTTTTGTAGCATACAAAATTCTAGGCTGGCCTTTATTCTGTTTGAGAAGACTGAGAATGGGGCCCCAATCCTTTCTGGCTTGTAAGGTCTCAGTTGAGAAGTCTGCAGTTAGTCTGATGGGTTTTCCTTTGTAAGTTACCTGCTGCTTTCACCTTACGGCATGTAGGAATGCCTCCTTCATGCTTACTTTGGCCAGTCTGATGACTATGTGTCGTGGTGTTTGCCTCTTTATGATGAATCTCCCAGGGGTCCTTTTAGCTTCTGGTACCTGGATATCTAGATTTCTAGCAAGGCCAGGGAAATTTTCTTCATTTATTCCCTCAGATTGGTTTTCCAACCCTTGCATATTTTCTTCTTTGCCTTCAGGGATGCCTATGATTCTTATGTTAGGCCTCTTCACATAATCCCATATTTCTTGTAGGCTTTGTTTGTTTCTCTTACTTCTCTGTTCTTTCTCTTTGACTGACTTGTTTATTTCAAAGGTGTTGTCTTCTAGCTCTGAGATTCTTTCTTCTGCCTGATCTAGCCTACTCTTAAGGCTTTCTACTGTGTTTTGTATTTCCTTGAATGAATTTTTCTTTTTTTTTTTATTTCATCTTATTGTTATGGGGGATACAGACTTGCAGGTTACATACGTTGCCCATGTACCGCCTTTCCCCCCAAGTCAGAGCTCCAGGCATGTCTGTTCCCCAGATAGTACACGGTGCACCCATCATGTAGGTATATATCCCTCCCTTCCCCACCCCCCCTTCCCGAGTCAGCACCTTCAAGCATTACCATTCCCCAAATGGTGCGCAATGCACTCATTGTGTAGGCATACACCCATCCCCTCCCCCACTCCCCACCTCAGTCTGATATCCGAATGGTGTCGTTCCCAGATTTGTATTTAGGTGATGATCAGGGAAACCAATTTTCTGGTGAGTACATGTGATGCATGTTTTTCCATTCTTGGGATACTTCACTTAATATAATGGGTTCCAACTCTCTCCAGGAGAACCATAGAGATGTCGTATCTTCATTATTCCTTATAGCTGAGTAATAATCCATGGTATACATATACCACAGCTTACTAATCCAATCATGTGTTGATGGGCATTTGGGTTGTTTCCACATCTTTGCTATTGTGAATTGTGCTGCTATAAACATTTGGGTACATGTGTCTTTGTTACAGAATGACCTTTTTTCCTTTGGGTATGTGCCCAATAATGGGATTGCTGGGTCAAATGGCAGGTCTACTTGAATCTGTTTAAGATACCTCCATAATGCTTTCCACAGGGGTTGCACTAGTTATCACTTAACCCCAGTGAGAATGGCCTTTATCAAAAAAACCCAAAACAACACATGTTGGCGTGGATGTGGAGAGACAGGAACACTCATACACTGCTGGTGGGACTGAATGAATTTTTCATTTCCAGGAGTTCTGTTTAATTTTTTTTAATAATTCAATTCCTTTAGTAAATTTTTCATTCATTTCCTGCATTGTTTTTGTGGTTTCTTTGTGTTGGGTTTCATTTTCTCTTGTATTTCATTGAACTTCCTTACAATCCATATTTGGAATTCTTCATCTGTCATTTCATTCTTTTCATTTTTGTTGGTATCCATTGTTAAGGAGTTATTGTTTTCTTTTGTGGGTTTCCTTTCATGTTGAGCTGATATTTTATATTTCCAAAGTTCTTTCTCTGATTCCTTCTCATCTGGCCTCTCGCTTGAGAGCTGGGAATGCTGGGCCTGGCTTATGGCCTGTCTCTGTGTCCCTAAAGATTGATCTCTGACTGAGCCAGGGAGAGGAGTGCTGATCCTGAGTTGCCTGTGGGGTGTTCTAGCAGGTTTGGTTACCTCTTGGGTTACCTCTGACCTGCTATCTTCACTTCTTCCCAATAGTGTGTAGTGAGTTAGGTCCCCGAGCTTAATCTCAGTGATGGTGGGTGGTACTTGTGAGTGTGAATCAGCCACACTCTGTTTGCTTGAATTGGAAGATGCTATGATGAACTATATCTTTGTTCTCCCTGTCATTATTGGATGTTTGTGTGATAGAGACAGCTACCAAGATGTCCTTTTGTGTCTGTGGTAAACTCTGGTCCCCTAGGTGGAGTACTTGAGTGACCAAAGCTTCAGAAGGGACCCTGTAGCTCCCAGGGGGTTTCTTGATCTTCACTACCATGGAGGTGGGGCGAGGAACATAGTTAGGTTGTGTGGGCTTGAAAGGCTTTTCAATGTCTCAGTGGGGCTCAGACATTGCTTTTCTGGCCACTAGGTGGAGCTTCTGGTAGGAGAGTCAGGACAAGCACTCCCAGCTGGGAGAGCTGTACCTGGGCGAGGGGGATAAACACTTGTATGCTAAGGCCCCGGGCTGGGATCTTTCCACCCTTATCCAGTAGCACAGTTTTTCTGTGGGGAGAGTTAGGCACTCCCCCAAATGGCTACTCCTTGGACTCCCACACACCCTGTAAAATTAAATCAATAAATGCTGTCAAGGGTGTACAAAGTGACCTCACTGTCTATAGGTGGCACTTGTCACAAGGAACAAGCTGCAATGTTGTTTTTGGGTCCTGTGACCAGCTCTAGTCCCTCAGGAGAAGTACTCAAATGCCCTAAGTGGTGGGTGGGGCCCTGGAATTTCCAGATGAGTCCTTGTTCTCTGCCACAGCAAAGGCAGGTAGGGGAGTGTGGCTGGGTGGAGCTGGGGTGTATGAGCTTGCCCTTAGGTTCCACAAAAGCTGGCAAGGTAGCTATTTTGCCAAGGGTCAAAGGTCTGCTCCCAGCTTCTGGGCAGAGCCACCAGGGAGGGGCTGAAGTGACCCCACCCAATCAGAAAGTCTGCTTCTGGAGGCAGGTCCATCTGAGAATCACAATGTGGCAGTGTGCAGTGGACCTCGCTCCTCTCTCCTCTTCTCTGCTCCACCATCTTGCTCTGGCACCTGCCAGCAACAGGAGCCCAAGCCAGTCGAGATACCACATGACTGTGCTGTGGGCTGGGAGGTTCCCCATCCAGGATCCCATCCTGAACTGAGAGCGTGGGCCTCCCACAGGAGAAGGGGTGCCCCATGAACATGCCACAGCTAGGACCCACACTGTGCTCTCCCCGCAGATCTGTCCACATGGGCTCCCTCACCTCCTGAGACCAAGAAAATCAATCCCTGACCATGCCAGGGAGATGTGCACTGGTCCTGAGTCACCATCGGGGGGCCTGAGCAGGATCAATGTCCTTCTGCCTCAGGGAGTGTGCTGCTCTGATGGAGCCACTAGGGAAGCAGCACCAGGGAGGGCTGGTTAGCAGGGAGCTCACAGTCTGAGCACCCCTCAGTCCATTGCAAGACCCCAAGAGGAAAGGCCTGAGCCCAACTCTCTGTGGAAGCCTCTTGTAGTACTCAATTGTCTCTCTCAGCAGCTGTAGGGGGCGGGGAGAAGGGGAGGAAATGAGTCTGTCCGGAGAAATGCTAGCATTCTGTCTCCAACCCTCTCTCTGGGTGGCAGTCTGCCAAGCATGTCCAGGCTATGGAGTCATGCAGATCACCTGGGACCCACTGGACCCCTGTGGCTCCTGCAGTCTGGGCCAGAGTTGGCAAACGTCTGTGTGGGAACAAGGAGGACAAACCCTGAGGAGTTGAAACCTCCCTTTTCGCTGGACTCCAAGCCTCTCAGGGGTTGATCTTTGCCAATACCTTGCTCCTTCTTATTCTGCACTAAGACTTCTTCCCATGGAGTCTCCCGAAGGCTCTGGAACCCTTCCTTCAGACCCACATCTGATCTATGTTTGTCTGTCTGTTTATTTCTCTTTCATCTAAAGCTGCTCCTTCTTACTGAGACATTCAGGCAGCTGGTGTCCTTCTGTATCTTTAGTTGATTTCAGATGCTTCATCATTTTATCCACCTTATAATTTTTCTGCTACAACCTAGTTCTGTCACATGCTGTCACTAGTCTCTTTTCTATACCTTCTAGGTTGGCCGTTTTACAAACACTGCAGCTTCTTGGCACATACAGGGCCCAACTAAGGATCTAGCTTGATGGGAACTGGGAACAAATCATTAACTTTTTGGAACTAATCATTTGGGGTTTCAGTGACAGCAAACTTCTTTTCATTTTCCTATTCCACTGTCTCTTAGACACCTGTGTGGTTTCATTTCTTCTCTTCTAAGCCTCAGTGTCTGCCTCAATGACATCTTCATGATCAGTTCCTCAGTTACTTTCCTTATCTGCCAAATCTTCTGGCATAAGGATTCTTCTATGTATGGCCTTTTCCACTTGGCATTCCCTTATTAGCTCTGTGAGGAGCAGAGTGAACTGGGGAAAAACAGCATTGCAGGTGCACACTAAGACACAAATTCCCTGCCCTCTCCAAGACCTACCTTAGGGGAACACCCATTTAGCACCTACCAAGTGTCTGGCACATGCCAGGTATTATGCTGGGGCCAGGGGACAAAGTTGAATAAAGGCCTCAAGAACCTCACAATCCACAGTGGCACCATCCAGTATGGTGGGCACCAATCACATGTGGCTACTTGAGTTTGATTAACTAAAATTAAATGCAATGAAAAATTCAGTTCCTCAGACACACCAGTCAGCACATTTCAAGTGCCCAACAGCCACATGTGGCTACTGGCTACGGTTCTGAGTCCAGCACAGACACAGAACATTTGCATCATCGACAAATGCTCTCTCGGACAGTGCTGGTCTACAGGGAAGGCAAACGTGCCAGGCAGCCAAGGGAGGGGAGCCAGGTACCGATCTCTACCCAGGAGGGCCTGTGATAAGAGAGGAGCAGAATCCACATTCCACAGTCAGCTCAAAATTACTCTTGTACCATAGACGCAGCTGTAAACACGACACAGAAGCTTCCCACATTCCCTGAGTTTTCATTCTATTTGTGGTGACAGATGATAAACAAACATGGCATCAGGTGACTTAAGTGTGAAGGAGACAGTAGAGCAAGATGAGAGGATAGAGCATTGATGGTGGGGGTGTGGGTGATACATGTCCAGGGAGACACATTTGAGCAGAACCCTGACTGCCATGGGAGAATGGGCAGTGTGAGTACATGTGGGGAGAACATGAGCGTGAGCTTGGAGGGTTTGAGAAACATCAGGAAGGCCTGAGTGGTCAAGTGGAGTGAGCTAGGTGGAGAGTGGTAGGAAATGAGCAGGAGTGAGTAGAAACCAGTGGACTCCAAACTGATCATCTCAAACTCCTAGCAGTAAAGTAGCTTTGGAGCATGCGCCCCTAACAGATGTATGTTTAGATAGTCTCCATGTACTCTTATCAGCACATTAGCAAAGCATAATTTCTCTCTGTATAGATAAAAGTCACCATCAATACAAGTTCTAACATTTTCTCACTTTACCCCAATGAGTCATGTGCCCAAAAGACTGGCGCTGAGAGGCAGCACTTTTCCTAGAAAGCCTCACTGTTGCCTGAAGGGATTATTTATGTCATTGCCATGGAACACATTTCAGGAGAATTGGACATTTTAAATTTGTTGTACTGAAATTAGTGGTTGAGATTTCCAGATGAAACCACGTTAGTTATAATTAAAGACAGTATAAATTCTCTAGATAGCCAGACTGCAGTGAACTGTAGTGTACAGTTAATTAGGCACATGAGTTGGAGACTCAATTCAGGAAGAAGGAACAATGTTTCCTTAGGTAAAGCTGCAAAAAGGCACGATGTATTTAAAAAATCCATTTATTTAGAAAAGGCAGTGGAGGAAGGAGGGTGTGTGCGATCATTAGCAGTGGCTGATGCAGACTCCGCACCAAGATGCTTATTAAAGGAACACGGCTGGAGTGGAGGGAATTATGAAAAAAACCTTCACCTCATTAAAAAGCAACAAAAATACCAACAAAAAACAAAACATAAAAACCCTGAAAAATATAATTTTTATCCCACATCTTCTCCTGGCTCACCTGGTGCAGTATTAGTGTCCGCCCCACCCTCTTCTGGCTGGCCTGGTGGCGGCCCATCCTGTGTCCTGTGCTGGCCTGGTGGTGGCCTCTCCTGTGTCCTGTGCTGGTGGACTTGTGCCGCCCTTTCTAACGCCCTTTGCTGGCTGGCCTGGTGGCGGCCCATCCTGTGTCCTGTGCTGGCCTGGTGGTGGCCTCTCCTGTGTCCTGTGCTGGTGGACTGGTGCCGTCCTTTCTGACGCCCCCTGCTGGCTGGCCTGGTGGCAGCCTCTCCTGTGTCCTGTGCTGGCCTGGTGGCAGCGTCTCCTGTGTCCTGTGCTGGTGGACTGGTGCCGTCCTTTCTGACGCCCCCTGCTGGCTGGCCTGGTGGCGGCCCCTCCTGTGTCCTGTGGTGGTGGACTGGTGCTGTCCTTTCTCACGCCCTCTTTCGGCTGGCCTGCCGGCGGCCTCTCCTGTGTCCTGTGCTGGCGGACTGGTGCCGTCCATTCTCAGGGTCTCTGCTGCCTGCCCTGGTGGCGGCCTCTCCTGTGTCCTGTGCTTGGGGACTGGTGCCGTTCTTTCTCATGCCCTCTGCTGGCTGGCCTTGTGGCAGCCTTTCCTGTGTCCTGTGCTGACCTGGTGGCGGCCTCTCCTGTGTCCTGTGCTGGTGGCCTATTGCCGTCCTTTCTCACGCCCTCTGCTGGCTGGCCTGGTGGCGGCCCGTCCTGTGTCCTGTGGTGGTGGACTGGTGCTGTCCTTTCTCACGCCCTCTCCCTGGTGGCCAGGCATCGGCTTCTCCTATATTTTGTGCTTGCAGACTGGTGCCATCCTTTCTTACGCCCTCTGCTGGCTGGCCTGGTGGCAGCCTCTCCTGTGTCCTGTGCTGGCGGACTGGTGCCGTTCTTTCTCACACTCTCTGCTGGCTGGCCTGGTGGCGGCCCGTCCTGTGTCTGTGCTGGCGGACTGGTGCCGTCCTTTCTCTCACCGTGTTCTGGTTGGTCTTGTGGCGGCCTTTCCTGTGTCCTGTGCTGGCCTGGTGGCGGCCCGTCCTGTGTCGTGTGGTGGCGGACTGGTGCCGTCCTTTCTCACGCCCCCTCCCTGCTGGCCAGGGGTCGGCTTCTCCTATATTTTGTGCTTGCAGACTGGTGCCATCCTTTCTTACGCCCTCTGCTGGCTAGCCTGGTGGCGGCTTCTCCTGTGTCCTGTGCTGGCAGACTGGTGCCATCCTTTCTCACACCCTCTGCTGGCTGGCCTGGTGGCGACCCCTCCTGTGTCTGTGCTTGGGGACTGGTGCCGTCCTTTCTCGCACCGTCTTCTGGTTGGTCTTGTGGCAGCCTTTCCTGTGTCCTGTGCTGGCCTGGTGGCGGCCTGTCCTGTGTCGTGTACCGGCGGAGTGGTCCCATTCTTTCCCCCGCCCTCTGCTGGCTGGCCTGGTGGCGGCTTCGAAGTCTCCAGGCAACAGCCCCTGCAATGGGACCCTGTGAGTTAGATCACCCGGGAGCCTCCAGTCCTCGGCTTGGATCCATCCCACCCTTCTCCCACCTCTGGGGACCGTATTTCGTTCCCCGCCTCACTCCAGTGCTCGACTCAGCTGCCTGGCTTTCTCGGGGTCCAGCCTGGTTACTAGAACCGGCCCTGGAGACGACCAGGAAAGGGCTGGCAAGAAAGAGGCCGACCCAGGAGCTCATGGACATATGATGGACCTCACCTTGGTCAATCATTTCCTAAAAAAGGATTTTGCAAGGACTCAGAAACCCCTCCCACTTTAAAGCAGATGCACATTAAAAGGGAACAATGAATCAGGGAAAACTAACTTTAAGCTTGTTTTATGGAACTCAATATATCCCAATTATTATCCTTTCAAAGTTTCAGTACAAGGAGTACTGAGACATTGATTTTTCATAGTATTTCTAATCTTGGGCGAACAGAACACTTCATGGCACATCTCAAGTGCTCATTAGCTATACATGGGCAGTACAGTTCTAGATTTCTTGTTTGTACCCTTTCAGATTTATATCTGTGTTTCACCTGAAATTGGTCTTTGGGTGTAGCGGGAAGTAGGATTGCAGCCTAATTTATTTTCCAAATGGGTATCCAATTGACCCAGCACCAATTTATTGAAAAGACAGTCCTGTCCCCACTGTCCTGCTCTGCTACTTTTGTCTTAAAGAAAGTGTCCACACACGTGTGACACTGTTTCTGGACTCTGCCGTGTGATTCGTCTCTCTCTCTATGCTTGCAGGAGTACTGCACTCTCTGAATTACTCTATTTCTTGTATGCAGATTTGATATCTGATAGGAGAGAATTTCCTCTTAGAAGAGTCTTGGCTACTCTTGTCCCTTTGCATTTCCATAGAAAGTATAATCAGCTTGTCAAATTCCCTAAAAATATCTGCTGGGATATTTTTTATAACTTTAAATTTATTTCAGCATATTGTGGGGGTACAAAGGTTTAGGTTACGTATATTGCCTTTGCCTGGCCCCCGAGTCAGAACTTCAAGTTTGTCCATTCCCTAGATGGCGCGCATGGCACTCATTATGTATGTATATACCCATCCCCTCATCTGCCCAACACCCGATTAATGTTATTCCTAAATGTGCTCCTGGGTTATGATCAGTGAAACCAATTTGATGGTGAGTACATGTGGTGCTTATTTTTCCATTCTTGGGATACTTCACTTAGTAGAATGGGTTCCAGCTCTGTCCAGGAAAATACAAGAGGTGCTATATCACCATTGTTTCTTATAATCTGCTGCGATTTTGATTGAGATTTTATTTAATCAAGACATCAGTTGGAGGAGAGCACTTTTTGAAAATGTCATCTGTTCATCGGATCCTATCATGTGGGTAGGATCTGGACATGTTCTTGTCTTCCACACTCTGCTTCCTGTCCCATTCTGGGGTAGGAGCAGCTGACTGAGACAGGGGCTCAGCTCTCAGAGCTTTGATAAGAACACAATGGAGGGCCACGCCCTCTTTTGTAGGAGACATTTCTGAAAGGCAGAGAATCCCTGGCAGGGTTCTAGAATCCTAGAGTGAAGAAAAATGGAGTCTGGGAGGAAGCAGACCCAAAAATACAAACAAAAGCAGCCCTGAGTCCCCATGTCTCTATAGCAGGGCCTTGTGCCCTGTGAGCACGTGCTCAGGGCTCACCCTTTCTTGCACTCACTAGACCCCAGCACCTGTCTCCTTGAGAGCAGGTGGGATGCTTTCCACTCCTCACTCTGTTCTACCCTCTCTGCCGCTGGTCCCACAGTTTGCTGTGTGGTTACAGACCAAGTTCCATGGAGAGGCCAGTCACACAAGCAGAGGTGCATGCAGGCTGGCTGATGCGGCAGGAGAGGAAAGGACCAGACTGTCTAGAAAAGGAAATTGTTAAAGGCATCCCTGGCATGTGAGGAGGATTAACAAGATGGGGGTGCAGGCCAAACGCAGATAGGAGTGAGACGACCAGGAGCCAGTGATGCACAAGGGGTCCTGTAACTCACCGAGGCTGAGCACGGGTTGCCAGTGTCTTTCTTGCCTGCCAGGCAGCCACCATGTCAGGCTGCTGTCCCAGCAATTCTGGGTTGATCCAAACTGTCCCAGTCGTAGGGACACCATCTCCCCAGGAGGAGATTTGGGACCTGCAGGTCTGGCCAGGGGTGACTGGACAGTAGGCAGGGCTGAGAGTGTAGGGGCCTAGGCAGAGGGGCTGGAAGGAGGGGTGGGGGCCTGGACATAGGAGTAGCAGGCAAGGGGAGCCAGGCGGACCGGGGGTTTGCAGAGGGGCTGTTGTCGGGGAGGAACAGAGGAGGAGCTGGGCGTGTAGCGCATCAGGGTAGAGTAGTGGGAATTGGGGGGATTAGTCAGAGAGGGGAACTTGGTGGGGCAATGAACAGAAAGAGGAGGTTGAGGGGTGGGATGCTGAGGAACAAGGGGAGGAAGGACGGGTTTGGGCCGAGAGCATGAAGGAACAGGAGGAGGTCGAGGCTGGAACTGAGGGCGAGAAACGGGAGGGAGTTTTTTTGTCATTTTCAAAAGACACTGCTACGTACTCACTAGTCCAGAGGAATCAAAATGAGTAAGTGGAATGTGCCCAGCCCTCCTCTGGTATTTATGTCACGCCCACCCCTCGGAATACCCCATCACTGAATGCCATTTATGACATGCATGAGCCCCTCCCCCAGGTCTCATGAGTAGGCCCAGCAGCCAGGAAAATGGCCCCAGTATCTAGATGTAAGAGTGATCGTGGAAATAGCAAAGAGAAGAAATGGAGATGCAATATTAGTCCCTGTTCTTAGGATCCCATGTCGTTTTTCCCCAAAGTAGGCCAGGATTGTTGAAAGGGCTAGGATGGAGTTAGGGGCTTGGGGCCTTGGAGAGCAGTTCTGAGCAGGAACTGGGAAATGGGGAGGAGACAGTGACCCAGTCTCGTTAACTTACCACATTTTTCCTGGCCCTTTCACATCATTTATATCATCATTTTATATCACTGCATGAATATGAGTGATTAGCAAAGAGGTGCTGTGTCCATTTCACCAATGAGGACCCTGGAGACCAGAGAGGGCACTACCATAGGCAGGCAGGTGACAGAGCAGGTGGGACTGGAACTTGGGACTAAAGGAGGGGGAAGGCCTCCTTTAGTGACCACATATGGCCACAACACACTGAAGAGTGGCCTCACCTCCCTATGCCTCTAGACAGGGTTTTTATCCCCATGCGACTCTGAGCGTGCCTGGCCTCTGGACAGGGTCTTGTAGGCGACGCTTCTGAGCGGGACTTTCCTTTTGCGAGCTGACTTCTTGGTCCCTGTGGTCCCGTGCTTTCATGCCTTGCTCTTCACTGGGAGCAGAACATAGGGCCAAGGCTGGCAGGGTGACTGCCCACTCCTGAAGGCCTCATGACTAGATTGGGGCTTTCTTGCTAACTACCTGAGATGACTAATTCCATGTGAAATGATTAAGGGGGCTACTGCATTGTCCCCCTTTCTTTTGTCTGATGTAGCAACTTCTCTGCTTAACATTCCTGGTTTTTCTGTAACCATCTAAATTATAAGCCTCTTTGGTCCCCTGTTTTTCCCTATACTCTTATAACCATAATATTCTGAGTTTTTTATCCTTGACTCAACACTTGTTTTCTCCCATAGTTAGCAATACTTTGAGTATACTCTGTGCAGGTCTAGCTACAAATTAGCAAATTTCACTATTCCTTAGACTGCTTTTTATTTTATTTTGTTTTATTTTTTATTTTATTTATTTATTTATTTATTTATTTTTTGAGGCAGAGTCTCACTCTGTCGCCCACGCTAGAGTGCAGTGGTGTCATCATAACACACTGCAACCTCAAACTCCTGGGCTCAAGCGATCCTCCTGCCTCGGCCTTCCAAGTAGCTGAGACTACAGGCGAGCGACCAGCCTGGGCAATAGTGAGACCCGTCTCTTCAAAAATAAACAATAAAAAAATTAGCCAGGGGTGATGGCATGTGCCTGTAGTCCCAACTACTCAGGAGACTGAGGCAGGAGGGTCACTTGAGCCCAGGGGTTGGCAGTTGCGGTGAGCTATGATGACGCCACTGCACTCTAGCCTGGGCAAGAGAGAGAGAGACTTTGTCTCAGAAAAAAAAAATTGGAAACAATCTAAATACTTATAAATAGAGATTTATGATGCAGACACATCATAGAATAAGAAAAGGAAATCCACAAATAAAAAAATTAATTAAGTACTTGAGGTGATACTCCAGCAATCTAGGATGAAGGTGGGTGTGAATTATTGAATTTGATAGTTGCTAGGGGCATGAGTTTTGCTGCCTCTCTAGAAGGAACTAAAAATCTATCCATTATCACAGAGAAATGGCAAGGACTCTGACTAGAATCTGGGTTTTAAAAAAAAAAAAAAGTTTCTAAGAAACTGAAACCTTGGCCCTATCTCTTACCCTAACTCAAAAGAGTTCAAAATTCAGACTACATGGTGTGGAAACACACAGCCAAGAATTAACATTGGTTCCAGGTCAGTGTTACCTCTGAAGCGTTAGGACAATACAAAGTTTATTACTCTGGAGGAACATTACCATACCCCAGAACACAGGACTTCCCATAGGAAAGCCTCGCTGAAGATGAACTCATAATACAAAATTGTAGAACACTTGAGCAAACAGTTTACATGAGGAATTGTCAGCAGATACAACAAAGAGCAGATTTATACCCTACTAAGAAGGTTATGTAATTAAAAGCGTAAAATAAGGACTTGAAATTCTAAAAAAAACACAATGAATAGATGGCAAAGAAAATTCTAAAATGAAAAATATGGTAATTGAAATTAAAAACTCAGTGGACAGGATAAACTTTAAATTAGATACAACTTTCTAATATCAGAATGAAAAATATGAACATTGAAATAATAATAATACCTTAGCAAACAGGACAAACCTGACATTAGAAGCTATTGAGGAGGGAAAGAGAGAAAACATCTAAGGGAATTGCCAAGAGACAGCACAAATAGATGAAAGAAGGAAACTATAAGAGAAAGGTTAAGAGGTATGTAGAATAGAACATAAAAGTCCAACATACTTCTCAAAAAGAATACCAGAAGAAGAAACACAGAGTACGAGGAAGGGAAATATTTGAAGAGGTAATGGCTGAGCTTGTTCAAGAAATAATAAAACTCATGTATCCTCAGATTGAAGACACACATTGAAGTCTTAGCAGAAAACATAAGAAATCCACATCCAGACAAGACAGAGTGAAACTGCAGAACATTGAAGACAGAGATCTCAGAAGCAGTAAGAGAGAATAGATAGATTATCCATAAAGGAATGAAACTAGAAGCAAAATTCTTTAAAGAAACAATGAAAGACAGAAGAGAGTGGAGTGATATCTTGTAAATGCTAAGAGGAAATAACTATTACTGTAGACTGTCATACCCAGCCAAATTATCATTCAAAATTATTCAAAATTGAGTGCTGAATAAAGACATGTTGATCATTAAAGACTAAGTACTAAACAAACACTAAGAGAATTCACCCCTAATAAACCCTCATTAAAACAATCAATAGGCCAGGCCTTGTGGCTCCTAGCACTGTAGAAGGATTGCCTGAGGCCAGGAATTGGAGACCAGCCTCAACAAGTGTGAGACCCCATCTCTACTAAAAATAGAAAAATTAGCCAGGTGTGATGGCACATACCTGTAGTTCCAGCTGCTCAGGAGGCTGAAACAGGAGGATCGCTCGAGCCCAGGAGTTTGAGGTTGCAGTGAGCTATGATGATACCACTATACTATAGCCTGGGTGAGAGAGCAAGACCCTGTCTCACAAAAAAAAAAAAAAAAGAGAGAGAGAAGAAATTTGATCCCAGGAGGAAAGAAATGCAAGAAGCTAGGTGGAGAGGAAGGCACCATGAGCTAAGATTGGTAAGGAGGAAGCCTCCCAGCAGAATGCCAGCAAAACTTATTGCAGGGTGTGTGCACACTGCTGGCAGTCCCCCGCTGTAGCAGTAAGGAGACAAGAATGGAAACAGACTAGAGCCAGAAAGAGATAATCCATAATCCCCCTGCTCCTCATAGAGCTAAGAAGGGAATGCCGAAGGGGGAAAAGGCTAGATGTCAGAGGAGTCCTTACAGAAGCACCAGTGGCTAAGGAAAGTAACTGAGGAACTGATCATTGAGCCAGACACTGAGGCTCACAAGAGAAGAAATGACGCCACACAGAAGTCTAAGACAGAGTGGAACAGGAAAATGAAAAGAAGTTTGCTGCCACTGAAACTCCAAATGATGAGTTGCGGAAAGTTAATGGCTTGTTCCCAGCTCCCATCAAGCTAGAACCTTAGTTGGCCACTGTGTGTGCCAAGAGAGCTGCTGTCTTTGTAAAACTGCAGAAACCAATGCTGCCATCCAGCAGTGTGCGAGAGAGCCTCTGACCAGCTCAGTCTTGCAAGCAGCAGGGACCATGAGAGGACACAGCCTGGGATCTTGCCCTTGCTTATGAACTGGACTGTGACAAAAGACACCAGTGAAATTCAGAAAAAGAAGTCACCCAAGAGCTAGAGGACTGCAGGACACTGGAGAAAGGAGGGTCAAAGTGTATGGAAGAGCAGGTTAGGAAAAGGCCAGAGTGGCAAAGCCCTGGGAGTCACCAAGACAGTCCAGGGAGAAAGAGGCAGGTGACATGCAGCAGTTCATTTTGGTGATGTCCTAGCTCGTTTTCCTGGAAGAAAGCCTGAAACAAGGGAGTAAGGCCACATGGCCTGGATTAGCAGAAACGCCTTTGCTCAGCGAAATTCTAAGGAACAAAGTTCCTACTGCAATGCAGGATCTAGAAGTAATGGTGATCTTTCAGAATAAAGGTCACGCTGGCCCAGATCCCAGCAAATGTGTCAAATGACCAGAGCAACATGATAGCTAAGAATCTTAGAAAATCATCATCCAAATGTGGAGGGCTAAACAAATGCCCTTCTGATAAACAATCTCCTTCCAAAAGAAAGAATATATCCAGATCAGTTACTAGACATCACAATAATTAAAACCAAGTTACTTTGACCTCATTTGAAAAAATGATCTGGAAAACTTTGATGATGATCCCTACCCCTCTGGGCCAATGCAATATTTTATAGTAATTTACTCTTAGTCTTTTCAAATGTTTTCCTACTTACTGGATATTATAAATTTGAACTATGCCCTAGTCTGTTTTGTGCTATGTAACAGAAAACCTGACAATGAGCAATTTATAAACATAAGAAATCTATTTGGCTCACAGTTCTGGAGGCTGGGAAGTTGAGGGGCACATCTGATGAGGGTCTTCCTGCTGCATCATCCTATGGTGGAAGGTCAAAGAGCAAGGAAGGGAGGGAAGGATAGCTGAACTCCTCCTTTTCTTGGGAATCCACATGCCAATAACACCAGAAACCCACTCAGGAGGGTTTGAATTTCCTCTTAAAGGTCCCACCTTTCAACACTGTTGCATTGGGAATTGAGTTTCCAAAACGTGAACTTTGAAGGACATTTTAAAACATTGTAAACTATAACATGATCATTCTAGCATTTTTAAAAACTTTTAGAAAGTATGAAAGACTTAGAGAAAAATGAAAGATGATGTGTAAATTTTGAAATGTGCTGATCATTTTGGCTTTTCTTTTCTTTTTTTTTTTTTTTTGAGACAGAGTCTCACTCTGTCACCTGAGTGCAGTGGCGTCAGCCTAGTTCACAGCAACCTCAAACTCCTAGGCTCAAGCAATCCTTCTGCCTCAGCCACCCCAGTAGCTGGGACTACAGGTGCAAGCCACCACGTCCGGCTAATTTTTTGCTTCTATTTTTAGTTGACTGGCTATTTTTTTTCTATTTTTAGTAGAGACAGGGTCACACTCTTGCTCAGGCTGATCTCCTGAGCTCAAGCAATCCTTCCAGCTCGGCCTCCCAGAGTGCTAGGATTACAGACGTGAGCCATCATGCCCAGCCTCATTTTCCTCTTACATATATGCCATGAGCAGAAGTTTACTTCTTCATCATAGCTACCATCATGAACAGCAAAACTCTATGAGCATATCTAATACCGGGGTTAATTCAACCAGCCATATGGTAATATGAAGGATAATGAGCAGACATTTCTGATTTGGCCAGAAGAGTTAGTTTACATGTATGCAGTTGAGGTCCAATGGCTTCTACCTAAACATCTTATACCAAAAGATTCTGGAATATTCTGTTTGGCATTCAGTCTTCAACTTGGAAAATGTACTTAGTAGAATTATACTTGAATTCATAATCACAAATATTTAAATTTTGAGGAAAGCATAAAAAGTGGATTAGTTGATATGCAGCGAGGTGAGTCTAATGTTATGATGTAGTGTAAATTATAAAAGAGATTAAATCCCTGAATGGTTTTCATCACAAGGGTGTTAGGTCTGAAAGCCATCATTGTGCTCCTGCAGGTCTGTTTCTTTAGAGAACCACGGTTCTTCTGCTTTCACATCCTTTCCAACTCCACAAAAAAAAAAAAGAAAGCTGTTACTCTGGGCACATCTAAGAAAGCCTATGCAGGCAGTCTTCACTTTGCACAATAGTGCAGAACCATAAATATGTCCTGCTTGCTGACACCATGCAAAGCGACCTTCATAATCATTGGAAAAACTTACAATTTTTCTGTGAACTTTAAAATTTTGCCAAAAATTCTTTTTAAAATGTATCTTAAAGTCTTGGAAGTGAAAACTAAATTATGCAATGAAAAAAACTGTCAAAGTATTAAAAACTCTGTTAAATGCATAACAAAATAGTAAAACTAATATTTAGTAGAACTAATATTTAGTAGACTACTACTTAAAACAGTAGGAACACTAACAATCAAGTGGTGTTTCTTCGTAAAAAACAGTGCTTGCCTTCTTTCATAAAACTTATCATACAGAGCAAGCATCTTTTACATATGCCATGGCAATTCATCTTACTCCTTTCTAAGTTCACTTCCAACATTTTATCATTTGTGCTTCCAATGTCATACCTCCAAGAGTCCGTTTGTTAAGTTTTCACCAGTGTCATTTCCTCGGAGACATCATCATCCTTTTCATCCCTTTCCTCACTTAGGTTAACGTGCTTCCCTGCACAGTTTCTCTGGCTGCATATGGAGTCTGCAGAACAGCAGCAGTGTCAACACTCCCACATCAGCTATCTCTATAACTCCATCTGCATTCTTTTCAAATTGCACTTCCAGCCTTATCAGTTTATTGGCTGCACATCCATCTGTTGGTCAGTTCTCTCAATTATCTATTATACTTCCTGAAAATGCATGTGGGTTTATTGCTGGAGATAAGAGGCAACACAAGCACTTTGCTGTGTGTGTGTGTGTGAAATGAATACCAAATGCATGGCGATCAATCACAGACCAACTCTGAAAAAAGTGATGATTGTTCACTAATCATTATGCATCTGTTATTATGTAGTGATTTCTGGATTAAAGAGCTAACAGCAATTATTTTATTTTATGCAACTACTCACAGTTAATACTTTAGTAAATGAAATGTGAATAGCGCTGTTGGGAACTGCTGTTTTTAACTGCGCCTTGATAACTGAAAGTCATGCATGCTGGAATCATGACAAGCAAGAAGTGCCTATACCCTGTATTGAAAACTTCTAGGTCTCTACCTATTCTTCAATGTGTAGGACTGTTTTAAAGCAATATAAAAAGGTAAAATTGCCTGCAGCCTGGTCATACTTTATTTTGAGGTTTAAAAAGGTAGAAGCAATGTAAATTAGCACCACAGAGGATATCTCTGAAACTAACCTTTGCTCTACAATAGAAGAGGAAGGAATGTAGGAAAAATGAAAAGGAGGAAGTGAGGGACATAGTTTTCAAATCATCTAAAAGTACTTTGCATTAATAACTTGCTTTTGGGGCCAGGCGCGGTGGCTTACACCTGTAATCCTAGCACTTGGGAGGCCGAGGTGGGAGGATCGCTTGAGTCAGGAGTTCGAGACCAGCCTGAGCAAGAGCAAGACCCCATCTCTACTAAAAAAAAAAAAAAATAGAAAGAAATTAGCTGGACAACTAAAAATATATAGAAAAAATTAGCCAGTCATGGTGGCGCATGCCTGTAGTCCCAGCTACTCAGAAGGCTGAGACAGTAGGATTGCTTGAGCCCAGGAGTTTGAGGTTGCTGTGAGCTAGGCTGACGCCACGGCACTCTAGCCCGGGCAATAGAGTGAGACTCTGTCTCAAAAAAAATAAAAATAAAAATAAAAATAAAAAAATAAATAACTTGCTTTTGGCCTTACCATTGTGAAATGTGGTTAACTTGTGTTCTCCATTCTTAAAACTCTCAGTATGTTCCATGCATAACTCAAAGTCTCTAACTACTTCTGAGGCTCCTTATTTAAGTTAGTACACATTCTCCCCATTCACTAATATTGTACAGATTGTCAACAATAGGTCAGAGAAAACTATTTTTGTCTTCTAAAAACATGACCTGTGCAGAAGACAGTATAGTTACAGTTAGCTTACAAAAACTAAATTTATTCTTTTAATTCCAGAAACTCAGTAATTGTATGAAACCAGGTATGTCTTTTTATGTACCAATGATGCTACTAAAAAGAAGAAAGTATGAAAGTATTTCTTCTGCTTAAGAATACTATATAGTTCTCAGGTATTTCTAGCTTCTCTAAAAGTTAAGTATGGTTTCTAACCTGAAATGGAGAGAGGGCAGGTAAACTGACTTACCACCTATCTACATAGAGTAAAGTCCACCACATAACGTGGCCTGCCCACCCACACACCACCTACGCATAGCATCCAGCCAGCATAGTAGTACCTCTTAATAGGGACAGCCAAGGCTCATCAGACATTAAGGAAAGCTACCCCAGCAAACTAATACTAATCAAGGGAAAATGAGAGGATCATTGGATATAGGATTACTGAATTGTATTAAGATATTATCTATGTGGCAGGCAATGCTCTAAACATTTTCCATATATTAACTCAATACTGACAGGAATCCAATGAGGTAGATACTATGTCTATATTTTGCCATAAAGATGACAAAACACAGAAAAATTAACTTGCCTAGACTCAAACAGCAGTAAACAATGGAGCCAGGCCCAAGAGTCTATGTTTTTCACTCGTACCATACACTACAGCTCATCATGAAAAAGGGAGATCAAAATGCATGGGCTGAGGAAACAAAATGAAGGGAACAGAAAAAAACTTGGAAAAAAAAAATTAAAACTATAATTCATATCCTGAGAGATGTGATAAGATACTGCCTCTATAGAATAAGAGTAAAATGATGTGGAAAAAGACCCATTAGAGAATCAAAAAGTCTTGGAGAATAAAATGGAATAAAAACTAGAATAAATAGTGAATAAAATGATTAGAAAAAACAATCAAAGAAATCTTTTCATCAAAGTAGTACTAAAATACAAACTAAGAAGTTACCAGTAGAAGAGGTTCAACAATGGACTAACAGAAATTGCAGAATCAGAACAAAGAAAATGGGGGGAGCGAGCAACGTATCAAATAAAATTTCCCAGAATGGAGAACTTCCAAATACCCTAATCAAAGAATGAAAACAGGCCCACACCAAGGCATGTCACCATGGAATATAAGACTGGCAGGAAGAAGAAAAGCTTCCAGAAAGAAGAACGTAATGGCACTAGATTTCTCAATGGAACACAGGAGGCTCCAAGACAAAGCAGCAGTGCCTGCAACATCCTAAGGGGAAATTCACACTGGCCCATTGAAGGCAATTTCAGAAATGCAGGGAGGTAAAAAGTTGACCTCTCATGTTCCCCTTCTTAGGAGGAAACTAGAAAATGGAACACAATGAAAGAAGCATTAAGCTAAGATAGGAGAGTATGGGATTCCTGGAAATAACATAAGTCTAGAAAAGAGACAAGATGAGTGTGTGACAAACCTAGGTCATAGCAGAAAAATTTTAAGGTGGCTAAAATGAGCAAGAATCTGGAAAAACTATGGATACAGAAGGAAAATTAGGCAAGAGAAAAATATAAGGTAACGATTAACTCAAGGTGGAACCAAAAGCTGTACCACAAAGGAAATCTTATCACAATACATCTAGCTTTACGGGTTCAGATGGTGATATAACCATTTGGAAGGAATTGATAAGAGGAAGGGAAGGAGGTATAGCTTATATCTTCATTTATCATGAAAGAAGGCAATTTTGACTCAAGGTTTAATTATTGATAAACATCAATTATTATTCGATATGCAAATTAACTTCTAAATCTCTTAATCATAAGTTTTTAACCAACGACATATGTTCCTTTGATAATTTTTCTTTAGTTTATTCACTGAAAGCATTTTTTTTACAAAAAGAAACCAACAGAAGGGATATAATTGTATTTTGAAAGTCCAGGGCTTCATCCCTTTTCCCTGGTTCTTTGTATTCAAAGATGCTGTTTAGCGGGTTCTGTTCTTCATTTTCTCTCTCGTTCGTTTTCCAGGTCTCTTCTACAGAAAGAGAAAAATCACATCTGGTCACACAGCAGCTTGAGAACACACAGAGGAAGAAAGGGGAGGGCAGCTGTTGGGTGGGACGGGAGGCTGGGCTGCCCCTTGCCCGGGCACCCAGCTCACTTACATTTGATCCTTTCTTCCCAGGCCTCTTGAGGCCCCTGCCATGAGCTGTCTTGGCCCGGAAGCTAGACACATCATCGTAGCTCTCACGAGTGTTCCACTTTGAACCTTTCTTCTTTCCACCAAAACCAAATTTCTGGTTTTTATAGCGTCGTTTAGCACTGGGCCTGAACAAAAGTGGTCCTCTGGGTTACTGCAGCACTGGAAACCCTGATGAATCTTATGGCCCAGCAATACCCTCCATTTCCTTTCTGTAAACAAAGCCCCTTAGGCACTTTGGCAACCCAGAATTTCAAACTTGGCTCTACAATCTTATTCTATAAACTCTCCATGAAAGCTCATGTTGCTCATTTGCCCTTCTAACCACCAAGGCAGGACAGCAAAGCAAGAAGCAGGAAAGGCTCTACATTATATTATGTGGCCTCCTGGTATCTTTGGAAAGCTTTCTATTTTAACTAAATATGGCTAAATCACCATCAGTTGTTTCTAGTTGTTTCTATATATGCAAGGGTATATAAATGCAGTTAGCTTTCAAATGTAATGTATTGTAAAACTGGTCATCCCACAGGAATTTCAAATGCAACATCTCCAAAATCACATATCATCTCCCTTCCTGGACTGGCTTTCCCTCCTGGACATATGCCCTACCTTGAGGTTGGTGCTGCCACCATCTACGCAGCCCCCCGGCCAAACACCTGGGAGTCACCTTGATTCTTCCTTCTTTCATTCTCTATGCCCAGTTCAATTACTGAGTCCCACTAACTTAACCTCCTAAACCTTTCTTCAATGCTTTTTCTCTTCTCCCTCCATTACCACTTTCAGGTCATGATCATTGCTCATCTGGACTTTTGCAAAAGTCCCATCCTCAAGTTCCCTGCTTTCTTCTAATCCATCATTTACACAAGTACCCCTGTAATCTTTTAAAGACATGAACATGACCCACCCACTGTTGTGTGTACAACCCACGAATGTCTCCCCACTGCCCGCAAAGCCTAAGCACCTCAACAAGGCAGACCAACAGCCCGGGTCCCCCGGCCCCATCGCTGCACTCCTGGCCTCGCACTGAGCTCTTGGTGACACCAATGCCTGCTGCTCCTCACACACAAACCTCTCTTCACATCTCTACACCTCTGCTCAATCAAGTGCTTCCTTCTTGCCAAACTGGCTTCTCTCCTACTCTCCTGGTCAATTCTTACTCATCCTTCAGACTGAGCTTAGGTGAGACCCTCCTTCAGGAAGCCATCCCCAGACTGCATCACCTGTTTCTAAAACGTGTCTCATACTACTCCCTACGTGTGTCCATCACTGCAGTTACTGTATTATATGGAAATTATCATGTCCCCTAGGCCTGGTGTCCAAGAATGCAGAAAGGTGACTAGAAAGACGCTAACAGCCAACATTCTCCCTTTTAATCTTCATAGTACTATGAGGTACATACGATTTCCTCATTTTAGGAGTTGAGGCAATTAACATTTAGATGGGCACAGTGACTTGCTCATAGCTACCGTCCTTCCAAGTAGCAGAGTGAGGACCTAGACCTAGGTCTGTACTCTTAACTATCACACTGTGTGATGGGGAATCAGCACTTTACAGTCACTTACAGTGTGCCAAACACTTAAAAGGACCTTATTTTAACCTTCAAAGGCTGCCATGGCTAAAAGACCCATCCCACGTCATTATAAGTCATGGCCACAGGCAGCAGTTGCATCTCCTGATGCTGAGGCTGCTCTGTGTGGAGCTGCCCGCCACACTCAAGAGCTGTTGGTCTTTTACACACCACAAAACCAAACCAATCAAGCAGAACAGTCTTACCCTTTCTTCATCTGCTGGCCCTTAGCACCTGCCTTCTTGTCCCGTGAAATGGGTTTCTGATCTCCCTCAAGGAAATCCAGTTTATCAGAGAAGCCTGTGAATGAAGAAGTATTATGATCAGCACCATTATATTTTAAGAAAGCATAAACCTCAAAATTAGTCTGTTATTTACTAAATTGATCTTAAGAGGCATATCTTGCTCCCCACTCAGTCCCAAAACTTAGCTTCAATAGTTTCAAATCAATCAAGAAGGCTCCAAAGCACTATGTGTTAAAATTAACTCTAAGGTACCTGGTACATTTCTTCCCCGTATCTTAGCAGAGAGACATACTGACCTTTCTGATATTTCTTAATGGCATTCATCATATGTGCTTTCTCCTGCTGCCTCTTCTGAAGAACCTCTGTTTGCACCTGTGATATGGACACAAGGACAGTTAATTCCATTTTAAGCCATTACTCAAAGTGTCTATATTCTCTTAATAACAACTCTGTGATTAATACCACTACCATTTAACATTTACTGTGTGCCAAAAACTATGTTATGGGGTCTAAGCATATTCAATTTATCTTTGTAACAATTCAGTGAAGTGAAATTCTTATCCCCTAAACGGAAGCACCGAGAGGCAACCTAACTTGCCCATGTCACAAGGTGAGAAAACGCTAAGTCTGACTCCAAAGCCTGCACTGTTACCCTATTATTCAATCCTGCCGACAAAACTGTAGGAAATCATGTTTAGTCTACATGCAATTTTTCCCATTAATTATATCTGGGCAGATCAAATATCTAACCCACTGTTACTAGGCAAGAAAGCACCAAAAGAGAAGAGAAAAAAAATATTTCCATGAAACAGATAAGTAGAAAGCTTCAAGGACAAAAGTACACCAAATACTCTAATGCAGGCTTTCTCAATCTGGACACCACCGACGCTGTGGACAAGATAAGTCTTTGTTGGTGGGGGGGCCTGACCCTGCACTGCAGGATGTTTAGCAGCATCCCTGCCCTCCACCTACCAGATCCCAAGTAGATCCCTCCCCACAAGAAGAGAGAACCAAAAATGTCTCCAGACAGTGACAAAAGTCACCTGGGGGGCAAATTCACCCCCAGTTGAGAACCACTGTTATAAGGTTTCTTAAAATTAGAAATAGTAAGCTAATAGGCCTGAGGTTTCGTGTTTTACAAATTAGGTTAGGTTAAACTAATTGCTCATCTCTTTGAGATAATTTCAACCATCCACCTCCAGATCGGAGATAAATCCACAGAAGACCTCTTATAGAGGACAGGACGCTAGTCTATTCTCCTTCACTGAGGATGTATCGATGAAATGTCTCCCAATGTGAACAAAAGTTCTGCAGCCCATATCACAAGCGTTCGTGTGCAAAATGCTGACAAAGTCTTAACACCCAAGCCAATCCTCCTCACATTCATTTCTTTACACAACCTTAACTTTAATTCCCATGATCTTCCTACTTGGGTGACCATGAAACATAAAAGGAAAACCAAGAAAAGTTTTATGGTATGCCTAATCTGGTTTCACATTAAAACTCAGACATGCAGAGTTCGAACACACAGGCCCCGTTTGTTTTCTTTCAGGCTGGATGACAATCATTAGTACAATTTCTTCAGGGACTTAACAATCACATAGGTCAGTGAGACCCAAACCAGGATGCATATCAGCATACCCTGGGAAGCTTCCTGGAGAAGGGCAGAAAACACACACAGAGTCCCAGAGATTCTGAAGGCTAGACATCTGTCTTGAAAAATTTCCCCTGCTGATTTTCTTGGTGAAGTCAGGGTTGGAAACCTCTGATCTGGACCCAACTCTTCACTGCATGGGTGTGAAACTAGAGTCTAGAGAGGTGAATGGCTCTCCCGCAGTCCCCATGCTACTCCTGATGGCGTGCTGCTGTCAAAGCAAGATGGTGCTCATGAACACTAGCACACGCTCCACTGTGAGATAATAAATGCATGATCTAACACACAGGGCATGGGGCTAAGAAGACCATGGCCATCTGATCTGACAAAGACACTTGGCTCATCCTGTTCCCTGCACATTTTCCTGCTCACCTTCTTTCCATATTTCCTAAGTGCTCGCAGTTGCTTAGCCTTTTCAGACCTCTCCATGGCAGCCTGTTTAGTCTGCAGCTTCTGTCGAATCTGAAACAAAAAAAGTTGTCGGTTTTTGTTATTTGAATCTGGGATGGCCACTATTTAGGGTGCACTGGAACAGGGAACAGATACTCCAAGTTCTGGAAACTGTGGAACTTGTAAACCATCTATTCCAATCCCTCTGTTTTATACACGTTATGCCGAAGGGACCAAAAGTGTCAGTGGTGGAGCCAGAGGTTCAAAGTGAACTTCCCACTTCCACTGTGCTGTCTGGGTGGGAAGACTGACTTCTCCCCATTCCTACTGTTCCCACACTGAGGTTAAACCAGCGTGCAGACTCAGTGCCCTTCTCCAATGTACCACACACACAACAAACTCAAGCAGATACCCGGCCTCTTCCATCACACATACACATTTCAGTGAAAGGATAAGAAGCTGTCAGTGTGAACTTGTACAGAATTCACAGTGAGAATTTGTACAGAGACATGTCTGGGCTCACCTCTAGATTAGCTTCCCTGGGTACCACCAAGACAAGAGCTCCCTAAAATCCACCTTGAGATGCAAGAGTACTATTAAAATATACAGTTGTCCCTTGGTATCCATGGGGGATTGGCTCCAGGACCCCCCACAGACACCAAAATCCACCAATGACACAATATTTGCATGTAACCTATGCACAGTCTCCTGTATACTTTAAATCATCTCTGGGATTACTTGCAACACCTAATGCAATGCCTAAACATCATTTCATTCTCATGAATTCAACACAGTACTCAGCACATGGAAAATTCATGGTTTCTTTTTGGAACTTTGTGGAATTTTTTTTCCCCAATTAATTTTGATGCGTGGTTGATTGAATCCACAGATGTGGAAGCCATGGATTCAGAACCCATGGATTCAGAGGGCCAGCTGTATCTTGGATTGGATGTTGGCAATTCTCTCCCTCTCAAAGTTAAATGAGGACCAAGTTCTACCTAACTCTAAATTATACTACCTCTGAGCCACACATTAATCCTTCATTTTATAGAAGAGAAAACTGAGGCCCAGAGAAAAGTTATTATCTACAATTTATAGCTCTGTTCACTGGCAATGGCCAGACAAGAACTGTTGCCTTCTCTACCGACCAAGGCATGACCATGCCAGCTAGAAATGCAAGGGGTCATCTTTACCTTGGGAACCAAATTTCCCACAGTACTTTTCCTCTTGATTATTAATAATGAAAACGTCATCCTTATATTTATCTAACTGGTGGTGACTGGCATGACTCTGAAGTAGACAATCTCTGGAAGAGATAACTGTCCTCTGACAACACTTTCCCCATTTTGGGGCTTCTACCCAATAATGTATTAGGTATTATAAGTAATCCCAGAGACGAGCCAGCTGAATACACTTGAGTACAGAGCCTTGGCTTTCCAGATAAAAACTTCCCTGTATCTTACCTTCTGCATCTGCTGATCAGACTTGGCCATTTCTGCAAAATAATCAGTGGGCCGCTTGGTAGGGACTTTGAGCTGGTGGAGGCGGGGTAATACTGCAAGCACTGCGGCTTGGGCTTGACGGTAGCTGAGATTGTAGGACAAAATGTGAAATGAAGTAAGAGAAAGAAGTCTCACGTTCCTTCTCACTGTCTCTCATGAGTTATCCAAGCTCAGAAGGACTCTCAATATCTGACCTCCATTGGCAAGAATGAACAAACAAAAACTGGATTAAACCTCACTAATTTTGTCTAGGATAAATTTAGCTGTACACCATTTTTGAAGGGGGGGGTTGGTGTTGCTAAAAATAAATTAGTATTTTAAGAGAATGACCCCTTTAAAGGTACCCATTAACACACAAACTAATAATGTCAATTATAGATTCTTATGTAATCTCAATAAAAGTCCACACAAGAACTTTCCATAAGCAAAGTTTTGTTCTAATAACTGAATGCACACACTCAAAAAAACTTTAACACGGAATATTTTGAAATAGCCCACAGACTGAATCGTGACTGGTGGACCAAGGAGCTCTTCTCTCAACCAGGGAAAATCTCTTAGCTCTTCTTAGTCAAAAGAAGCAGTCCTCCCCACTCATGGGCTATGCTAGCTCCCTGCCCCTTCTGAGGAGTGCAGGCTCACTACTTTCCTCTCTACCCCAGGCTCTAGCACAAGGACTCTCATTCTCCAGCATTTGAAAACGAACATACAAACTCATTTCCCGCTGGAAGTCGTCTTCTGGATTAACAGCTCTCTGGTCCTTGTTCTGAGGAGTTGGCACCTCAGATCCACTGACCTCCGGCACCGGACCAAGGGTGACATCAAGCCTTTCAACCCATTCCAGATCTCGCTTGAACTCAGCCAAACACTGCTTCAGACCATTCTAGGAAATTCAGACAGGAAATTCATAAGGGAACCCTGAGTTTGTCTTTTCCAAGCCCAGGGTGCTAGGCCAACGGATAAAGCGCTAACCCCCAATACCAAGACAGGTAATTGACCCTCTTAGCAATGCGCGGGTTGCGTCTTTCCTGGGACAAGAATCTGTCTCTCGAGCACAACAGTCCCTTGCAAGCATCCACCTCCGCGTTCCCCTTGGCCCAGCGCCCGAGCTTACCACGTCGTTCACCGCCTTCTTCGGTCCCTCTAGCACGACATTGAGGCCTGGCTTCAGAAGCCCTCGGGAAAACGCATCCTGCAACTGCAGGACACAACGGCAGTCAGTACCAGAGGAGAAAGGCCCCCTCTCCCGCGCCCAGCCCACGAGCTCGGCTGACACCTACCTCTCTGTCTGTGACAAGAGAATCATCAGAATCCGAGTCCGAACCCGAGAGCGGTGGAGTGTCCATCTAGCAGCACGTACGTCCAACAGCTCCGTTAAACAGCAGAGTAGCCCGAGGCCCCGCGGCTGACAGGGAGCGGCCCTCGCAGCTGCTACCTGCCTTCGGCCCCCAACTCTCACGCCGCGGCTCCACGTGGACTCCAGCCGCACCAGCGCCAACAACCCAGAGCTACAGCTCAACTTTTTGATCGGAACTTCCGCTTCCGGCCTTAGACCCACACTTCCGGTTCGTCGTTGCTATAGGAACCACCCAGCGTTTGAAAGTGCCCGGGTTGCTCGGCATCCGCAAGGGTAGTACCTCTCGATACGTGCGTGCTCTGGTGACCCAGAGAAGAAGCGACAGGTAGGAGAGGGTACCTGGGGGGGTCTCCTGGAGGAAACAGAAGCCGCGAGGGAGCAAAGGACAGGGGAGAAGGCAGCGCCGTCGCCGGGGGGGGGGGAGGGCGGGCGGGGCGGAGGAGGACTCTGGGGCGGGGTCAGGGGCGTGTCCTGGGGGGCGGGACGGGAGGGCAGGGGCATGCCCGGCGGGGCGGGGCGGGGGTCGGGGGCGTGTCCTGAGGGGCGGGACGGGGGTCGGGGGCGTGTCCTGCGGGGCGGGGCGGGGCGATGCCCTTCTCCACTCTCACGAGCTGCGCTCGGTCTTTAGCAGAACTCTGACGGGAAACCATGTCTACCGTGGTAGCTCAGTCGCTGCATGTTTTTGGTCTTCGATCCCACGTAGCCAACAATGTATTCTTCTTCGATGAACAAATCATCATATTTCCTTCAGGAAATCACTGTGTGAAGTACAATGTGGATCAGAAATGGCAAAAATTCATTCCAGGTAAAACCAGTTCCATCCTGATGCATATATTAATGGTGTGTGCCACATAATAACACCATAATCCCACCCAACATGACGATTGGAAAGAAAGGTTTTTGGACCAACTTGAATATACACGTAATTTTATAAATGTAGGGGAAATAAATGTCGACTTACATTATTTAACTATAGATTAATCAATCACATACATAGTTAAAATCACATGTAAATATTAATTTAAAAGTACTTTTTTCACTGTAATTTCATGAAAAAATTATTTTAAAGAATCTCTTTTTATGCATCTCCAGTATCATTGTCTTTGTCATCACCAGGGACACTTTTTGAGTTGTCTAACAGTTTTCCAGAGTACACCACCTTCATTACATCCCCTTTGGAATCCATGTGTGATAAGACACTAGAAATTTTATCCCAAGTCACAAATAACCATTTGTATAACGTTACAGCATTTGTTTTTGTTCCCATTGGTCCTGTCTATGATATTCATGATTTCAACAACCTAATTTATTTTTTCCCACCCTTTGTTGCATTGAACACTTTCTATTGTGACATGCACATGCAAAAGAATATATACTACATATGCATAATATTTTAAAAATTACAATAAAATGAAGATCTGCGAACCCAACCACCCAGCATAGGAAATAGAACATTGCCAGTTCCAGTGCTTCTCTCTGACTGCATTCTTCCCCCCTCCTCACATACTCCATCTTGGATTTTGTAATTATTCTTTCATTTTCCCATATAGTTTTATCACATATGTGTTTAACCTTATGCAAGATATAGTTTTATTTTTGCTATTTTGCAGTTTTATATAAATGGAATCTTAGTATATGTGTCCTATGACTTCTTTTGTTCAGCATCATGGTTTTGAGACTCATGCATCTTGATACATATGACTGAGTTCATTTTATTGCCCTATAGTGTTCCATCATATGCATATAATGTCACAAATATATTTATCCATCCTAACGTTGAGGGAATTGGGGAAATAACAGTTATTTGCTAGTACAAGCCATACCACTATAAACATTCTTGTGTGCATACACACTCATCTACTTGTGTAAAAATTCCCCAGGGTACACAGCCAGTACTAAAATTACTTAGTAATATGATAGCAGCAATCTACACTCCCATCAGGAGTGCATAAGAGCCCTCATTCCTCCATAACCTTGTCAACTCTTGGTATTGTCCAACTTCCTAATTTTTTGCTCATCTAGTGGTTGAGAAAAGGTATCTTATTGTAGTTTATATTTGCATTTCTCTAGTACTAATGAGTATGAGTATCTTTTCACATGTTTGTAGGATATTTCTATTTCTTTCTTTCTTTCCTTTTTTTTTTTTTTGAGACAAGGTCTTCCTCTGTCACCCAAACTAGGGTATAGTGGTGTCATCATAGCAACCTCAAATTCCTGGGCTGGAACAATCCTCTTGCCTCACCTCTCAAGTAGCTGGGAGTACAGGCACATACCACCACACCCAGCTAATTTTTTAATTTTTTGTTGAGACAGGGTCTTGCTCTTGCTCAGGCTAGTCTCGAACTCCTGGCCTCAAGCAATCCTCCTACCTCAGCCTCCCAGAGTGCTAGGATCACAGGGGTGAGCCACCATGCCTGGCTGGGTATTTCTAGTTTTATGTTAAATGGCTTGTTTAAATGGTATAGAAAAAAAAATCATTTTTCTATAGTTTTTTGTGGGATTTGGGGGGGTAATTTTCTTACTGATTTATGGGCACCCTTTATATATTCTGTATACCAAAAAATCATTTGTGAGATGTATGTGTTGTAAATAATTTCTCCCAGTTTGGGGCTTGTTATTTTCTCCCTCCTTACACTATCTTTTGATGGATATAAATTCTTAGTTTTAATGAAGTTACATTTATTAAACCCGATATAATATTCTGGTGGAATAAACTGTATTAAATAGAGTTGACTTTTATTATTGATTTTATATCCAGTATATTTGCTAAACTATTATTAAGTCTAATGATTTAGCTACATATTCTTCAGAGTTTTCTACATAGACTATCTTATTATCTAAAAATAATGATGGTTTTATTCCTTTTTCTTGGGTTATTGTGCTGGTAAGCACCTCCAGAAAGTATTCAATAGGGGTAATGAAAATGAACACCCTTGTCATGTTCTGATCATAAAGAGAATTCTTTTAACATTTTCTTAGAAAGAAGGATATTTGCTGTGGGCATTTTTCAATGTCCTTTATGAGAGTAAAGAAATTCTTTTCTTTTTCTAATTTGCTATGCTTCCCACTCCCATGAACAGATACTAAATTTTATTGCATGTATTTTCTGTATTTTATATAAGATCATTTGATTTTCTAATCAATCATTCTTTTATTCTGACAACATTAATTTATATTTGCTCTCATATTACCAAACTCTTTGCCCACCAATGCTCTTTACAAATCAAATATTCCAGCTAGGATCATTTTCCTTCTGCATTTAGTGATAGTGTGTTAGTGATAAACTCTCCCAGTTTTTGTTTGTCTGAAAATGTCTTTATTTCATCCTCATTCTTGAAAGATAATTTCATGAGGTATAGAATTTTTGTCATCACATTATGTTAATAAGTCTTATTCCGTTGTTTTTTGGTTTCTGTTTTGTTGCTGTGGGTAAGAAATTAGTCATCATGTCTTCTTTCTATAGCTGATCTATCTTTTTTTTTCTGGATGCCTCTAAGATCTTCTCTCTTTTTATTATATATATACAGTATAGGTTTTGTTTTCATTTTTTATCCTCTTAGGGATTCTTTGAGATTCTGGATCTAAGGAAGGGTATCTTTCAATGATTCTAGAAAATTTTTAACAATTTTGACTTTGACTTTGACTATAGTATCTTTTCTGTTCTATTATCTCCCTTGGAACTCCAGATCATCTCAACTCCATCCACCGTAGTTTCATAACTCTTACTTGGATTTTTAATTTCTTAGTCTCTGTGTTGCATTCTAAATAATTACTTTAGATTTATCTCGTAGTTTATTGATTTTCTTTTCATCTGCCTCAATCCTACTGTTTAATGTATCCACTGAGATTTTAATTTCAGTTATTGTGCTCATATTCTCACACTTCCTATCTACACCACTTCTTTTCTTCCAATTCTGTCTTATGTCAGGGGACTTTACATGTGTGTATGTGTGTGTGTGGATCCTTCCAGCCCATATGTTCAAGTTCTACCCATATATCCTGTAAACAACCATCCTTTTACCATCCTTCAGGACCAGGCCAAGGGTAGAGATAGGCTTGGGAAGAAGCCAATACTGGTCTTGTCAACAGACTCAGGGCCATTTACCATTTGGACAGGAAATGCCAGAGTTCTGGGTATGTAGAACGTTATCTAGAGGAGGCTGTGCAAACTCCAGGTGGCCCCTAGATTCCACTTAATGGAAAGGCGCACAGCCAAAGGAGAACTGCAGCAGGGCACTCTAAAATATGGGGCCCAGGGAAGGATCCATGGTGGCCAAGTCTCATAGTATTACTGGTGAAGTGAAAAATACAAAGATCATGAAATTGGGAGATCTGGATTTGATCTAGCTCCCCATTTTATAAGCTCACAGAACCTCAGTCCCCTCATCTGTAAATGGGGATAGTGCTCGGTCAGCTTGCTTGGCTCAGAGTCAGGATGAGGCTCAGATGTATTCATTTGTTCATTTAACAAAAAGTTATTAGGTACTTCCTATGTGCTAGGCACAAGATAGATACACACAAACACACACAAGACCTTGTCCTCATGGTGTTTCCATTCTAGTAAGTGAGAATACAGTAAACAAAAAGAAGTACAATATATACATTAGTGATAGATGGTAATGAGGAAAAAATGAAGCATGGAAGGTGAAGCTGTTGGGGGAGTGTGGAGTTGTAGATGGGGCGGCTGGGGAGGACTCACTGAGGGCTGATCTTTGAGTGTAGACTGAAGGAAGTGAAGGAGCTGGCCTTGCTGATGTGAGAGGGCCAGGGGCATAGCAGAGAGAGTAGCAAAGGCTCTGAGCTAGGAGGGTACTTAGTGTGTTCGAGAATAGCAAGGAGGCCAGTGTGGCTGGAGGGGAGAGACAAGAGGGAGCAAGAGGAGAGGGAAAGAAATGATGGGGAACAACACACAGGTCACAGGATCTTACTCTGAGCGAGATGAGAAGCCATGGCAGGCGGGTTCTGAGTGGTAACATGATCTGACTTACATTTCCATAGGTTCGTTCTGGCTACTGTGCAGAGAATAGATCTAAGAAGAGGGGCAAGGGGCCAGGCATGGTGGCTCATGCCTGTAATCCCAGCACTTTGGGAAACTGAGGCAGGAGGATCTTTTGAGACCAGGAGTTCAAGACCAGCCTGGACAACATAGCAAGACCCCATCTCTACAAAAGATAGAAAAATTAGCCAGGCGAGGTGGTGCATGCCTATAGTCCCAGTTACCCAGGAGGCTGAGGTGGGAGGATCACTTGAGCCCAGGATTCAAGGCTGCAGTGATCTCTCATGACACCACTGCACTTCAGCCTGGGCGACAGAGTGAGACCCTGTCTCTTTAAAACAAACAAACAAAAAAAACCAGGGAGGGACAAGGGAGGAAGCAGGAAGCAGGAAGACCAGTTCAGGGATGCATGCCATAATCCAGATGAGAGAAAATTGTGCTTAGAGCAGGGTGGAGGCAGCAACAGGAATGGTGGGAAGAGACCAAATCCTGGATATATTTTGAAGGTAGAAGTGACATTTCCTCAGAGGCCTGATGTGGGTGGAAGAGAAAAAGGAAGCAGCAAGGCTTTTGGCCTGAGCAACGGGAAAGATGGAGTTGCTGTTAATAGAAACAGAAAAGGCTGAAGATGGAGCAGATTAGTTTTGAACATGTTAAGGTTGAGGTGCCTGCTAGATATCCAAATGGAGATGTAAAGTAACCAGTTTGATTTCAGACCTGATTCAAGGGAGAGAGGTCTAGGAATTTGAGGGTCATCAACATAGAGGTGAAATTTAAAGCCCTTAGAATGGGTGAGAGTCCTCCAGGGAATGATGTATGTATAAAAGGGAAGAAGCCTAAAGAGCGAGCTCTAGGGCACTCCGGCATTTAGTGCTGGGGAAACGAGGAAGAACCAACAAAAGAGGTTTTGAAGGAGGGGCTAAAAAGATCAGAAGAAATCTGCACGAGAGGTGAAAATATTTCAGGGAGGAGAGGAGTCATTAGCTGGGCTAAAACAATGCAAAAGCATTTTACAAACTCAAAAATCAGTCAACATGTATTAATATTGAGCACATACTAGGTACCAGGCACTGGTGATCGAATGAATGAATGAATGAATGAATGAACAAGAAAGCCATGACCTCTGCCCTCCGGGAACTCTCAGTACTGTAGTGGAGACAAGTGTGTGTTCAAAGGAGCAGGACTCTGTAAGTGAGCAGGACAAGTGCTATGTCAGGTGCGAGCCTGGCACAAAAGCACAAGAGGGAGTAAGCAGTGTTCCTTTGCCCGCTCTGGGCAATCTCATGCTCATGGTTTTAACTTCCCATTGTGCCTTTTACATCAAACCTTTGTTCAGTGCCAGCCCCTCCACCGAGCTTTAGAATCACATCCCACTGCTAGGCCTCCTTACCCGAAGGTTCCACGATATGTACCTCATACACAGTATATCCAACATTGAATTTATCATTTCCTTTTTCCTCCCTCTCTTTCCTTAAGACTCTACCTTGCCAGATATTCAAACATGTGATAAGGATATGTTTATAAAAACAATATAGCCCTATAGATATATCCCAGAAACCCAATTATATCTACCTAAATATATAACTTTAATATATCATAAAGGTGGCATTAGTGATTAGTTGTGGGACAACTAGTTAGTTATTTGGGAAATGGTAATTTAGATCCTCGCCTCATACCTTTTACCATCATGAATCCAAGACAGATTAAAAACTTGAGTACAAAAATTTCAAACCATAAAAAACTAGAAGCAAATAAGCATGAATAAATACCAGTTGGGTGGGCTATTTTAAGCAAAAGACAGCAGACATACTCTTCACTGTCACACCTAGCTTCCTCAGCCTGTCCATCACAGGTGACCCACCGCTCCCCATCGCCTAAACCAGAATCCTAAATGTCATTCGCTACTCATTTCTCTCACTCGCCCCCTCACCCAGGCGATCACAGAGTCCTACTGGTTTCACCTCTTAGCGTTTCTCTAGTCTCCCCTCCTCTCTATTCCTGCTGCCCCTACTGCCTTCTTATTGCTTCTCACTGCTTCTTGCTACCATCACCTCTCACTTTTCGAAATAACCTGCTGACCAGTTTCCTTCCCAGAATGCCTCCCAAGTAAAGTCCAAACTCTGTGCAAGGCTCTTAGTGATCCAGAATCTGGTTTCATCTCTGAGCTGCAAGTATTCGCTGCAGCCCTTCCAGAGAATTCCTGTGTGCTGGGCTTCCCTGCCTGCTGAGCAACTTGCTGCCTCGCTCCTTAGCTTGTCATGAAGCAGCACATGGGGACACATCACATCACATCACTTTCCAGCACATCTCCCCTTGCCTCACACACCCTCCTGCCCTGCGCCTGCATCCATGGACCACTTCTCCACTAGGTACGGTAGCTACAGGGCCTAGAGCCCACGATACTTTTTAGGATCCAAGAAAATGCTTTAATTGCAATTTATCTTAAAATCAGAAAGAAATGAATATGTAATAGTGAATCCAGCCTGGCTTATATTCCTCTTTGATTCAATGCAGTCATAAAGTATATGACTATTTTTAACATTTTTTAATGAGAGAGGGGGCTTGTGAAATCAAAAGTAAGTGCCTAAGGCCCACAAAAATCATAATATGACCCTGATTTCATTTTCCAAATAAATTATTTGCACTTTAATCTTTTCTTCAGTCTCTACTTTCTAAAGGTCCCACAGCTTTCATTTCATGCTTATTACTTCATGGTTGCAAGATGACTGCTGTGTGTCCAGACATCACCTCTGTAGTCCAGGAAAAAAAGGATAGAATGCATCTGTCCCTGGTTCTCAAGAAAGCACAAGCTTTATCATGAAGCTGCTCTAGAAGACTTCTGGCCATCTCTTGGCCAGAATGTCACATAGATCACATAACTGTGAGGGAGGCTGAGAAATCCAGTAGTTAGCATCCCAGGCTCTGGACTAGAGAAGAGTGTTGAGTGCTGGCCACCCAGCAGGTAAAGACCTCTAGGATCCGACCCTACCCCACCCCCTTAGACCCTTTTTTGGCTGCCTGACTCAAATGCAATATTGCAGCAATGCCCCACTGTTTGCAGCTCTCCCACTGTGCTATACCCTCCATCACATCCACCCCTTTGCTCAAGTTCTTCCTGCCACCTGCTCCCATCCCCCATCCCACTTTGTCCTCCTTCAGGAAGGGATCCCTGACTTCTCCTCCCACCTCATTCTCAGAGGTGCCTGTCCTAGTCATTTTCATAATACCCAGCCCAAGTTGTACCAAGGGACTGCCAGGGATTGGCAATGACCTCCTTTGTGTCAGCGGTGCCCACTGCTGTGCCTGGTTAGTGTTGAATCATGGTGAAAGTGTGATCTACACTTACCATCCCTTTTACCTCTGTTTGCAGGCTCAGACAAGAGTCAGGGCATGTTGGCCTTGTCCATCAGTCCCAATCGGCGATACCTCGCTATCTCTGAGACCGTGCAAGAAAAACCTGTCATCACCATTTATGAATTGTCATCCATCCCTTCCCGGAAGCGCAAAGTCCTTAGTAATTTTGAATTCCCGGTTCATAAATTTATTAGCATGGCTTTTTCTCCAGACTCCAAATACCTATTGACTCAGACATCACCTCCAGAGTCAAACCTTGTCTATTGGCTGTGGGAAAAACAGAGAATAATGGCCATGGTTAGAACCGACACTCAAAACAACCCTGTCTACCAGGTACCTTGTAGCATTAACAAGCATGGTGCAAATTATTAAAAAAAAAAATAGAGCTGTCTCATATTGAATGCTTTCTATGTACTACAGTTCTAATTTCTTGCATGCATTTTAAAATTTAGGCTAACAACAACCATATAAGGTATACGTGATTATTATCCCCATTTTAGAGAGGAGAGACCTGAGGCTCCAAGAGGTTAAGTAACTCACCCAAGATCACAGAGGTGGGGAGTAGTAGAGCCAGACTCCAGCTCCAGTCTTCTTTACTGTGGCCCAGAACAGCTTTCTGGTCACAGTTTGGGCCCAGAGGTGGATTAATAAAACTTGCTCTCTGGCCCTGGCCCTGGCCTCTTTCCAGCAGTATTGCTGAGCATTAGGAAGATTTTAGGAATGTAAAGTGGCAGATCTCTAGGAAACTGTTGATGAAGTTGCAGAATTTGCTATTGTGGTTTGAGGGCAAAATAAAGACGACCCATCAGGAGCCTGGCTGACTGTGTAGGTAGGGAGTCCCAAGGAGGTTTATTTTGGTACAATCACGCTAACCTGGGATCTAGGACCGTTTTACAAGTTCAAGAACTCAGTTCTGTTCATGCTCAGAAATATTGGCTAATCCATGTCTCAGGCATAGATTGAATTATTCAACTCACAAGAGGTGGATGTATAAACTAGCATATCACAACCAGAACACTGACATCATTTATCCAGTGTATTCCCTTCCTAGTAATAGAGAAGTCGAGAGGTGAAATTAGTAATCAGAAGGTTGCTTGGTGATCACAGAATGAGTCCAAAGGCAGACAGAACCAGAAGGTTATCAAGGTTTCAGCCATGCCATAGTGAGGCCTGGTGACACATCCCTATTCAGAACAGAGACCACCTCCTGTCAAGCAGATTCAATAAACATTTATGGGCTGCCCATAATGAACTGGGAATACAGTGATGAAAAAGCCACAGCCCCTCAAGTTGCTCACTGTCTACTGGGTTGACTGCCCGTCCGTGACTTACGATGGCTCAACTTAAAATTTTCAACTTTATGATGGTGCAAAAGTGATATACAATTAGTAGAAAGCAGCCATCTGGTACTCTCTCACAACGCTGGGTAGCAGTGAGCCACAGCTCCCAGTCAGCATGCGATCACTAAGGTAGACTACCAACCACTGAGATACTCTGCAGTGTAGGATTGTGTTGCCAGATGACTTTGCCCAGTTGTAGGCTAATGTAAGTGTTGTGGGCATGTTTAAGATAGGCTAGGCTAAGCTATGATGTTGGATAGGTTAGTTGTAGTAAATACATTTCAACTTATGATATTTTCAACTTATGATGGGTTCATCAGGACGTAACCACATTGTAAGTCGAGGAGCATCTGTATATTGCAGTAGGGGCTATGGATGAAGGGTGCTCAGTTGGCAGGAGACCACATGGCATCCCCTGACATGTGGTTCCTTTCCTCCTGGACAGGGCTACATGAACCTGTCAGACTCTCATTTGTCTGTGTTTCTAGCTGAGCTTTATTCTGTTCATTGGCAGAGTTTGGCTATTGTCAAAACCTGTTCATTCTGCTTTTTGGCTTTTGTAGATTTCCTAGTTTAAGACTCATGGGCCCTACAAATATAATGGCTATAGATGGTGCCCTTATCAAATGTGGTATAAAATTACATGATTTAGTGATATTTAAAGAATATTCTGAGCCTACCTGAAATAAATATTAATTAATAAAATCAGAAATAATTCCATCAAGATTGGTTTTATAAATCTTTTTCTTTAATTTTACAGGTGAGCTTTAATCCCCAGGATAACACTCAGGTTTGTGTCACTGGACATGGGGTGTTTAAGCTTCTCCGCTTTGCCGAGGGAACCTTGAAGCAAACCAATTTCCAGAGGGGAGAACCCCAGAACTATTTAGCCCATACCTGGGTGGCTGATGACAAGATTGTCGTTGGCACTGATACAGGCAGGCTCCTCCTCTTTGAATCTGGAGATCAACGCTGGGAGACAAGTATAATGGTCAAGGAGCCCACCAATGGCTCAAAGAGCCTGGAGGTCATCCAGGAATCAGAGAGGTAACGGTGCCTCTGGGCAGTGCTCATACACTCATTGTACGAACAGCAATGTACAGAAAACTGCACTCTTTAAAAACCACTCATAACCCCTCAACCTTAAAAGTAGACTTTGTTCATTTTCCCTCTTCATTTCCAGCATTAATCTGTATTCCAGCACAAATTTGATAGTTATAACTATAGCTGAGATACAATTCTTTTTATTTTTATACCTAACTTCATTTTATATATGTTTTAGTATTATTTAATACTAGTCTTTAAAATTATGGTTTTTCAAAAATATATGTTCTAATGGCTGCCTGATTCACTGAATTGATTAAATAAATGTCCACCAAGCCCTTGCAAGTATGCAAAAGCCATCTTGCTAGGTGCCGGATACATAGGTCCTTAAGGAACTTACAATTCAGTAGGAGGCAACAGACCAACAAAGAAGTGCAAAGAAATGTTATTAGGTAAATCTGATAGGAGGCTGGGGGTGAGGCGCAGGCTCAGGAAGGAGTGGTGTGACTGACCACTGTAAGAGAGGGACCACTCTACCTCTAGGACTGCCAGTACAAATCTTACCTTACACACGTTGGCGTGCACCGTTGGATGCACCAGACACTGCTTTAAGCACTTTCTATGTATTTCCATTTGATTCTTACCCTATGTAATATGTACTATGATCATGCCCATTTCGTAGATAAGGAAACTGAGGCTCAAAAAGTTAAGTGATCCACACAAGGTCACAACGCTGTCAAGTGACAGAATTATGATTTGAACCCTGATCTAACTCTAGAGCCCAAGCCCTCAACCACAATGGCATCCTGTAGATTCTTCTTCCTCAATAACTTCCAATCTACACATTTTTTGTCACCTCCCCCATGCCAATGACATCTTTTCTGTTATGATTATGTAAGAACTTCCAAAGAAGTCTTCATGCCCCTCTCCATTTGCTGTGTTCACTGTCCTTCTGTCCTGGGGTGCAGGACTCCCAGAACAAAGCCCAGATTCCTTGGCTTGGCCCATGTGTCCCTGCTGTTCTCTCCCTCTGCAGCTCTTGCCTCTGTCTACCCGACACTCGTGTTTCTGGGCTTGGCCATATGCAGTCCTCTCTGTCCTCCCACCCCCACCACACTCCCCTAGGTACATGCACATACCTCACACACTCCTGTTTGTCCTTCAGCTCTCAGCCTCTGCTCTTCTCAGATAGGTGCTCCTCTTCTGCAACTATCCTCAGAAAACCCTTGTGACCTGCGGACTGGCTGCTCCTGTCATACTCAGCCACCCCCAACAGTCCTTAGCACATGTCCTCCCAGACCGTAACCTTCTGAGGGTGAGAACTATGTCAGCCTTACTTACCACTGTTTCACAGAGCTGATAACATAGTAGAATACCAATTAACCATTTCTAAGCAAATATAAGTACTATATGAATGAATAAATGAAAAAAATAGAAACCTGGAATCAAATCTTAGCTCTGCCACTTCCTAGTTGTCTAATCTTGGAAAACTCAACCCTCCTGAGCCACTTTTTTCTAAACAAAATGGGGGCAATCATCATCATCGTCACTGTTACAGTGACCACACAGGGTTGTGACACTTCCAGGTAAATGTGAAGCCTTCCAGTCTTCTCTCTTTGGAGTCTGCGTAGCATTCCCAGGCCAAAGGGTGGCATTTGGCTGTGAGAAAGGGGATCACTGGGTGGTTTCTTCCACAGCCAGGGACTACCCAGCAGAATTCATCTCCTTGGAGTTGTCTCTGTAAACTTTTTATGCTATTTTCCTTTTCCAGCCTGATCGAATTTCCACCAGCCAGTTCTCCAGTCCCCTCCTTTGAACAGACCGTGAGGACCAGCAGCCACAGCCCTCTGGTGATGCCGCAGGTGTTTGCCATCGCAGCCTACTCCAAGGGCTTTGTCTGTTCTGCCGGGCCAGGGAGGGTTCTGCTCTTTGAGAAGTTGGAAGACAAGGATTTTTACCGTGAGAGCAGAGAAATCCGGGTAAGGAGGGAAGGAAGGAAGAAGCAAAACTTCTTCTGTCATCAGGGTCCTGTTGACATTTGTTCCCCTGGCAGCAGTGCTCCAACGAGGTGTCTGATGGGGAGGGAGGGGTCTGGAGTGCTGAGCAGAGACGGTGACTCGACATACCTGTCCTGCGGGAGGTTTTAGGATGGGGTCGAAAGAGTTGGGGTTTAAAAATAGAAGATCTTGATTCAAATCCTGGGAGAGAACTTTGGCCAATTATATTTCCTCTTAAAACCTTCATGTCCTCATAATAATTACATTATTATGATATTATGATAGATGATATCTAATGCCAAGCAAACCACCTGGCACATGGTAAGCATTCAGTAGGCAAATGTCTGTGGAATGTGATACAGAGTGTTGTAGAGACACATCATATCTGGGGGGGGAGAATCAGGAAAGCTTCTTGATGTTTGATGATCATCTTTGAGGAAGGGTCTTAGGAGATGGATAACATATGGCAGGAAGAAACAAATTAGGAACTCCAGATGGAGGGAAAAATTAAACAAAGGAACTGTGGAGGGGGAGCAGTGGAGAGGGATTGAAGTTGCCTGAGGGGAAGAGGGGACTAAATCTGGTAAACGATCTCAAACGGCATCCTGAGGGGTGTGGACATAGTTCTGCAGGTACCCTATAAGGGTTTTGAGAGGAAAAGCATTTTGCTTAAGAAAAGTAATTTTCCCATGTACACAGCGGGGGTGGTTTTAGAGGCATTGGACTTGGGGTGGCTAAAAACATGCAGAAAGAGTCAGACCTGGGCCTGCCACTTGTTGGCTGAGTCCCTCAACGTGAGTTGCCGGATCTAGCAAAACTCATGTTTCTTCCTTGAGAAAATGATCCATCTCTCATTGGTATCGAAGGATGAAACACCAGCCAATGTAGGTCACTGTGTGCAGTGCTTGGTGCTTGGTGCTCAGTGAATGATAGTAGTTATTACTCTGTGGTTAGGAATCAGTTAAGAGGCTTTTTCGTTATTGAAGCCGAGAGGTAGTGAGGTCTAAGATCAGGGCAGTGAGTACAGGGGAAGTGGGAAGGGAACATGCCTTTGGGAAGGTCTACAGGACTTCCCTGAGTAGATGTGGAAGGCCAGAGGCAGGGAGCTCTCAGAGGGGGCAGCCAGGCTGTGAGACTGGCCACCTAGGAAAAGGTGCCAGAGATAGGAAGATTGGAGGTAAGAGCAAGGTGGAGGGGGACTGAGGGGAAGAAGGCAGGAGCACTATGAGTTTTCTTTGCCCAGAAAGCAATTCATTCTGTTGTTTATTTGTTTATGCATTTAACAAATATTTATTGAGTGTTTGCTCTGTGCCAGGCTCTGTGCCAGGTGCAGGGGGTGCAGTGGGGAAACTAACACGTGAAGATCCTGCCCTTCAAGCTCAATCAACAAGCGAGGAAGGAAATAAGCCAGGAAGACCGGAGGGAGCGAGAAGGGGTTCCATTCTAGATAGTAGTCGGGGTGGGGGTGTCGCTGAGGAATTGGCATTTGAGCAGAGACCAGAATCAAGTACAGCCATTGGAGATGTGGGTTTGGACTGTGGGAGCGAGATCAATGTATACACGTACATGCGCACAGATAGTGCTTAGCACGTGCCTGGTATGTGGTTGATGTGTTATTTCTGTTATTGTAAGCATTGATCATTGTAATTATTTTTACTACTATTATTTTCACTGAAGCCCTCATCTTAGGTAAAATCACTGAGGGATAAAATACATAGAAAAAGAGACTGAGATAGGATGGGAGCCCAGCAGAGGACACCGAGAAGGAGTAATCACTCACTCGCTCACTCTCCAAGTGTCTGTTGTGCACCTACCACGGGACAGACTCCATGCTTGGTGCCTGAGACAGATGAGTCAGACATGGCCCCTTCCCTCCAGGAACTCGCCATCTCGGAGGAGAGCAAGGCAACATCCACCTGTTTGTTGAGCATCTACTGTGTGCCAGACACTGTTCTAAGCACTGGGATATAGCAGTGGGACAAAATGGACAAGATCCTCAGTCGGAGGGCTCCTATTCCACTTTACATAGCGTGTTAAATATGACAACAGCGGGGACTCCCAGGTGCTATGGCACATTCAGGGAATACCAGCACCCATCCAATCCAGGGAGGGTCAGGAAAGGCTTCCTAGAGCCTGTGCTGTCCCGGCAGATCAGGGGGTGCTGGCTGCATGAAGCAGAGTGGGCATACGTAGAAACATAGCACTCCACGCAGGGAGAGCAAAGCACGAGACCACAGTGTCTGGACCCCAGGGAGGCTGGTGCTGTCCTTACCACCACTGGCTCTAGAAAAGTCAGAAAGGTGAGGACTGAGCAGGGGCCTCTGGCTTTGGTGATAAGGAAATTTCTGATCTTCATGAGGAGTAGTTGCAATAGACGATGCAGTGGAAACCAAATTCTAAGGAATTAAGAACTGAGTGTATGGGAAGGAAGCAGAAATGGTGTGTGCAGGCCAGCCCTTCAGTAAGTTTGGTTTTTAATGGAAGAAGATAAATGACAGGGAAAAGGAAATCTAATTTGATAATGTCTACTTGGGAACTACAGACCCTCTCAAAGACTATTGGCAGGAGCTGTGTGACCTTTTTCATTGCCCTGTCACCTACCTGACATGGTAGAAGAGCTGTCACATGCCCCTCTGCTGCTCTGCAGTGCTCGCTGGTGTACTTAGTACCAGCTGAGCACATGCACTGGGCTGCCAACAGGTGGGCGAGAGTAAATTTAGACTGACAGTTGTTTTAAGGGGGATCTCAGATTGGTAATTTCCACATACGCTGCTGTCTTATTATCCACCACTAATCACTTAAAGATGAATGCACGGTGGCATTTAAAACCCACAGAAACAGAGGTAACTCAAGACCTGCCTTCTTTACACCTGAGGGCGATCCCAGGAAGCATCCTAGTCTGGGAATTTATAAGCTAAAATTATCTAAGAAAACTCTGAAAGCGTAAGGACACTCTGACAATGTGGGGAAATTATTGATAACCATTTTGCATCTTGGGCAGATTCCTGTGGACCCACAGAGCAATGACCCAAGTCAGTCTGACAAACAGGATGTTCTCTGCATGTGCTTCAGCCCCTCGGAGGAAACCCTGATTGCCAGCACCAGTAAGAACCAACTGTACAGCATCACCATGTCCCTGACGGAGATCAGCAAGGCGAGTCTTCCAGCAACGCTTCCTTCCAGACCAGGGCCTGTGTGCCTGGCCAGGGGACCGGTCACCATGTGGGCAAATTTTAATCCAAATAAGCTGAGCATGGGCTCATTCACCCCTTCGTAATAGAGCAAAAGAAATTCTAGTTTTAGGCCGGGCACGGTGGCTCACACCTGTAATCCTAGCACTCTGGGGGGCCAAGGCGGGCGGATTGTTTGAGCTCAGGAGTTCGAGACCAGCCTGAGCAAGATTGAGACTCCGTCTGTACTAAAAATAGAAAGAAATTATATGGACACCTAAAAAATATATGTATAGAAAAATTAGCCGGGCATGGTGGTGCATGCCTGTAGTCCCAGCTACTCGGGAGGCTGAGGCAGGAGGATCACTTGAGCCCAGGAGTTTGAGGTTGCTGTGAGCTAGGCTGACGCCACGGCACTCTAGCCCAGGTGACAGAGTGAGACTCTGTCTCAAAAAAAAAAAAAAAAAAAAAAAAAGCTAGTTTTAAGATGTCCATGTAGAAACACTCTGATACACTCAGTGGGATTGTGTGATTGCTGTGACGTCTTTGGAAGACATGTTAGCATTGTCAAGTTTAAATCCTATATATCCTTTACCCAGCAATTGCACTTCAAAGAATTTAATGTGCTACTATATTTGTTCAAGTGCACAAATATGTATATATAAAAAGGTTTATTTTTGGCTTTATTGTTTTGGAATAACAAAAAAATGGTATAAATACATTGCAGACATAACAAAAAAGCATTATTAAAGATAAAGATCATATTGTATTTCTAAAAGGTCCACTTTATCAAAATAAGATATTACAATTTGTCTGTATGCACCTAATAACAAGGATTTGAAATGTGTAAAGCAAAAGGACAGAACAACAAGGAAAATAGACCATCTACAGTCATAGTAGGAGATTTTAACATCTTTCTCAGTGTGGTGTTTTTCAATAATAGCTTTACTGAGTTATAATTCACATGAAAATAACCTATTCAAGGTACATAATTCAATGGTTTCTAGTATATTCAAAGGGTTGTATAACCATAGTCAATCATAGAACATTGTCATCACCTCAAAACAAAAAGAGCTCATACCCTTTAGCTATTATTCCCCTCCATCTTCCCATCCAAGGGCCCTCCCCTCCCCTGTCCTAGGTAACCACTTAGATGCTTTATGCTTCTATAGATTTGCCTATTCTAGACATTTCATATAAATGGAATCATACAATATATGGACTTTTATAACTGGTTACTTTGACTTAGCATAATGTTTTCAGTGTTCATCCATGTTGTAGCATGTATCAGTACTTTATTCCTTTTTTTGGCCAAATAATATTCCATCGTATCTATATAACAATTTTGTTTATCTGTTCATCAGATTTGGACATTTGGATTGTTTCTGTCTTTCTGCTTTTATAAATAATGCTGCTATGAACACTCCTGTGCTAGTTTTTGTGTGGGCATACATTTTAATTTCTCTTGCTAGAAATGGAATTGCTGGGTCATATGGTAACTCTGTGCTTAACTATTTGAGGAACTGCCAGATTGGCTGTTCCATTTTATATTGGCTGCACCATTTTATATTCCCATAAGCAGTGTATGAAGGTTCTGATTTCTCTATATCCCTGCTAAAACTTGTTATTATCTGACTTTTCTATTATAGCCATTCTAATGGATGTGAAGTAATAGTTCGTTGTGATTTTGATTGCTTTTCCCTGATGATTAACAATGTTGAACATATTTTCATGTGCATTTGGTAATTTGTACTTTTTCGTTGGAGAAATGTCTATTAGGATCTTTTGCCCATTTTAAAAATTAGGTTATATGTTTTGTTACTGAGTTGTAAAGGTTCTTTATGTATTCTAGATATAAATCCTTTATCAGATATGTAATTTGAAAATATTTTCTCCCATTCTGTGGATTGTCTTTTCACTTTCTTTCTTTCTTTTGTTTTTTTTTCTTTTTTCTTTTTTTTTTTTTTTTTTTGAGACAGAGTCTCACTGTGTCACCTTGGGTAGAGTGCAGTGGCATCATCATAGCTCACTGCAACCTCAAATTCCTGGGTTCAAGTGATCCTCCTGGCTCAGCCTCCTAAGTAGCTGGGACTACAGGTGTGCGCAACACCACCTAGCTAATTTTTTCTATTTTGGGTAGAGATGACTAGTCTCGAACTTCTGAGCTCAAGCAATCCTCCTGCCTCGGCCTCCCAGAGTGCTAGGATTACATGTCTTTTCACTTTCTTTTTTTTTTTTTTTTTTTTTTGACAGAGTCTCACTCTGTTGCCCAGGCTAGAGTGAGTGCCGTGGCGTCAGCCTAGCTCACAGCAACCTCAAACTCCTGGGCTCAAGCGATCCTCCTGTCTCAGCCTCCCGAGTAGCTGGGACTACAGGCATGCGCCACCATGCCCGGCTAATTTTTTCTATATATATTTTTAGCTGTCCGTATAATTTCTTTCTATTTTTAGTAGAGATGGGGTCTCGCTCTTGCTCAGGCTGGTCTCGAACTCCTGAGCTCAAACGATCCGCCCACCTCGGCCTCCCAGATTGCTAGGATTACAGGCGTGAGCCACCGCGCCCGGCCTCTTTTCACTTTCTTGATGGTGTCCTTTGATGAGCAAAAGTTTTCAATTTTGATAAATTGAATTTATCTATTTTTCTTTTGTTGGTTGTGCTTTGGTGTTGTATTTAAAAATCCTGTGCCATGCTGAGGCCATGAAGATTTACCCCTGTATTTCTTCTAAGAGTTTTATAGTATTAGCTTACATTTAGGTCTTTGATCCATTTTGAGTTAATGTGTTTATATGGCATGGGATAGGGATTCACCTTCCTTCTTTTGCATGTGGATATCCAGTTATCCCAGCATCATTTGTTGAAAAGACCGTTCTTTCTCCATTGAATCATCTTGTCCCCTTTGTTGAAAATCAGTTGACACATGGGTTTATTTCTGGACTCTCAATTCTGTTCCATTGATTTATCTTCCTATCTTTATGCCAGGACTACAACATCTTGATTACAGTAGTTTTATAGTAAGTTTTAAAATTGGGACTTGTGAGTGCTCCAACTTTGTTCTTCTTTTTCAAGATGACTTGGCCGTTCTGGGTCCCTTACAATTCCATAGGATTTTGCAATCAGCTTAGAAGTTTGTACAAAGAAGCCATCTGGGATCCTGATAGGGATTGCACTGAATTTGTAGATCAATTTGGGGAGTCCTGCCACCTTAATAATACTAAGACTTTGAATCCAAAAACATGGGATATTTTCCATTTATTTAGGTCTTTTTAAAATTTGTTTCAACAATGTTTTATAGTTTTCAGAGTATAACTTTTATACTTTTTATTAAATTTATTCTAAATATTTTATTCTTTTTGATGCTATTGTAAATGTAATTGTTTTCTTCATTTCATTTTTGGATTGTTCATTCCAAGTATATAGAAATAGAATTAATTTTTGCGTACTGATCTTGTATCCTGCAACCTTGCCAAACTCACTTATGAATTCCAATAGTTTTTTAGTGGATTCCTTAGAATTTTCTATATATAAGTTCATGTCATCTTCAATAGAGGTGGATTTACTCTTTGTTTCCAATCTGAATGTCTTTTTATTTATCTTCCGTGGCTAATTGTAATGGCTAGAACTTCTAGTACTTTGTTAAATAGAAGTGATGAGAGCAGACATCCTTATTTTGTTCCTAATCTTAGGGGGAAAGCATCTAGTCTTTCACTATTAAGTATAATGCTATCTGTAAGTTTTTTGAAGATATTCTTTATTAGGCTAAAAAAGTTACCTTCTGTTCCTAGTTTATTGAGTACTTTTATCATGAAAGAGTATTAGATTTTGTCTAGTGCTTTCTTTGTATCTATTGAGATGATCATGTGGGTGTTGTTTTTTATTCTATTAATATATTGTATTATAATAATTGATTTTCAGATGTTAAACCACCCTTGCATTCTGGGATAAAATCCACTTGGTCATGGCATATAATCCTTTGTATATGTTATTAGATTCACTTTGCTAATATTTTGTTGAGGATTTTTGTATCCCTATTTATAAGAGATGTTGATCTGTAGTTTTCTTGTGATGTCTTTTTTTTTTTCTTTTTTTTTGAGACAGAGTCTTGCTGTGTTGCCCAGGCTAGAGTGCCATGGTCTCAGCCTAGCTCACAGCAACCTTAAACTCCTGGGCTGAGCAATCCTCCTGCCTCAGCCTCCCAAGTAGCTGGGACTATAGGCATATGCCACCATGCCTGGCTAATTTTTTCTATATATTTTTAGTTGTCCAGCTAATTTCTTTCTATTTTTAGTAGAGACAGGGTCTTGCTCTTGCTCAGGCTGGTCTTGAACTCCAGTCCTCGAGCGATCCTCCCACCTTGGCCTCCCGAAGTGCTAGGATTACAGGCATGAGTCGCCACGCCCGGCCCTCTTGTGATGTCTTTATCTGCTTTTGGTATCAGGGCCTCATAGAATGAATTGGGAAGTATTCCAGCCTCTTCTATTTTTCTGAAGAGTTTGTGAAGAATTGGCATTAATTCTTCTTTAAATGTTTGGTAAAATTTACCAGTGAAGCCATCTGGGCCTGGCTTTTTCTTTGTGGGAAGTTTTTTTTAATTAATTTAATCTCTTTACCTGTTATACATCTATTTAGATGATGTATTTCTTCTTGAGTCAGTCTCATAGCAGTGTCTTTTCTAGGAATTTGTCCATTTCACCTAAGTTGTCTAATTTAATAACATACAATTATCCATAGCATTTCTTTATGATCCTTTCTATTTCTGAAAGCTTGATAGTAATGTTCCCTCTTTCATTTCTGATTCTATTAATTTGATATTCTCCCATTTTGTTGGTGTCTTCGAAGAATCAGCTTTTGGTTTCATTGATTTTTCTCTATTATTTTCCTATTCTCTATTTCATTAATGTCCACTCTAATCTTTACTGTTTTCCTTTCTTTGGCTTCCTTTAGGTTTGATTTGCTCTTTTTTCCCAATGTCTTGAGGTGGAAGATTAGGTTACTTATTTAAGATCTTTCCTCTTTTTTAATATAGGTATTTTCAGCTGTAAAATTTCCTTCTAATTACTGCTTCCTGTAAGTTTTGGTATGTTGTACCTTCATTTTCATTCATCTCAAATATTTTCTAATTTCCCTTTTGATTTCTTTTTTGACCCATTTGTTTTAGGAGTATATTATTTAATTTTCATGTGTTTGTGAGTTTCCCAATTTTTTTCTGTTATTGATTTCTAATTTCATTCCATTGTGCTTGAAGAACATATTCTGTATTATTTATATATTTTTTAATTTATTAAAGTTTTTTTATGGCCTCGCATATAGTTTGTCTTGGAGAATGTTCTATGTGTACTTGAGAAAAATGTATATTCTATTATTACTGGGTTGGGTGTTCTATAGATGTCTGTTAGGTCTAGTTGGTTTCTGGTGTTGTTCAAGTCTTCTGTTTCTTGCTATTGTCTGCCTAGTTATCTGTCATTGAAAGTGGGATATTGCAATCTTCAACTCTTATTGGTGAATTGTCTATATTCCCCTTCATTCTTTATAGTTTTTACCTCATGTATTTCAGTGCTCTATTGGTGCACATGTTTATAATTATTATATCTTCCTGATGGATTGACTCTTTTATGATTATAAAATAACTCTCTATTTCTAGTAACATTTTTTGTTTTGAGGCCTATTTTGTCTGATATTACTTTAGCCACTTCAGATTTCTTGTGGTTGCTGTTTGCATGATAGATCTTTTTCTATCTTTTTACTTTTAATATATTTGTTTCTTTGATTCAAAAGTGTGTCTGCCATACATAGCATATAATTGAATCTTGATTTATTAATCAGTCTGACAATCTCTGACTTTTGATTGGACCATTTAATCCATTTATATGTAATATTTTTATTGGTATGGTTGGATTTATGTCTGCTATGTTACCTTTTGTTTTCTATGTGTGTCATGGGTTTTTTGCTCCACTTTTCCCCCTTAACTGCCTTCTTTCACTTTAAATGAATTTTTATCGTAGTTTTTACTTTATTTATCTTTAATTATTTTTTCACTATATATTTTTAGTTATTTCCTAGGGCTTACCATGTACATTTTAATGTGTCATAATTAGATTCAGATTTATATAATACTAACTTAATGCCAGTTATGGTATAGAAATGTTACTCTCATATAACTACATTCACTTTTTCCCTTTTTGTGGTAGTATTGGTCTATATAGTACATTTATAAATGTTATAAACTCAATAATATCTTGTTATAATTATCTTATATCATTTTGTGCCTTTTAAAGGTGCTAAGGGAATAATGAAGAGCAATTATATATTTATAGCTTTTTTGTATTAACCTTCTTGTTTATCATTTCTGGTTGTCTTCATTTGTTCCTGTGGGTTTGAGTTATGATTGGAGTCATTTCTTTAATCCAATACACATTTTTCTCCCACCCACCATCCGTATGCTTTTATTGGCAAATATATTTCTCTATGTTATAGGCCCAAACAGTACACTATATACATTTGGTTTTATACAATGGCTTTTTTTTTTTTTTTTTTTTTGAGACAGAGTCCCGCTCTGTTGCTCCGGCTAGAGTGCTGCCGTGGCGTCAGCCTAGCTCACAGAAACCTCAAACTCCTGGGCTCAAGCAATCCTCCTGCCTCAGCCTCCCAAGTAGCTAGGACTACAGGCATGCACCACCATGCCCAGCTAATTTTTTCTACATATATTTTTAGTTGTCCATATAATTTCTTTCTATTTTTAGTAGAGACAGGGTCTCGCTCTTGCTCAGGCTGGTCTCGAACTCCTAAGCTCAAACAATCCACCCACCTCGGCCTCCCAGAGTGCTAGGATTATATACAATGGCTTTTTAAACCAGTTAAAAGAAGAAAGAATATTAAATATATATTTATATTGTCTTTTATAATTACCTAGTTACCTTTGCCAGTGCTCTCTGTTTTGTGTGGATTCAAATTACTATCGGGGGCATTTACTTTCAACCTGAAGGATTTCCCATAAGGCAGGTATGTTAGCAATAAATTCTTTCAGTGTTTGTTGGGAAAGTTTTTATTTCACCTTCAGTTTTGAAAGATAGCTTTGCTGGAGATAGGATTCTTGGTTGACAAGTGGGTTTTGTTTATTTGTTTGTTTTTTGTTTGTTTTTCTTTAAGCACTTTGAACATGTTATTCTAGGATCTTCTGGCTTCCATTGTTTTTGCTGAAAAGTCTGCCATTAATCTTATTGAGATTCCCTTGTAAGTGATCAGTCATTTTTCTCTTGATGCTTTCAAAATTTTCTTCTTGTCTTTGGCTCTCAGTATTTTTACCATGACATGTATTTTTATGGATCTTTTGTGTTTTTCCTACTTGGAGTTCATTGGGCTTTCTGTGTGTGTACTTTAATGTTTTTCAATAAATTGTGAATGTTTTTAGCTATTATTTATTGCAACATTTTTTCTGTTTCTCTTTCTCCTTTCCTTCTGATACTCATATTATGCATTAGTTAGTATGCTTAGTGGTGTCCCACATTTATCTGAGGCTCTGTTAATTTTTCTTTATTCTTTATTCCTCTGTTTTTCAAATTGCGTAATCTTTATTGATCTATCAAGTTCACTAATTCTTCTGCCAGTTCAGATCTACTCTTGAGCCCCCCTTGTGGATTTTTCATTTCAGTTATTGTACTTTTTAACTCTAGAGCTTCTATTTTTTTATACTGTCCATCCCTTTATTGGTGGGATCCTTTTATTATTCTCTATTTGATAGACATTGTCATCATTCCTTTCGTGACTTCTATAATTATGGTTTTCTTTAGTTGTTTGAACATATTTATAAATGCTACTTTGAAGCTTTTGTCTATTAAATCCCACATCTGGGTACTCTGCCAAGGAGTTTCTATTGCCTGTCAACAGAAAAATGCAAATTAAAACAACTCTGAGATGCTTCTTTATAAGAAGTTTTTTATTACATTATCAAGAATAAGGAAGCCAGATATATGAAGACAGGGGAGAATGGTGATCCTAATGTGGTGATGATGGGAGTGTAAACTGGTACAGCCATTCTGCCGAACAGTCTGATAGTTCTTGGTCAAATAGAGAATGTGCATACCTTGTTATCCAGTAATGTGCCGCTGGATACATACCAGGAATTTCATCCTGCAGGGCCAGTAAAGAACATGTATAAAGATGCTCACCATAGTGTTTGTAGCAATGAAGAGTTGAAGACAGTCTACATGTCCATCCCTAGTGGTAATAGAGAAGTAAAGTAGCTGGATGGATATTATAGAATACCAAACATCAGTTAGAAGCAATAAATTATACATACTGCAACACAGATGATTCCTTAGAAATAGTGTTAAGAGGAAAAAGTAAAAATACAGAATTAGATCTGAAGCACAATGGCATTTATAGAAATATAAAATATATATGTATATATTCAAGGACATTAATGAAATCCATTAGTTGGTACCTATCACAAGGGACAAAAAGGAGTAAGAAGAAGGAGGAAGAGGATTAGAAGGAGAAGGGAATGAAATAAACATAAAATAAAATTGGCCTTACATGAATTCATTATTATAGTCTGAAACTCTACTCCTAAGATACAAAATAAAGAAAACAAAGATAAAAAAAAGTTAAAGAAATATTACATAATGGCATCTGATAAGATTTGGGAATGGAAGAAAGGTTTGAAAAGAGAGAATAAGAAGTATGAAATAGTTATCCTGGATTTTCAGAAGGTGAACTTATTTAAAAACATGGTAGAGTTACTGGGCAAGGTTAAATGCTCATTGGAGGTTTGTGGTCATGAACTCTAAGTGAAACCAGCAAGCCTGCTTGTCTGATTCTCCATTATTATTAAAATACATGTCTACTCAGGCAAAGGTACAGAAAAGAGGAGGATGAGAGAGAATTGCTTTTGTTTTTAAGTCAAGAGAGATTTGAGTGTATTTCAAAACTAATAGGAATGTGCTAATAGAGACAGACAGGTTGAAGATATTGGAGAAGGAAGAAGAATGGGACTAATCTGTGCCTTCCTCCCACCCCAGCACACCAGCTCTTTCTCTGAGATAGTAGAGTAGGATGGAGTGGATGCACATAAGTGTATAAGTGGTGGAAGGCCAGAATTTGAGGGGATTTCCATCTCGGCCTTTGTCTTGGCTTGTGAACAGACCTAAATATGTACTTCTCATTAAATTTCCCAACTGTCACTCCTCATTCTGATGTCCTAGGGATAATTCCTCTGATGACAGACATCTGGAACCTACATAACCAGTGTAATAGAATGCAGTTCAATTTAAAGTCATTCACCTAACTCTAATTTGCTGCTGATGGTAGAGTAATTAGTGTAGTCTCTCTGGAGAGAAACTTGGTATTACTTATTCAGATCCTTAAAATCATTCATACCATTTTACCCAGTATCCCACTTCTAGAAATGTATCCTAAGGAAGTAATCGGAGAGGTACACAAATACAAGGATATATTATGCAAAGATATTTAGTGTAGTGTTATTCCTAAATAATAAAAATGGGAAGCCACCTAAATGTTCCTCCACTAGAGGAATAGTTAAATTCTAGAATATCCATAGAATAAAATATTTCATTGCTATTAAAATAATGTTTTAAAATAATATTGGCACAGGAAAATACACACAATATTAAAGCAGTTTGCCCACAGCCTGATTTGTGTACAGCCAGGCTGATTAATGTTCATGGGAACTAATTAGAGCTGATGTGCACAGCCAGCCTTTTGCTTACCCTGCTGGATTCATTCTGTCTGGTTTCTCCAGGGGGAGCCTGCTCACTTTGAGTATCTGATGTACCCATTACACTCAGCACCCATCACCGGGCTAGCTACCTGCATCCGCAAACCCCTCATTGCCACCTGTTCTCTGGATCGATCCGTTCGCCTCTGGAATTATGAATCAAAGTAAGGAATGAAAGGCTTTGCTGCTGTAGTGTGCAGGAGTTCAGTTGTTAATTTTGTTCGTGTGAATTATTTTAATTGGAGAGTTTTAAAATTTAAATAGAAACTTTCAGTTCGAAAAGATGTTTTTTAAATCAAGTCAGTCAACCTACTTGTTTCTCACTTTTGCATAGGCTAGAAAACTTTGTGGTTTATTAAATGCTTACTCCATGCCAGACACTATGCTAGACACTAGGGACATAAAGATAAAACTCCAGTATCTCACTTTGTTACACAAACTCCTATGTCCTTCCAGCTCTGCTATCCCCACACTCCCCCCAGGTCTGCTTTCTGCTTCATGGAGCTCTCCAGACCCTTCATTCCTCCTGTTTATCCTCCTCACTTCCCCACCTCACTCCCCCTACTGATTTTACTTTCTGGCACAGCTTCCCTGAGAATCTCCAACCCTATGTCGGCCCCACACTGTTTCTCTGCTCTTGCATACACCTTTGGGGACTGCTAGGGGAAAAATACTTGTACAATCCTTGTGATTTGAAGAATCTAAACAGAACTTTGTCTTCTGCATCATGGACAGCACTTTGACCAGTCCATGTATTTTCCATACTCAGTGCTGGACATTATGCTCAAAGAACCAAAACCTAGAAAAGAGAGGAGCCAATGATTGCAAGCAATAAAGTATCTCAGATGCTGTAATAACAACATATACCAGATACGGAAGAGGACTTGAGGGATTTAGTGGGCTGGGCTTGTAATTCAGTAATTAATCTTTTTCACAGCACTCTGGACCTGTTTAAGGAATACCCAGAAGAGGCATATACTATCAGCCTGCATCCGTCTGGACACTTCATTGTAGTAGGGTTTGCTGACAAACTACGCCTTATGAATCTACTCATTGATGATATACGTTCTTTCAAAGAATACTCTGTCAGAGGATGCAGAGAGGTAAAAGCTGCTGGAGATAAAGCCAAGGTGGAAATATCATGAACTGACATGCTCTGGGGAGATGGGACCAAAGTCTGTCTTAGAGAACTTTAATAGCTTAAAAAAAAAAAAAGGTAAAAACCCAATTGTTCACCCAACAAACTTACGGAGTATATGGTTCTATCCCCATTTTCTTTACCCACCAAAATATTTCATGGTACCCAAAACCTTGTGAGATCCCACCTGTGATAAGTCCCCTCTGTAATGGTGGAGTATTAGCAAATATTGAAAATGACGAGTAATCTGAGGATCAGAGTCACAGCTGGGAAGGCAAGGTTGGAGATTGGGAGGGACCAGGGAAAGTAAGCATCAACAGTGACAGGCAATAAGCAGCCCATCAGGTTTCCCCCTGAGAGGACTTGCAGAAACAAGACAGTGATTTCAGGACTCACTTTCCCACTCTGAAATGGTGCTTCTATAGACAAAATGAGTGTTCTGTGATCCAAACGGCTTAGTGATTAGTGGGCATGGCAGTGGCAGCACCTTGGCCACTATGGGCTACAGGAATAGTGGAAGTGTCTGAAAATGTCAACCACCTCTCAGTCCTCTTTGCACCTTCCTCCCACTCCCACCTGCACACATAGTTTTAGCCTCAACTCTTTGGGAACAGCAACTCTTGTCTATAACCTCCAATTGGACTGTTCACTTCTTTCTTGCTTGCTTGTTCTCTTGCTATCTTTCCCTGTAGTGTTCCTTTAGCAATGGAGGTCACCTGTTTGCTGCAGTCAATGGAAACGTGATTCACATTTTTACCACCACAAGCCTAGAGAACATCTCAAACCTGAAAGGACACACAGGGAAGGTAAGTGGCTGAAGAGTATCCAGGGAAACAAGGGGCACAGTGGCAAAAGAGACAATAAACAAGTGCTCAGACAGATTTAATTACTAATTGCAATTAACTCAATGAAAGAAAAACATGTGGTTGTTATGAAAGGAAATATTGAAGGGGTTGGCATAATTTAGGTTGGGGTGTTTGTAAAGGTTTGGTCCTGGAGCTGTGACTAGGAATAAACCAGACAACACTGTTGTGGGGGTGGAGGGGTGGGGGGATAATCATTGTATTAATAGATAGGGATCCGAAGACCAGAGATGAGAGATTGCATGGGGTGTCAGAGGAACTGAAGTCTGTGGGGCTAGAATGTAGGTACCAGGGTGAACCATGGAGTGAAGCAGGGGCTGAAACTGGGGAGTTCACAGAGGCCCACAAACATGGAACCATGTTGGCCTGGTAAGGATTGTATACTTTATCCCCCTTGTTCCTTGAAATCATTGAAGACTTTCAGGGCAGGGAATGATATGACCAGATTTGCATTTTAAAAGATTAGTTTGACTGCAGAGTGAAGAATCTATTGGAGAGGACAAAGGTAGAAATGGTAAGGAAGCTGTTGAGGATGTCTACTCAATAGATGATAGTATTTTGGACCATAATGGTGGTTGGTAAAGTTAGGGAGAAATGGATGTATTTGAAAGATTTTAGGAAGTAAAACCAATAGTTCCTGGAGTAAGATTGGATGTGAGAAATGAATAAGAGGGAGAAGCCAAAGATTGAAAGGGTAAGAAGAAGTCAGCAGATGAATTTGGAGAGAAGGGGCAATGGAAAAAGAAAGGCATTCTAGGCAAAAGGACATGCTGGAGATGATGATATGGAGTATGGAATAGGATGGTGCTTTGTGCTTCATGTGGCTGGACACTGGGCACATTGGAGGGATGATAAAAGTGGGAGCTGCAGAGATTGGCTGCATCATGGAAGGCAGGTGTGCCATGCCAAGGAACTGGACTTTAGTCTGTAGGTGATGAGAAACAATTGAAAAGATTTCAGAAAGGAGTAAATGGAATCAGAAAGGTAATTCTCTGAACAGTATTAAGGATGGATTAGAGGGGAGGAAAGTTGGAGTGATGGAGACCAACTAGGATGAAGGTGATGGATGGATCAGGAACTATCCATGGCTTTCATAGTAGTAACAGAGAGAAGTAACAGACAGAAGAAAGAGATTAGCTCCATTTTGGACATAATATGTTTGGTGTGCCCAGGACGTATGATATGCATGCGTGGAGGTCAGGAAAGAAGTCAAGGCTGAAAATGAAGATTCAGGGGATTATGTAGTCGGGAAAGTGACAGGTGTCAGTTAGAGGGCGTGTGTGGAATCTGAGAAGAATTTAGGCCAACATTTAAGAACTTGGTGAAAGAAGAGGAGCTAATGAAAGACTGAAAATGAAGATACAAGGGAAACTTGGAATCAGAGAATAGTGCCAAAGAACTAAACAATTTCCAAAAGGATGAAGTGGTCAGCAGTGCTAGATGTCAGAGAGAGGTCACATAAAGCCTAAAAACTGGCCATTAACTTTAGCAAATAACAAGGTCATCAGAAGGAAAAGTGGAAAAAAAAACACCACAAAAACCTTGGGAAGAGAAAGTGCTGTGTAAACACAAGCACTCTTTTTGAGAGCTGCTGAGCTTCCTCAGCTTCAGCAATGTAATTAGTCCTCAAGTGACTATAGGGATGCAGATGAAAGCTCAGAATGCAATTCTGTTGCCCTACCTCACCCATCTAGGAAAGCAACCATTTGTTTTATCACTGTACAAGTACTTATAACTCTGCTCTCTAATCAGGGGAATATATTAGAAATACACGTGTAATTTTTTTTAAAAAGTACAGATAGAGGATGCAGCTAAAGCCATGCATACAGGAAAATTTATAACCTTAAATACATATACTGTATTAGAAATGAAAAAAGAATGAAAATCAATGATGTAAGAATCCATCTCAAGAAGTTAAAAAAGAACAGCAAATTAAATTCAAAGAAAATAAAAGGCAGGAAGTAACAAAGATAAGAGCAGAAGTTAATGAAATAGAAAACAAGCATGCAAAAGAAGATCATCAAAGCCAAAACTTGATTCTTGGAAAACACAGAATAGACACACCTTTGGCGTGACTGATCAAGAACAAAAGAAAGAGAGAGAAGATACAAATAACCAAGGAATAAAAAGAGGATGTCACTAGAGGTCCTATAGACATTAAATAGGTCACAGAGGATATTATGAACAACTTTATGCAAATAATTTTAAACATATAAATGAAACTGACAAATTCCTATAAAAATTGAATCTATAATTTAAAACCTTCCTACAAAGAAAACTGTAGGCCCAGGTCATGTCACTGGAGAATTATATCAGCACTTAAAGAATAAATAACACTAATCTTGGAAAAAAAAACTTTCAGAAAATTTTTAAAAGAGGGAATACTTTCCAATTTTGTTCAATGACACCAGCATAATCATGCTACCAAAACCTGTCAAAGATACCACAAGAAAGAAAAATAAGCCAATATTTGTCATGAATATAGATAGAAAAGTCCCAAACAAAATATTGTCAGACCAATTCAGCAATATATAAAAAGATACCACAGCATGACCAAGTTGGGTTTATTCCAGGAATGCAATTAATATAATAATGAGGAAAAATTACATGCTCACCTCTATAAATGCAGATACAATAAAAATTGATAAAATTTAACATCCAATCATGATATTTTTATTTTTGTGGGAGGCCTTGAACAGAAAGATTTGGGCTCCCCATGATATTTTTTAAAAGCATTTAACAAACTAGAAATAATAAGGAACTACCTAAATCTTAAATGAGATATTTACAGAAAACCTACAGCAAACAGTGTACTTGATCATGAAATTATGAAAGCATTCCCTCTGAGATAGAGAACAAACATGATGCCTTCTGTGTGCCTATTACTGAGTCCTAACCAGTGCAATAAGGCAAGAAAAGGAAATAAAAGGCATAAAGATTGGAAAGGAAAAAATAAAGTTATTACAGACAACATAATTGGGTATGTAGAAAATTCAAAGAATGTTCATATAAACTATTAAAATTAGTGAATCTAGGAATATTGTTGGAAATAATAGTACAACAGAGGGTAGGAATGAATAGAGCTATATCAGAGTAAAGTTTCTATATTTCACTTTAATCAGTTAATATTTTAAGTTGATTTTTTTGAAGCTGATTTTTCTTCGTTAGCCTGTCAGTGTGGTGGATTACATTGACTGATTTACAAATGTTCAACCAGCCTTATTCCTAAAATAAACCCTATTTAGTTGTGTTGAATAATTCTTTTCATATATTGCTGGGTTCAATATGCAAGTATTTTGTTGAGGATTTTTGAGCCTGTTAATGAGAGTTATCGATCTGTAGTGTTGTGTTTTTTATACTGGTTTTTTATGGTTTTGTTATCAGAGTAGTACTGGCCTCCTAAAATGAGTTGAGATGTGTTTCCTCTTCTATTTTCCTGCTTTTCCAGGGGTAACATCCTCACTCTGCGACTGGCACTTGTATGTGTGTTTGTGTGTGTATATGTAAGCCCTGTTCTTTTCAGCGTCTCCTTCATGATCTGGAACCTCCACCCCTGAGCAAACGGGGGCAGGAGCGACTGGGGCACCATTATTCTCAGCCTGCTGTACTTGAAGTGAAGCTTCCACCAATGAGTGGGGACTGGCCAGGGGAAGGGAGTCCAGGTCCCCTTGGCAATGCCTGCGTGGAATATAGGTTCAGCAACATGGGGCTAGGGCAAAGATAAGAAATGCCAGCAGTCTGCCCTTCCAGAGTGAAACCATAACCCAAGACCAGGAGCTGTGGGGAGAGGGAGTCCCTTTGTTTTGGCCACACCTGCCCAGAGTGCACAGCAGTGAAGTTTCTGGAGCTGGGGCAGTAACGGAGCAAATGCTGCAGACTCTGTTCTTACCAAGATTGAGTAGATTTTCCTGAACAAATGTTTTTCTATTTGCTCTATGCCCTTAGGACAGACAATTTCTAGAGATGTTAAATGATTGTTTTGATCATATTTGCCAGTTAACTTATTTCATTGGGGAGAAGGTCAGCTGAGGTCCTTACCTTGCCATACCAGAAGTCTACTCTCTCTGCTATTTTTGCAACTTCCTGTGAATATATAATTATGTCAAAATAAGAAAGTTTTCAAAAAACAGCAAAAAGTGGTTGTTTGTAGCATTAGTAAACCATTATGATTCAGTCTTTACATTCATAAAGTGAAAAAGAAATGAGAATGTTTCATCTTCAGTAGCTTGCAAGCATCTTAGAAAAGAGAATGTTAACATTTCCAAGAAGCTGTGTTTTGTGCTGACAGAAGGACCTATACCAGGAAAGAACATTTTGCCTCAGTCTAGTGGAGCACATGAGGAGTTCATGCCTTTTCCACATCGGGGTGTGTACATGTGTGTGTGTGCATGTGCGCGCGTGTGCACCCTTAACTGGATATGTCTTCATCTCCTGCAGATCCGTTCCATTGTGTGGAATCCAGATGACAGCAAACTGATTTCTTGCGGCACAGATGGTGCCGTATATGAATGGAATCTGTCCACAGGAAAGAGAGAGACAGAATGTGTGCTCAAGTCCTGCAGCTACAACTGTGTTACTATTTCCCCTGATGCCAAAATTATATTTGCTGTTGGATCGGACCAAACCATCAAGGAGATTGCAGATTCTTCGGTGAGTCCGCCCCTCCCTGTCTCTGGGCTGCTGTATTGGTCCGTGTGCTTACAGCAGAAAGTACGTGCCTCCTCTTCATGGAATAACACCTGGCTCTTATTCCTTTTGGGCAGGCTGCTCAGTTAGTGTCACTTCCTGAATTTCCTGTGCCCTTCCTGATTGGGTTAAATTGTGGGGACCTTTTCCATTTCTGTTTTGCTTGCTGTCTGTAACTCTCTTCCACCTTCCAGGCATGGAGGTCAACATCATCTCTCAACTGCACTCTTACCCTTGGTCTGCACTTACTTCCCTGGGGTAAAAACACAACTACGGTCACACATCACATAATATCAGTAACGGACTGCGTATACAATGGTGGACCCATAAGATTACAGTACCGCAGATTTACTGTACTTTTCCTATGTTTAGATACACACATACTTACTATTGTTTTACAATTGCCTACAGTATTCAGTACCGTAACATGCTATCCACGTTTGTAGCCTAGGAGCGAGAGGCTATACCATATGGCCTACGTGTGTAGTAGGCTAGACCATCCAGGCTTGTGGAAGTTCACTCTGTGATGTTCACACAGTGACGAAATCGCCTAACCACGAGTTTTTCAGAACATATCTCCATATCAAGCAATGCATGACTGTATAGTTAGCAGTTATCACCTAGGCTGGCCACTGTATTCTTTTGAAATCCCTAAACTCTGAAATTTTAGAATTACCACATTTGGCTCCAAATAGTTAAGGGAAGAGAGGAGAGCTCAGCAAAGACACTTCATACCAATGTGGCTTATGTCCCTCTCCAGGAGCCCAGCAACAGCTGATCTTCACTAGCTTCTTTGGATTTTCCTCAGGGCTCATCACTGTCATGGGGCTGGTGCCTGGGAGAGTGCACAGGTACCACAGCAGCAAGCTCCCATGGCTGGAACGCAGCCCAGAGTGTGGCGCGTCTCCTACGTGCCTCCACGTAGCCTGATCCTGATGCCACGGCATCTTTTCCAGTGCTGCAGCAGAATGAAGCTCCTTTAGGCAGGGCCATGTTCCACTCATCTTGATAGCCCTGCTGGCTGGCCCACGGCTTGGCCCACAACATCATTCAGTAAATGTCTGGGTGGGTGGGTGGGTAGGTGAATGCATTCATGAGCAGAGGAATAAATGGGTTCCCTGGTAGTACAGTAGTCTCCCCTTAGCTGCAGTTTCAGTACCCTAAGGTTAACTACGGTCTGAAAATGGGTGAGTACAGTACAGTTAGTTATTTTGAGAGACGGGGAGAGGAAGACTACATTCACCTAACTTGTATTACAGCATATTGTTATAATTGTTCTATTTTTAGTTACTGTTAATCTCTTCCTATCCCTAATTTATAAATTAAACTTTATCATAGTTATGTGTGCATAAGAAAAAATATAGTATACAAGAGCTGTCTGGAAAGTATCCAGCCAAGTAATATGAAAAATAGAGACATTTATGGCTGGATACTTTCCAGACAGCCTTCATATACAAGGTTCAGTATATCGGTATCTGTGGTTTCAGGCATCCACAGATGAGGTCTCCCCCACAGATGAGGGGGGACTACTATATAGTTTTGTTTATATAATGGGCATTAATAAATATTTGCTGAATAAATTTATGATCAACATCCCACTCTCGGCCGGGCGCGGTGGCTCACGCCTGTAATCCTAGCACTCTGGGAGGCCGAGGTGGGCAGATCGTTTGAGCTCAGGAGTTCGAGACCAGCCTGAGCAAGAGCAAGACCCCATCTCTACTAAAAATAGAAAGAAATTATATGGACAGCTAAAAATATATATAGAAAAAATTAGCCGGGCATGGTGGTGCATGCCTGTAGTCCCAACTACTCGGGAGGCTGAGGCAGGAGGATCGCTTGAGCCCGGGAGTTTGAGGTTGCTGTGAGCTAGGCTGATGCCACGGCACTCACTCTAGCCTGGGCAACAGAGTGAGACTCTGTCTCAAAAAAAAAAAAAAAAAAAAAAATCCCACTCTCATTTTGAGATGCACGACAGCATAGCAGTCAGGTGCAGAGACTGGGGCCAGACTGCCACTTACGAGGTATAGGAGTCGAGGCAAGTTACTTACCACCTCTGTGACGCTGTTTTGCCATCTTTAGGATAAAGGTAACAGTGGCTACCTCAGAGGATTTTTGTAAGAACTGAAAAAGTAACAACATGTAAAGGGCATAGAACAGTGCTTGGCACATCATAAGTGCTACATAAAGATTTCCTTTCACTAGTATCATTCCTGACTTGTAGAACTGGTTATTCATTAGTTAAGCAACCAAGAAATATTTAGTTTGTGCCTTTTATGTGCAAGGCACTATTCCAGATGCCGTAAGGAATAGAAAAAAAACAATTTTTAAAATACAGACCCCTAAGGGTCTATTGGAGGAGAGGGAAAGAGTGGCTTCGGGACACTGGAGATACTGCTTAGCCCCTCCCGCTGAACAGAGCTGACTGCATTCCAGATCCTTCGAGAGATGTCGGCATTCGACATCACCTACACAACCATTGCCATCTCGCACTCCGGGCGTATGGTGTTTGTGGGCACCTCGATGGGAACCATTCGTGCAATGAAGTACCCTCTACCTCTGCAGAAAGAATTCAACGAGTACCAGGCCCATGCGGGTCCTATCACCAAGGTGAGAGGGACCCACCCCTCAGGAGTCATCCCAGAGCTGCCTGCGACATACCTACCTTCTTCATCCCTTCAACGTCCCCACATCTTTTCTCTCTCCTTATTTATTCATCCACCAATTCATTCAGTAAACCTCTATTGACTATTGGTACTCTTTGTTTAAACTACTTTTAGGAATTTAGCCTAGGAAATAACTAGAGACACACCTAAAGATTTATGTGTGAGGTTGTTCACCATAATATTATGCATAACAATGGGCTGCTTGATGGATGCTGTAGGTGTCGCCCGCACCACCGTTACATCCCAGCTGCTGTAGGTGTTCCCGCAAATGATCCACTACTGCCTCCTCCTCCAGAGAATTTCTTGGACTAAAAGAAGTCATAGCCTGGGAGATTAGCCCCTACTGCTCTCTGAGGGTACAAAAGGCCCTGGGGGCAATAACACGAGCACACATTCGTAAATTGTCCTTTCATTGCCCTTTCCAATATTGTAGTGTCTATGTTCAATAAGGAAAGCATGAGGACCCAGTTTCTGAGCATCATTGCCAGCACTTGATACTGTCATTATTTTTCATTTTAGCTGTTCTAATAGGTATATAGTGTTATCTCATCTTGGTCCTAATTTGCATTCCTCTAATGGCTAATATTGTTGAACATTTTTTTATGTGCTTACTTGCTATCTGTATATCCTCTTCGATGAAATGTCTCCATATCTTTTGCCCACTTTCTAATTGGATTGTTTGGGGTTTTTACTGTTGAATTTTGAGAGTTCGCTATACATTCTAGATAATAGCTGACTCTTCAGCTTCCAAACCCACAGGGAATGTGGATAGAGCCTTGCTTCTTTTATCCATGAACAGAAGCCTGTGAGGGCTCCCATCTCGTCCTCACCCAGGATCAGTCTGCCTCCCCATGGGGCTGTGCCGTGACTGCAGGGAGGGAGGGATTGCACGGTAGCCGCTCAGCCCCATCATTCGTAGCCTCGGAAACTTCCTGCCCATGACCTTTTACTCTCAGATGTTGCTCACCTTTGATGACCAGTTCCTGCTGACAGCTGCTGAGGATGGCTGCCTCTTCACCTGGAGGGTGTTTGACAAGGACGGGCGAGGAATCAAGCGAGAGAGGGAGGTGGGCTTTGCTGAAGAGGTGCTTGTGACTAAAACAGACATGGAAGAGAAGGTAAGAATTGGGTCTAACAAAGAGGGCCTGGCAAGTTCCTCACCAGACTGCGTCCAGACTCCTTGGTCCAGCCCCGTGCCCTCTACAGCCTGGCTGCACCCTGTGCCCAGTGCAGACTCCCCGGCTCCCTGCACGTCCTAGTCCGTGTGACCCAGCCATCCTCCACTCTGCCACTGATCCTGTTTCCACCTGCACCCTGCCTGTCTTCCACCACGTGACCATCTTGACTTATGCTGTGCTCTACTTTCATCCTGTCTTCTGGCTTTCCTCTTCCTGCTCTTTGAGTGCAGGACCCATAACACACAATGCTCTTGTACGTCCACCAGTTTGTAGCACACACTAGGCACATGGAAGACAATCAATATATTTTTACAATCTCGAACTGACAAACTAAATACCCCAGTTGTATCTGTGAAATTCAGTAATTGCTAGTATATGGTGCCTTCTTTAAAAAAAAAAAAAAAGTTATTTAGAAACCATTCCTGGGGGCCAGGCACAGTGGCTCACGCCTGTAACCCTAGCACTCTGGGAGGCCGAGGCTGGAGGATTGCTTCAGCTCAGGAGTTCATGACCAGCCTGAGCAAAAGTGAGACCCCATTTGTACTAAAAATAGGAAAAAAATTAGCCGGGCAACTAAAAATAGAAACAAAAAAAATTAGCTGGGCAACTAAAAATAGAAACAAAAAAATTAGCCAGGCATGGTGGCATGCGCCTATAGTCCCAGCTACTCAGGAGGCTAAGACAGGAGGATTGCTTGAGTCCAGGAGTTTGAGGTTGCTGTGAGCTAGGCTGATGCCATGGCACTCTAGCCTGGGTAACACAGTGAGACTCTGTCTCAAAAAAAAAGAACAAAAGGAAAACATTCCTGAAAGCCCTTACCCATACCTCTGAAAAATAAAATAAGAAGAGTAATGATAACCAACATTTGCCATGAACCAGGCACTGTGCTATTAATAATTATAAGTACAGTATTTTCTCATTTAAATCTCACAACATCTCTATGAAGAAGATACTATTATTCCCCCCATGTTTCAAGAAACAGAGGTTCAGAGAGGTTGAGTGACATGTCCAAAGTCACTGAGCTAATAAATAGTAGGACCAGAGCTCTAATCCAGATTTAATCTGGAGCCCTCTCTCTTCATCACTATGCCAGAGGGACTTCCCTCCTATTAGTGAGATGTGTTCTGCAGAGATGAGTGCATAGCTCTGTGCTGTGCTCCCTAAGGGAGAAGCTGAATGGATGGTAAGCACGTGAGGCTCACAGAGGATGGCAAAGCTGCGTACTCCTTGTGTCCTTCCAGAATCTGAGTGCATGTACTGAATATCTACCATCTGCTAGGCACTGGGGATGTACGTGTGGCAAGACAGGCCTGAGCCCTGTGATCAGGAAGCTCACAGTCAAGTGCGGGACAGAGACAAGTAAAACCATCAGAGCAGCAATGCAAAGCTGCCACAAAGCAGGATGACAATCCCCTGGCATTTGCTGGAGATCTTTTCTAGAGCTCCCTAGAACTTTCTACAGGAAAGGCAAAGGGGGAGGAGAGGATAAGGGAGAGCCCATGAGAATGGGGGTCTGACCTACTTCAGGCAGGCAAATACATCTCCTCCTCTTCCTTCTCTCTGTGTTGTCCTCTGTTCTTCCTGGAGGGTAGGGGAAGAGGCGAAATAGGAGACACCAGGCTGAACCTGGTGTCAAAGGCCGGGAGATGTCTGAGCTGACTTCTGACCCCAACCTAGATGAGCCCGACAGCGTGCTGCCCGGCCGGAAATGACCAGCGTATGCATCGCTCACTGCCACACAGTCCCGTCTCTCTCACCGTCCCTGTGACCATGCTCTAATTATTCCCTGTAAACCTCTCTGACCCTTCCTTCCCAGCTCCCTCCCTGGATTTCCCTCCACTGTCCCTCAAAAGTCATGTTCCCCAGAATTCCCAGGTCTCTTTACATAAAATGGTGTTCTGTGTAACTACCCCTCAGCCCATGAATTACCCACTGACTTGGTCATTCATTTATTCATTCTCCAGCTAGTGTTTACAGAGGGTTCTGCTAAGTACCTGACACTCTACTAAGGTCTGGGATTACAGAGATAAAAGACACAGAGTGTCCTTTAGCTCACAGCCTGGGAGGAGGGCTGGGCAAAATACAAAAGGGAATTAAGTGTGCAGTAGATGCTATGAAAGAATGAGGCTATGGGAGCACAGAGGAAGGACCCTGACCCAGGCCAGCAGGTGCCAGAGGACATAAGCCTTGCCCAGAGCCTTCCAGAACAAATGGGAAAGGGCCTTCCACATGGGGGAATGAGCGTGTGCAGAGGGATGACAGTGGTGCTCTCTGGGGGAGATGCTCCCAGTTGGGTGTGGCTGGAGAACAGAGGCTGTGCCAGAGAGAAGGGCCAGAGACGAAGCTGGAGAGAGAAACAGATCACCAGGGGCCATTTACACCGTGTTTTAGACTTTGGAAATTGTATATAAGGACCCACTGACAGACGTAAGTTAGGGGCTGACCTGACAAGATTCACACCCTGGAGAGATTACTCTGCAGCAACACGGAGAATAGATTGAGGAAGGACAGTGAGCAGGGACCTCAAACATAGCGTGTCAGAAGCTGAGTTATTCCCACCAACGAATATAGTCCACCAGCCCAAGGCAGCCCCCTGGGGTCATTGGTGAATATTCACTTGGTGCTGACGTTGTTGCTGGTACTGTGCTAGGCTCTGGGGACAGAGCAGGGAAACAAGACAGGCCAAGCCCCACCTCCAGGCCATTCTACCTGGGACGAAGTCTCCATCCACTCATCACCCCACACCCAATTAGGCGCCACTTTCTCTGAACTGTCTCTCTCCAACCTCTCTGTTCCCCTCCCCCACCTCAGTCCAAACCCTTGCCATCTCTCACCTGGACCGTGCTGTCACCAACCCCACCAAATAATCATCCTGCCTTCAGTCCTTCTCTAATCTAGTTTGTGTTGCACACTGCCATCTGGGAGGTCCTTGTAACATCAAAGTCAGATTGATCAGATTAAATGAGGACCTTGGGAAGCCCTCTAGGATAAAATCCAAACTTCCTACCCTGTAGGGTACTTGATGGTCTGACCTAGTCTCAGCCTCCTCTTCCTAGGCACCCCCGCACCCAATCACATGCAGTGCCCTGACCGGGCATCCTCGCTCTTACCTTCCTGACTTTGCACATGCAGATTGTGTTCATCTCCCATCTCAGTACTTCTTGGGCACCAGATCCACACTAGTCCACTGGCCAGGGATGCAGAAACGAGAGGAACGTGTTCCTCATGTCCAGTCATTCATGGGCGGTACGGGAGACAGAGCTGAGAAGATGAGATAGGGATGCAGGGGTATCCTCATAGCCGAGCAAGAAGAAAACACCTGTGTTCTCACCCACTCTCTCATCAACATTAACTTTTTTAGGAAATAAGAGGTGTGGATATTACAGTATTTTTAGCATCAGTGAGTACAATGGGGGAAGAAGACACTGGACATAGGAACCAGCGAGACAGAAAAGTGAGGACCTAAATTAAAGGAATAACAGTGAGGCACGGGCACAAAAGACATTAAAAGGGACAAACTGGCAGTACTGAGAATGCCGAGCTTTGAGCATTCATCATGATTTGTAATTGTATGTTTATTTGGCTGCCATGGGGGCAGGAATCATGACGTACAATTATCTTTTAGGGACTACTATGTGTTAGGCAAAGTTCTGGGTACTTGGGCTACACCAGCAAACAAACCCAACAAAGATCCCAGCCTACTTGGAGCTCAGGTTCGAATGAGGGAAGAAAGAAGAAGACAGTAAACAAAATAATAAGTAAATTACATATTAGTGCCAAGATCTAAGGAAATAACGAAACATTTATCATTAATAAAGAGCAAGGAGGCCACTAGTGCTGGGAGTGGGAAGTGGCGTAGCAGGATTAAATCGTGTGGTCCGAGTGGGCCTTGCTGGGCAGGAAGCATCGAAGCCGGTTTGAAGGAGATGAGAGAGTTGTTAGCACAATGCCTGGCATGAAGTGGGGCTCACCAAACACATTTTGTGAAGAGGGAGAAGCTTGTGTGTCTCCTAGTTTTTAGCCTGTGTGTCTTGTGGGGGAAAGATAAGTTCTAGCTGAGACGTGTTGATTTTGAAGCTAGGCAGAGCTGCAGGTCTCAGATCAAGGCCACAGGTTTAAATATTCCAACTGACCCACTGTCGATGTTCTTGATTCTGTGTCCTTCTCCCAAAGGCTCAGATTATGCTGGAGCTGAAGACGCGAGTAGAAGAATTAAAAATGGAGAATGAGTATCAACTTCGACTGAAGGACCTGAACTACTCTGAGAAGATTAAGGAACTAACAGACAAGTTCATCCAGGAAATGGAGTCGCTGAAAACAAAAAACCAGGTCTGTTCGAGAGACTGACCAACAACCACAAATAATAAGAAATTTCCACATTGTTCAAGATGGCACTGGCATATGTTGCTCAAGCTATACTTGAACAATAAGATATTCAACAATGTTCAATTTTAAAATACAGTTGATGACATCAGAAAATCCTAAAACAAAATGCTAAGCGAAAAAAACCAGAGTATAAACCTCTCTATGGTGAATGGTATTAATTGGTAAACTAAATACACATAGAAAATAGATAACAGTATAATTATCTTTGGATAATTTAAATTTTGTTCTTTATACTTTTTTGTAATTTCTAAATTCTCTACAATCAGAATGTATGATCAGGAGAAACTTATTTAAAAACAAAATGAAAAGATAAAAATAATAAAGTATAGAAGGGGAAGAGCTAGCAGAATATTGATTCCTGGATTGTCAGAAAGTTAAATAAAAGTAGTCTTAATGATCTGTATGTAGTTAGATTTGGTCTAAGACTCTCCCAGAATCTAGTCTATGTTCTATACAAATCTGGCCCCCTATTTAAAACTCCCAATTTTTTGCCCATGGGATATTTGTTTTGTTTATGTTATCTCCATGGGTCAGAAAGTTTGGCTGAAAAAAACCCTTGGCTATTAATTTTATTAATTCATTCATTTATAATTTCATTCTTCGAGTCAGTAAGCATTTGTTTGGTGTCCTATATAAGCGAAACACAAAGTTAGGTCCTGCGGATGGCATCTCCCCAGCCTGGAGGAGCTTCCTCCCCAGTTAAAGAAATAAAAAAAAAAAAAGAAAACACTTCCTTAGACACTTACAGGTTAACATACTTGAGGATTGAGGGGCCAACAATGTGCCAGCAACAGAGGATTTGAGTGAATCCCTACTTTTTCACCCAGAAATCCATTTGATGCATGTCCAAAACTGAACTCACCACTGACAACCCCATTTAGTAGCAAGGATATAAAGAGGGAAGGGCTAGGGAAGGTACAGAAATTTTAGAGCAGAGTATAATGTAAATAGAAAGTGATAGTGTGGTTGTTGCTTCATGGAATGTACATGGTCCAAAATAAGGGCTCGAGAAATGTGTGTGAGTGAAAGAGGATGTTACTTGTAAAACTAATTCTTGCCCTAGTAGTGCTTTCAGCAGATGTGTAGAAATGAGAAAGTGTGACTGTTTCAGGTCCTAAGAACAGAAAAAGAGAAGCAGGATATTTCCCACCGTGAGCACATGGAAGACCTCCTAGACAAACAGAACCGGGAACTGCAAGACCTGGGTGAGCCCATAAGTAGAGGCCTGGGGGGAGAGGGTGGTGGGCTAGGGTTGGAAGAGCAGGTAGGTCATGGGAAAACATCTGGGAGTCCCCCAGACATGGTGGAAGTCCCAGGGAATAGGGCTTTGTCTAAAAACAGGCTACATTTATCCCCTGGAATTCACCTTAGTTTTCACTGCTGTGTATTTGCTCATTCATTAACACATACTAAACACCTACTGCATGAGAGCAGGAGATACAGAAAAGTTTGGAGCCTGATAGACTACCTGATGTCCCAGACTCACCACTACTTGCCCCGCGTGCTCTAGAGCGTCACCTAACTTTACCGAAATTCAGTTTGCTCTTCTGTAAAATGGGGATACTGATACTTGTTTTTACCCGCAGGACATTCTTCTTGGCCCTGAGCCCCCAAACCCCACTTTGTACTTTTCTGGAAACCTTCTTCCTGGAGGGGGAAGGGAGGGAGTTTGGCTTCCTAAAGCCGTGATGGGGTGCGGGGAGGGGAGGAAGCCCGGCAGGCTTTTGAATCTCGGCTCTGGAGGCAGCTGCTCCAGCTGGTGCTGGAAGGAATGGGGAAGCTCCCCGGGCTCACGGGTAGCCCCGGGGCTGGTGCTGCTCATAACTTAAGTTCCTTTCCTCGTCTCTCCAGAAAGCTGCAACAACCAGAAGTTGCTTCTAGAATATGAGAAGTACCAGGAGTTGCAGCTCAAGTCCCAGAGGATGCAGGAAGAGTATGAAAAACAGCTTCGGGATAACGATGAGACCAAGAGCCAGGCCCTGGAGGAGCTGACTGAGTTTTACGAGGCGAAACTGCAGGAGAAAACTACCCTTCTGGAAGAGGTGCTACTCACAGGAAGTCACCTGTGCCCCCTTTCAGAGAAAGGGCAGGGTTGATGGGGTTAAGGAGAGGGAGGGCAGAACCAGAGACTTGCTCGTTCATTCAGATCTTCGTTGCACGGCTGCTGTGTGCCGGCTGTGGTGCACGCTGGGAGGGCGGTGGTGGCTGTGACATGCGGGATTTCTGCCCTAGAAGAACTTACGCCTAATGGGAGGGACAGCCAAGTAATTTCACAAATAAATATAAAATTACAACTGTCACAAGTTCTGTGAAGGAAAAATAAAGGAAGCCTGGGTATCTGTGTGAAGAAGACCAGAGGAGAACAGGGTGTGGGAGCAGGGAGTTGGTAAGTGTGGAGCACGAGGCCTCGTCTGGTAGGGAAAAGGGGGTGACAGGAAGACAGAGGGACAGACAGGAAGAAGGTAGACAGGTCAAGGGACCTGTGGCCATGGTGTCCATTTCTGGAATGGCAGTGTCTCCCATTCCCTGTGATGGGACTCTGTGCTCATTTTCCCCAAGCCCCCTTGGCACAAAGGTGGCGCGAGTCCCTTCTCCCCTGACCACACACTCTCCCTGTCCCTGAGCCAGGCCCAGGAAGATGTCAGGCAGCAGCTGCGGGAATTTGAAGAGACCAAGAAGCAGATTGAAGAAGACGAAGACCGAGAAATCCAAGATATCAAAACCAAGTATGAGAAAAAGCTTCGTGAAGAAAAGGAGTCAAACCTGCGGCTCAAAGGAGAAACCGGCATCATGAGGAAGAAGGTTACCAGGCTGTTCTCTGAGGGGCCAGGGCAGTATCACAGAGAAAGCTGGGGGCAGGTGGCCAGACCACCCTGGCTGGCCTGGCAGAGGTCCTGCCTGAAATCCTCCTCTGAGCCGAGCAGGTTAGGGAGGAGCAGTGGCCGGTGCACCTTTAGGCAGGAAGACCCTCACCACATCCTCTGAGAAGGCAACCGTCTGGGCCTCCCTTCTCTTCCCTTTTCACAGGGCTAGGAGGTTCCCTGCGCACTGATAGACGCTCTCTCGGCTTTACCTGATTGCCAAGTAGGATTTAGTCGTTGTTCTCAGAGCTAAACCCCCAATAGGAATGGAAATAAGATCTCCTGGGGATGAGGTAGATAAAGTCTTAGGCTGCAGTTGTCCTCGGGCTCTTGGTGCAGAGTCATGGGCAGCTCCTGTTCAGACTCCATGGGCGGGAGAGCGAGTTGGGGATATAGGACGCTTGGTTTACAAGGTGGGGAAGATGTTTTTAGTTCAGTGATGCTTGGGGTGAGGAAGGATTCAACTCATTGATCCTTATAGAATTGCCACAGTTTCCCCAAAATATCTAGCCTTAGAGAAGCTAATTTCAAAGCAAGCTCAAGTTTCTTCCTATTAGAAATCACGGCCAGGCACGGTGGCTCACGCCTGTAATCCTAGCACTCTGGGAGGCCAAGGCGGGTGGATCGTTTGAGCTCAGGAGTTCAAGACTACCTGAGCAAGAGCGAGACCCCATCTGTACTAAAAATAGAAAGAAATTATATGGACAGCTAAAAATATATATAGAAAAAATTAGCCGGGCATGGTGCCGCGTGCCTGTAGTCCCAGCTACTTGGAAGGCTGAGGCAGGAGGATTGCTTGAGCCCAGGAGTTTGAGGTTGCTGTGAGCTAGGCTGACACCATGGCACTCTAGCCTGGGAAACAGAGTGAGACTCTGTCTCAAAAAAAAAAAAAAAAAAAAAAAGAAATCACACTACTAGTAAATCCGGGGGACAATCATGTCTTCCCTTCTTGGACGTGGCTAAGATGGCTCATCAGTTAGGGCCCAATCTCTGTGACCTTGATGGGGCATGCATCCCAACCTTTCAAGGTCAATGTGGCTGTGGAAGTCTCTGGTCCACTCGGGGTACTGGGTTCCAGAGGCTCTGTGCAGAGACAACCAGTCCTCACATCCAGGGAGTGGGCCTGGGTGTTATGGGACGGAATGCTACACCCATTTAGCCTGGAAAATTCCTGAACTGTCCCAAATTCTCCAAATATTCACTCCTGAAAGCCCAGAAATGTTGGGTGCTAGGTGTTTTCAGTTCATAGAAGGTGGCAGTTGAGATCACAGCTGGCTCATGTTGGGGGGCTTCACAGTCGGACAGTTGGGAGGAATGGACGTGAGTTCAAAGACTTTGGTGGTCTGTGCTGTTGCCGTCTGTTTCTTTAGTTCAGCAGCCTGCAGAAGGAGATTGAAGAACGGACCAATGACATTGACACCCTGAAGGGAGAGCAGGTGAAGCTGCAAGGAATCATTAAGTCCCTGGAGAAGGACATCCAAGGCCTCAAGCGAGAGATCCAAGAAAGAGATGAGACTATTCAAGACAAGGTGAAGTTCCTCCTCAGCCACAGCCTAGCTGGGCTCAGGCGACAAGGACAGAGCTCAGGGGAGAGAGGGTCCCCAGCTTCCCAGAATGCATTTATTTACATTGAAGGGGGATGAGCAGTCAGTAAAGTGCCTACTGAGTGCTTGGCAGTGGGCTAGTTGTTGTCAACACAACATATTCAATTCTGCCAGCAACCCAGGAGCATGAACAACCCAGATTATGGCTTAGGAAGCTGAGTTCCAAAAGGCTGAGCATCCTGCTCAAGGTCACATGCTTTACAGGTGACAGTCTTAGGTTAAAGCACCTCAGTCAGCTGAGTCCACTGCTCCAGGCATGCTTGGTGACACGTCCCCACAGACTGGGGGCAGCTCACTTGCTGCATTGTCCATGTGGTCCTCCTGGTCACAGAGGGACTGTCCTGGGAGTGGCCCCGTAACTGCTGCCCCAGCAGGCTGGTTCCACGTTTTGGGATGCCTTTCTCATAAAACACTCAGAAGACAGACATACCGAATTCTGTGGGGCACACAGCTTTACATCCAGACTTCAGTGTCATCCTTTTGAGCACGTCCAGACTCCATGCCCTCCTCTCCATCCCATCTGTCGCTGCTGCCTTAGAGGTGGGGGACTCAGGCTTCAGCATTAGGCAACCAGTTTCCAGCACAGGCACTTCTGTTCCCTGGCCACAGCTCCTTGGCCAACTTCCCTAAGCCGTCATGTTCTCACCTATAACCTAGGGATGAATAGGGATGGTAACCACTTCAAGGGGTCTTAGAAAGATTCAATGGGATTGTGCCTGGATATCACGTCTGTACATGAGACATGAGTGTTTGTGTACGTATCTGTGCTTTTTTTTTTTTTTTTTTTTTTTTTTGGAGGATGCAAAGCTCTCCTCAGATTCTCAAAGGATGTTTTGACAAGAAAGATATTAAGGCCTCCAGACCTGGAAAATCACAACAGTCTCCTAACTGGCCGAACAGCCTCACTTCCCACATCCTGCCCTGGTTCCCACCACCACGCACAGCCAGAGTGCAAGTGTAGCGATGCTGCTCGCCCCCTCGAATCCCTTCGTAGCTCCCCTTGCTCCCGCAGGGGTGAGCACACTTTTTCTGTAAAGGGCCAGGTAGTAAGTATTTTAGGCTCCACCAGCCATATGGTCTCTGTCTCAGCTAATCAGCTCTGCTGCTGTAGTGTGAAACCACCCATAGACAAAACATTAATGAATGAACTTGGCTATGTTCCGGTAGAAATTTACAAAAATAGATGGCAGGCCAGATTTGCCCCACAGGCTGTAGTGGCCAACCCCTGGCCTAGGGGATAAATTCTGAACTCTTTAACCCCACTTGCAGAGCCTGCCTTCCTGCCCTGCTTCCCCCAGCCTCACTCCACCCTCCTCCCGGGAACCACCGCAACCACCACTTGACACTCAAGCCAGTTCTTCTCAGCACCCTCAATACGTACTGTGCCTCTGTGCCTTCCTCTTTTGCAACACTTATCACATTTTAGGGTTATATTTGTTTATACATCTGCTTGCCTGGCTACTGTCTTCTCTTAAGGGCAGGGGTATATTGTGTTTATATTTGGAATCCCAATACTTGGCAAAAGATCTTTGTTCAGTAAATGTTTGATGGATGGATAGACCTATGTTCCAATTACTATTTCTGTGCAACAAATTACCTTAAAACTTAGTGATTGAAAACAACAACTGTTTTATTATGCTCAAAGATTCTGTGGGTCTGGAATTTGGACAGGGTACAGCAGGTTGACTTGTCTCTGCCCCTGACATCTAGGGCCTCAGTTGGGAAGGCTAAGGGTGACTCAAACAGCTGGATGCTGGTCAACATCCAGGGTGGCTTCTTTTGTCACATGTCTGACACCTTGGCAAGGATGGCCTGGAGGCTGGGCTCAGCTGGGTCTTTTGACCAGAGTCCCTAAGGTGCCCTCGAGCCTGGAGGTCTCGGTGTAGTCAGACTTCTTGCATAGCAGATGGCGTCCCCAGAGCAAGTGTCCCAACATAGCCAAGTGGAAGCTGCTTGGCCTTTTCTCCTTAGTCAGGAGAGTCACGCGATTTATGTCCCTTGCCCTAAAGGGGTTTCATATACCAAGGTCCTGTGATATCTCTCACTCTTTCATCTCATCCCCCAGGAGAAACGAATTTATGATCTGAAAAAGAAAAACCAAGAACTAGAGAAATTCAAGTTTGTGCTTGACTACAAAATAAAGGAGCTGAAAAAGCAAATAGAACCTCGAGAGAATGAGATCAAGGTGATGAAGGAACAGATTCAGGAGGTAAGAAGCCATCTGCAACACCCTGGCCTCTCAGACCCTTTGTCTCCTCTTCCACTATTGCTAGCTGGCCTGGGGGGAACGAAAGGAAGCTCTCCTCACAGCCCCCTCTGCTCCAGGTTCCACCGGGAAGGCCGTGGCCCAACTGGGGACTCAGTTGTCCAAAAGCAAAATGCTTTTAGCTTTAGCGTGCCCTGGGACCCTGGGATGAACTTTGCCCTCAAAAGGGAGACGCAGCTGTTGGGCCTTTGGCCACGAGAGGGCAGTGTGTACTCAGCCAACAGCTACCACCAGACAGCAGGCCCCTCTGGTTCAGCGTTTTTTCTCAAACTGGAAATGTTGGTTGGGGCCCTAGGCGGGCCCTGGTGTTTGTACTTCATCTGATAAACAAGGAGAGGTCATAAGACTCTTGAGCAGGAGAGTGGCATAATTAAGAATATGCTCTGAGAAGCAAACAGGATGAAGGTAGAGAGGAAAGAGATTAGAAGCAAGATCAACTGGACAAGGGTTTCTGAGAGCCCAGAGAGGTACGAGTGCTCCTCTTGGTCCCCTGTGCCCCGCACTCATCGCACTCATCGCATTTCCTTACCACGTGTGCTGACCTGTCATGTGTCGGCCTCCCCCCACGGGGCAGAGAGCAGCTGATGGTGAGGTCCCTGGTTAACCTAAAACTGAATTCTTGATTTTTCCCTCCCCTTTCCTCCAGTTTCCCTGTTTCTCAGTAAACAGTTCCATCATTCATCCAGTTACTTAAGGTAGAAATGTAGTCTTTCTTGATTCTGCCTTCCCTTAACTCCTATATCCAAACCCTCACCAATGCCTATCTGATCAATTTCCAAAAGATATCTCAGATCCAACCCTCTTTCCCCGGCTGCTATCACCCCAGTCCCTCCCTCCACCATCTGTCATCTGGACTTGACTCCAGCTTCCAGTGATGGAGGCCAGAGTGAATCCCCAATAGGGTCCTGTCCCACCTAGACTAAAACCCAAAGTATCAGCCCAGACCCACAAGCCCTGCATGATCCGGCCTCCCCGCCCCTCCTGCCTCCTCCCCAGGCACGGGCTTTCTGGCAGTTCCTACAACGAGCCCAGCTTTTCCATCTCAGGGCCTTTGCGGGGCTGCTCCCCTGCCTGGAAGGCCCTTCCCCCAGATCGTCACATGACTGGTTTCTCTGCACCTTTCAGGTCTCAGCGTATATGTCACCTCTTTAAGGAAGCCTTACCTGATCACCTAGACAAAATAGGTTCTGCTCCCCCTCCATTTCCTCTAACTGTGCTGAGCAAGGATGACAGGAACGAGGGTGTCAGAGAGCACTAATGACCCAACTAGAATCGGACATCCAAGAGCTGTGGTGGTGCCAGTCTGCCCAGTGAAGCCTTTGCTCTGGGAGGCCCAGTAAAAACGCCAGGTGGGGATCAAGCCAGGGCTGGGGGGGTCCAGAGAGGGTCTTTGTGGCAATGACTTTCTCCCAGGCTTCAGGGATGAGGAAGGATGCCCCCAGCTGACCACAGAGCAGCCTCCTCTGGGCTTCCTGCCATTCTCGAGTGGCGTCAGGGCCCAAAGATGACAGTTGTCTTAGTCCATTTGGGCTGCAAAATACCATAGAATGGGTGATTTATAAACAACAAAAATTTATTGCTCAAAGTTCTGGAGGCTGAAGAAGGCCAAGATCAAGGCTCCAGCAGATTTGGTATCTGTTGAGGGCCTGTTCCTCATAGATGGCACCTGCTATGTGTCCTCACATGGCAGAGGGCAAAAGGGCCTGAGAAGGTCCCTCTGGTCCCTCTTGTAAGGGCACTAATCCCATTCAGAAGGGCTCTACCCCTGTGACCTCATCGCCTCCCTGAGGCCCCACCTCCTGATACCATCACCTTAGGGGTTAGGTTTCAACATGTGAATTCTGGGGGGACACATGCATTCAGACCACAGCAGCAGCCCAAGAAGATGAGAAAGAGTAGAGGCCCCACCTACCTAGAAGGTCAGCATGCCGCAGGCCCCTGGAAATCACTGCCCCATTTCTCCACCCTCATTAGACATATCTGTCAGCTGGATTTAAGGTTGGGTCAGTCATTTGCTAAAACTCAGCTTAACTTTCCACGTCAACACACCTGGGGGATTATTCACCTTCTCAGGAAGTAACATGCCAACCACAGCCTTGATTCTTCGCAGGGAATATATTCACACCTGGGCCCCTCCCGCCCCCACCCGTGGTGCCTGGATCCTTCCAGAGGCCTCTGACCTTGGGGCTTCCCTCTGGGGGTCATAGACACCTTTGGCCCTTCTGCTGTCTGTCTCCGAAGTTCCTTTTCCTGTAGGAAGGAAGCCTCAAGTAGAGCTGTGACCTCTAATAACACTCCCTGATTCAGGTATTAATATCTTCCCTCACAAACCTTTGCCAGCTTCTCTCTGATGACTCAAGGGTCCCTCTGTCCTGCCTAGTGGAGAGGTTTCCAGAACCTTGTCCTTTTAGTTTATACACATGTACTTATATGTCGAGGGCAGGGTTTTCTCAGCCTTGGCACGACTGATATTTGGGGATGGATAATTCTGTATCGTGGAGGGCCTGTCCCGTGCATTGTGGAATATTCAGCAGCATCCCTGGTCGCCAGCCAGTAAATGCCAGTAGCACCCCCTGCCTAACGTGTTACAACCAAAATTATTTGCAATGATATATTTCTTAAACTAGATTGTGAATACATGGATGCTCATTTAATGTTCACCCTTTGTGTCTTACCCATGCATTTATATCATTTTATGTATTGAATATTTAATAATAGAAATAAAAATACTAAGTAAAATGAAAAAAAAAAAGTCTCCAGGCATCACCAAATGTCCCCTGGGGAGCAAAATACTCCCCCTGCCCCACTGAGAATCCCTGAGTGTGATGACAAGCATGTGGAAAAGTAGATGTATTTCCACCCCGGGAGAGGGGTACTCACTCCCACACACTACACTAGTCTTTTGGCTGTGCAGCCAGCTCCTCAAATTTGACGTGTTTCACAATTTTTCTATAAAATGGCTTACTTTTATTCTTAGAGTAGTTTGAGGCTTTGCCTGGGGGAAAAAGAGCAGCAGTAAATAATATACTTTGTATCTCTTCTGTTCTAATCTGTCACTGCCGATGCAAGATTAAACAGAAAGAAGCACAGTTAGCTGTAGGCACTCAGTCATGACCTTCAGGAGCCCTGCAAACTGGAGAAGCCGTTTTTCTCCCTTCCAGCTGCCATTTCCTCGGTCTGGGACACCATCTCCTCTCTCAGGCCACAGCGCCAGCCTCTTGACTGGTCTGCCTGGCTCCAGCCTTGCTCTTTCCAGTAGAACCTCTGCATCAGGCCCTCCAACATGCAAATTAGATCAGGCCACTCCTGGTACAATCCTTCAGTGACTCCCTGAGCTTTCGGGACAAAGACCAAACCTCTCACCATTCAAGCCTCTGCCCTTGGGTCCCACATGACCTAGCTCAGCCACCCTCCCCAGCTCTTCTCCTCTCCCCACTTTCTCACATGCCTCCCCGCCCCCATAGCCACCGTGAACCACTGCAGCTGCAGAGATGCACCAGGCCGCCTGCGCTTCTAGTCCTCTCTGTGCAGGCTGTCCTCTCTGCCTGGAATTCTCTTTCCCCATTTGTCCTCCGACACTTACTCTTCCTACAAGAAACAGCTGAGGTATGCCTTCTTTGGGTGCTGCCTGTTCACCGCCTCTGTGTACACGCGGGGTGCTGTCTACCTCGACCACAGACAATGTGTGTCCTGTTCCACCTTAACTTCTGGTTTCTTTCTTGTCCCAGACCTGAGGCCTCTGGAAGACAGAAACTACCTCTTATTCTGTTTTATATCCCTAAGCCTACGACAGCTTGGCAGCCCTTTCTAATGAGCACATTCTTTCTTTAGCTGTGCAAATACCCACACTTGATGTGTAGCCAAGTGCCCAAGCCAAGGTGGCTCTACATAGCTCCGCCAACACTACCTATTTATCTCAGCAGGTCATTTCAGGCCTTCTCATGACCTTCACTATTGTTCCCCTTTGCCCACCACACTTGTCATTCATTCATCAGATATATATTGAGTACACCCTTTATGCAAGGCCTTGGGTCAAAGGGCTATTCTATCTATACAAAATGCTTCCAATAATGAGGAAAACATTCTTCTTAAAGCTACCCCTTCATGTCCAGAACGTGGATGTGGCTCATTAGGGCATGCCCCAGAAGGTTGCCAAGACCCTCACAAGGACCTGGGATAGATTAGGGGGAAAACGCTATCCATCCATGAAAAAAAAAACAGTGAACTCTCCCATGCCCCCAGAACAGTCAGTGAACCTCCCTGTTAGCAGGAATACTGTGTGCACCAGATTTCGTGTGTAAATCAAACCTCACTTCTCTGCTTTGCACAGGAATTAGGTCAACTGAAAGCTCACTCATGGCCAGTCTCATCTTAAATCAGATGCTCCAGTTGTCGTTCCTATGTCTTCGGTTAACACAAATGCCACAATAAATTTTGAAATCTTTCAGAAGCTCACTGGTGGTTTCTTATTTTTCTTTGGAAGATGGGACACTCCTCTGTTGTACTTTTTAAGCCTTTTTCAACAGAATGATGAGGCTGGGCTTCCTTCTCGGCCTCCCCTTTCCTGTTTTATGCCTTAAAGCAGGGATGCCTACGTGCCTGCCGGTCCCTCAAAACTTTCTGCTTTAGAGTCAACTCCAGACTTTCTGCTCTACAAGGACTTGTGGCCCCAGGGGGTCAAGGTTCACCTTTTACAACCTCACAAAGCAGGTGAGGAAGGTGTTTCTCTGGAGAACCCTGCCTCACGTCAGAGTTGAGGTTCCAGTGCCTGAGCATTAGGCATTGATAAGGAATTCAGGAAGAGAAAGTAATCAGCATGGTGGAAGGAAAGGGTAAGTGACTAGGAGGAAAGGCTTCCCAGCCTGGCCGTAGAACCACATGGTCCTATTTTAACATATCAGTCCCGGGAATGGGGAGATTTGAGGATGGCAAGGAGTAAGAAGAAAGGTTTTGATCCAGAGAACGTATGTTGAAACTATTAATAGAAAAAATAAATGCCCTGGTATCAGGGGAAACGTTCCCACCAAAAGACCTCAGCTCTCAAATATAATTTTCATTCTCTTAACTTTCTTGTTCTTGACTCTTTTTCCCTTGTCCTCTACAGATGGAAACTGAACTGGAGCGTTTCCATAAGCAGAACACGCAACTGGAGCTGAACATCACGGAATTGTGGCAGAAATTAAGAGCCACTGATCAGGAGATGCGTAGAGAGCGACAGAAGGTGTGAGGGTTTTCTTGGATTCGGGATCTGGCGCCTGTCTGCAGCGGGCAGCTGGCTTCTAAGAGACAGAGCCAGCCATTGCAAAGATACAATTTTAACTCACATTCCTCACTTGCTCACAGCCCTCCCTGATTTCGGGCCCACGTATATGTACGTGACTAAAGCCATTTGGGATTATGATAATACCTAGCTTTGGGTAAGGTGATCATGGTGTGGGAAGCCAGTTTCCCAGGGGCATTTGGCTTGTTGGCCTGGGAAAGAACATGCTCAGAGAGGTCATTTGTAGTCACTGGTTTAAGGCTTTAATTACCATAAAATTGCTGAGGCTAGGAGAGCCTGAAAGATCATCTATTCCAGTCTCTTTATTTTCAAGTAAGGAAAGTAAGATCAGAGAAATAAGGAGGTTAGGAAACTTCACCCAGTGCCCATGGCTAGCTGTACACACAGAGCCAGCGCTGGAAATGCAGTCTTCTCAGCCTAGGCCCTCGCTTGGCCGCGCCCTCATCCCCTAGCACAGGCCACTCCATAGCATGTGTTGGAGCAGGTTGGGTTTTTCCATCCCCCTGCGCTAGGCATCGGCTCTGTCCTAGGTGACACTGGAAGCTGCAGAGCTGCAAACATGAGTGGATGGAGATCCTGCCCTTTTCCAGCTGAAGAGGCCAGTAATGGTGCCCAATCATGCACAATAATGGTAGTGCAAGGTGGAAAATGACACAATATGTAGAAAGGGCTACGGGAGCAAAGGAAAGAGAGACTCTCTCCAGGCCAGGGCGTCGGGGAGGTGGGTAAGAGCGGCGTGCAGAGGGGGAGCCAGCCTGAGTATGCAGAGGAACCAATCCGCAGGCTGTATGATTTGTTCCCTGCCCGCTCACAGCCCTGCTCCTGGGTGTCGGGAAGAATAAGCACTGGGTGAGCTAATAAGGGGGACGTGGAAGCCCTGGCCAGGGATCTGCAAGAGAAATGGTGCCATCTGTCTTGGCTCTAAAGGAATATGGGCGGCCACATGAGCTCCCTTTCATCTTTTAAGGCCTGTGGTCCTGAAAGGAATCCAGAGCCAGTAAAGGAGCCCATCTGTGTGTCTTAAGGATGAGGTGCACGGTAGGCTCCCCAGGCCAGGTGCCCAACCCAGGGCAGGTGCACGAGAGTTTTGGTGCCTCCACCTCTCAGCTGTGTGCCCAGCTAGGTCTCTATGCCCTGCGTGGCCCCTGGCAGTTAGCTGTAAGTCCCATATGATGTGTCTGTTGTCCCTTCCTGTGCTGTTAGCCTCTGCCTTCGGCCCCTGCCCCTCCAGCTGGGAGCACCCTACAGTGCCAGAAGGAAATGTCTCTGATTGCAGGAGCGGGACTTGGAAGCACTGGTCAGACGGTTCAAGACAGACCTTCACAACTGCGTGGCCTACATCCAGGAACCGCGGCTGCTGAAGGAGAAGGTGCACGGTCTCTTTATGAAGTACGTGCAGCGGGCAGACATGGTGAGTTCAGCCTCCCCTCCTGCCCCGCCCTGCCCTCCCGCCTCCCCCCCCCCACCCCCGGCCCTCGCTGAGCATCCCCTCGGCCCATCAGGTGGAGATCGCAGGGCTGAACACAGACCTGCAGCAGGAGTATGCCAGGCAGCGGGAGCACCTGGAGAGGAACCTGGCCACACTCAAGAAGAAGGTGGTCAAGGAGGGCGAGCTGCACCGCACCGACTACGTCCGCATCATGCAGGTACCTGCGCACGGCCCTCCGCTCCCTTGGCGGCTGAGCCATCAGAGAGGAAAAGGCTTGTTGAGGGTCCCTCTGAGACATTTGGGACCTGCGACCTTGCCCTAAGACTTTCTTTTGGCTTTTGGCTCCTCTCCTCTGGCCCCCCACAGCTCGTGCTGGCTGTAACCATGGCCTAGAGCCCACCAAGGAGGTTTCTAGGCACCTCCATGCCCCCCTAATGCCCCCCTCACTTCACCAGGCACCCTGTTCCTTTTGTCTTCCCCATCTTTATCCAAATCGCGCCTGCGTCCTGCCTCACTCCTCTCATGGCCCCTGGTCCCTCCAGACTTATATCCACGTCACTGTAGCTCTCTGAGTCACTCTCCCCCTTCCTCTCTCCTCTGTTTCCGACTCTCGTTTCACCTTACTTCGTTTGCTCCTTTTATCCTGCTATTCATGGCATGCGGCCCTGCTGGAACATACCATTCTCCGCCTGCCCCATCTGACTTTTCTGGTGCCTCGGGTCCCTACCCTTATCTCTTGGGTCCCAGCCACGCCACCTGGAGTTGGCCTGACTGATTTAATGAGCTCCTCACACCCACCTCCCAGGATCCTTCCTCGGCTGTCACTGGCAGGAGCCTGACCCCATTCCTGCCACCTCCACTCACGCACAATAGCAGGACTGCCAGGCGGGATTCTTCTGCCAGATTTCTATTTGGGTATCAGTATCGTCTGAGGCAATTAATGTGAATTAATATCAAAAGAGAACATCAGAATCACATTTATAAAGCACATACCTTTTTATGTTCACATAAGAAATGTTCTTTAATGCCATAATTAAAATATTGGAATGGAGACAGGTTGCAGTCGGATTGAAACAAACCAGTTCCCGGCTTGGCCAGTTTGCACACAGCTGGGCAGAGCACACTGTGATTCAGGCCAGAACCAGGCACAGTTGATCTCATGCCATCTTACCACCAGCCCCCACTGAGAAGCAGCCCAGTTCATCTAAGCATTGCCCTACTCCAGGCCACGAAGGCAGCTGGAGGCCCGGAGACAGGAGTGGATCAACTGGTGGAGCCCTTAGGCACCAGCGGCCACACACAGAGCCTTTGCTAAGGGGCTCAAGTGCCCAGAGCTTGGAGAGCCCCAGGCTCTGGAGAACGAGTGGGGCAGTAGGAGCAGGGTGACAACAGAAGCAGTTGTCAGTGGTGACAACACTGAGCGCCCCTCTGCGCCCTGGCACCAGACAGAGCACAGGCCTGAGGGGTCCTCCAGGGACTGGATCCCTCTCTCCATGCCAAGGGATGCCCAAAGCAAATGTCCATCCTAGGAGAAGGAAGAGAAGGAAAGAAGTGATGACCACAGCTAGCCAGAGGGTACAAGCATCAGCATGAGGCTGCTGGGGGCAGGCACCTTGTCGTCTTTTGCTCCCCCATACGCTAGAGGGTGCTGGGCCAGGGTGGGGGTGGGAAGCAGAGGAGACCTAGGCAGAAGGGCCATCAACAAGGCAAATCCCTGGAAGAGTGTTTTCTCCAGGAGCATTGTAAGCCCATGTGCTGTGGAGTCCATGGCTCCAAAGAAGTGACTGGCAACTGCAGGGAGCAGGAAGGGGGCCCAGCGGGGCAGGTGTCTGGGTCCCCACCCCCTCAACCAGAGACATACTCCTTGCTGATTACAGTGGGCTCTGTGTAAGAGTTTGTTTGCAAAAAGTTTGGAAGATTTTTAAAAAGGAAAACTCTCAACACCACTGTTCTGGGTGCTTCCCAGCGAGAGTGGTGGGAGGAGAGTGGGCCTGTCATGGTGCAGACCCCGGTTTCCTGCTTCAGCCACTCTTCTGCCAGGAGATGATGGGTAGATTCCTGAACTCCTGCAGGAGCCACCTCCTTATCTGTAACATGGGGAAGAAAACACCAACCTGGAGAGAGGGGTTACTGGGAGATCACATGAGACGATCAGTGCAAAGCACGAGGCACTGGCCTGGTACAGAACAGGTGCTCAGAAAAATGCGGTGTCTCTCCCCTTCTTCCAGGCAAAGGACCTATTCAAGATACAAGGTAGAGGAAGCCAGGCGTGGTGGCGCATGCCTGTAGTCCCAGCTACTCAGGAGGCTGAGGCAGGAGGATTGCTTGAGCCCAGGAATTCAAACCTGCAGTGAGCTGTGATCAGCCACTGCATTCCAGCCTGGGTGACAGAGTAAGACCCTGTCTGTGGAGGGAAAAAATATCTGAGGTGGGAATCCAGTGGGAGGACTCAGAGCCAGAGTCACAGAATAGTTGGGGTGCCTGTGGCCTGGGGGAGGGAAGGGGACAGCACAGCTGATCCCAGACCCCTGCTGGTGACCAGGGCTCCTGATGCCTTGGTTGGTCAGGAGCTGGCTGGAGCCACAATTGCAGGCACCAGATCCCTGGCACTTCAGTCCAGAAGGGCTGAGGAAGGCCAGGGCAGACATGGCGTCAGAAAATAAGGTCACTGTCTCATCTGTATATTCAGATAGGATCTCAGGGCCTCCCCACCCATTCCTCAGCACACTTCCAGATATGAAAATAAGAGTTGCTATGTGTCAGCCATGGAAGATTCCAAGATGAATGGGATAGTGTTCCTGCCCTCAAGGAGTTCATCACAGGGAACTTGGACCAGATACAGGTACTTACTGCTCAATTCAGTGTGTGCAGTGCTGTGGGCTCATCACAGAAGTGGGGTTCAGTTATGCCTTGGAAAACCAGAAGGTTCCTGAGGGGAAAGGCATTTGAGCTGGGCCTTGAAGCGTGAGCAGAAGGTGATCATGGAACAACCAGGGGAAGAGACTTCCAGGCAGAGAGAAAGCAGACAAGAGCGAGGCCTGTGGGGTATCTGGAGTCCTGTGGCGTCCACAGACCTGAGCTGATTGCAGGGCACGGGGCGGGGAGCAGAGCCCACTGGGGTGGGAGGGAGCTGAGGGTCAGGTTGAAAAGCGCCTTCCATGCCATGCCAAGAAGCACAGAGTTTATCCTGTACACAGGTGTCCCCATAGGTTTCTTAGTAGGTAGGGGTATTTCTTTGTTTCAAAAAGATTAACTCAGTTGGCAAGGCGCAGGACTGGTGGGGAAAGAGGCAGGTGGCGGGCAAACCGTTAGGAGATGACTGTCGACTGTCAGGTTAAGGGTGGATGAGAAGGGCTTGGAAGGGGACAGCGGTGACGTCCCCTTCTACTCTGAAAAAGGCATTTCAGAGTAGAAACTGCACAGAAATGTCAGGTTAGACATGGGAGGAAGGTTGAAAGAAGAGCGGAGAAGGATTCCAGGATGGCTTATTTGTGCAGTTAGGCAGATGGCGATCCCACTAACTGTGGGTTCCAGAAAGATGCCACTGATGCAAGGATTCCAAGTTCACGGACTAAATCTGTTGCCTGCTTTTCCCACACTGAGACACTGCCGTATTTTTAAAGGCATCAACTCAGGCTGTGCCAGTAGGGGGTGCTGTGGGCATTCCCTTCCCTCTCTGCCTGCTGTCGCTGTGAAAGATCTGCTGGGGACATCAGTCAGCGGTCAGCTCCAGAGGCCACAGGCAGTTCTGGACAGCTCACCGTAGGCTCTTTGTTTAGAAAGGTTTTTATGTAAACAGACCTGAGCGTCCACGGCCAGTCTCACATTGCCCAAAACGTGGCACCTGATAGACCCCAGGTCAGAGTTTCCCTATAGCGGAGTAGCTGGGTGGGGGTCTGGAGGATTGGAGGGGCTTTTGGAGGCCATCCTGACCAGGGAGGGGTCAGGGACAGGAGGCTCCACAAGGCCACTGGGTTCACATTGGATTCACATTTTTAATTCACGAAGCACATACAGTTAATCTCAATGTGACCTCTGGGCCCCTTGGAACACAGCCACTCAGAAAACATTTTTGGGGAAGCCTGCCTTGTCCTTGGCCATCACATCATAGCACATGTGGGGTTGTGAGATATTAGAATGGAGGGGACATAAATGGGAGGTGAGAAAATAGAGTGTGGGTGGCAGTGGACAGAGAGGGACAGGGCGCTCTGCAGGCAGACACAACCCGATCCCAACACCAGCTCCACCATGTGTGCACTGCCTCGCTTTCCTCGTAAGGCCATTGGAAGGATGAAGGAGGGAATGTGTGCAAACTGCTTGATACGTTGCAGGGATCCGGTCAGCCCTGCAGTTATGATTATTCTTGTTGTTATTATCATCATTAAGCTTTTAGGGTCTTAAGTTCTGCTGCTCCCTCTTGGCTCCAGGCCTGGAACGCTCTTCTCTATCCCCTGGCTCCCCTGGGAGCCTTCTTCACACTGGCTTGGGCCCCTGCTTCAGACTCTCTCGGCATCTCTCAACATTGGAGCCAAGCAGGACCTCCCATGTCCGGCGCAATGACCAGTGTATAGTAAGCTTTCGGGACCTAGTTCTCAGGTGATTTTTTTCTAATGAATGAACAGAACAAGGGAATCAGGCTGCCTTGAGCCATGGGCCACCATCACACTCTAGTAAGGATTGAGTCGTGCCCTGGAGGTTTGGTCCCATTGTGAAGGTGTCAAAGGCTGGCAGTGGGGTTGGAACAGGCATTCACTCCACAAGGTGCCAGGAGCCAGGAATCCCAATCGCAGGGACAGTGGTGGGGAGGCTATGGGAATGGGGAGACGCCGGGGGAGGGCTCCATCTGAGGCCATTGCAGATTCAGCGCAGACACAAAATCCATAGGACTTAACAGCAAAATGGGTGGAGATGACCAAGCAGAGGAAGTAACTTACAACGTGAACTAAGAGGACTTGCACATGGTGCTAGGGTTAGGGTTAGGGCTCACTAAAAATCTGAAGGTATAGACCTGTGCTTAGACGAAGAGTCTCTGCAGGGAAGGGATCTGCTGGGGTGTCTCCAGCTCAGCCCCTGCTCCCTCCTGGGCTCCACAGGCACATCCCCAAAGCAGAGAACTGCTTGTCACAGTTCAGTGAGGACAGTGCTTAAGGCCATCCTGTTCTCTGGGATCTGACCCAGTATTCACCACTCCTGAGATAACGTCCCAAGTAGAAGCACAGTTTGTTCCTGGCACAAGTCCGTTTTGTATAGATTTGGCCTGCATTTGCTTTTCTGGTACTCATACCCTCCAGGGCCTAGCTACTCAAAGTACGGTCTGGCCAGCGGACCAGCAGCTGCATCTCTTGGGACCTGGTTAGATTTGCAGACTCCCAGGACCCATTCCAGACCTACTGAGTCACAGCTCAGTCTAACAAGATGCTCGGCCATATACAAGGCTCTGCTGTAGACAGGCTGATTACTGAGGCTGTGGGCTTTAAAAGCAAAGTGGCCAGTCTTTCTGGGCCCATCCATGGTGACAGGGACTCTTCCTTGGTGCCACCTTAGGGCACTTGTGCTGAGTGTGAAATGGGAGGCAGAGATTTGAGGTTGGGGAAAAGAAGAGAAGATACTGCTTGGTCCCAGAGTGCTGAACCCGCCCCATCTGGCCTCCAGCAAACTTCACCTTCACTCCTCTCTCCTCCCGTCTTCTCCCTTCGCAGAACTGCTGCAGGGCCCCCAGCTGTGGCATACTTCTGTGCCTATGCTCCTGCTGTCCAGTTGTCTGGGACACCCTTTGCTTTCTCCTTGGTAACTCCTTCAAGCCTCAGCCCAGGAATCGGTTCCTAGGAATGCACTCCAGTCGTTCAGGCAGGGCTAAGAGCCTGCCCTCTGTGCCCTACTCCTTTGTCACAGCAAGGACCACCGAACTAAGCTGTGTCCATATCCCCCACTAAACTGTGCACTCCTTAGGAGCAGGGGCTAGAACTTACTCCTTGCATACCCCAGGATCAGCACAGAGCATGCATGATATCGGGTGCCTACATAGTAGGTATTTATTGGATGGATGGTTGGATGTATGGATAAATATTTGTCCAATACAATATAATAAGAGAAGTGAAATTCCAGTGGATGTAGCAAATCTTAATTCTCTGTTTACTTTTCTGTGTTACTCACTAAACAGCATGCTGCTGAGGGCAGACCATGTCTGCACTCCAAGAACTTATCAGATACCTATAATGTGGGTTCAATGAATGAATAACATATGGCACAGTATTTAAGAGCTCTGGAGCCAGACTGTTGGGGTTGGAATCCTGACTCTGCCACTTACTAGCTATGTAATCTGGGCAAGTTACATAAGCTCTTTGTGCCTCAGTTTCCTCCTCTGTAAAATTGATTGTAATAGAATCTAGCCATAGGGTTATTTTGACACTTAATATAAAAGGTGCTCAGAAGAGCATTGTTGTTGCTGTTGATGCTGGAAACAGCATGGATAGATGGGAATGGTGCTGAATCTACCTGAAGGTAAGTTAGCTGGTACTGCGAGAGGCTGAGCAATGAACTGGGATAAAGGCTCAGGCCCCAACACAGGATCCGTAGGGTTAACCTGGGACCAGACCCAACCTTACCCATTCCCCACACCCTCAGCCCCAGGAGGTCATGCCCTGTGCCCACTGATCATTCATCCATACATACTTCCTCTCTCTTCCTTCTTTTCTGCAGGAAAATGTCTCTCTGATCAAGGAAATTAATGAGCTCCGCAGGGAGCTGAAGTTCACTCGCTCCCAAGTCTATGACCTTGAAGCAGCTCTGAAACTGTCCAAGAAAATCCGACCACAAGAAGTTACAGACTCAGGTAATGTCACCAGTGACCAGAGGAGATGGGAATTGGGATCAAGGGACCAACGGCGGCCATGAGTAGGTCTCCCTTTGGCTTCCTCCTGTATCAGGTCACATGCACCCCTGGCCTTCTAGGAGCCTTTCCCTGCCACATGCCTGCTCTGTAAAGGATCGGTGAGGACCTTCCTACATTCAAACACACACAGGTCCCCTGTCTGAAATCCTGGGGGTTAGCTATGGTTCGAAATTAAGAATCTTTCAGATTTTAGAAAGAGCATACTATATATAACATAACTTCCCCAGAGGGGTCTGGGGCAGTGCTCTGAAATCAAACACTTTAGTATTTCTGTAGTGACATATGAATATTCACACTAAGCTTCCTGAATTTCAAAAAGCGTTCCATTTTTAGGTCTTTTTGAATTTTAGAATTGTGGATAAGGGATTTTGAACCTGTACAATTTAAATGAAGACAAAAAGAAAGATAAGAAACTATTTAAAGGGAGAGGGGAAAGAATTACATAAATATTAAATGAGGTAGTTACTGCAATTAACTATCCTAAAGTTTCTCTGAATTTCTGACAGCCAAGGCAAAAAAGGAAACAAAGAAACATGATAGTTTCTATAGTTTTCATTGTATGGCAAAGAAAGCCTTTTTTTTTCCTGGAGAAACAAACCTTTTCCTGGCACTAAATTCTCTGAGAAACTTATCACTTGGATCCTTAGGAAAGGAATGTTGAATAACAATGGACAGTCATGTAACTACAGGTTTTCAGGCAATAAACATTTTTCGAGTATCTACTTCTCATCTGAACAGTCAATAAAAACCAAGAGTAGAAGGCACTTCTATGGAAAATTAAGCCAACATAGTTCCAATATTTTGTTTTCTGGTGGTTTACGTTCAGGATTAGAGGTTAGAGACCTTGATAAATGGAAACATCCCACAGCAATGGATTGGGTCTTTCAAATGTCAGTTGTCTCGTGTACTATGGTTATGTAAGATATTAGCACTGGGGGAGGTGGCTGGGGGTACACAGGAACTCTGTACTATTTTTGCAACTTCTTATTAGTCTTACACTCCATAACTATAGATATTTAATCACAAAATTAAACATATATAATTATATATGTATATGTTTATAATTTTGTTGTCTCACGTGCCCTTTGGTTAGAGTTGAAGTTGAGACAAGAGTAGTACCCGAGTGGCAATATTTAGGTCTACAGAACTGACATGAGAGCACAGCATGTGTGATAAAGACTGAGAGACTTGACTTCTTAGAGGTTGAAACCATCTTCTCTTGGAAATAAAGCGCAAATGTGCTTGTGAACAATTGCAGGACTTCTTTTTTAAAATGTTTAAAACATGCCCAAGCATCCTAACAAATACTCAGTTGGGACCTCCCTAGGATGCTATATGATACAGCCAGGTTCTTCATACTATCATTATGGAAATTTCCAGACATACTAAAACTGAGGGAAAAGTCTAGTGAATTCCCATGAATCCATTTCCCCAACTTCAACAAGTATCAGCTCCTGTCACTCTTGTTTCATCAGTAACCTCCCCCCCCTCCTCCGCCGACTTATTTCCTCCCACACCCACCATGGATTATTTTGAAGCAAACTAAACATCATATCATTATTTCACTCAAGGAAAATTTCATTTTATTCAAGGAAGATTTCATTTGAAACAATTGAAGACAGGTATAACCAACTGTTTGTCTTGATCTTAAAAAACCAAAGTCTGACCTCTGATTTTGCACGAGTCAACCAGGACAAGTAAGCTCAAAATACACAGGTTGTTTAAGGAATTGACCAGTTCTGTTGGTTCTTAAGAATTCTTTGTCTGAACAAGAGAAGTTGTCATTCCCAAACTACTATTTTAGTTTTAGCACCATTTATATTAAGTCTCCATATACATGACAATTAACAGATCTCATAGAATACACTTGCTTGTTTTTCAGTTATGAAAACTATATCATTAGAACTTCTGATTGAATATGGATAGCTGAAAACCCACTAAATGGCATAAATAAACCATAAAAACAAAGAGAACAAGAAAGGAAATGAGACACACAAAATTTTGAAAGCTGGAAAAATGGATGGATTAATAACTGACTTCATAGATCAGAGAAACCGGAATCCTAAGTCAGAAGCCAGAGTGGGGAACCTAGAAGATACCTAACATACACCACAAAACCCTCAAAAGGCTTGGGAATTATGAGGAGCAGATATCTCTGGAAGCAGAGATAAAGGTGGGACTGAAATCAGGAGAGAAAATCTGTTTAAGAAGCTGTTAAGCTGGGCACAGTGGCTCATACCTGTAATCCTAGCACTTTGGGAGACTGAGGCAGGAGGATTGCTTGAGCCCAGGAATTCAAGACCAGCCTGGGCAAAATAGGGAGACCTCCTCTCTACAAAAAAAAAAAAAAATTCATCGGTGTGGTGATGCACAGTCCCAGCTACTCGGTAGGCTGAGGCAGGGGGATCACTTGAGCCTGGAGTGTGAGGTCACTGTGAGATATGATGACGCCGCTGCACTCTGCACTCTAGCCCAAGCAACAGAGAGAGACTGTCTCAAAAAAGAAGAAGCAGAAGCTGCTGTTAGAGCCAATAATGGCTAAAAATAGACCCACATAATGAAATTTCAGAATACCAGAGTACAAAGATAAAAATCCTCCAAACTTCCAAAGGGGATAGGGGAAGTTTTCATACAGAGGATCAATAATCCCAATTACAAGATACAAAATCAACACATAAAAAACAGTTGCATTTTTTACACACTAACAATGTACAATCCAAAAAGGAAATTAAGGCCGGGCGCGGTGGCTCACGCCTGTAATCCTAGCACTCTGGGAGGCCGAGGTGGGCGGATTGTTTGAGCTCAGGAGTTCGAGACCAGCCTGAGCAAGAGCGAGACCCCACCTCTACTAAAAAATAGAAAGAAATTATATGGACAGCTAAAAATATATATAGAAAAAATTAGCCGGGCATGGTGGCGCATGCCTGTAGTCCCAGCTACTCGGGAGGCTGAGACAGGAGGATCGCTTGAGCTCAGGAGTTTGAGGTTGCTGTGAGCTAGGCTGACGCCACGGCACTCACTCTAGCCTGGGCAACAGAGTGAGACTCTGTCTCAAAAAAAAAAAAAAAACAAAAAGGAAATTAAGAAAGCAATTGAATTTAAAATTGCATCAAAAAAAATAGAATGCTTAGGAATAAACTTAACCAAGGAGGCAAAATACTGAAAACTACAAAGCATTCCTGAAAGAAATTAATCACTGATAAATGGAAAGACATCCTGTGTTCATGGATTGGAAGACTTAGTATTGTTAAGATGTTAATGCTACCCAAAGCAATCTACAGATTCAATGCAATCCCTATCAAAATCTCAATGACATTTTTGCAGAAACAGAAAAATCCTTTGTAAAATTCGTATGGAATCTTAAGGTAGTCTGAATAGCCATAATAATCTTGATAAAGAAGAACAAAGTTGGAGGCCGGGCGTGTTGACTCACGCCTGTAATCCTAGCATTCTGTGAGGCCGAGGCAGGAGGATCATTTGCGGTCAGGAGTTCAAGACCAGCCTGAGCAAGGGTGAGACATGATCTCTACTAAAAATAGAAAAAATTAGCTGGGTGTGGTGGTGCGCACCTGTAGTCCCAGCTATTCGGGAGGCTGAGGCAGGAGGATTGCTTGAGCCCAGGAGTTTGAGGTTGCTGTGAGCTAGGCTGACGCCATGGCACTCTAGCCCAGACAACAGAGTGAGACTCTGTCTCAAAAAAAAAAAAAAAAGAAGAAGAAGAAAGTTGGAGGTCTCACACTTCCTAATTTCAAAGCTTACTACAAAGCTACAGTAATCAAAATAGTGTGATACAGACTATTATAGTGTAAAGACCAACATACAAACCAATGGAATAGAATAGAGAGCCCAGAAATAAACCCTTGCATGTACAGTCAAATGATTGTCAGCAAGGGTGCCAAAACCATTTAATGAGGAAAGGACAGTTTTTTCAACAAGTCATGTTGGGAAAACTGGATATCCACATGCAAAAGAATTGAGGTAGACCCTTACCTTATGCTATATGGAAAAATTAACTCAAAATGGACTAAAGGTCTAAATATAAGAGCTAAAACTATAAAACTCTTGGAAGAAAGCATAGAGGAAAAGCTTCATAACATTGGATTTTGCAATTATTTCTTTGGTGGATGACACCAAAAGCACAGGTAACAAAGAAAAATAAATTGGACTACATCAAAATTCAAAACTTTCATGCATCAAAGAACACTATCAACAGAGTGAAAAGGCAGCCCACAGAATGGGAGAGAAATATTTGCAAATCATATACATGATAAAGGATTAATATCCAGAATATAAAAGGACTCCTACAACAACAACAAAAATTTAAAATGGGCAAAGGGCTTGAATAGACATTTCTCCAAAGAAAATATCCAGATGGCCAATAAGCACATAAAAAGATGTTCCATATCACTAAGCAGTAGGAAAATGTAAATCAAATCATAATGAGATACTACTTTTCACCTGTTTGGATGGCTATTACAAAAAACAAAAACAAAAAACAGAAAATAGCAACTGTAGACAAGGATGTAGAGAAATTGGAACCCTTGTGCACTGCTGGTGGGGATGTAAAATGGTACAGCCACTGTAGAAAACAGTACAGCGCTTCCTCATAAAATTAAAAATAGAATCACTATATGATCCAGCAATTTCACTTCTGGGTATATACACAAAAGAATTGAAACCAGGGACTCAAAAATAGTTGTGTGCCCCCAGACTCATAGCAGCATTGTTCATAATTGCCAAAAGTGGAAGAAGCCCAAATGTCCTTTGATGGATGAATGGATAAACAAAATGTGATATATATGTGATGGAATAGTGTTTAGCCTCAAAAAGGAAGGAAATTCTGACACATAGTACAATGTGGATGAACTTTGAAGACATTATGCTAAGTGAAATAAGCCAGACACAAAAGGTCAAATATTATATGATTCCGCTAAAATGAGGTTCCCGGAATAGTTAAATTCATAGAGGCAGAAAGTAGAGTGGTGGTTGCCAGGGGCTGGGGAGTACAGGGAATGGGGATTAGTGTGTGTAATGGGCACAGAGTTTTAGTTGGGTACGACAAAAGGCTCTGGAAATGGATGGTGGCAATGGTTGTACATGTGAATGTACTTAAGACCACAGAACTATACACTTAAAAGGGTAAATTTTATGTTATATAGATTTTACCACAATTTTTTTAAATTTTAAATTTAAAAAATTATGACATCATCTATGCATAACCATGGAAAAAAATGGTTTCTTCATTTAGCCTTTTGGCATTAAAGGATCTAAAACTGTCAAATAACAACAACAAATCCCCATTGCATTGGACTTCTCAGTACTAGCGGGAAGCTAGAAGACAATGGACCAATGTCTTTAATCTTCCAAAGGAAAACGAAATTGTAAACCCAGCCAAACAAGCAATCAGGGAGAGGTTAGAATTAAGACATTTTCAGATACACAAGTGTCTTGGTGGATTTCCCTCCCATGCACACTTCTCAGGAAGCTACTAATGGATGATGTTCACCAAATAAAGGCAGTAAAGCAAGAAAGGCATAGGATTCAAGAAACAGGACACTTAAATAAGTGAGAAGCAAAAAAAAAAATCCCTAAAATGATGACGAAGGCAGATTGCCAGCTGTAGCTGTGCCGCAGGACTGGAGACCAGTCAGCCAGACTGAGCAGGTCAGAAGGCACTTGGAGAAGATAAAATTGATAGAATAGCTAAGTATCTAATGAGAGGACATTGACATAACTAACTACCAAAAAGTTGAATTGAGATGGAATTAGCAATATGTACATATAAATTAGGCAAATAAAAAAATGATTAACTCCAGGTAAAGCAAACTACTGTGCAGAAAAGGAAAATGAATCATTGTATACTACATGGCTCAGCTGTGACCAGCAGTTACATAAATGATAACAGTGTAAGTCCTGACTATTAATCCACTCAAAATTGGGAGGATGGAAGGAGAGAAGCATGCATGGGGCAGGGGAGGGTGCTGAAGAAAAGCTACATCCTCATCGTTCATAGTGGGAAGTCAGTGGCTAATGCCTAAAAATGATAAATCGAAGAAGCAACACAAGCACATCAATCAAAGCAGAGTGTGGAAGTAAATTCCAAAAAAATTATCCAAAATAACTGAAATTGTTGCCTCTCAGGATTGAGAAATGAAGTGGAATGTTGAACAAGAGATTACTGTTATTTGTAATATGGCTTATAAAGTTATTTGACTCCAAACTATGGGCATATATAACTTTGATAACTAATTATTAAATTAAGCAAATATTAGGAAAAGCATGCTTTCCTTCCAGTTTTCTATTGCAGGCATATCTTTAAAAAAAAAAGAAAGAAAGAAAAGTAAAGAAAAGAGTGAAAGCAATAGAGAATGAATTAGGAAACTAAAGGTTAACTAGAGGGGAAGACCTGCCCTGCCGCCCTGCGGTGTCTGGTCTCCCTCCCTCACGTGAGCCGAAGACCCTGCCGGTGCAGTGCATCGCACCGCCCAGCCGCTGAGGACAATGGACCTCGGCCGGTGACTGGGAAACCTGGAGGGCCTCACAGCTGCCTCTGCTTCCAGATCCTTATAATATCTGAAAAAGCATTGGGGCAAAGAGACGATGGTGGCAGAGCAGAGAGAGAGGAAGAATTCCGAGTGCTGGAACCCTGTCGGGCTCTCTCCACTGGGTACCTCTAGGACTGTGGCTTCACAGACAAGGGTGGGTCCCCCAGGCAGCCAGATGGTGAACTGGGTAAGTAGCTGTGTGTAAAGGCAGATGGGAGAGAACACAGGGATAAGATCAGAGACTGTGCTAGCAACCAGGAAAGAGAGGAGGTAGCTCAGAGAGCAGGTGAGTGGGCTTGCAGGCCTGTGTGTGCTGTGCCTCCCCAGGGCAGCTGTTCCCCAAGGGGCCCAGGGCCAGGGCCAGCTTGACTGAGGGGATGGTTACCAGGGGCAACCAGCAGCAGAGAGAGGATGGAGCGTCAAGACCAGGAAAAGAAGAAGTACTCATGATTAAGAGCCTAGGGCTGGGCGCGGTAGCTCATACCTTTAATCCTAAGCACTTTGGGAGGCCAAGGCAGGAGGATCACTTGAGGTCAGGAGTTCAAGACCAGCCTGAGCAAGAGTGAGACCCCATCCATACCAAAAATATAAAAAATTAACCGGGTGTGTTGGTGCACACCTGTAGTCCCAGCTACTCGGGAGGCTGAGGGAGAAGGATCCCTTGAGCCCAGGAGTTTGAGGTTGCTGTGAGCTGTGATGACACCACTGTACTGTATTGTGAGCAACAGAGAAAAACCCTGTCTCAAAAAAAAAAAAAAAAAAAAAAATCAAGAGCCTAGAAACTGCAGAAAAAGAGAAGAGTCAAGGAGCAAAAGGCAAAAAGATAAGGGTCCAGGCTTCTCCTGGGAAGGTGGACAGGATGGGCTGAGTGCTCTTTGAATGCTGAGCTGTTAGAGGCCCAAGGCAGGGATGATCACTTTCTTTTTGAAACTCTCTTCCTTGGCCTCCACCGTCTGCTCTTTTCCAGTTTTTCCTCCAGACATATAAGGGTGTCAATGGGCAGGAGAAGGTCTCGCCTTGCACTGAGAAACGCTGGACAGTGTCAGAAGCTGCAGATGGTTTGTTGGTGAAGGAGGTGGCAGTGCCATCTGTGCAGAGTGAGGGTGAGGAGGTGGAGCGGAGGTCCAAGTTCGGAAATGCTGTTGTGGCGAACGAGAAGGTTTGCCAACTGTGGACACAAAACCCGTTGGGGTTGGAGCCCAGGAATCTCAGTTTTTGCAGCAGTGCACGGTGGCCCGAGGTGGCAGTGGAGACAGTGAAGGGGTGGGGTGGGCATCTCAGGTCTGGGCCACTCAGGGCACACGGGACAGGAGGACCAGGCAGCCGGAACACTGAGGGGCCATCAGGAAGATGGAGGAAGAAGCTCACTGTGAGTCCCACTGGCCAGAAAAGGGAGTAACCCTAAAAAAGGAACCCATCTGGTAGGTAACAAATGGAGCTGTCCAGGAAGAAGAGGTGTCACTTCAGTGAGAGCTCTTGTGTGTTGTGCACAAGGCAGTTAGAGAGGTTGTGGCCAAAGAATGGAGTACAGTGCTGGAGTGAAAGATCTAGAAGATGGGGATCCGGGTGGTGATGAGGGAGGGAAGCCACAGGAGCAGATGCTGACAGGGCGTGGAGGCCAAGACCGTTACTGCTGGCAGCTCAGTGTGCAAGGCCAGGGAACACAGTGACCCCTGGATGCTGGTGGACACTGATGTTGCCCAGGATGACAGCAGCACCTGAGACAGGGAGGATGATTCAGCCAGGGACCATCATTAGTGAGTTCACACCAGCAGGGGTGTCTGTCTGCAGGAGCAGGGATTTTGCAAGAGGAGGACTAGTGGTTTGGAAGCCAACACAGGTCAACAGGAGAGCGCCACCCTCCCCGAGGCGTGTGGAGCGGGAGAAAGGGCCATGGGCAGGGCCTCAGGGCAGGTGGATTCTCGGGCTCAGGGGCCGGGCTGGGTCATGTTCACCGTTCACCTCAGCACTCGGAAACGTGTCTCTTCATTTGTCCATCTCTGCTAGACAATGAAGTGGTTTATCTCTGTGTTTAGCATCTGGGATTGTCTGCCCCACGGTAGGTGCCCAATAAATGTTTGAGGAGCCAGGAAGGAGGAGGGGAAAACAGGCGGTGGTCCAGTGAACAGGCCCACATTGGTCCTGCTCTGTCCCTTACAGCGCCCAGCAGGGACAAGCTCAGCATCACCCCCACCATGAGACTGAACAAGCAGGAAGAAACGGGGAGAATCATCGAAATGCAACGCCTGGAAATCCAGCGCCTGAGAGACCAGATTCAGGAGCAGGAGCAGGTCCCCGGCTTCCACACCCTCGCCAGAACCCGGCTTCCCTCCCTCAGCTCAGAGGTGGACGTCGAGGTGCAGACCAAGTGACCCCTCTGCTGAGCCATGTGCGGCCACAGCCAGAAGCGCACCGCGTGCCTGCAGCTGGAGTCCCTGCAGCAGTGACCCCACCCACCTCTCGCCCTGGGGAGTCTGGGACACAGTCGGAATAAAGGTGTTTGCCCACACCTTGTCCAACTTCTGCTTAACTGGGGGCCAGGGCAGGGAGGGGATGTGGGGAGCCTGAGAACTGGGGGCTCCAGCTCGTCCAAAGCCACCGCTGCTTGTCCCTGTGTGGGCACAGGGCAGCCTGGCACTGAGATCACACTGGACTTGGGGCTGGCCTCCTGCCACCCCCTCTCCTCCCTGGGCCTCGAGGATGGGGCTCCCTGCTGCTTCTCCCCGGGCTTTCTCCTCTGCTGGCTCCGTCAGGACCAGACGAAGCCTGCCATGTGTGCTTCTGCTTTATGAAATGCAGTGAGGCTTTCTGGGGATTTTTATATCTGTGTAAAGAGGAGGAAAAGATGGCAGCAAAGTAATGGACATGGAAATGTTACAAGAATTCCCCCAAAGTCTTATGGTATCTGCTGGCCCTGTTCTTGGGCCGATAAGCAGAGCTCTGCCCTCTTCCCTCTTCCCTCCACCACTCCGCACTTGCCGTCTTTGCTCTGCGGGGCCCTGCCCTACTCCTCCGTTTCTGGGCACTTCTCCCTCTAGCTGTTCCTCTCAGGTGCATCCTGAGACGCACAGAGGCACCGGGAAAGATAGTTCTTTAGGCACTGATGAGCAAAGGAACATAACCCAGCGTCCCTGTCTTCTGCCTGCAGAGGCCAGGCACTCCTCTAATACCCAAATGACAAATGTTTAAGCCCACAGTCCCTGCTGGTCCCCATTGGTCACCTTTGGCTGGCTGTCTTAAACCTGGCATCTTCCCGTCTTCCCCTAATCTGCTTTCCCGAAACTCTGGGCACTGCTGTTGCGCTAAGTTTCAAGTGATCGCGGGGACTTGGCTGTCGTGTTTGGCAAGGCTCTCCCGAAGGCTGTGGCTAGGAGAAGGAAGGTACACGCAGAGGCCACAGAGCCAAGTGTTCCACAGCGTCTACAGGGGACTCTCTCCTGCGCAACGACGTCCCCCACCCCAGCCTGCACCCGTCACAGCAGCCAGCTTGTCCCCTCCATACCCGCATGCTCTCCACGTGTCTTCCGCCACTGGGAGACCAGGTCCAGAGAGCAGGGAAAAGCCCAGACACCCCGGAGAGCCTCAGCCGCAAAGATGACAGCCCATTACACTGCAGGCTAGGTATGCGGGCTCTCCTGGACTCAAACTCCATTCCAAACTCGCATCTTGGCTTTATCTGTGCGGAAGAAACTGACTTGAAATGAGGTTGGGGGGCAGGGCCAGACCATGCAGGGCAGAAGGCACATGGGGGTCACTGCCCACCGTGCTCCAAGCCTCGTGGCACTGGCCCGTCAGTTCCTATGAGAGGCCGAGGTCTTTCCCGCCTCCGGGTCGTTCCACACGTGGTTTCCTCTGCCTTCTGAAGAGCTCTTGCCCCACACCTCGCTTTGTGAACTTCTCCTTCTCCTTCATACCTTAGCTTCAATGTCACCTCAGAAAGGCAGTCCCGACGCTCCCCTCCTCCGTCTGACACGCGCCGTGCTGTCTCCTTCCTCACCCTCATGTCTGCCTCTCCTGCAAGGAGAGAGCCGTGAGGGCAAGAGCTGCACCTGCTTTGAAAGCTCACTCAGGTGTCTGCGTGGGGAACCGCCTGAGGGGACCTGATAGTGGAGGCTGGCGGCCCAGGTAGGGGAAGTTTTCGATGTCCAGCTGGGAGAGGACAGTGGCTTGGACCAAGATGAGGGCAGGGGGAGGGAGAGGCGTGAGCGCTTCTGACTCGGGGATGGCGGGAGTGGCCGAGCCAAGCAGGAGTGAGCACCACCGGGAAGCAGAACGATGAAGAGGAAGCTGGAGCTTTTCTGAGGCCCAGAAGGAACTTCTCTGTGACCAGGACGTATCGACACTTAAGTGATAGATTTTTCAACTGAAAAATATCTTAGAGTCAAGACATCACATTTCATGTAAAGATGGACCTTGGTTTACAGACAAGTAATCAAAACCAAGAGGAGTAAAGTGACAGGCTGCCTGGTGACTCCAAGCCCACGCTCCAGTGCCCTGCCCTGGAGAGGCCCGAACAGAACAGGCCAAGTGGTGGAGGGGGCAGGAATGTGACACCCGGAGAGTCTAAACCAGAGGCTAAAGGAGCTGAAACTCCCAGGCCACGCTAACCTGAGCCTGAACCTGGCCGCTGTCCAGCTGGTGAGGAGGAGGAGGAGGAGGAAGTCCAGGCCAGGGAGAGCCCCACCCTGTGGAACCTGGCGCCTTGGCCAGCGGGTTGGCAGGGTATTTTCTTGGCTACACAGGGTGAACAGAGCTTCTTGCTAGAAATTCCAGGGCCAGAGGTACAGCCTTGTTCACCTCTTCATGTCCTGTCTTCAGTGCTGCTACAGCAACCTGCTGGGAGGCGTTGGTTCTCTGGCTGCAGCATCCAAGACCTCCCTCTCCTTTGTCTATCCTGACTCCGTGGGAGGCCAGAGGCACTCACTCCCCTGGTGTCCCCTCCTCCCTCACAAGGTCTCTTCAGACAGTTGACCCCTCATGGATGGAGCAGGCCTGGAAGTCACCTCCTCCTGCAGCAGCTACAGAGGCCCTGCTGGTCCCCCAAGCGACCAGGCATGCACTGCGCTTTTGCTCTGCTAGTCGCAATCCACTGTTGGGCTCTGAGGACTCATTTAATTCTGGTGTGACAGCCGGTGCCATTGGTGGCTGCTGTGCCACCCTGGTGTAAGAGCCTCCAGGATTCTTCTCTCTGGGCCCCAGTCACCCATTGGGCCCCCTCTTCTTCTTCTAGAATCTTGGCATCAGCTGTGGCCAGACAGTGTGAGCTGCCCAGCTGAGCCTCCTCTGCCATCCTGTTCTCTCAGCACTGAAGACCCTGCCCTGCAAGATGTTCTGGCATCACCATCCTGCTTCTCACACAAAACATGGTCAGCCATGGCCAACCAGCTGGTCCCAGGAGGTACCTGAGTGCCCCTGGTGGGCCTGGGTGCCGAGGTAGGACCCCCTTACAATCATTGCTCTGGATTTGGAGTGAGAAGTGAAAAGGAAGCCGTCTCAGGACCAGGAGTGGGGTTCACTCTTCCTGAACTCCACTGGGGTGAGCTCTCCTAGACCACTGGAGGTTCAGGTCCTGCTTATACATGTTTAAGATGCAGTCAGACTCCCCTGAGCTGGGCCGGGCTGGGGAGCAGATTTACAAGGAAGTCACCCTGCTGCGTGCACCCGGCAGCAGGAGGGACTGGCGTTATTTATTACCCACTATGACCAACGGTATACGAGAATTTGTATTTATTGCTCATCTAGTATGTGTCATATGGTGGGATTTGGCAGGGGCAGTGAACGTGAGCTAGTACTTACTAAGTACCTACTGCATATATTTATACATTAAATGTATTCTAAGTGGGACTATGAGATTCTTGTTCTGTACCTGGGAGCTCGGGGTACCCTTCTTCAGCTACAAGTGACAGAAACCAACTCCAGCCAGTTTAAGCAAAAAAGGAGAATTTATTATCTGGCTCTGGCGGTGTCTCATGTAATCTCATGGCAGAGATGCAGCCAGGCCTCAAGGACTTGAACCAGGCCCTGGGACACTGCTGGAACCCCTCTCCCTCTCCTGTCCTTGCCCCTCTCTGCAGACCGGCTTCCCACTGCCAGTTCAGCTGGCAGAAGGGTACCTTAGTGCCTCTCATTAGTAGAAGCCCTCAAGCTGAAACAAAATCTCTAGTCCAATTTTCAGTTGCGAAAGGAGAATCTTTTCAGCCTAGGTTGGGGCTCACTCTATCTCATCAACTACAGCCGTAGTGGTGGCCACAAAATATAATCCTGGTTGCTGGGGTTCTCTCCTGCAGTGAGGATGGTCACTGTGAGTGGGACTGATACTCCAAAAGATGTCTATCCCGGGGAACTGTCACTTACTGACCATGGGGTGGAGGTGCCTGGGCCACTGAGGACCTGCGGTTGTGCTGCACTTTGCGCCGAGGCGTCCCCAAGCCTGCCCTTCAGGACAGCAAGGAGGCACCTCTGTCACTCACCACTGTCTGTCCAGCATGTGCACAACACCTGCTCCGGAGAAGGGATGCGGTAAATGTTTGCTGAATTAATTAACTCTATTGTTTTTAATCCCCCCAACTATGCAGACTAAGTACTGGTGTCCCCATTTTACAAATGAAGAGACTGAGCCGCATAGAGTCTCAGCAGTTTCTCTAAGGCTACACGGCCGGAGCTGAGACTTGAACCTTCAAGACCAATTTAGACCAAAACCAGTGTTCTTTCCACCATTCATTCATTCATCCAACAAACATGTATTAAGCGGCCGGGCGCGGTGGCTCACTCCTGTAATCCTAGCACTCTGGGAGGCCGAGGTGGGCGGATCGTTTGAGCTCAGGAGTTCGAGACCAGCCTGAGCAAGAGCGAGACCCCATCTCTACCAAAAATAGAAATTATATGGACAGCTAAAAATATATATATAGAAAAATTAGCCGGGCATGGTGGTGCATGCCTGTAGTCCCAGCTACTCGGGAGGCTGAGACAGGAGGATCGCTTGAGCTCAGGAGTTTGAGGTTGCTGTGAGCTAGGCTGACGCCACGGCACTCACTCTAGCCTGGGTAACAGAGTGAGACTCTGTCTCAAAAAAAAAAAAAAAAATAATAATAATAATAATAATAAATTATAAAAAATAATAAAAATAGAATACAAGTTCCCAAAGAATGAGGCATTATATTATATTCGTCTTGTTATTTCCTAGTACTATAGCAAAGTGATTGTTCTATAGTGTTTTATAACCATATTAAATCATCACACTTTGTGAAAATCTTTTTTAAACTCTAAAGAGATATATAAATATAAAATCATTTATTCCATAGTCATAGAAATAGATAATGTGGTGGTTTTCAGACTCTGTTCCTTAGAGCCTAGGGTTCCAGAGGTGTCTCAGGGACTACCCCCACAGTTCATGAGGTACACAAGGGAGAGGCAGAGATTCCAGAGCCTCCCCAGCACAATTCAACTAGAACAACCCCACTTTATTTCACTTGTTTTGCTATAAAAAATATTTGAAAAGTATTGTGTGTTCTGTGTTCTTCTAAGCCATCCTAAGTTTATCCTGTGATGATTTTTGTTATCTGTTGTCCTTTGTGATACAGATTTTTCCCTTTTCCATTTGACAGACAGATGTGCTGGTTGTGAGCTGTGATCTGATAACAGATGTTGCTTTACATGAGGTTGTGGACCTGTTCAGAGCTTATGATGCATCACTTGCTATGTTAATGAGAAAAGGCCAAGATAGCTTAGAACCAGTTCCCGGTCAAAAGGGGAAAAAAAAAGCAGGTAAGGAAGCTTGGAGTTTGATTTATTTGTTTGTTGGGTTTTCATAATTGTTATTGTCATTCATGCTTTCATGTAAGAAACATTTATTGAGAACCTACTATGTACCTCAGATACTATGCTAGGAGTTGATGACATAAAGTCAAATAAGACACAGACAGTCCCTAACTTAAAAATGTTTATAGTTATTGATTAGATTCTGTAATGTCCTTTTGTATGCAAAGAAGAGCATTTGGAACTATTTGCATTGTATTTAAGGTTCAAATAATTGAATGCACATATCTAAGAAACAAAAAAAAAATCTGGCCGGGCGCGGTGGCTCACGCCTGTAATCCTAGCACTCTGGGAGGCCGAGGTGGGCGGATCGTTTGAGCTCAGGAGTTCGAGACCAGCCTGAGCAAGAGCGAGACCCCATCTCTACTAAAAATAGAAAGAAATTATATGGACAGCTAAAAATATATATAGAAAAAATTAGCCAGGCATGGTGGCGCATGCCTGTAGTCCCAGCTACTCGGGAGGCTGAGACAGGAGGATCGCTTGAGTTCAGGAGTTTGAGGTTGCTGTGAGCTAGGCTGACGCCACGGCACTCACTCTAGCCTGGGCAACAGAGAGAGACTCTGTCTCAAAAAAAAAAAAAAAAAAAAAACATGTATTAAGCATATGCCAGGCGTATCCTAGGAGCTGGGGATATGACAATGAACAAACAGACTCAAGTCCTGTCCTTCATGAAGCTTACATTCTAGGGGTGAGGACAGACAGAATTCCAGATTGCTAAGACAAATATACAGCGTATTAGAGAGTGCTGAGTGCTAAGGAGAAACATAAGGAATAAAAGCAGTAAAAGAAATAAGGTCAGGGGTAGAAAGTATTAGGGGAGGTTGTGATTTTAGACGGGGTGGCCAGGAGGTCTCCCTGAGAACATTCCCGAAGGAAGGGAGGGAGGGAGCCATGTGGGAGAGACGCCCTCCAGGCAGCGGGAACAGCCAGCGCAGAGGCTCTGAGGCCGCAGGAATGAAGCCGGCAAGGACCTTAGAGGTGGTGGGAGGACGCTGTTTCTGAGGGAGGTGGCAGTGGCCCGACCTGCTCTACCTTGCCATGGGCTCGCTGTGGCCACCGGGTTGAGACTAGCCTGAGGTGGGACGTGAGAAGCAGGGAGGCGGCCGCAGCCCCTCCTCTCAGTTCTCCCCTCCGTACTCCAGCCCCCCACCTGCTGATGCATCTGGGGGCGGTTCGTCCACCCCTTCCACTCTGTGCCCAGGGCCGCTACCTGCTCCTGACCTTCATCACCGCCATCTCAGCTACCCAGCAATTTCTGCTTTGGGGACAGAAGCAGCCCTGAGAGGAGCCTGCCTTTCCACTTTCACTCCAAGCTAACTGGTAAGACCCAGAAGGAGAATAAAGACTTGCGCAGTCAATGTTTAAACTGAGGAAGCTTGTAGGCTTCCTTTCTCCCTTCAAACCCCCAAGGGAACGGAAAAGGAAAGAAAATCTCATGGGTCCCCTGCCCCAGCTCTGCCCAGGATAGCTGGACTGTGGGGCTGGCTGGGGCTGGACCCTCCTTGGGACCAGAGGGTAAGTAAATGTCAAATGTGTGCAAGAGGAGTCTACAGCCAGCGAGCCCTGCCGGCCCCTGCTCTGTGGCCCCTGTGGGCCAAGCCCCTTTATTATGAAGGAGATCCCTTGTATCACTTTGCAAAGGGCAGGGTGAAAGCCTGCAATGCCACACCATTGTCCCCCCAGTCCAGCCTGCCCTAACCCTTTCCTGAGGGGAAGGACAGCTGAAAGCCGAAGGTAGCGACTGAGCATTGAAATGCAGCCGGTCTGAACTGAGATGTCTAAGTGTAAAACACACACTGAACTGTCAAGACTTTGTACAAAATAAGACTATGAAATAGCTCATTGATAACTTGTATATTCAAATGTATTTTGGAATCAAATAAAATATCTTAATTTCAATGTATTATTTTCACCTCTTTCTTTTTAATTTTTTAATGTGGCTGTTAGAAAAGTTTAAATTGCAATGCAACTCACACCGTATCTCTATGGGACAGGGCTGTTCTAAGTTACGATTGGCCCGGACCAACTCCACAGGACAGGGCAAAGACAAGCTCAGTTATTTTGTGAACTGATAATGGAAAGATAACTTTGACTTTGGTTTTCTTTTCTGTTTCATCCCCATCACAAGGAGAGAGCAAGAGGCATCGTAAGGGTGCAGGAGATAAGGGACAGCCTGCTCCCCTCCAACCAGCCACCCCCTCACCAGTCTGGAGTACGGGGTGTGCAAGGCCAGGTTTGCCTTTTAGGAGCAGAGCCCCGGCCACGTCCCTGTTACACTTCAGAACCCTCCATGGGCACCTTACACAGTCCAAATGCCTCACCCTGGCCTTCCAGGTCCTGTGCAGCCTGAGCCAAACTTGTCTTCCAGCTTCATCTCACATGCTCCCTGCTCAAAACCCCACACCTGTCACTTCCCACTTTCATTTCTTCAGCCAGTCATTCAACACACTTATTGGTTACTCCCCATATGCTGGCACCTGAGGTCACGATGGTTAGCAAAACAGGCACTATTCCTGCACTCACTGGGGACCACATGTCTAGTAATGGATGACAGGTAAGTAAATAAAGGGCAATTAAATACACTGCAGTATGAGCAGTTGTGGGGGAAGCACAGCTGCCGTGGGTATACCAAAGAGGCTCCTAAACCAGCCTGCTGGTCATGGGGGACTTCCTGGAGGAGGTGTCGACTTAGTTGAAGAATGTGAGGCTAGGGAGTGGTAAATATCTCAGGCAGGGGAACTCTGGGTTCAAAAACCAGAAGGGCAGAGTGGCATGCAAAGCCTGCAGAACTGAATGCCACTCACTGATTGGAGGGCAGGGGGCCAGTGGCAAATGCCTGGCCTGGGGTGGATGGCAGGGGCTTTGTGAGCCTTGTGAAGGATGGTGGCATTTATTCTGAAGTGCCTTCTGGGAGCTCCTGCTTCCCACCTGAAAGGCCTTTACCCCTCCTCCCTGTTCACTCAAATCCTGCCTCCCCTAGCAGGGTCTGGCCATGTGGGAAGGCCTGCCTGGGCCAGGCATTTGAGGCTTTGAAGGAGAATGAACAAGGGGCTTTGGGGGGCTCCAACCTGGGGCCAAGGGATGGAGGTACTGGGGCTGGGTTTGGGGGTCAGCTGGTGTTGGCATTGGGTTTGGGGGGCTGGATTCAGGAACAGGAATCAAGTTTGGGGCTGAGGGTGGGGTTGGGGTCTAGAACCTAAGTCCAGAGTTTGGGTTAGACTTAGAAGTTGGAGCTGAGATTTCAAGCCAGATTTGGGGTTGTATTTGGAGCTGGAACTAGAACTGGATTTGGAAATGGGGCTGGGGCGTGGGGCTCAGATGGGCAGCAGGAGCTGGGGCAGGGACAGGAGCTGGGAGTGCTAGTTAGGGTTGGTAACTGTGGCTGGAGTTGAGGTTAGGTTCTGAGGCTGGGACTAAAGCTAAACTGGGGTTGGAGCTGGGGGTGGGTGGGGCCCAGGCTCTGGGACAGGTACACAGCATTCCTCCTGCTGCCCAGGTCTGCGAATTGTGTTCTGAGCCCTAACAGCAGCAGGCAGAGGCCCCTCCCTTCCCAAGAATGCCTCTGCCCAGTAGAAGGAGCAGTGCCACGTCAGCCAATCGGCTCAGGCCCCGCCTGGAAACAACACCTGTTAATCCCTCTCCCCGCAGGCTCACCTGAGCGCAGCTTAGGCAGGTGAAGCGTCTCCCCGGAAACGCAGCTGGAGCGCCCCACCTGCCCTGTCCTGCCTGCTCGGATCAGATGCAGCCCATCCAGGCTTCTCGTGAGTTCCCTCTCCCCCACCTCCCACGGCTCTTCCCCTGAGAACCCCCATCCCAGCCCTGGGTCTCAGCACACCTGTGCAAGCACTGTTGGACCAGTGAAGTCACAGCCCACAGGAATGCTGGGCCTGACTCCACAGCCCCGCCCACAGCCCCTCCCCCACTTCCCCGGGGGCAGGGGTGTCAGCACCAGCTCCGCCCACCCTGTGGGGGAGGGCAGCCCCCCCACCCCCCGCAGAGGGTCTCCTGAAGGACAAATACCTCGCCAGGGTGTAACCTGTGCATGGCCACGTAGTCATATTCCTGAAATGATCCAGGACCTAAGTCCTATGTCCTACTGGAATCGGAGGGGTGACATCGTGTTCATTTATTCAGAAAGCATGCTTTGGGCATCTATGCAGGCTCTAGGCCACATTGGAATTCTGAAATGAAGGTGTCAACCCCCCCCCCAAGATAAATGCTCTTGTCCTCACTTTTCAGATAAAGAGACTGAAGCTCTCAGAGATGAGCGCACTGGGCTTCCCCAGACCCTCCCGCAAGCCCCTCTTGTGGGCCCCACGCCCAGCACTGAGGGCAGGAACCAGGCCTGCTTGCTTCAGTCTCCTGCTGCAGCCCGGGGCTCCTGGAGTGCGGGGACCACGGCTGCTTCACTCTTGCCCTGCTGTCCTCTAGGACAGGTTAAATGAGCAGCTGCTGTCACATCCCTCGCCAGGTTCCCACCTGTGGAAAGGATGGGGGTGGGGTTCAAGTCCAGAGCCCTCCTTTCTCCTTCCCCCTTTTGGGAAAGCATGGAGGAGGATGGTATGGGGGTGTAGGGGTGGAGAAGAGAGCGGTGAGCAGGGGTGCAGGGGGTGAGGAGGCAGGAGCGGTGGGCGGAGAGCTGGGAACTGGATGGAGAAATGCTGGAGGTGGACTTCCGGGATGGGAAGGGCCTGGCTGAGGTGGATTAGCTGCCGGGAGGGAGGAGGAGTCCGGCGGTGGCTGAGAGGGTGGTGTTGTCTTGTGTGCCTGAAGTGAGGAATGCAGGAGGAAGAGCAGGTTTGGGGTATGATGACGAGCTTGGGTTGGGACCTGTTGCATCAGGGGTGACTGTGGGACATCAGGGTAGCAATTGACCCGGGAGGGAGATCAGGTTGGAGAGAGGGGTTTGGGCACCAGCAGTTTATAGTGCCCACATCAGGCTGTAAGACTGGTCGGGATGTGAGGGGAGGGGGTGCCAGAGTCCGATCCTAAACCACAGAGAAGGAGGACGTGGCCTAAGAGAGCAGATGCAGGGCCAGGCTTCTGGTTCCAGAAGGGTTAAGTCATAAGCCCCCGTCCCTCCCCACAGCTCCCCCCAGGAACCAGCAGTGACAGCTGAGGCCATGTGAGTAGGATCCTGAATGAGGCTTTATCTCTGGCTGTTCGTCCCATCGTCCACCGTGGCACCAGCTCCCTCGGCCAGCCGGGATGGGACAGGCGACCGGGAGAGCCAGAGCCAGAGAGGTCAGAGGCCGGGCAAGGGGATTCCCCAAAGGGTGCGGGGGGACTGTAGGGGGCTGGGAACTCTCCTGGGGTCACAGGAGATGCCTTCCCAAGGGACAGAGCCGGGGAAGGGGCTTTCCTGGGGGGATTCCAGGGGACATGGGGAGGATTCTCAGGGGTCGTCCCCAAGGCTCCCAGGTGCAACCATGAAGCTCAGGTGCGCTGGGGAGGTAAGACTGTGATCCTTCCCCTGCAGGCGATGGGGACCACAGCCTGCGCTGCAAGAGGAACAGGACTCTGGCCCTGTAGCTGCCAAGCAGGTCGTGGGGGCACCAGGCCATGAACTGCACCCTCTGAGCCCTGACTCTGCCCTCTGCCCTGACCGCTGCCTGAGCACGCCATGTCTGAGCAGGAGGCCCAAGCCCGGGGGGCCCAGGGGCTGCCCCCGGATGTGCTGGCGGAGCAGGTGGAGCTGTGGTGGTCCCAGCAGCCGCGACGCTCGGCGCTCTGCTTTGCCGTGGCCGTGTGCCTTGTGGCAGGCTGTGGGGCAGGTGGCGTGGTCCTGCTGTCGTCCACTAGCAGCCGCTCAGGCGAGTGGCGCCTAGCGACCGGCACCGTGCTCTGCCTGCTGGCCCTGCTGGTTCTGGTCAAGCAGCTGATGAGCTCGGCCGTGCAGGACATGAACTGCATACGCCAGGCCCACCATGTGGCCCTGCTGCGCAGCGGCGGAGGGGCTGATGCCCTCGTGGTGCTGCTCAGCGGCCTCGTGCTGCTGGTCACTGGCCTGACCCTGGCGGGGCTGGCCGCCGCCCCTGCCCCTGCTCGGCCCCTGGCCGCCATGCTGTCGGTGGGCATCGCTCTGGCTGCCTTGGGCTCGTTCTTGCTGCTGGGCTTGCTGCTGTATCAGGTGGGCGTGAGTGGACACTGTGCCTCCATCTGCACAGCCGCCCCCTCCACCCACGGGGGCCACGGTGGCAGTGGCAGCATCTTCAGCGTCTCAGGACAGTTGTCGGCTGGCCAGCGTCATGAGACCACATCCAGCATCGCCAACCTCATCTGACAGAGCCAGAGCCCTTCTCCCCACCTGCCTCAGTGACCCCAGAATCGTGCCGGGGCGTGTGCGTGTGTGGTGCATATGTGCATAGTGTGTGGCTAGCGTGTGCCCAGGCCTGTGGCAGCCCTCAGTGGGATTGTGTGATATGTGATCAAGAGCCCATGTGCTCCCACACCCCCACACCCCAGGAAGGTTAGTGTGTGCCTCCTCGGAATGGAGTATTTGTGTCCACGGAACGGCCTGTGTCTGGGGTCCCTGACCATTCTTGACCCCCGTTTCCAGCACCCCTCAAGCCCCATCCTGCAGCACCCACCAGGGATTTCCACAGGGGTGACTACTGCCCACCCCAGAGAAGGCACTAGGGACCGAGAGTAGCTGGTGGCAAAGTGGGAGGAACAGGGCTCTGGAACAGGACAGACCTAGCGTGGTCTCCCCCCGGAGCACTCGGCAGCTGGGGGACTGGGGCAAGTGACTTAGCCTCTCCAGCCGCAGTTGCTTGCGGTCCGTGGTTGTGGTCATGGACCGTGAGGATGAAACGTCACGTGTATGGAAGGACTGGGCTCATGGCAGATGTGCAATAAAATGGTGGCTGCTGCTGTCTTGTCGTGACCTCACCGTCTCACCCCAGAGACCCTCTCTCCCCAGAGACCCCCCTCCCTCCCCCACGCCCCACCTGTCCAAAGTGAGCTCTTCGCTCCTGTCTCAGCCTTATAAACAGCGCCACAAAGGTCCCCTCAGTCAGCCAGGCCAGGCCAGGAGGGGAGCAGGTTGAGTGGATGCTGAGCTTTGGGAAGGCGGTGGGTTTGCAGTCCCAGGGAGAGGGTGCGGGGAGCTGAGTCCCTCGTGTCTGCTCACTTGCGGGTTCAGGACGAGGTCTTTGGTACGGGGCAGTCCGGAGCTGGTCTCTCTGAAGACTGCTCCTCCCTCACACTGCGTCCCTTCAGCTGATTCCCTGCAGCTCCCACCCCACCCCTGAAACCAGAACGCCCTGTGTCTGTGCAGTCGCTGCACCTGCTGGCCCACTTCTGGGCTCCTGGGCCGGTGAGAGTCACATCCTGCTTGGAGTCAGCCGTGGAAGGGAGCTCCCCTTCTGTGGTGTGCAGTTACATTTCCTGGGTGGCAACAATAAAGTTCCCCTGGACGCAGTGCACAAGGTTACTTTGTCTCCACTTCCTGCTTTGCGAGGTGCAGGCTGCATGGAGCCCCGTGGAACATACCCAGAGAGGCGGGGAAAGGAGACCTGTCTCCAAAGAGACATTACACTAGAGCTACAGAGGCTGTGACGAGAAACAATTGCTTTCAGCAGGCAAGGTCAGGGATGTCTCCTGGAGAAAATGCTGGGCTGACGGTGAGGGCAAAGGTGTTGCAGACTGAGGGAGGGAGCAGCGGGAGGAGAGAGGGACAAAACACCCAGGACACGCCTCTCCCTGGGTGTTCCATGGGTGACTCTGCTCAGCGTATTCAAAATCCTGCTTCTCTCCTCTGGAGCTAACTAGCTCCTCTGTCGCGTCTGGAGGTGTCAGCACTCAGCAGGCATCCAGGTGAGAAACCTCGGCGGCCCAAGACAGCCACTGCAGCTTCACCGTCGCGACACCCAAGTCCAATATCAAATCACCAATTCCTCCGGCTCCCCTCACAGACACTGAATCCATGTTTTCATACCCACTACCTCGAAGGGACCCTCTGCCTTTGCTTGAATCGCGCACCATCCTCCTTACTATTCTCCCTGCGTTTGCTCTCTTCCCTCAAATCCCCTTCTCCCAGCCCCGCACACACACACACTTGAGCCAGAGCGATCGTCCTAAAAACTAAAATGAAAGTCTACGTTAAAACCTCCCAGAGGCTCCCCGCCTCTCCCTGCCACAGTTTGGTCTCACTCTCCCCTCAAAGCACCCCACGAGCCACAAACTTGCCACGTTCTCTCACTTCCTTGGAAGTTCTGTTCTCGTTGCCTTCTTGTTCTTCTCCTCTTTTCTGCGTGCCCGTCTCCCCGATCAGGAGGTGAGCTCCTCCCACGGAGTCTGCGCCCACTTGTCTGCACCCCTAGTTCCTGGCACGAGCCCGACACAAAGTCGGTGCTTTGTTGGGTGGGGGAAGAACTCCGGCTTGGCCAGCAGGCAAGCGTGTGCAAGGGGCAGGGAGAGACCCCCTATAACTTGGGGTGGGGGGAGTTAGGCCACTACCCCTGTTGTCCCAGAATCTTTTGGCCCCCCAGGCCCTGTGCTCTCTACCCCAGAAGTTCTCCTTCTTCCTGGGTTCCCAAAGGGATCTCTCGCTATGACCAATGCCCTTCTATAGTACAGGGAGAAATTCCTTTTCCTTTCATCCAAGACAAGGTCAGACTGTGTCACAAGTTTCACAATATTTCTTTTAAGAAACTAAAGGAAAACAGATGCACAGAGCTCTAGAAGGTGGGGAGGAGGAGCGTTAGCATAAACCCCTGATGGAGCAGCCGCCGTGGGCAAGGCCAGTGCCAGCCGCTCCTGGGATGAGCTTGAGATGAGGGCTTGTGCCCCCTTGTGCCCCACGAGGGCCTAGCCCACAGGGTAGCGGAAGTCAGCACCTGTACCCCAACTCTAACAGGAGACAGATGACAGTATGAGCTGGGTGGAGGCGCAGGCCAGGCAGAAATGCTTCCACCTCCTCAGTCACGAAAGCAGACTTCCCACAACCTCTGCCTTCCACTAGCTCAAACCATGTCTCTAAAGCCCTCCTCGGTCTACGTGGCCCACCAGCCTCTCTGCTCACTCTCTCTAAAGCTGCCCCTGCTGTCTTCACCCTCCTTACTATCTGGCTAAACTTCTGCAACTCATCACTCACCCAGCCGAGGAATTTGGACTTTGTCCTCAGGAACTGAAAAACATGGAAAGATTTTAACCAGGGAAGTAGAGTCCTGTGGCCAGATAGGATTTGGGACTTGGTGGCTACTGTGTGGAGCTCAGGACTGACCCTAGAAAAATAAGAAGAAATGGCCAAACAACCCCAGAAATAGCCAAACAACCCATCTTGGCTGGCCACCAGGGGGTGGGAAGCTGCCAAGCTAGCGAGGGTGGGAAGCGTATCCCAGAAAGAAGGAATAGCACGAAGAAGGGGCCAGACCCTAAAATCTAAACTGGTATTGAACGAAGAGAAAAGGCGAGAGGGAGCTGATGGGAGACAGGAGAGTGGCCTGGACCTAGAGGCTCCCATGAGGTGGCAGGTGAAGTGTAGAGAAAGTTGGCACGTGTCCCTCCTGGGCTTAACGGTCAAACTCCAGGTTCTCAGCCATGTCACCTGCAGGTCTGATACTGGAAGAATCATTCTGAAACTGCCAAATCTGGGCCAGTCCAGGTGGTCCTCACATCCTATCCAGTCACATCCCACGGGAGACCTGGGCTTTCTGGAGACACTCAAGTCTCCCTTGGGGAGCTTCCTCCAGGCCCCAGGGGACCTACACGTGTCCCCTCATGCCCCGACTCCTGCACAAGGACAGGGGCTGCCTTCTTGATTCTTCGCCAGGGGACCTGTGAGACTCCCCTGGGCACAGCCTTGGCAGTTGCCCCAGGGAGGGGCCACAATGCTGAGGGCCAGGCCCAGACACTGACGAGACCCGCAGGTTCTGCCCTCATGGCCTGCTCCCCCAAACGGGAGCTTGCACCCCGAAACTTCTCAGCCCCATTTGCTGGGGGATGAGGAGGCTGGGGGAGGGAGGAGCCAGCCCAAGCAAGATGGGAGCGAGTCCAACAAGCAAGAGTTTTCTCTCTGAGTCCGTTTGATCATTTCTTCGCGGTGAGATCATGGCATTATTGCTGGGTGCAGTTAACTTGCTTGAGCCGCATCTCGATCTATAAAATGGGGTTGCCTGCCCAGCAGGACTGTTAGGAGAAAGTGCTAGAACAACATCAGGGCCTTAGAACACTAATAATAGTGTTGTCGTTTGTGTTGCTATTATATTCTGTAGCATCAGAGATTCTAATTCAAATCCTTTGCTCTCCTGACCAGATCTTACCACCTGAGTCCTGAGAAACAGAGATGTTCAAATCCCCAGCCAGGAAGTGACTGAGGAAGGAGGAGACTTGGCAACTCCTCCCTCAGGATTAACACTGGTTACCCCTTGTGGGGAGCCAGTGCCCTGGGGGTGCCCGTAGGGACATAACTAACACTTGCAGAGCACTTGCTCTATTCCATTTTGCACAGAAACTCATTTACTTCTGCTAACACCCATAGGAGGTAAGTGATGTTAGGATCCCCATTTTACTGGGAGGTTAGAGCACTCAGGGGCTAAGTAACTTGCCCAAGGTCACACAGCATGTACATGGCAGAGCTGGGATTTGAATCCAAGTAACCTGTGCTCCCAACTCACTTCCCCACTCCACCAGGATGCTGCTGGAATTTCTTAAACTTCCTGTCTGTGCCCTTCACCCAGGGTAAGGGACACAGCCTTGTCCTTGGAGGCAGCAGGCCAAGGCAGCAGGTATCTGGATTGACCCCCATGGTCAGGTCTGGGTTGGGGTTCCCAGGGCAGAGTAGGCAGTAGCAGCTGCTGGGGAGTAGGGGACAAGGCGTAGGGCCAGGCTGGGCCTGACACTGGAGAGGCCAGACCAGAGAGGGCCTGGCCGAGTCCCAGGCCCCCCGAGCAGCTCCAGCACCCCCAGCCCTTTGAGCCTGTGGACCCAGGCCGTGCTGTCTGTGCATCTGGGGCCAGGCATACAGAACACAGAACACAGTGGGAAAGAGTCCTCCAATCACAGGCAGTCTTGAAGGACAGGGTCCAGGGTTCTTGTGACTCCAGGGCCCTGCTCAGCCAGGCAGGTCACTCACTGTAGCTTCTGAGAGGAAGCCCCAGCTTGTGGACCCTTGTGGGGTGTGGGCTCGGGAGGAGCAATTGCTGATCTGGGATCCAGCCTTTAGTGTCTCCTGGATCCCTCAGAGGCCTTGACTCGGGTCCCAAAGAGTACGTGAAAAGGGGACAGCCGAGCTGCTCTCGGCACAGAACTGCATGCGGGGCGGCCTCTCTGTGCAGGGGGCATTGAGGGACCTGTGGGTGGGGGCAGCAGCTCTTCCCTTGCAGGCCGTACATGCCCTCAGGCCCTTAGCTCTGCTGCCGGGGCAGCCTCTCTGGCTGCTTCCTCCCAGTCTCCTCTGCTGATACTCCCTGGGTGCCCCCTACTAGGTCCTCAACACCTCCTTCCGCTCTGCCCAGCCCTGGAGATTTCATCCACTCCTGCCCCCAGTGACCTGAATGCTGAGTATTCCCAAACCCATGTCACCAGCCTGGACTTCTCCCCTGGGAACCCAGCTGTCCCCATGGAAATCCTGCATCCAACATTGAAGCCCCATTCCCCCAGCCTGCTCTTCCTCAGTGCACCCAGCCACCCCACCAGAAGCTGGGGCGGCTTTGCTGATGCCTTCCTACTCCCCATATCCAAAGTCAACTCTGCCTCCCTCCTGTCCCTGGAGTCTCTGTTCCCATGCCACACCTTAATCAGGTCTTATCACCTCCCCTCCAATCCCTCTCTGCACAGCAGCCAGGACTTCCCTATTATGATTACGATACTCCCTTGCCACAGATGAGCCTCACCTCAGGTTGAAGTGTGAGCTCTGTGTCTTGGCATCCAAGGCCCTCACCAATCCGGTCCACCCCTGGGCTTCCTCACTGCCGTGGGCACCCCTTAACCCCCTGCCTCTTCCTCAAGCACCTCACCCCGTTACCCATCGAACACTCGCCTTCTCTGCTGGCTCCTTCCTCAAAGGTTGATACCACATGGGGGTTGATACACACTCGGGGGTGGCTGCCTGGCTCATGAGGACTGTCCCTTGTCTGGGAATGACCTGCAACAAATGAGTGGGCTCCCCAAACCACAGATGTGCTGTGCCCCTAACCCCCCTTGGCTGACTGGACGAGTGGTGGGTACTTGACTCAAACTGGGCCAAAAGATTCTCTTCCTGAGAACTGGAAACTTGGAATCGAGAGTTCGGGAGTCCTATGCCCCTAAGTGACAAGGCCTGACCTCTGGCTGCTGGGACCACCTGGCTTCCTGCCCTCCCAAGTCAGCTGTCCCTTTGATTCTATGCAACAGCCAGGACTTCCCCCCAAACTCCTTCTGTTGCTTACAGATAGAAAGCAGCTTAACTCAAGCGTCTCCCACCTTAAACCTACTTCCCTTGCTCAGTTTCCCCACCAGCAGCTATGACCCCGTGCTCCCCCTCTCCATCAAGGCTCTTGTAAAGTCTTCCACAGCGGACTCCACTTCCTCACCTTTCATCATTCACTCTCAGCCCACAGTGATTCATACTATTTATTCGGCATCTGCCTTGTGCAAGAACCTGAGGACACAGAACAAGACACAGCTGGGGACCCCAGAGAGCTCAGTCTGGCTGTGGGGACAGGTGCAGCAAGGGGTAAGTGCACATTGTAATAAAGATTAAAATAAAATGTGGCCAGGACTCACAGGGTGTTATTAGAGGAATGGGCTCATGGAAGGTGCCCTGGAGGAGGGGACGTCTGAGCAGTGTCTTCCAGCTATGAGGGGTAAGTTTCAGTTCAGGAAAAATAAAAATGGGCTATGACTTTTTATTCAAAATGAAAATAGGTTTATTAATTCCTGTGAAAAATATAACCAGAATACCCACTTTATTGATAGGAAAAAATTTCATTAAGGAGCTTGGCACTGGTTTTTACCTGCTCAAATGTTATCATCTGGGCACATTTGAAATGCTGGCAGGTAGGCAGGCCACACGGGGCCCACTGATTGGGGTTTTCATCGCCATCATAGAGGTTTAGGCAGGGGAACAATGTGAGCAGAGGTGCATGGAGAAACTGCAGGGGGTGGAGGGTGGGGAATGACAAACATTTAGTCACATAGGGAGAGGCAAGGAAGGAAATCAAGAGGGCAGATCACAGAGGGACTTTTTCCATACTCAAGCCTTTGTTAGACTTTGCCCTGAGAACAGCAGGGAGCCATTGAGGGTTATTGAGCAAGGGAGAAGTCATTGTCACTTTGGTGGCTAGTGTCAGGGAAGGGAAGATTGCTCTATCCCCCGTCAACCTTCAGCCTTCTGCCTCTGTCCCTGAGGCTCAAGGCTCCCACGTAGTAGCCACTGTCCTTAAGCTGTCAGGCACGGAGGGAGGGGGTGGTGTCCAAAGATTGGGGCTCAGAGGGAGAAGTGTTCCCTGCTACCCTCTGTCCCCAGCTCGCCAGCTCCAGGCTGAATATAATTGTCCTCAATGAAGCCATCATCATCCTCATCTTCGCCCAACTCTGGGCGGTTCCCCCTCCCTGTCTCAGGCAGTGGGCGGTGCCGATAGCTGGCATAGTACCGGCGACAGACGTGAAATTTGGCAGCAAGTGCGATGAGGAGAGAAAGGACCACAGCCCCCAGCACAACCCCTACCAGCACCGGCCATGCCCGGGACCCAGTGCCTGGTCCAGGGGCCACCGCTGATGCCGTGGGGAGCTCCGAGGGCCCCATAATGGCTGCAGAGAAAGGGACAGCATTGTGTGAGCCTCGGATGGGGCTCTCTGGGGACACCAAGCGGGGTGCAGGCAGGGTCCTTCCCACCAAGCCCAGCATCTAAGGGGAGCCTCCCCCAGTCACCGCCCCACAGTCACTCACTTTGGTTTGTCTCATTCATGGAGGAGCCTGACGACGCTGGTGAACCTCGGCCTCCGCCAGAAAGAGCCCGGCTCCAAGGAGACCCCCTCAGATGCCAGGCAGCCCCAGGGCACCAGTCCTGGAAAATATACATACGTGTAGGTGTCAGGAATGGCCACAGGGTGCACACTCCAGGTCACACTCACAGCCATGTTAGTGCTGCACAAATGCTGGGGACGGAACAGCTGGCCACACCAGGCATCCACAGCAGAGAAACAAGCTGAGCCCATAGCAGCTGGCCATTTGTAAGGGACAGTTGCAGAGTCCAGCTCTAGAAGATAATAGAAAAATAAATAAATTCTAGAACTTACTGAGCACGCCTTAGGATTCAGGCACCAGGCTCATAAAACACTATAGTGTGGTTATAAGCATTACCCCCACTTTGCAGATGAGGGCTCTAAGGCCGAGAATGGGGAACTGACTCAACCAAAGCCCCCAGACTGCACCAGAGCCCAGTCTGCTGCACTGCTTGGCAAGCTGAGGACTGGAGATGGGGCAGAGGTAGGTCCTGGCTCCCCAGCCAAAGTGGAGACCACACATGGGAAGGATGATGCACGTCCCTACCCAGGGAAGGGGCCCTTCTGCTCCTAGTGGGAGCCACAGCTACTCCACCTGAAAACCCTGTCCATCCACCTCTACCCACAGGATGCCCACACTCTGCCCCCAGAGGGAGGCTCGAGCCCAGGGAGCATCCAAACGAGCATCACCTGAGCCAGGAAATTACCTGGATGGGAATCCCCAGGCCAGAACACCTAGAGGAAGAACACCTGGATTAGGGGAGTAGCAAGAGGAAGATGATCTAGGCTTGGGAACACCTGGAGGAGGAGCACCTGAATCCAAGGCGTGTCTGGGGAGGCACACCTGAATCTGGGGAGTCTCTAGAAGAGCAGCGGCATTAGGGACATACCTGGAGGAGCAGCTAGGGCTGGAGAGTATCTGCAGGAGGAGCACCTGACTCCAGGGAGTCGCTGGAGGCAGGGTAGCCAGGCTAGAGGAGTGCCTAGGAGAGAAGCACCTAGTTGAGGGGAGTATCTGTCATATTCGTTGACACAGATGCCTTAAAGACACCCTCGCTCCTCACATCCAACCTGGCATCAAGCCCTATCAGTTCTTCCTCTAAATATCATTGGAACGACTCTGCCCTTCCTCCCCACCTACTGCCACTGCTGAGTCCAAGCCCCTTTACCTTGGACCTCGACTCTAGCCAGAATCTCCCACTGGTCTCTCCCCACCTCTACTCTGTTCCCCAGAGTGATGGGCCGAAAGCCCAAATCTGACCCCATCACTTGCCTGCTTAAAACTCCTTCAAGAGCTCCCCATACCCTCAGCGCTGCCTGCAGACTCCTCAGTGTGTCCTTCAAGCCTTGCAAGCCAGCACGTGGCCCTCACGCCAAAGCCCTCCCCCTCTTCTCCACTGCTCCCTCCCCCACACCCCAGCACCAGCACACCCTTCCAGACTCTCCCACCCTCTGGCTTCCCGGCCATTCCGCTCCTCAGCATTTCGGACCCCTCCCTGTCCATCATGGCCAAATCAGACCATACTTGCCCGAGAGGTTGTCCCAGGGCCCCCCCCCCAGGTGACCCCACACTGTCCTGCCCAGTCAGCCACCAGTCAGAACTGGCCATTGCCAGACGGGCAGCTCCCTGAGGGCCAGGACTGGCTGGTGAATCCGTGCCCTGGTGCCGCACGGAGCTGGGCACTCAGCCACGCAGAGCCATGTGTGAGATGAAGGGGGTGGGGGGCACACTGGGAAGGAGCAGTAAACTGCTCGTTCCTTCATTAGCCTACTGTGGGCCTCACCCTAGGCACTAGGTCCTCCAAAAATGACAATTGGTTAAATTGGAATGAATTGAATTCAATTTGCCGTTTCTAAGACTTTACTCCTATTCCTTTCCTCCCCGCCCTGTCCCTGTGAATTCTTCCCAAGGAGACGCAGACACACACAAACATACACATACCGTAACCTTCCAAGGGCACATATACACTCCCCAAAAGGCCTCTGAACTCACAGCCCACACTGAGCTGCCCGTCCCCCTACACACACACACACACACACACACACACGCACACATCACCCCACCCCCTCAGGTCACACTTTCCTCCACAAACAAGCACACAGCCCCGCTCTACACAGACACACAGCCCTGCTCTGATCTGTACCTCTATCCTGCTGCCAGGAGCCCCTGGGGCTCTTGCAGAGCCTGGGTACCCCCTTGCAGCCCCCCAATGTCTTCCCCCTCTGCTCCCACCTTCAGGAACTGTACACAGTCCGTGGAGGAAGCTTCCGGCTGGGGCCGGCAGAACCTGGACTGGTGGGCGGGCCAGAGCTGCCACTTGACTCACCTGGGGAGGCAGCGGGTGGGGCAAGCTGCAGGTGGGGTGGAGGCGGGGCAGCAGGCAGCGCTTGCAACCGGGAGGACTCAATCTGCATCTTCCCAAGCTTTTGCCAAGAACTTTACGGGTTCAGTCCTCACCCCCACCCCCATGCTGGGGGTGGCACAGCTGGGATTCAGAGAGAGGTTCAGTGGGCCCCAGAAGGGGCAGACACCGCAGCACACAGCTGCTCAGGCTAGTGGCCCCAATAAACAAGTGAATTTCCGGTGACAGGTACAAAGTCCAGAGTTGAAGGGAGCTTTGCAGGCCTGCGAAGGCGGTGGGCTGGAACCAGAGGGAAGGAAGGGCATTCTTCCCAGGCAAAGCCAGAGGGACTAAGGACACTCCAAAATTGCCTGCAAACGTGTGTGTGTGCATGTGTGTGTTCGTCTGGACCTCAAGGATCCTACAACCCCACTAGCCAGAGTCTGAACCTCTCCCGCGGTGCTCCCTGACTCCCTGTTGCCTGCTCCTCAGTCCCTGGGCCTGGCGCCTCCTTGTCCTTCAACACCCAGTTTAGGAGTCACCTTCCCTGCAGCCTCCTACCTACAAGCCCCGCCTCTTCTGAGCCCAGAGCACCCTCGACCGCAGCACTTCTCTAGGGATCTTGTGATCATTTCTTCCCACCTGCGCTGCCTCCCGCCACCCCCACCACCCCTGTCCCTCCCCGCCCCCCAGCCTGGGAGCTCTTTCAGGGTGAGGCCAGGCTTTGATAGCCTCTGGGCTCCCAGCTCCCAGCACAGTGCCTGACCCAGGGCAGGCTCTCAGTAAACACCTAAGGAGGGAAGGACTGCACCTGCTCAGTCCTAGAGGTACTGGAATTCACAGGGACCCGCAGGGCATGGCTGGAGCCAGGGATGTGGAGGGGGATTGCAGGTGGGGCAGGTAGAACCAGCTGGAAGGTGGAGGTGGGTTCGTGTATGGCCTGGAATATCTTAGGACGGAGTCTGAATGCTCACCACCCATGACCCTTTCCACCTCTCCCACCTTGTCTGGGCAACACCTTCCCCCTCTGCTCCAGCCACGCCAAACTGTTTTCTCTTCTATCTCCTGGCCTCCCAGGCTTTGCAGGCTCTGCCCCCTACAGAAGACAATAGGCAAAGGCTCTGCACATCCATCATTCAGTCATTTATTCAATGAATATTTTTTGAATGCCCACCACAGAGCCACAGCCCACATGGCACACGTTGCAAAATAGCAGACGGCTATACTAGCTCCCACCAGCTCCTCAGCCAGGAGCTCTGGTGCAGTGAACAACCTTTACAACCTTCTGTGGCAACCCAGGCAACCATGTGGTAGGCTCTGTGCTAACTACCGGGGACAGACTTTGTACCACCATAAAGCTTTCCTTCTGGTGGGGAAGAAGATGGATAATACACAAGTAAAGAAATAAATACGATTATTTCGGATAACGGTGAGTGCTATGAAGAAAATAAAATAGCTTCACGATAGCTTCATGGGAGCATGAGAAGAGACTGCTACTGCAGAGAGAAAAAGAGGGAGCTCACTGAAGAGGGCACGTTTGAGCTGAGATCTGGGTAAGGGTAAGACAGCGAGTGTGCCAGTATCTAGGGAAGAGTGTTCCAGGTGAAGGGAATGGCCAGGACAAACGCCTACCTGGATGGAGTGCAGTGGGGCCTCAGGGTTGGGGAGAGGGAGTCTTTGCCTGAGAAGGGAAGCCATGGGTCCTGTCGGCAAAGGACTGACCTTCACATTTTAAAGGGATCGCTGTGTCTTCAGTGTGCAGAATGGACTTGCAGAGGCCAGGGTGGAAACTGGGAGGCCAGTTAGGAGGTGTCACCAACCATCCAGGGGAGAGGACACAGGGCATCAGAGAAGTCAGGAGTCGGGAGAAGTGCGCAGATTCCAGATAAGTTGTGAAGGGGAAGCTGACACGATTTGCTGATTAGACGTGGGATTTGCGATAAGGAAGGGAATCAGGAATAATTCCAAGTGGTGGCCTGAGCCACTGGAAGATGAGAGCCGTCATTTAGTGAAGCGGGAAGAGTCTAGGAGGGGACCCGGGAGCTGAGTTAGACACCTGGGAGACATCCAAGCATCACGTGGAGCAGGCAGTGGGGAGACCAGCCTGGATGCAGTGGGAGATGGGGAACGTGGATTTGGGAACCAGAAAAATGTGGATGACTTTTCAAGTCAGGCATCTGGGTGGGATCCCCAGGGAGGAGTGTGGAGAGAGAAGCAGAGCCCTGGAACAGGCAGGAGCAGAGGTCAGGTGGCAAGGAAAAGCGGGAATGGAGAGTGAGGAGAGGCTGCGAGGCTGGAGGCAAACACTGAGGCAGCGTCCTGGCCAGAGAGGACGGCTTTCCAAGTGCCAAGGCCTGGTTTGCTGTTGGCCAAATGCTGCAGTCAACGAAGATATGGACTAGAATTTACCTTGGAAACTAGCCAAGTGGCGGTCACTGGTGACCTGGACAAGAGCAGCTTCAAGAGACAAGACAGCGTGTCGGGGACAAACGCGCAACTGGAGCGACGCAGGTGTGTGGGAGCAGAGGAAGTAGAGGCCGCTGCTCCAAGGAGTTTGCTACAAAAGGAGCAGAGAAATGGGGCAGACACTGGGGACGGGGTGGAGCGCAGGCCAGGAGCTGTGAGACAGGTGTGTGCTGATCAGAACAAGCCAGGAGAGACGCGTAAGGGTGATGAAGCCGGAAGAGAAGAGGAACCACACAAGCGGGAAGGCCTGGCGGAATGGGGGGCGGGAGTGTCACGTGCGCGGGGAGGCCTGGCCTGGGCAGGAGCAGGAGAGACCCTTGAGTGGCAGGCGCAGGTGGCCCACGCAGGTAATGCGTTAGGTCTTCGGTGTCCTTCCGAGGAAGCGTTCTTCCGCTGGCTTCTGTTTTCCGAAGAAATAAGCAGCAGCGTCTGTCCTCAGCCAAGAAGGAAGCGCGGGAAGGGGCAGCCGAGTGGAGAGCCCCGGCGAGAGCAAGGGTCCGCCAGTCAGCACCAGGTCCCCCGAGCGGGTGGGCACGGTCAGCGGGGGAGCCTGAGTCTTCTCCTCTCCCAGCCACTCGCTCCAAGTGCGGGGCTGGGGATTTGCCAGGGAGCCAGGACCAAGCGAGAGCGGGCCAGGGGGCCAGCTGCGGGCAAACCCCGCCCCAGGGCACAGACGGCAGGGGACCGGGAAGGTGGTAGGATCCGTGGATTTCAGGATGGACTGCTGGTGGCCTAGACAGGGCGAGGGGAGCAAACGGGAAGTGTTGGGCGGATGTCACCACGTGGAAATGGAAGCTCCCTGAGGGAGGCAGTTCTCGATACAGTCCCAGCGTTCGAACCATGGGGTGACCCGGAGACGGGGGCTACAGACCAAAGGCGGTTTTCTCTTATCTGAGGCGCGTGATGAACTCAGCCTTCTGAAGCAGAGGGCCAAGGATGGCACTCTAAGAGCTCTGTTAATGAGCGGCAGAGCCAGGATTCAACCCAGGCTTCTGACCCCAGCTCCGGCACCTTTGAGTTACATCCCAGCTACACCCCTCTGCTCCTAGGAGTGCCGTTGACAATCAAGGTGTTCGAGTCCTCACAATCATTCCGAGTGACAGGTAGCAATCACCTTCCTTTCAAAATGGGATTGTATTTCCCAAAGGAAGCTCGGGGCGCTGCTACCAGACCAGGAATGGATGCTGAACAAGCCAAACCCCGGGGCCGCGTCCCCACCCGCACCCCTGCCTGCAGCAGAAAGGACTTCCAGCCGGGGCCTCCGCCTTGGGGTAGCTGCCGAGCCCCTCTGAGAAGCTGAGGAGAGCAGGAAGACACGTGAGGGCACCAGTCGCCAGTCTCAAATGTGCTCACAGGCCTGCCCTGATAGATGCTCAAGAAAAACTTGCGTGGACGAATGGTTAGTTCCAGGGGGTCACTTGCTCACTCCAGGTTAGAGCTGGTGTTAACCCTTTTCACTCTGCTCTATTGTAAACAAACGACCCTTGTGGATAGGTAGAGAGCACTTTCTCTCTACAAGCCTCTAGAGGAGGCCTGTCTCCCATGCTTCCGGCCACTTCCAGCCTTCCAGAGAGGAGTCAGCACCTCCTTGGGACTTAGAAGCGTCCTTAGGGGGACACCACACTCTTCCTCCTTCAGTCAGTCGCCACGTCCCTGGGAGGCTGCCTTTCCCCACTCCTGGTCTGCCATCCCTAACTCCCCAGACATGCCCCAGCATTTGAAGCATCCCTGCGGTCCCACGAAGGACTGGGCTTGAAGCTTGGCAAAAACGAGCCCTCTGAAACAGTTACCTCTAAGAAGTCACAGTTCACAGAGTAAGGTCAAAGGATATATCCTCAGTGGAGCTTCCCAGGAGGCCTGAAACTAGGGAAACGTTACCTGATTGCAGCTTCTAGGGTTTCCTCACTTCTCCAAGGGCAACAAGACTATCCAGGCCCAGGGCTTCCCACGAAGCTCCGAGGGAGAGCTGATCCAGCCTCTTGCATACCAACCGCACCACCCTGAAACTCCGGTATAATTAACTCACAGAGTTGCCACGTCCCATCCAACATCCAGCTTCATGAGACAGTTTCTTCCCCAGCCACCAGCTCCAGCCTGCCACATCAGATATCCCAAGATGATTAGACATCACACATGCACAGTGTAAGGACTAGCAGTCTCTGAGCCCCCGTGGTTAGTTATCTCTGGGCCGCCAGGTCCAGGAGGAACAAAGCTTGGCAGGCTTGGCAGGGACTACCACACCCTCTCCTGAGGATGTCATGTCCATGCAAGTGGCCAGAGGTGGGCCCCGGCAATTCGAAGAGTGATCTCTGCCACATTCTTGCTTTCTCATGGAAGCCATGTTAGAAAGGGAGAAATAGGAAGCTCGGTGCCCACCTGAGCCCCCAGGGGTGTTGGAGCAGTTCCCACGTAGAAATTCACTGGTGGCAGACGCCACTTAAGCCTGGAAGGAGAGGTCTGTCCCCCTGGGGGCAGGACACCCACACCAGCATGTTGTGACAGCACACACTCAGTCCTCCGCTCCCCATTTGGAACTAGTGTCCCTTCCTCAGGGTGGGGAAGGGGTGGAGCTGGCAAAGTGCCAATATGCCTTCGTGGAGAAGGGTTAAGAAAAGGGTGCAGTTGGGATGCTGCCTTCAACTCTTTCCTAATCCCAGTGTAAACAAGGAAGTAAATAAGGAGTGAGCCTACACAATGAGTGCATTGCACACCGCTTGGGGAATGGTAACACTTGAAGGTGCTGACTCGGGAAGGGGGGGGTGGGGGGGAGGGACATATACCTACATGATGGGTGCAACGCGCACTATCTGGGGAACGGACACGCCTGGAGCTCTGACTTGGGGGGACAGATGGTACATGGGCAACGTATGTAACCTGCAATTCTGTATCCTCCATAACAATAAGATGAAATAAAAAAAAAAAAAAAGGAGTGAGCCTAATGGCCTTGTGTTGTCACTACCTCTTATCCTCAAGCCAACAATTAAAATAAGACTGAACAACCGGGAGGCCGTGAGGAGAGTGTGGCTGTGGCCTGTGGTGGCAGCTGTCCCTCATAAAATGTGTTTTGTATGCTAAGTAGGCTGCTATTGTTTGAGGCAGAAGGACAATGAGTCACTTGTGTCTAGTGCTATTGGGTGTGCTGTTGGTTCTAGGATTTCAGAGTGACCTGGGGTGAAGCAAAGACCTGGTATATTTTAAAGGCAAGAGGCCCTTAAGATTCTCACTCACCCATCTCTCCTGGTCTGTCCGTGCCTTTTCAAAGGCCCTGCCCGGTCAATAATACACACGCTCCTTGTTTGTTCAGAATAAAATCTCTAATGCTTTCTGAGTACATAAGGACTGATTTCCTTAAATCATTTTCAAGCATTTGAGGGATGACGTGTGCAGACGGTTGCAGCCTCCCTGTGTGTGCCGGCAGAGACTCTTAACCTCCTGCCTGTCTAGGTAACACAGTCCAACAGGCCAGTGCATAGTTAAACTCTGGCTGTGGCTCCATCACTTTACTAACCTGAGGTTGCATCATTTTCTGCATCTGCAGAATGGAGATGATAATAGTGAAACCTATCTTAAAAGGGTGGGAGTCCATGAAGTGTAGCTAACACCTTTTCCTGGCACCTGTAAATGTTTAATAATTGTTAGCCATTGTAATTGAGGTTGGCTGGTGTTCTAGCAATGCAAGACTGCATTGCTGAGTAAATTTCATTCTGACCACGGTAAGTAAAAGTTTGTTATGCTTTAATAAGTCCTGAACTTCAAACTGTCTGAACCCTGTGTGGCGTTGATTTCAGCTTCTGACCTCATAGGACTCCGCAGGGCCAAATGGCCTTTGTCAAGCAGTTTGTATAAAAGGGACTTCATTCAAAGCCTTGTTGAATTAACTGGGGCTTCCTTTAAATAAGGGCTTGTTTTTAGAAGCTCTCTTTTTCCAACAAGGAAAAGAACACAATGGATTCCAAGTAATCTACTGTCCTCATCACAGCTTGTCACAAACACCTGGCACATCTTTTCAGACCAGAGTGAAAACACAAACACACACTCACTTGCTAACTTCAGGGACACAGCCTCAGCCTGATGTTCCAAAAGCATTTGCTAATAAACTTCCTCTCACTACAGAGTTATTTCCTGGGAAAACAGCAAAAATTGTTTTTGAATTGACAAGATGGCTTTAGTTGCTGCTGAAGTTAAGTGAAAGTACCATTGTTACTATTAACCTAAAAAAAAAAAATCTTAATAGAATTACTTTATTTTTCTTTTTTTTTTCTTTTGACAATAAGAAAAAGATACTTTTCCTTTCTTTGCTGATCAATATGAAGAATGATTAATCAGTAAAGTCGATTTCAGGCAAAGACAGAACTGAGGAATCTGGTTAATGTGTTGCTTGTTTCAACCAAAAGAAAACTTCATAATGTTGTTTGGGCAAAATTTACTTGGTTCTTCAAAAAGCAATTGTAACAAACAGTAGAGAGAGTTAAGGCACTTATGGGATATACAAAGACACCAGCGTTTGGAGTTGCACATAACAAAGAAATATCTTAAATAGTTTTCAAAATATTCTAGGAGCCAAGACACAAGGGCATGCTTTAGGAGAACATAAGAATGTAACTTGGGAGGAAAATTGGAACTACTCGTTTCCTTTAAAATCACTAAGCAAAACAAAGCAGCATTCAACTTCACATACTGACCGTACATAGTTTATATATAATAGTTTGACTTAAATCCAAGAAGCAAAGTTGGGACTCTTACTCTGTTTATTTTGAAAAATAATTGCATAGACACCCAGATAGTCCACGTCAACATGGCAGGGTTACTTGGGAGGAGTCTCTGTTACTTAGAAGAGGATCAATTTGACACTTCAATTCAAATGGCCCTGAGGTCATTTTTGGGTGGCAACTTGGAGAGATTCATTCTCTTCCCCCTGACACAGCCTCTGATGATCCAGCCCTAAATTTCACCAGCTTTTTTGTGCAAAACTTGCATAACAATTTCACCCAAATGGGTCTCAATTGCACCACCATTTCTGCAAAAGACTGTGGACCTAGTCTATGTAGAAAATTAACTCAAATTCATAGACATTTTCAAAAGAGTGTCAAATGTTTCCACATATATTCGAAGGATGTCCAGGAAGTATCCGGCCATGCAAATGTTCTCGTTATATTAATAATGGGTGGAACTTTCTGGACAGCCCTTGTAGTATATTTACATGAGGTCTAAAACCTTAAGGGCAGTCTAAGAAGCCACGTGGAAGACCAAAATGAATGTTGCAAGGGGTATAAATCAGTTTGTTGTCTAAGCCACCTATTAATGGAGACTGGGGGAAGCTGGGGAGTCAGGCTTTTCTGTCCCTCTTGAACATGAGGGTCACATGGAGAACAACGGGCCCAGCCCACTGAGGGGGCCACAGAGGATGAGATTTTACTTTCCCAAAATGAAAGAAAAATCAACAAAATAATGCTTTGACTGGCTTCCAGCTGAGCACGCTCTCCAAAATAGAACTTGATACCAACCACAGACTTTCAACTTACCCCAATACAGATGGAACATCTCTAATTCAAAAATTTGAAATCCGAGATGCTCACAAATCCAAAGCTTTTTGAGTGCCCATACGATGCCTCAAGTGGAAAATTTCACAGCTGACCACGTGTGATAGGTCGCATACTTTATTGAAAATGTTGTATAAAATTGCCTTCAGGTTATGTGTATAAATGAATTTCATGTTTAGACTTGGGTCTTATCCTGAAGATAACACATTATTTATACATAAATATTCCAAAATAAAAAAAATCCAAAATCTGAAACACTCTGGTCCCAGGCATTTCAGATAGGAGATACTCAACCTGCACAAGCAGTATGAATATATGAGGTCTGTCCGGAAAGTATCCAGCCACATAATATGAAAAATGGAGACATTTATTGAAGAAGATACAAGAAACTCTGTGCATAGGACAATGATGCCTCAGTCCCCTTCAAAGTAGGCACCTTGGGACCTCACACAGTTCTCCCAGCATCTCTTAACCTAAACCAGACACGTTCAACATTCTAAAACATTCTCAGGTATTCTGCTTGTTGCAGGCCTTCCAGAACGTGGATCACTTTCAACAGATTCTCCACCATCTTTGAAGCGTTTGTGCCAAACTTTCATTTGCGCTGCATTCATTGCACCATCCCCAAAAGCCTTCTGAATCATCCAAATAGTTTCTGTGGAGGAATGTTCAAACTTAATGCAAAATTTGATACAGATTCATTGCTCTACTGGCTCGGTCATTTTGAATGCGACGGCCACACAGTGCACGTGCTCACTTAACAGCGTCTAGCGCCCCACTGATTAGTGCAGCCCAGTCTCCTTGGCTGCCAGGTTACATAGATGTCGCGAAAACCGTTCTTGTTATATTAACAATGGCTGGATACTTTCCAGACAGACCTTGGATATTCTTACTTTTTCCTTGCTTAGGCAAAAACTAACATACTATATATACTATTCTGCGCCTTGTTTTTTTCACTTACTAATTACTGTGTCTTGGAGAGCTTTCGAAAATCAATATAGAACCAGGAACAGTAGCTCATGCCTGTAATCTCAGCACTTTGGGAGGCCGAGGCAGGAGGATCACTTGAGCCCAGGAGTTCGAGACCAGCCTGAGCAATAAAGCGAGACCCTATCTCTAAAAAAAAAATCCGTGTATAGACTTAGAAAGTTTCTTCAACTATTTTTTTTTTTTTTTTTTGAGACAGAGTCTCACTCTGTTGCCCAGGCTAGAGTGCCATGGTGTCAGCCTAGCTCACAGCAACCTCAAACTTCTGGGCTCAAGCAATCCTCCTGCCTCAGCCTCCCAAGTAGCTGGGACAACAGGCATGTGCCACCATGCCTGGCTAATTTTTCTATGTATATTTTTAGCTGTCCATATAATTTCTTTCTATTTTTAGTAGAGACAGGGTGTCACTCTTGCTCAGGCTAGTATTGAACTCCTAACTCGAGCGATCCTCCTGCCTCGGCCTCCCAGAGTGCTAGGATTACAGGCGTGAGCCACTGTGCCCGGCCTTTCTTCAACTATTTTTACAGCTGTATATACAACATTTATTTAACCAGTTCCCTGTTGATTGACACGAGTTGTTCTTAATCTTCTGTCATTACATGTAATGCTAAAATGAATAACCATGACATTTTGTGCTGTGTGAGTATATCTGTAGGATAAATTCCCAAGGGTGCAATTGTGAGTCAAGGTTAAATATATTTATGGTTTTGACAGATATTCCCAAATTGCCCTCCGTGGGAGTTGTACCAACATGTGCTATATATGAGCATAACAACTTCTCCACAATCTCACCAAGACAGGGTGTTATAAAACTTGTGGATTTCTGCCAAATTGGTAGGTGAGAATGGTAATTAGGAAGAATTTTATTTTGTTTTCTTACTCTCATAATGAGTGAGGTTGAGCATGTTAAGGGGCTGCTTGTATTTATTTTTTTATAAACTTTTCATAATCATAAAATTATGTGTTTACCTTTTATCATTTTCATAATCTTTGCCCATTTATCTATTGGATTTTATGAGGTTTTATTAGTTTCTAATTTATTGATTTCTAATCTGCAATATGTTTCTAATTTATTGATTTCTAATCTGTAATATGAGTTACAAATAGTTTTGACATTTGTCTCATTTTTGCCTTTTAGATTTTTTATGTGTAGTAAATTTGATTAGATTTTCTTTTAAGGTCTGTGAATTTTGAGTTTTACTAAGAAAGATCCATCCAATCTAAACTTACAAAAGAATTCATCCATGTTTTCTTTAGTTCTTTTGTGGGTTTTATCTTTATTTTTAAATCTTTAAGGCCAGGCCAGGTGACTCATGCCTGTAATCCTAGCACTCTGGGAGGCCAAGGCGGGAGGACTGCTTGAGCTCAGGAGTTCCAGACCAGCCTGAGCAAGAGCGAGACCCTGTCTCTACTAAAAATAGAAAAAAAAATTATCTGGGCAACTAAAAATAGAAAAAATTAGCCGAGTGTGGTGGCGCATGCCTGTAGTCCCAGCTTACTAGGGAGGCTGAGCCAGGGGGGTGGCTTGAGTCTGGGAGTTTGAGGTTGCTGTGAGCTAGGCTGATGCCACAGCACTCACCTGGGCAACAGAGTGACTTCGTCTAAAAAAAAAAAAAAAAAAAAAAGTCTTTAACCCCCTTGGAATTTATCTTGATAAATAATGTATAGGTTCAACTTTATTTTCTACAGATGATTACCCAGTTATTGCAACACCATTTGTTAAAAAGCCAAACTTTTCCCACTGATTTGAGATACTACTTTTTATGTGTGCTATATTCCTATATGTAATTTGGGTCCATTTCAGGATTTTCTCTTCTGTTCTACTGGTCCATTTGTGTGCCAGTACCACCTTGTTTTAATTATTGACTTTAGATATGTTTTTATATTCTGGCAAATATTGCTGTGAAATAAATCACTCCATAACATAGTCACTTAAAACAACAATTGTTTCATCTCACAGTCTCTGTGAGTCAGGAATTTGGAAAGTCACTGTTGAATGGTTCTGGCTGATTCAGAACCAGTATAACATGACCAGTATTATCAGACAGTAACCAGAACTGGAACAGTGTTGGAGGGGAGAGGGAGGAGCTAGAACAATTGGCGGCTGGCCAAGCATCTCTTTCTCTTCATGTAGCCTTAAGGCTTCTTTATGTGGTCTCTCTGCACGGGCTAGTTCAGGCTTCCTCACAGCATGGCAGCTTCAGAGAAGCCAGACTGCTTGCATGGCAGCTCCAGGTTACAGTGCGAGTGCTTCCATGAACAAATTAGAAACCGCCTCACTCTTTGTGACGTAGCCTTGGAAGACACATAACAAACATCACGCCCTCTGCATTCCTTTGATTACAAGTAACTCTAATCCCATCCAAATCCAAGGACAGGAGACATGACCCCACTTCTCAATGGGACAGATGTTAAGGTCACATTGCAAGAAGAACATGTGGAATGGGAGATACTGTTGTGTCCAATTTGGGAAAATACAATTTGCCACATTCTACTTTTTTTTTTTTTTTTTTTTTGAGACAGAGTCTCGCTTTGTTGCCTGGGCTAGAGTGAGTGCCGTGGCGTCAGCCTAGCTCACAGCAACCTCAAACTCCTGGGCTTAAGCGATCCTATGGCCTCAGCCTCCCGAGTAGCTTGGACTACAGGCATGTGCCACCATGCCCAGCTAATTTTTTCTATGTATATTTTAGTTGGCCAGATAATTTCTTTCTATTTTTAGTAGAGACGGGGTCTCGCTCTTGCTCAGGCTGGTCTCAAACTCCTGACCTTGAGCAATCCACCCGCCTCAGCCTCCCAGAGTGCTAGGATTACAGGCGTGAGCCACTGCGCCCGGCCACATTCCACTTTTTGATGGGGATGGAGCACTGTTCGTTAATCTTCTATTTCAGAGTTTTCCTGCCTACTCTTAACAGGAAAAAACTCTATTCTTCCAAGTGGCCTTTTTAGAAACCTGATACTTGTGAATTCACTCTGTTAACCTTTTGTCATCTTCATAAAGTACATTTAGTTCTAACTATGGATGAGCTCCTGCTATCATATGTGATTTGTTTCTAAATATATATATATTTTTTCAAAGTTGGCTGGGTGCAATGGCGCATCTGTAGTCCCAGCTACTTGGGAGGCTGGGGTGAAAGGATCACTCGAGGCCAGGAGTTCAAGATTGCAGTGCATTATGATTGTGCCTGTGGACAGCCACTGCACTCCAGCCTGGGCAACGTAGTGAGATCCCATCTCTTAAAATAAAAAAATCAAACAATAGGGATGAATGTTGCGTGTGTCTGGTGAGGGAAAGGGATAGTTCTCAGATAAAAAGAAATGCCCCTAATCCATGTGGTAATGCATTAGAGTTGGAGACATCCTATGAATTGATGTTTAGCTTAATATAAATACAAATAATTATGTATAGAAATATTTATAGATACATGCACAAACACCAGTTAGCATACATACATACAAGGGCTGTCCGGAAAGTATCCAGCCATTGTTAATACAACAAGAACATATTACATGGCTGCATACTTTTCGGACAGCCCTTGTATATTTCTCTGCTCTGTCAGCTGAGAAGGCCTAGAAGCAATGACACCCCAATAGCAATGAGCACACCTGGCACCCAGAGTTTGGTTTCTAATGCCATCCTCAAATAAAAGAAACCAGGACTCCTTGGGGAGATGGCTGATTCCAAGACTGGAGCAGGAAACACAAAAGCCAAATCTGGAACATCTTGTCAGTGCCAAGAAGAATATGCTAAAGCATAAACAAACAACAACAAAAACCTCTGCCTTGGTGGGGGTACGTCAAAGGAACACAACAGCCAAGTGAAAGAGCTCCCAATGCCCAAAGCGGGAATGATTTTGAGCAACAAAATCAATAAAGTAGTATTGGATTAGAACCCAAAGTATGAAATAAATGTCCATGAGTCCACAGTGATAAATGATAGACTAGGTCAATAACTGAGAAGAAGAGATGCAAATCTCCCTTTCAGAAGAATTCCAAACAATTTACGTACAAACTCTGCTTTCAAGGAAGGGGAGCATAAATCCCCATTCCTTAAGCATGGGCTGTGTATAGTGACTTCCAAAGAGTACAATATGGAAAGGGAAGGGGAAAATACAACTTTACCATGGAGAAATGGACAAATACTACCTCAGCTAGGTGATCAAGGCCAGTACCAACAGTGGTAAATCACATTGATAATATGTGTGCTTGATATGATAGAATGAGAAGGGCACATCACCTCTGTGATCTTCCTCCTCAAAACACATGACTCCAGTCTAGTCATGAGAGAAACATCAGGCAAATGCCAATACAGGGACATCCCACAGAATACCCGACCAGTGCTCCTCAAAGTTGTCAAAGTCATCAAAGCAAGGAAATCCCAAGAAACTGTCACAGCCAAGAGGAGCCTAAATTATTAAATGTAATGTGGTATCCAGGCATAAGATCTTGGAATGGAAAAGGGACACAAGGAAAAACTGAGGAAATCTAAACAAGCTATGGACTTCAGTTAATAATAATGTATCAATATTGGTTCACTAATTGTGGCAAATATACCATACTAATGTAAGATGTTAATAATAGGGGAAACTGGGTATGGGATATGTGGGAACTCCTTGTACTATCTTCTCTAGTTTTTGATAAATCTAAAACTGTTCTAAAAAATAAAGTCTATTTAATGTTTCAAGAAGCACTGCCGCTCTAGCTCAGGAGAGTGAGATTCACAGGAGCCTGTGGGCTGTGGCCACAGGCAGTGCCAGCTTCTGTCCAATCTCCCATTGTCCCATTGCCCTGGGATTGGGGAAGCCCAGCCAGGCACTGCCAGCCCCATCCTTGACTTCTACACAAACATCAGGGTGAAAGGTCGGCAGTCCCTTGATTTAAACCTGGGATAAGAGAAAGGGATATTTCCCCAGGAGCACCACCATCTAAAGCAGAAACTAAGTGGGCCTCGGCCAGGCATCCCTCATCTCTCCAGAGTGAGTGCCCACCCGGCCTCCCACCCACTCTCCAGCACAGTCTGCTGTTCCTGCCAGCCCCGCACCCTTCCCTGCCCCTCCCCAGCTCTGCTCACTGAAGAAGGACAATAGCAGAGGTCACATGGAAGGTGGGGGATGGTCCAACACAGAGAAAAGCAGGCCCAGCCCCAAATCAGCAGGCACACAGCAGACCTCCCATAGTCTGGGGCCTTCCGAGTGCCTGGGGTCCAGTACAACACACACTCGTCATACCTGGCAAAGGAGGCCAGTGCCACCACCTGAATACACCCTCATTTTAGAGGAGATCTGTCCTTCCCATCACCACCCTGGAAAGGCCTGAAATCACTCTGTGGGAAAGACAGGCTCTGTTCTGAGATAGCTTAAGAGTCTTGATGGGCTGTAGACAATGTGCAAACAGTACACACGTCAACAAGGCCCGTGTTGGAAAGGCGCAGGGCAGAGTCCCTTCACCGTATGCCTTCTGTGCCCCAGTCTACGTCAAGGTACAGCGTGTTCTGAACGGTGAAGGGGAAAAGGAGCATATCCTCAGAGACGACCCTCCCGAACACCTGTGGGACTTCTTCTCCTGTGACCTTAATTTCCTTGCCACTTAACCTGCCACACCACAGACTCAACTCAGACCTCAGTCTTGACATCAGCCATCTACCCCCCAACCCTCTTTGTCTGTTACCCCACCAGACTAGTGCTACTCAAAATGTGGTCCGTGGCCCAGCACTCGTCTGAGGACTGTTACAAAGAGACAAGGACAAAAATGGAGAGCAAGCATTCAGAAACTTTCACAGCAATTTGGCCTTGCTACAACATCCAAGTGCACAATCAGCAGACTCGTATAGACCAGATGGGGTGTCAAAGCATCCACACAAGAAGTGGTATGTAGCGAGAGCTGCCTACTGGGGGTGCGCAGTAGGACCACAATTTGAGAGGCTGCTCTTTAGCCTCTTCTATCTTCAGCCTTAAAGGAGGTATTTCTTGCTTCTCCCATAACCCAGTGCTGGAGAAGAAACCCTTTTCCAAGAGAAATACTTCAAAATCCAGGGGTTTACCCCTCCCCTCTGGTTTCACTTCCTTCCCAACCCAACCTGGGTAGAACCTCCATGCACATTCACACTACTCAGTGCACATGCCCAGATAGTCTCCACCTGGAGTGAATCCACTTCTGACTCAGGCTGCCAATCCGTGCTGAGTTCCTGTGGGGAGCCCACCTCCTTCTAGGATCATGGAAACAAAATTCCCTTCAAGGAAGACCCAGCCCCTGCCCATGCCTTTGCCTGTTGTATTAGTAATACAACACAACAAACAGATAGTTATTTTTTTGTTAAATATTTATCGAGAGCCAATTATTTGCAGTGATGTCAACCATTTATAACTGTGGTCCTTGCCCACAAGGAGCTCACAGTCCAAAAGGAGACGCTACCCAGGTATCACAAGGAAGTTGAAGGCTACACAAAGGAGAGGTACAGGAGGCCATGAAAGAGTGTAACCCTCACGGGAGAGGCACGCACGTTTGCAGCTGGGCAACAGCTGGGCACTGTGTGTGTGTGGTGGGGTGGTCAGTGGGGAGAGGAGAGAGTTTAGTTATAACTCTCCCTTCAAAATGGAAAAGGAAAAGGGAACTTCTGTCTTTTTAACATTTTTCTTAGACTGGGTAATTATTAGCACATGCAGAAAAAAAAAGTGCAATCAAGGTTGTGCCTCCTTACGGGCAAATCAGATCCTCCTTGCACTTCCCTATGCCTCTGTAGCTGTGTTAGAACCGGTTCCCCTGGGCCCCAGGAACAGAGAGGCAGAGTCACCGAGGCTGCAAAAGGCAAAGGAGTTTATTGGCTAGCTCAAGCTAGGGTCCAAGCCCCAGAGCGCCAACGCAGTGGCCTCTCCACGAACCAGGACCCCGCCCTAGGGTAAAAACTAAGCTTTTATACTTTTCAGTAGGTGACATGCACTGGGCACACCATCCCCCTCCCTCCCTTAGTTCATTTGCTCCTTCAAAAGTGGCTGATCGTGTTGGCTCCTGATTGGTTGGCTCCAAGGTCATGTTGGCTTCTGATTGGTTGGTTCCAAGTCCCGGGACCTTTTAGTTGTTATCAGCGGTATTTCAGGGAAGTGGAGGACCCGAGTGGGGAAACCGAAACTTAGGCCTATTCCGGGAGGTTCAGCCTGTCATGGAGTCACTCCTACTCTCCTTCCTGTTCTACAGGTGTTATCTGGAACTAGACCCCAAAAAGAAACACCACTCCCCAGGAACCTCAATATGGGTCAGATCTCACCAGGTATGTTGCTAAATCATACATTCAGTCTCTAAGAGGAACCTCAGTAAAACACAGGCCTTGCCAACAAAAAAAGCAGGTTGGTTCCCATTCTTTGGACAAATGCCTTGAGGCTTTGAGTCTTCAAGTTTCTGCCATGACACAATCTCTCCCACTTTCAGGCTATATACTCCAAGGCATGATGTCTGTCCTTTAGTGATTGTATCCTCAGCATGTGTCGAAGGGTCTGGCACATGGGAGGGGTGCCCTAAATACACGTATACGTGGCATGTCTTCACGTTGGTCTCACCAGTCTGCTCTAAAGAAGGACTTCTCCAAAAGTGGCAGCCCCAAATGGCTACGAAAAATGCACAACAATTTTCAGTATCACTTGAAACAGGTGACACCATCCAGCAAACACAGATCCATTTAGTTCCACAGCCCACTGGACGCCCGCATGAGTCTTGGACAGTGCCAAAACATGAGCACTTTTTTCAGTTGTGTTGGGCAAATAATTACTAATTTCATTAGCTTTTCTTTTTAGGTCCAATAATGGGCTACTTACAGTAACCTTCTAAATGAAGGTCACTAAAATTTAGCATTTGAAAACTAAAATTGGCATGTAGAGTTTACTAAAATCTCTACTTTAGCATTCTACTAGGAAGCCTGGCTGCCCGGGAACCCCCGGCAACCCAGCAAACCTCATGTGCCCACGTGCCAACAGCTGGAATGCCCACTATTTGCAGGAAGGCAGCTTTGTTAGCAGTGAATTATCTGCCTTATGTGAAGTTGCTCATGCTGCTGTTCTTGCTTTATTCTTTTTTTATAAACTGTGTTGTGTTTAGCTTGATCATTATCAATTTAGTTTGTTTTGGATTGAGAGGTTAACCTTACAAAGTGTTACCTACACAAAGTGTAGGATTGCCTATTTGCATTAACATTATCGTTGGCCCACAATTTTCCAGTGACTGAGACTTTAAGATGCACACTATGGATTAAGTATTCCTATTGCAACAGCAGATGTATACACGACCCACTCAAAATGTGTGCAGTAACATTTTATTTGGGACATGCTGTTTGTAAACTGATGCTATTTAAATTATTTGCAACATAATCTCAACACACGGAAAAAATTCTTTTATACTTATAGGATTTTTTTTATAATACAAATTCTTGTGTACAAATGCTACAATATTTGCATTTTATTTATCTACAAATCATTGTTGGGTTTTGTTTCCCAGTGAAAGTGGAGAGGGCAGATGGGCCCAGAGTCTACACGTGCCAGTGTCCTAGAGTCTCAAACTTCTCCATTCTGGGCAAGCACCTGTGCCAACATCCGTGTTATTTTTAAGAACAAATGCCCCCCAAGTGCTCTCCATACATTTTCAAAATGACATCAGGCCCAACAGGTCTTCCAAGAACAAAGGGAAAAGTTCCACACGAGTGTACTCTGCCTACAATCCTGCCACACAAATGGCCCCAGTGTTTTCCAGCTCCTTTCTCATCCCAGATTCTAAGACCTTGGCACCAAGATGAGCTGACGTCCAAGGTATCAACCACTCTCCCCAGCCCCACTCCCACTCCCACTCCTACCCAGAGCCTTGTCCAGAGAAAGCTCTTCCCAGCCTCAGACCTAGGAATGGGAGTATCTGTCGGCCTCGTGGGGTCGGGAGGTCTTCCCTGATCCTTTTTCATGCTACTCCAGGAGTCAAACCCTCTCCTGGGACTTTTCAGTGACCTTCAGGGGGCCCTGGGCCTAAACCAGCTGAACCAAGCTACAGGGACCCAGCTTCCCCGGGAAAGTGCATTTGAGTGGGTGGATCCAGAGGATGAAGCCTATACCCAGAACAGACTCTGGGACGATGTCCCTGCCCCAGAGGGAGGGTTTGGACTTCCAGACCTAAGTCATCTAAGCTGGTACCAGGTCTCATCCCACCCCAACCATTCCATTCCAGGCCAGAAGGGTCACAGATTTAACCATCGAGCCTGGCGACCTGACGGCTCCTCCCTCTGCCCCCAGAAGGCCCTCCCACAGTCATTCCTTACCTGCAGGTCATGTTCTGTTCTGGTGACTGCCGGCGGTGATGAGAGGCGGAGCAGTCGGTGCCAGGGCAGTAGGAGATGAGTCTGGGGAAGGCAGTGGAGGCAAGATCCACGGGGCTTTGGAGGCTTTCCCAAGAAGCTGGGACTGTTCCCAGGTTGTTGTCAGCCAGGAAGAGTGAGTGCACCTCTGTGGGAAGACTTCTGCTGCCCCCGTGCCCGGGGATAGATGTGGGTTTGCTGCAAAAGGAATGACATCTGGCAAGACAGTAAGCTTCAGCCGAGGGCTATCTATGCAACAGACTCACTCCCTGTGTGTTCCCCTAGGTCTGCTTAGCGTGTGCCCTTGTGGAACGACCCGCCCACAAGAAAGCAAGGACCAAGTCAGAAGTTCAAGTCCCCAGCCTTGCCACAACCTCGGGGTGCCCTTGAGCACGGCATGACTCAGTTTTCCCATCTGTAAAGTGAAAGGTACACAAGATAGACCCGAAGGCTCTCTGTTGCCCTGCGTTCCTTGGAGTGTGTACATTCTCAGAGCCACAGAGATCCTCTGTCACACATGTGAACTGCTCTCTAGGATACCACGTAACTTTCTGTGTCCTAGGGCACATACGTGAGGAGTCACGTGGGCCGCTTTGTGTGTATGTGCTGGGGGAGGGGAGACCCCAGAACAATGTCCTCCCCCCATCCCTCCTCAATAGGCGGAAGCCACTGGCTTCCTCCCTTTCCTGCCACCTTCTGCCTCCCGTGCGCCAGCAAGACTGAGGATTGAAGGGAGAGGGAATGGGAAATCAGGCCAGCAGTCCCCAGGTCTGTCCTTACCACAGCCCTCCCCCCACCTCAAGTGACCCTATTCCAGGGCCCTCCAGGCCACACCCATCCTCAGCCTTGAGGGGGGCCAGACTGGGAGGCTCAGGGGCAGGACAAGTCCTCCCACCCCTCTGGCCTGCCACCCCTCCCACCCAAGCCACCTCATTTCCTCTTCCTCCCAGACACCGATGCACACTGACCCGCACAGGCTGAGCACTCAGACCCAGAGCCACTGACCCCAGGCCAGGCTCGTCCTGGCTGGCCTGGGTCAGCCTCCGGAGTATGGTCTGGCTGGGGCCCCGTCTCCTGCTCCCCGTCCTCTTCCTTGCTTCTCATGTAGGTAAGTCTTCCCTGAGCCCTCAGCCCATTTCCAGGCCCCAAGGCCCTGATTTTCTCCCAAGAAACCCTATCCCATCATAGAGACAGAAAGTAGAATGGTGGCTGCCGTAGGCTGGGGGGAGGGAGGAATGAGGAGTTTCCGTTTTACAAGGTTAGAAGAGTGATGGAGATGAGCAGTGCTGATGGCTGCACAACGTTATGAATATATTTAATAACACCAAACTGTATGCTTAAAAATGGTTAAGATGGTAGATTTTATATGTATTAACCACAATAAAAAATTTTGAAAACAAAAGAAACCCCATCATCACTGCCATCACTTTGATCCACTAGAAAGTGAGATCAGGCCAGAAAAACCCAGGCAGATGCTAGAAATCACTGCAGCCTGGGATCAGGGAGGGGGAGGAGGTGGATCTTAGGACCAGAGGGAGCACCAGGGCCCATGGGCCCCATGACGTTTTCAGTGGGTGCTCATAGGGTCAGTGTTGGATTCATTCAGTTATTCATTGGAAAACATTTATTGAGCACCAATAATATTCCAGGAGTTGTGCTAAGTGCTGGGCCATTAGCTGAGAGAGGCCAGCAACCTCCAGATCTGTACAATGACATTAAATGACCCCGACTTCCTACGGTTGTTATGAGGTTTAAATGAGATGATGTATGCAGAGCGCGTGGCACCGTGCCTGGCGCTGGGTAAGGGCTTCTGAGTTCAGGGAAGCTGATTCCTTCAGTCCACTGGTCAGGGCATTAGAGCACAGAGGCTGCTTTTGGGTGGTTCATGGTCTCGTACAGAGAACAGGACGTGGAAAGAAGGCTAAACAGAGAGAGACACAAAAAGCACTAGAGGAGCACTGAGGAGGAGGAGTCAGCTTACTCTGCCCCAGGTGACAGACAAAAAGGGAGTCAGGAAAGATCCACTAAGAGATGACCTTCATTCCAGGAGGCCAGAACAATACATGCAATTCTCAGGGGCAGGGGAGTGTTGGGAAAGAGGTGCCTGTGGGGAGCGCAGCAGGAGGGCCAGGTGGGAGCAGCAAGGGGCGTGGGAACATGTACATTATCCTGAGGGCAGTGGGGAGCCATGAGAGGTTGTAGGAAAGAGAGTCATGAGGTCAGACTTCAGTCTTAGATGGATGACTTTGGAGGATGAGTTGGCTAAGGAGAGGGTGTGGCTATCAGAATGGTCCAGGCGAGTAGGGATGAGGGCTCAACAAAGGCAGGCTTGGGAAATTCGGATGAAGTCAAGAAGCTTTTAGGACAGTGGTCCTCAACCTTTTCAGCACCAGGGACCAGTTTCATGGAAGACAATTTCTCCACAGGGGTTGGGGACCACAGTTTAGGGAAACAATGTGTGGAATTTTGTGTGACTGATTGAGGCAGCCACCATAATGCTCAGAGGTGTGGACTGTAGGATCAGACAACCTGGCTCTGCCAGTTACTAATTGTATGATCTTGGGCAAGTTACTTAACTTCTCTGAGCTTTCCTTTCCTCGCTATAAACTAGGGATAATCACACCCATCTCCCAGGACAGTCAGGATGGTAAGATGAGAGAACATCAATTAAGTGCCCAATACATAATTGACATCCAATAAACATTCATCATTATGACAATGGGATTATGAGATGACTCCGTAGTTTGTGTCTCAGGTGGCAGGTGCAGTCCACTGAGTCAGGGAGCACAGGAGGGGAACAGGTTTGGGAAAAGCTGATGAAAATACAGGTCAGGGCTGAAAGGCTGTCCCCAAGGCATTGACTCAGAGGTCACAGTTAAAGCCAACGGAGTGAAGAGCTTGCCCAAGGAAGCCTGTAGAATAATTGTCATGACCCTCCTCCCTAAATGGAAAAAACATAGACTTCCCTGGGGGGTGTGGGGATCCAATGGGTGCTTGGTAGGAGGTAGGTGGTCAGTAAATGCTGGCTTCATTTACTCCTGGCAGGCTTTTAAAGAATGCTAACTGATAAGCTAAGTGGCACTTTAATTAATTAATTAATTACCTGACAGCCAGCAGGGACAGAGAAGGAGGGGCTCCGGAAGCCACGGGACCTGGAGCTGGGGCAAACTCGCAGGGCTGTCCTTGGTCTGGCCTGGACTGGGCTCTGGTCCCACCTGGTCTCCCTCACTCGCTGTCTCACATTTTCTGCTCCAGCCACACCAAGTGTGGACAGCCTCCTCCCCATACCATGATATTTTCACTCCAGGCCTTTACCCAGGCTGTTCCCTCTGTCTAGAATGCCCTTTCCCTACCCCTGCCCTCTGTCCCTCCCCACTCTCCCCATCCCATCGAGTCCTGCTCCAGTTTCATCTCCCAGGAAGCATCTCTTCATCCGCCTGCCTCCCCATGCTGGGTTAGGGGCCCCTTCTCTGTGATCCATTATATAGCACCCTGCATTGGGCACCTGTGTCCATGCCTGCCCCCCCCCCCCACACACACACACAAGGCATGAGCTCTTTGGAAAGCAAAGACGGAGATCCACCTGGCCTTGGTGTCGTCTGGGTCCCAGGCCTGCCCCTCAGGCAGCTGGGCCGGCCCCAGCGAGCTGTTTCTGCTCCACAACCCACTGGTGGCAGAGCCTCTCCCACCTCAAATCCCAGCCCACCAAACGTCTCTGCATGTCTGCAGTGACACTTCTGTTCTCCAGGGCCCTCCTAGCCTGCACCCTCGTGGTGGGGGCAAGGAGAAGGGGCTCAGGGAAGCCCTTGCAGGGCAGTTTTAGAGACAGGCCGGGAAACGGGACTGATAGGAGCAGAGTGAGGAAATGGAGACAGGGAGCAGAGATCATTCTTTCCGAAAGCTGAGCTCAAAGGGAAGCCATCTGGCAGGAGAAGGAAGGGGATGCAGGGCCAGAGGAGGATTTGTGGTTTTGTTTTTGTTGTTTTAGGGTGAAGAGACTTGAGGGAAAGGGGCTGGAGCAGGTGGAAGGGGGGAGGGGAATGGAAATGCCTGATAAAGTGCCCGCCAGTGGGGTCTGAGCCACAGGGCAGGGCAAGGAACAGGGGCGAAAGTGGGGACCCTCCTCAGAGGGGCGGTGGAACAGTAAGATCAGAGGACTGGGGTGGGGGTCTCTGGGCAGAGGGTCGGCTGGGCCCACGATGGAGTCACCGGTGCCCTGGCCCCAGGGGCGGCTGTGGACCTGACGCTGCTGGCCAACCTGCGCCTCACGGACCCCCAGCGCTTCTTCCTGACCTGCGTGTCCGGGGAGGCAGGGTCGGGGAGGGGCTCGGACGCCTGGGGCTCGCCGCTGCTGCTGGAGAAGGACGACCGCGTCGTGCGCACCCTGCCGCCCGGGCAGCCGCTGCGCCTGGCGCGCAACGGCTCGCACCAGGTCACGCTGCGCGGCTTCTCCAAACCCTCGGACCTCGTGGGCGTCTTCTCCTGCGTGGGCGGCGCCGGGGCTCGGCGCACGCGCGTCCTCTACGTGCACAACAGCCCCGGAGGTGAGTGTGGCGGGCAGGGGTCAGGGGTGGGGTGGGGGACCACCTGGCATGTGGCTCTGCCCCAGAGGCTGACCCCACCCTCCACCCCGCAGCCCACCTGCTCCCAGACAAGGTCACACACACTGTGAACAAAGGCGACACAGCTGTGCTTTCTGCACGTGTGCACAAGGAGAAGCAGACAG